>NC_138748.1:46265652-46865652 GCF_965113315.1 Podarcis vaucheri | reverse complement strand
CACCTGAGGTAAAATGCCCTGCTGCCTCCGTGATGGGGGTGCAAACTCCATAAGCAGTTCCCCCTGCCAGGCAGGCGGTACCTGCTTCCAGATCTACCCCCCACCGGTGGCAAAGCTGGGTGGCAGAATGGGGGTGATATCATTTGGGGCATGCCTCCTGAGGCAGCTGCCTCATCCAGCCTCATGGGTGAGCCGGCTCTGAATCAGTCTTACATTAGAATGTAAGAATAGCATTGCTGGACCAGGCCAGTGGCTCATCTAATCCAGCTAGCTGTTCATACAGTGGCCAACCAGGGCCTGTGGTTTCCAGCAACTGATAATGCCTCTGATAGCAGAGGAAGAACATAGGCATCATGCTTAGTAGCCCTTGATGAATGTGGTTATTGTGCCCTTTATTTGTGCTGACTTCGCTAGACGGTTTTAAAAGTCAGCGGTGGTTTGGCACCAGGGGGTTTCAGAGTGTCTTCTGGGGAATCCTAGCATTCCTTGAAAGCTGATCATGGTTTCTTGATTGAGAAGAGCAGATGAGCTTCCCTGACAGGTAACTTTCCTACCGCTTTCAAGCTTCACCTATCATACAATTACAGCAGAGGGTTCTCTGTTTGCTCAGAGAGGGCAAAACGGATGGCAAGTGCTCTACTTGGACTGGGCTGTTTGCTTATTCCAGCAGCCCTTCTCAACCTGGTGCCCTCTAAATATTTGTGAGACTACAACTCCCTTCTCTCCTGGTCATTGGCCATGCTGGCTGAGGTTGATGGGAGTTGTTGACCAAGATGCCTAGAGAGCAGCAGGTTGGTGAAGTCTGCCCCAAAACAAATAAGAGTTTGGGGCAGATATCAGACAAGGCAATGTAGGTGAGTGGGGGGTTCATTGAACATAACAGATTTGGAGTTCAGTGGGAAGAGAGAAGTATCCTTGATTTACACTTTTACTCCCACCTTCAGCAGGTAACCCAGGAAGAGCTGCAACGTGAACAGGTAGCAAGAAGTTGGGCATCAGACAGCGCTCAGCCCAAGGAGCGGGACAATTATTTAAGGATAAACAGAGACAAGAGGAACATGAGATTCTGCAGGGTGGCTTTGGCTTTGAGCCTCTTGTCTTATGTTGTTGAAGCTCAGCGTGAGTTTTGTATTCATTGTCTCACTCTTCCCTCTCTCTTTTTTCTATTCTCCTTTAATTTATTTTCTTTTTCCATGCTCCTCTGATGCCGAGTGTTCTGTTACACCCTAGTGCAAAGGTTGCAAACCTTTGGAGGCCTCTGAGAACATCTGGAATTTTGAGAGCAAAAGCTGTGAGCACCATCAACTCTGGTTGATTCTTTCCCCTTCCCATCCCCCACCAACAGATTGAAAAAGAGAAAGCACACACATAGAGAGAAAGAGAAAGAGAAAGAGAAAGAGAAAGAGAAAGAGAAGACAGAGAGAGAGAGAGAGAGAGAGAGAGAGAGAGAGAGAGAGAGAGAGAGAGAAAGTCTTTACCTTTCCATGAGATCTAGGTAAAAGTTGAAGCCAGTAGAATTAAAATGGATCTTTGTGAATTTGCATGATTTTACATAATATCCCACTGACCAACACATCAAATTTAAGCAGGGGTCACCAACTTTTGGGGGTCTTCTGGGAACATTTTCAAGCCAGAGAACCCATTGTGGTTACCACAAAACAAAGCACGTCCTCTGTAGGCACATGCACATCTGCAAGCACCATGTTGGCAACCACTGTGTTACACCAGGAGATGGAACCAGGGTGGACAAGGCTATGAAAATGAAGGGGTGGGTTTACTGAGAAAGCAGATGACGCAGTGGCTCCAATAGACTTCAGTAGACATAGGGGGCTTCTATCTGGTAGAGAGAGGAGGGAGGAGGCAAAACCCAAATCATATCTAGAGACATGGGAATCACCATGAGGAGATTTAGCTTGGACTCCTCATGTCATTCAAAGCATGCCCCTTTTTTTCTCCCATACAAGGGAATGGATGGGATTTCCTACAGAGTAGAAATATAAATCACTGAACTGAGAGAAAATTTTGCAATTAGGAAGGGAGCAGAAATTCAATGTAGCCCACATTTAAGGTCGAACCTACCAAACCCACATTTTTTGAAACAACACGCAAACTGAAACACAGCCATTCTTCAAAATCTATACTTCTCCAAATTCTGCAATTGCAATTCTCCAGGAAAGTAATGTGCACAAAAAGTGGTAAAATATGTTCAGAGACAGCTATGTGTAGGTTCTCTTCAAGGATTTCTCTGAATCAACATGCAACATGATAAGAATCCACAGTCCTGAATCAAACCTAAGATGAAAGAAATGAATTTTCTAATAAAGTGAAATTAATGGTTTTATGTTGGAGTCTCCCCTCCAGAGTTCTTGCTTTCGAAGAGGATCATCTTAAGGACAGTTACAGAGTGACCTGATACCAGGGAGATTTCTAAAAACAATCCAGGAATCCAAGTTGATTACCCATGGTCTGAATCAAGATTATGAATTTTCATCATATGGCATGTGTTAAATAGTGTACCAATGTCCAGTTGTTTGTGTTCTCAGCAGTAAAAGATCTGCTAGTCACCAATGAAACTATTTTGCTAGCCAGTTCTTCCTCCTGCTTCTCTCCATCTCTACAATCATTTAGGAATTTAGGATTATACTTCATACTTTACATGAAATTGACTCTAGTCCCTGAAAGCTCATGCCACAATAAATGTGTTGTACTTTCAAAGTGCCACAAGACCCTCCATTCTCAAGACTATGAGGCTAAGAGGAACATTTATGTTCCTTAAATCCATGAACAACCACCAAGAGATTACAGAATGTATTATTCATTAACCGTTTGTTCCCTGCTTCTTTGGTTCTTCCCCAATACCAGTTTATATTCTTATGAATTTTTCCTTTCCTTTGCAGAGAAGTCACCTATGGAAACTCTTGACTGCTTCAGTGACTATGTGTCACACACAGCCTGCACCTGGAATGAAAGCCGGGATGCAAGGAACTTTGTCAAGATGAAGCTTCTTCATAGCGACATATATCAGTGAGTGCCTAACCTCGAATCCCTGAGGATAGGGAACCTGCAGCCCTCCAGTTATTGCTGTACTCCAACTCCCATCAGCCTCAGTCAGCATGGCCAATGGCCAGGGATGATGGCAGTTGGTCCAAAAGCACCTGGGGTGGGGAACAGGTACCCACCCTTGTCTTATCCATTGCAGAATAATGAAAAAATAATGCTGGAGGCTGCTGGGCCTAAGGGTGGAGATGCTTGAGGAGCTGGATCTTTGCAAATCCCAATATGAACAGGCCTGATCTCTGCCTCCCAGACTCCCAGGTGTATGGATTCATTCACTTAGTTATCAACCAGTTGTTTTTTTTTGCACTTTCCAAGTGCTCCTGTGCAGTTCTCGGCTCAAAAACTCTTTTCAAAAATTCTATTTTGAGAGAGAAGGAGAAAGAAAGAAAGAAAGAAAGAAAGAAAGAAAGAAAGAAAGGAAGAAAGAAAGAAAGGAAGGAAGGAAGGAAGGTTTCAAAATGCGCATTTTAGATAAATCCAAACTAATGGGTTCAAATTGCAAGAAATGGGGCTGAAACTAAACACTGAGAAGGGATTTCCTTGTGGTGCTCACAGTGGAACTCCTTAGGAGTTCTAAAGGAGTGGCTGGCTGGATGCTGTGTAGCAGCAAATTCCCTGCATCAGCTGGCAGTTGGACTTGACTCCTTGAGTCCTCTTCCAACTGCAGGCTTCCAAAATACATTTTAAAATGTGTAATTCAATACATATTCTTCAAGGAAGGAAGGAAATAAGGTGTGGATGAATGCAGAATTGGGATAGGGCAGACCGATGGGTAAATACATGTGAAAATGGCATGGACCAGAAGTAGACAGATTCAACCATCCCTCAGGTTGCTTTCACAGAAAGAGCGCCTCCTCCTTGCCACAGTCTCCTGCCCTGTACCTCATTAAACAAATTGTCTGTTTAATGAGCATGCCTTTTAATGAACATGCTGAGGATGGGAGGAGAGGCAGCACATGCAATCATGCTCCCCTCTGCACATTCTTTGTAATGTGTGGAAAAGGGCTACGGTCACTTTATGGGAGAGGAAAAAATAACAAGGGGATGGTTTTGTTAGGTGTGGGGGGCACTTCTCCAGAAGATGAAGTGGTGATGTTTCTTTCCATTTTCCATCTTCCTCTTCTGTGTTCCTTTGAAAGAGGAACTGAACCTTAACTTAGCCTGACAAAGGGGAAAAAAGGAAGGAGTGGTTAAGTGTAAGAGGAGGTGGAGGCCAGCAGGATACAGAGGCATGAAAATGACAGTCAGTGTGGTGTGGTGGTTAGAGGAAAGGACTGGGACCTGGGAGACCAGAGCTCAAATCTCCACTCACCCACAAAGCTCACTGAGTGGCATGGGCGTAGCCAGGATTTATTTGGGGGAGGGGGCAGGCTTTATGCTGTAGGGGCAGAACTGAGTTATCTGTGATGCAATTGGTCAGTTAGTTAAATATTATTTACTTGATTTGGAGGGGCAGCTGCTTTCCTGCACCCCCTGGCTACATCCATGCTGAGTGCCCTTGGTTCCAGTCATTGTTGCTCAGCCTAACCTACCTCTCAAGATGGTTGGGAGGATAAAACAGGGAGGTGATGAGAGCAATGCATGACACCTTGAACTCCTTGGGCAGGCACCTTCAGTGTACTCTCTTACCAACCTTTCCCAGCTAAACAATGTTTTTCTGGCCAGATCTCACAAGCAGAGAATTGTGCCCCATGTTAATTAAGGACAGCAGCAGAGGTGTAGCGATCTGGAGTCACAGGGGTTTGAAGAACCATTACTATTTCTGCAGCAGGGGCCCTGAAAGCTCCTTGCCTTCAGGGTCCCAGAGCCACCCTATCAGCATGAAAGGGGAAGTTTTTAGTCACTGAGAAGATGTCTTCTTGTCCTTTGTGCTGATTGGAGCCAATAAGAGTGAAAGGAGGTGAATCTGCCATTGAGGATTGGCTCCTAAGGTCACTCTGGAGAAGGCGAGTAGTAGCTCTGTATGTTCGAAATACCAGTATAAAGTAAGCGGCACATAAGCGGCACACAAAACACTGGTCTACTACGAGAATTGGCAGCATAGGTTCATTTTTTCAGTACCTGTATGTTTGAAAGTCAAGGATTTAGAAACACGAAAAGCACACCATCCCTTAGTTTCAAGAGAAAGGTGTGCAAGTTTTGTTACACACAACGGAACTTCAAGCAGAACAAAACTTAAGTCTCTCTGAAATAAGATATTGGAACACTCAAAATCATTTGTAGATCTAGCTGAAAGGCAGCACATGGAGATCTGCATTGATCATTATAATGCATCCGTAATTATTATTATTATTATTGTATAATTATAAAATTGTATATCTTAGAAGGTTATATCACCTTAGAATGGGGCATGGCTGTGACTATCATGAAGGAACACTGTTCTGGGCAGGAGGAAATGCCTTTTCTATGTTTGAAACATTGGGGCAGGATGTCTATAGTCCCAAGATCCTCCCTCAGTCCTGTTAGCTTACATGGCTCGTCTTTTTTATAGAGCTGTAACAAGCATTGTGTATCATCAGACTCATTCTCTGGGACTCTGGGTTGTGAATGAATGCTTGTAGAATTAACAACTTTGCCGTTACCAGTAAATAAAATGAGGCTTTCTGGTGCTTATAGGAATAACCTCACACAGATGACATGTCATTCCAAAGAAGAAGAATCACAGATACATTGGAGCTGCCGCAAAAACCAGACAATTTTCAATGTCTGGTTGAATAATATCTTCATTTTCAAACCAGATCAGGAACTGAAAGTCCAGGTGAATGTCAGCCTCTTTGATAATGGTATGTACTCACATCTCCCAGAAATGTGAAAGGTCGACTCATGCAATTTGTCTAACAACAACAACAACAACAATTTATTTCTACCCCACCCATCTGGCTGGGTTTCCTCAGCCACTCTGGGCAGCTCTCAACAGAATATTAAAAACATGATAAAACATCAAACATTATGGTACCACTGAAAAGCACAGGGTGTAGCAACCTTGCTGAAACTAAATAGATCTGTGCCTTGATGGGAGACCACCCAAGAGCTCTGTGTATCAGGCTTAAATCCCATGGAATAAAGGTGGGAGTGCGAAATAGCATTACAACAACATTTGTTGAGCTTTTTAAAGAATTGCTCCCCACAGAAATTGTTGGGTTTAACTTACATTTACACTTAGGTGTTGAGGACACATGAGAGAACAGTGACTGTGGCCAAACGTCAAAGAAACAAGTTCTCCATTATTATTGGCATCTCCTTTCCTGGGCTGTCAACCTGTTGCCCCAGATGACCGAGACTACAACATGCAGCAGCAGCAACAACAACAGATAGCATGAGAGCTAAGGCATGATTTGATGAAGTGAACATGCATGAGGCCCGACCATTTTGCCTGGCATTCTTAGAATCATTAAAATTAAATGCAAATTTTATGCAACGATTTTATGCAAAGTTTATTGCAAATGGCATACTTTTCATTTCGTCACATGGATGACAAATCTATACAGGTGTTAAATCACTCTGCCTTTCATATCTGAAGGCCAGATGAAAAATAAATCCAGAAAGCTGAAATATATGTCAGGGACATTGTAAAGTAAGTTACAAAGCAATAAAGGTTGTCTGCCAACTTTTAAGTTCACAACATATGAACAGGAACATAACACCAGGTAGACTTGTTGTGTCCAAATATATTTATACCTGATTTAGACCACCTGGGCAGCTCCCAACAGGCCTGGGCAGGCCGGGTCTTCCTGTCATATACCTGCTGGGGTTGACAAGGCATCTGACCCTCACCTGAATCTCATAGCTCTCCTGACGAGTGCTTTGGTCTGCCCACCAGATACTAGGCACTCTACTATTCAAATTGGGCCCCAGTGTTTTTATTACAGTCCCCTTCTCAATTAAGCAATCAATTTTAATCTAGAATTTAAATTCTCAAAACGTTCTTCTTTGTTAATTCGAGCAAGTAAACTACTACTCTCACTTCATTACAAACAGTATTTCTACCTGCAACACACTTGAGCAAACCTGCTCCTCTTCCTTTCATAGATATTTTGTTGCCATTTGCAGCTGTAGCTGACTCTGATTAGTTATCATTTAACTCTTGGGGGAAATAATTAGCATCACACGTCATGTGCATGGAAGTTGCTGAACCAATTAACCAACTAGAAGGATTACTGTTAATAGCACCAGTTTTCCTATAACTTGATATTGCTGGATAGTTTTGATGGAACTTTTCTTTATTAGTGCCACTTTGTGTTGTACGATTCCTTGCAAATGAAGGAAAACAACTTTTCTGCTTGTATATGTTGATAATATAATTTTGGTTACTGAGGACAAACAAGATTGTACAAAAACGAGGTTGGGTGCAGGCCTGGCCAGGACATAGGTGTCCTGACTGTGACAAAGGTGACCTGTGTGCTTGCTTGATTAACAGCTGTTGGGAATTTCAAGGTCCCTGCTCTCCCTTCTTATGGTCTTTGTAGTGGACCTGGAGACTCCAATAGAGAGCATTCCATGTCAACAAGGAGGGCAAGTGGGCACCCTATCAAATGACAGGGTAGGAGCTACACAGCACAGGGCCTTTTCACTGGTGGTGCCCATTGTATGCCTTGCTCTTGTCAGACCTGCTCTCTTTGGGCCTGTATTTTGGAGCCTTATAATTTAGGAAGACTTTAGAAGAACTGGTTGACAAGTCTCATCAGTCACTGATGTATGAGCGGATTTTATTTGTTGCTATTCTGGGCTTCTGGTGCACCAGTGTTTACACCAGCATAATAGAGTTGGCCAGGATGCCAGAAGGGATACAATTTACGAGCTTTCTCCATTATCTGCACAGCAGGGGGGTGTTCAGTCAACAGTACAAAGGCTGAGCTGAAGCATTCCCTATTGGTTACCTGCTTTCAGCAATAGGGGTCACTGTTTGGTAGTACCCAATTGGTTAGCTGTCAGATTCTAGAGCTCCCTATTGGTTGCTCTTAGGTAACTCACAATGTACAGAGTCCATTCTTAAAACATAGTGTTAATTCATAAAGCAGTAACATAAATCTCTATTGCTACATATTTGGTGTATATTTCAGTGGTTGAATGTACAGGTTTACGGCCATGCTGTAGTGTAGTGCTTAAGCAACTGTGAATAAAAGGTGGCTGGGCTCATTGTCTCGGGGTTGGGGGGGGGGAAGAGGTGACAAAACTTATTTCCAATAAGTGTCCCCCTTTTATTTCCATAACAAGTCCTTGAGTCTGTACTCTGAATAGCGACACCAGGGACCTAGAAGGTGCAGGGCTTGTCAGTCCAACCCATGCACAGTCTCATCAGGGCTGACCTTAAGGCAGTTGGAGCAATTTGGCCAAATTGAGCCCCATGTGCCGCTCCTAAGGGGGCCCCTGCACCAGGGCAATCTAGATGGATTTTATTTATATCTATAAGATTTTGCAGACTTTGGCTGTGAACTGGGGCCCTACACACACACACACACACACACACACACACACACACACACAATCAAGTTGCACCCCACTGCTTCAAATTGGGCCCCACTGGCTAGCCCCGAGTCTCATAGTTGCTGGGCCTGAGTTGCCTTGCCTTTGCATGAAGTCTTGGGTTTACAATTTTGGGAGGGGGAGAGTGTTGCACTGGGGAGAGGGCAGGCTGGTGAAGCCCCCTAGACTTAGAGGCCCGAGTTGCCCTGCCCTTGCATGAAGTCATGGGTTTGCAATTTTTGGAGTGGGGAGACTGCCCACTGGAGAGTGGACTGGCTGGTGAGGCCCCCTAGATTTAGAGGCCTTAGGCTTCAGCCTACCTAGCCTATACATAAATATGGCACTGGGTCAAGGCGGCCGCCACCCCTCTGCCACCGCCATTGCTGCAGCATCAACACCCTGAACATGTACTGTAGTATTTATTTATTTATTTAGCCCCCCCCCCCCGCTGACCAAATTAGGCAACCCAAGGAGTGACGCAGCCCCCGGACAGGACTTTGGACATGCCTGGTCTAGGTTAATGTATGTAATGTAACCCCTCTAGCCCCACCGTAACATTCCCACATCACCATCAGGATGAAACAAAAATAGATTTGGGGGGGCTCATTTTAAATCTGAATGTGCTGAGAGCCCAAGTAGACTTTTGATGAAGACATGGCATTCTGAGTCTGTGATGAACATTGAAATCAGGGATGGAGAACCTTTAGTGGCAAGGATGTTATTGGACTCCAACTCCCATCAGCCTCAGCCAGCAAGAAAGGGGAGCTTAAATATTTCCATCCTTCTGATTCTTCTCACCCTGAATTATTTTCTCTCAGTTGTTAAGAATCCACTTCTTCCCTCTAAGTCATGCCCTCGCACTGTTTTGGAGATGTTCAGTAGAGATGCATGCTCCTAGAAGTTGATGTCAGTCTTCCCCTAAATATCCTGTACTGCAGTGTGCCAAATCTCATATGGAGGATGCGGTAGTGGGCTTAATTTAGTCCAATCTTGGTGGTCTAGGGCAGCCACTGATGGTGATGTGGAAAGGTTAGGATGGGGTCTAGAGGGGTCAGAACAAGCAGTGTCCCATCTAGGCCACAGGTAGCCAACGTAGTGCCATCCAGATGTTAGACTCCAGCTCCCATCATCCCTAGCCATTGGCTATGCTGGCTGAGGCTGATGAGACTTGGAGTCCAACAACATCTGGCAGTCACCACGTTGGCAACCTCTGAAGCAAGTGGAGTCACTTTCAGGAAATCATTTGGTTCAGGAAAGTGCAGCAGAGGGCATTCAGGTTCATGTACGGCATGTGCCCAGCCTCCCTCCCCAAACCAATAACAGGCCCACTTAGGCACAAACTCAGTGGCTTGGAAAGAGCAGAATCCAGGCCAGGTGCTATTACAAGGAAAAGGATTAGCAACAATCAGTCCAGTCCAAGAGCAAGGACCAAAGTTCAAGAGTTTGAGATTAGCAGTAGGAATTCCAAGGCTGCACGGGAGTTGCAAAGTTGTTGATAACTGAGGCAGCCTGACATTGGGAAACCAATTAATGCACATAATGTGCTAGAACATCTATGTCTTCGTTCATTATACAGGAGATAGCATTGAACCTCTCAATTTTTTTGTAATTTAGCAGTTTCACATTGTCATCTCTTTGCGATGCAAAAAATATTTGAAATATTATTAAGTTAGACTTCTATTTTTTTTTAAAACATATTTATTAAAATTTCCAATAATAACAGAATAGGAAAATAAGAAAGATAAAGGAAAGAAAGAAAAAGAGAAACTAACTTAGACCCTTCTTTTCATAACCTTCTTTCTGGGACTTCCTCCTTCCCCTCCCGATTGTATTCCCCTTTATCCAAGTTGGTTCCACAAGTTCTCATCCCCAATTAAACCTAATATATTATACTCATAAACCAATTTAAATTTACACCATCTTAGCATCACTCCTCGTCTTATAATAGAACAAAATTTTCCCCAAGATCCGCTCTCATTTCTTCCACGAGTTCCCCCTTTCTAAAAAAAAAAGAAAAAACAGAAACGTAAAGTATCAAAGTTATAAAGAATATAAGATAGAAAGTATAGAGAAATTCAAAAAGTTGGTTACAAAGCCTTTGGATTCTAAGGTTCCCCCTTCCTTCCCCGGTTTTGATTCCCCATGTCCATTTGTCTGTATGTTGTCGGCCTGGAGATCTTAAGTCCACAGCCAAATTTATCTCAGTCCATCATGCTGTTTTCTTCGGATTTGATTGTCTTAATGATGTTTAACGTCGAAAATCCAATCTAATAGAGGCCTTTAATTTTCTTTAATCTTTTGTTGCTCCTCCCATTATTCTTTCCGTGTCGTATTCAGTCATCTACTCTTTTATTTCTTGGTTTCTCAGGTTTCTGTCTTGTTCAGCTGTCAAAACATTCTTGTTCCAAAATTTAACGTCTCTACAGAGGTTTGTTATTCAGGGACACAGACTTACGTCCAGTTCCTTTCTTGCTTCAATGGAAGATTCTATTGTGTTATAGTCACCTCTGTAGACAAAATAATATTTCAGTTCTGCAGCTTTCCCAGGAGATAAGACCTTTACACATCCCAGAGTAGTTTTCCACATACGACACTTGTAATGTCCCGAATCCCCTCTAGAGGGATTACAATAACTTTGTATCCTCTAATCCAAAAGTCAATTTGTTGTTTCTTTTTCCCGACAGTTTATATCCATATTTATATCAAATTGTAACAAAATTAACCAGCAAAGAACTTGTAGCAAAGTCCTCTTTATAATTTCCAGTTTTGACAGCTCCTTTGACAGCTGTCAAAATCTCCATCTCTCTTCGCCAGGCTGTCCGAATCGCCCCGGTTCCCAGGGGGGGGGTTGCTTTTTCCTCACCCTCGACTCCTCTCCTCCAGCACAGTTCTTATAATTCACATCGTGGAGTTGGTAATTTTTATCATCAATAAGCTTCTGAATAGATCTTGGTTTCTCAGTCCTTGTTTTAGCATGTTTACAATCAGGGAGGGGACTGACTTCCTTTTTTGGATCCCCTCCCGCTCGTGCCAAATCCGGAAAAATTTTTCTTTTTTCCTCCTTTTAAACCCGGTTGCCCAATTACTCACGGGTTGTTGATCAATTGTCCGAATTTCCTTTGGAAGAAGCCAGCGCTCTCCGCCGAATGGCATGCGGCTGCGCCCGGCAGGGGAAGCGGAGGACTCAAAGCACCACGCTACTCCCCGGCGCCCGATCCGTAGCCTTTAAAAAGGCTCTTTCACAAGCCGGGAGAGCGATAACGGTGCCAGCCGAGTCACCATGTCCACGGGATCCGTTCCCGTGGTTTCTAAGGGTCCCCGCGTCGCCGGCGCGGTAGGACCCAGCCCCTGCCGAGCAGACTCCCTCCGGAGCTCGGAGGGAGTCCGCCATTCGGCGATGGCGCCAACCCGGAAGTCCAAGTTAGACTTCTAAAGCTGACACAATCAGTGTTTTGTTGGTGAAGACATCGGATCAATAGACCTTGGGCCTTGACTGAATGTCAACTAAACCATCTTTATTGCTTTCTTGAATTGATCCACAAGCTGCAATCTTAAGCACACCTCCAGGGTGGGAAATTCCACTGAAACCAATTGCCTCCTGTTCCAGTTAAGAGTGGATAGGTCCAAGGTGCAAGAAATGAAGATTTATTTGTTATACTTTGTTAGATGCTTTATAAAGCAACTTGTCTAAGCATTGTACGGATCAGTTAAAACACCTGTACAATGCTTGTAGGACAATTGCACAGTAAATCTTAAAACTCCAAGAGCCAAGCAGAAGACAGGGAATAAAATCAGGTGGTCTTAAAAGACTTGGGGAGAAGGAAAGGTTTTTAGCCTGACACTGAAAAAGTAACAACATAGATGGTAAGTGACTTTCCCTATGGGGAGTGTTCCATAGCCAGAGGGCCGCCACCAAAAAGGCCCCCCTCTGAACTTCAGATTGAAGGAATGCATAGAGAAAGACATTCTTAGATACAGTTAGCAGGAGGTAGATACAAGAAGAGGCCTTCTGTCATGTACCATGCAGGTACCATAGGCAGATCTGTACCTTTCCACCTGAGCAAAGATTAACCTGTATTTTTCTTTATTCACTCTTCCAGTACGACCTCCTACACCCCAGGTTCAAGATGTTGTTGTCACAGAGGATGGTGACTACCTATTGGCTTGGGAAGCAGGGGGTGGAACAAATAAAAGACATTGGTTGGATGGAGCCCTGGATTTTGAAGTGACCTACAAAAGACACTGGGAACTCTGGGAGGTATCTATGATCAACATAGGCATCACGTCAACATTTCTGCCTGCACTTAGTCATGCAATGAATATTATTATTATTATTAGAAAAAACCACCACAAAATATTATTCTACACAAGAAGTGTATTCGATACCATTACTAGAAGTGCTGACTGATCTTCAAAAATTAAGAGTTTTAAATGGAGTACAGAAGGTAGCACTATAGAATTCACTACCCCAAGATATAATGACCGCCACCTTGGATGGCCTTAAAATGAGTTTAAACAATTTCAAAGAGGATAAAGCTATTAGTAGCTGCTAGGCATGATGTCTCTATACTCTCTCCAGTATCAGAGGTGATAGACCTCTGAATACCAGTTGCTGGAGAGAACAAGCGTTGGGAGTGCTGCTGTGATTAGCTTCCACTTTTGGCTTCCTATAGGCCCCAAAGCTGGCCCCTGTGAGAACGGGTGGCTGGAGTATATAGAGTATATGAGATATGGTGTCCCCCCGCTCGACTATGGAAATGTATTTATCTTTCTTTCGACCCTCTATGCAAATTTCTCTCTCTCCCTTGCTAGGATTCCACCTCTATCTTGGTGCCAAACACCTCCAGATGCCTTTTCTTCCACGATGACCTTATGCCTGGGAGCCCCTATGTTGCTCGCGTTCGAAGCAAACCAAGACAAGGCAGTGGTCTTGTTGGTCATTACAGTAAATGGAGCCATGAAGTCTATTGGGAGACACCGAAAACATGGAAAGGTAATACTGCAAAGAGATGGTTTTTCCTTATGGTTATGGCTGTATGTTCTAAGGTGCTGGAAGAGCTGCATGCCAGTTGGATAAGATTTATGCTGGAAGATTAGCTCTGGATGAGTTGCACTCTGGATGCTCTTGCACATGCATATCTCATCGCTGTTCTTCTGTAGACACCCGTGGTGTTGGGCAGCCTTTCCCAACTTGGTGCCCACCATCAGCTTTGTGTTTGTGATGGCATTAAGCAGCTTGTGAAGAAGCTTCAAGTTTTTCACTGAGATGAAGCGAAGATTTGAGACACACCCAGACATTTTGATCACTCTTGGAAAGAACTCCATGATGCTGGTGATTCACCTCTAAACATGATGGGACGTCTGTTGGAGTTAATCTGTACCTGTCATGACCCCAGAGTCCAGCAGCAATCAAGACTCAAGGTCATGGGCTGCAAAGTCTACAGCTAAGGAGTCTGACCAAGTGCAGAACTCTGAATCTGCTGCTGGAGATCAGGAGATACCTGAGCCAGAAGATCATAAGTCTCCAGAAGATGCTTATAATGACTCGGTCTGCTCTCAACCTTTCTTGGAGCATGTCAGAAGCTGTAAACTCTGATCTGCCTTGTCCATGACATCCAGTATTGGACCAGGAGGTGATGGTACCTTCAGCTGCACTCATTCTAAATAGACTTAAGCCTATTGGATACAAGGCTTCCCTCACATTTACTAACCCACTTCCCATCTTATTGTTCCATGCCCCTTAATTCAACAAGTGGTGAGGACTCCAGGGATGCACTGTGTACATAGTTTCTGTTTCCGTTGGAATTAATTCATTGGTTGCTCCCTAACCTTTCGCCTTGATATCTGCGTCTGGTCTAGCAATATTTGGAGGACCCAGGCTCCCCATTTCTGATCTACTCATTGGTGGCTTCCACAACACTAATGACAGTTACCGTATTTTTCGCTTTATAACACGCACCTGACCATAACACGCACATAGTTTTGAGAGGAGGAAAACAAGAAAAAAAATATTCTAAACGAAACAGTGGATGTATGATTTTTGTGGTTCATGCTGCAGCCATAGACATGTGATCTGACGGTGAGTTTGGGGTGGCCCGATGCAAAAATCCTGAGGATCCATGTGGATCCATGCTTTGTAACCATGTTTTTTCACCATTGTGGCCCCAGGCAACAGTGGGTGTGTGATTTTTTTGGTGCAGGCTGTAGCCATGGATCCTCTGCTCATGACTGCAGCAGATCCCCCTGTCATCCGTAGGCATTCGCTCCGTAACACGCACAGACATTTCCCCTTACTTTCTAGGAGGAAGAAAGTGAGTGTTATGGTGCAAAAAATACGGTAATTTGCACTGGTGTCTTCTCTGCAGGACAACCCCTATTTCTGTTTTGATCAATAAAGTGTTTTGTGTTATATAGTTTGGTTTGTCTTCTTTGAGAAGCCTGATATTTAATGGATCCTCTTTTTCATTTCTAGTTGCACTTCTTACCAAATCCCTCCGCAATGTTCCTTCCCTGTGTTAGATTTTGCCGAGCTCTGCATGACCCTAGACAGGGCTTATTCTTTCTGGTTTCTCCCATTAGATGATGCAGAAGCTCAGCCCAAGAACCTCCGCTGTCTATTTAATGGCATTGATCAGCTAAATTGCAGCTGGGAGGTGCGTCAAGAGGTCACCAGTTCAGTCTCATTCACACTCTTCTACAAAGCCAGCCCAGAAACAGGGTGAGATGTTCTGTATGAAGCAAAAATACCTCCAAATATCCTTGCCTTTTAAAAAACGACAACCTTAACTTCCTCTTGTTGTATCTTCCTTGTTCCTAGAGAGAAGGAATGCTCTCCAGTCCTTCAAATGGAACTG
Organism: Podarcis vaucheri; assembly: GCF_965113315.1. NCBI lineage: Eukaryota > Metazoa > Chordata > Lepidosauria > Squamata > Lacertidae > Podarcis > Podarcis vaucheri. The sequence continues at coordinate 46,850,278 of NC_138748.1, read as the reverse complement.
CCTTCCACCCGATATGTCCTGCAAAGTTGTTTGATCAATGTCACCAACCCCAAGAGGATAAGCCAATATCTCGTGACTGTGCAGCCAAAAGAGGAAGAGAAAGTGATGGAGGCAGCAAAACACAGTAAGGCCCATTTAGAGTCCACAAAGCTTAATTCTATGGGGCACATGCAGGCTCCTATGACTTTGCTTTGATTTGTGACTTACCTGGGCAATGTCACCTGTATGCAGTCATGAAGAAGCAAATGTGAGGATAAGATAAAATCGCATGGCCGAACCCAGTGCCAGTGCCTCTTACAGGCAGACCAAGTGAGGGCCAAGACTCTGAAGGGAAAAGGTACAACAAACTTGTGGGAGCTGAGCAAGTCTAGATCTGGTCCATAGCTGAATGGAAGACCCTTGTCCCGTTACGGAGGGAACAAGGGTTATAATGACATAAAATGAACTAGCAGCCACTTGGGGTAGCACAATTCAAGAGACACTCCATAAGGAAAGAAGCACATCAGTCTGAGACTCTGAGGATGCTTTTGGTGTTGCCACTTTTCCAAGGAAGCTGGCAATGCATCCTAGTCCCTCAGTAAAGTCCTAGGGGCTCCTGGGGGTAAACTCCTGCTTTGCTTGGGCTCACCCTGACCTTACCCTCGCAAATACTCTTTAACAGGTTAACAAGAGATAGGTTTCTGTTCTTGATGCATCCTTTGTTTTCCAGTCAAGGCAGGCCCACCTTTCAAGCTGTCTGTGTCAACCCAGGCCAACCAGGAGTACAGCCTCAAATGGGAAGTTAGAAATTCGACTCTGCGAATTCCAGAGACATATCAAATCTCATACTGGAAAACCGGAAAGCCTTCGGAGGTGAGCAGTAAATAAATTGCTCCCCCATAGTTTGAGAAAAGCAAAGTGTTATCTCCTCCCTCGTTTTTCTCCTCTTATCTCTTCTCAGGACCATTTGGGCAACAGTGATGACACATGGTTCACCTTCCCCTCAGAGTTGCTGGAACAGGACACAAGTTACACAGCAAAGGCGCGGGCAAAAGTCCGTGGTTACTCATATGATGGTCCGTGGAGTGAATGGAGCAAGGAAATTGACTGGACAACACACAGGGGTAAGCCACAAATGGAGTTTCCAAACAAGGGCTCTAGTCCACCTTTCTTCTCTAGGGGAAAAGGTTCTATTGCTGTCTTCAGAAGGCGATATGATGAAGGGGTGGTATGGGCAGGCATGTGCTGAGCAGAGGCGTAGGAAAGGGGGGTGAAGTGGGTGTGGTCTGCCCCAGGTGTCATGACAAAATGGCAGGCGAGTGGGCGGCACACCTCGTGCCTGGCGGCAGCAGCTCTTCTGACCCGGCGGCAGAGAGCAGCCCTCCTCAGCCGTGGCGAGGTGCACCTGGCCGCAGTAGCTCCTGTGGAGAGCAGGAGAAAAGTGAGCAGCAGCTTCCCTGCCTCTCTCCTGTTAGAATTCCTGCTCCATGATTGCAGTCATGGGATTTTTGTCTATCACATGACTGTATATGTTTTGACTCCACAGATTGGGAAGTGACGGAAACAGGATGTTTGTGTTATTGTGTTCCGTGAAGTGGGAATATTGTCCTTTGTTCTTTTTCTCTTTGCTGTCTGATGCTAGAGAGAGAGGGAGTCATGTTGCAGTGCTCCGTGTGTGTTTATATGTAAATAAGGTAGATTAGCCAAAATGCTGAGTTGCTGAGGTCTGTTACGCAAACTGCGCAAACTCTGCAGATCCCTAAGTGTGCCAGTGTCAGTTAGCATCGGTCGCTGTGATGTTCGGGCTGCAGAAAGCTTTTGAAGCTCCCGAACAATCAACCAAAAGGCAGAAAACATGCCAGTTGAGCATGTGTCTCTGCCAGGGTCCTACTCAAGTGTATGCCGAGCTCCTGACATCTCCTACCCTTAACTGCGGCATGTGGGAGGGCACCCTCCACACCACGCCCCGCTCGGAAGCACACCCCGCCCTGGGCAGTGCATGCATATGCTCTGCCACTGATGCTGAGGGCACATTACAGTAGCTCAGTCCGGAAGTCTGCTTGGCATGCATCTAATGTTTTCCCAGGGTGTGACATCTTAAGAACACTTGAAGCAAAGGCAACGCTGCTTTGATTTCAAAGTCAGTTTTCAAATTTGAAGTGCAATTTGCTTTAACTTTCCTTTCAATTGATCTCTCAGCATTCTGATGATGTTGCAATCTTCTGTTTGGTTTCAGTTGTGCCTCCTTGGAGCATTATACTGATTGCAGCAGTCTCTGTCATTGTGATGATGGCAGGCATGTGCTTTTGCCATAGTTATCTTCTCAGGTAAGCATGTGTTGCAAATGGGTTGGGCATCTGGATACATTGGCACACAATAGTGAAGTGGAGGGTGGGAACTGGCTGCAAGGGGTTGCAGAGCTCTCAAGTGGTGGCTGTTGCCATATAGTCCATGCCACAGTCCATGGCATACAGCTGCTCGTCATGTGGACTGGGTATTGTCTTTTTACCCACACCTCTATAAATATTCCAGAACATACATTCGCATTGGTGATGCATTGCACATGGACAGCTTACAATTTGTTAACATCCACAAAGAGGAGTGTTCTGCACCCTTTCTGCATCTGAAATATGTATATACATGCAGGCTACGCTGGGTGGCATAGTGTCATGGCAGTGTTATTATTTGTCATGTACAAAGTGCATAGAATTTATTCTGTGCTGTGTGCAGATTAAAAGCATTGTGGTTCCTGCCCACAAGCATACAATCCAAAGGCATGACACAAAAGGGTTAAGGGGTGAGGAGGGAAGAGGCAAACAAGGAAACTCGGGGGTCAGTTCTAAAAGTGATATACTCATTTTTATAAGGGTTGAAGGGGGTGAGGTTATTCCAAAAATCCTTACCCTCTTTGTGCATGACAAAATGTGTGTGTGTGCGTGTGTGTTGGGGTGTTGTTGCTGCTGAACAGTCTCTGGCTAGGGTGGAATTCTCCAGCAGTTTTGGAGAAGGCTGCAAAAGAAACTTTCAGAACCTTTCTCATAAATTTCTCGTCTGTTAATGCCACTGTTTGAAGGGAGCAGTAAGCTGAAAGACAAGAAGTGGAAGGTGCAGAGGCCAAGCCCACTGTTTCTTTCGACAATATTAAAATAGCATGAAACAAAATTAAAAGTGGATCTGCAAATTGTGCCCCAAATTCTCTCTCCTATTCCCAGGATGCAAAATTGGGAGTGGGGAAGTTGGCTGACCTAAAGAAAATTTGGGTTTTCTGAGAATTTTCTTACCTCCCCCCCCCCATCAACGTAGTATTGTGGACAATTTCAGTCTCCTGTTGAAGAATGTTCAGCCAAATTTCAGTCCACATCTAATGTGCAAAATGAGTAGCTTGAATGGAAACTGTTGTGGGGAGCCAAATTGACTTGGTCTCTAACCCAAGCTAATTGAGAGGTCCTGGCTATCTCACCTCTCATTCTGCTGCTTCCAGGTGAAATGGAGGCTTTAAATGACTAAGAATCTGCTGACCACATGCTCTCAGCACTGCCAGATTTGCCTAGTTGCTTAGCTGGCAGCAACCAAATGTCATCTATTATTTTAGACATCCTCTCAACATCTGGAATAAAGACCATGCATCACCGTGGTTGAAACAGCATGTGGAAAACACTTGAAAACACTTTGGGTGGCAACAGCAGTAATGTGGAGATCCTTCTAACGTGGTGGTGCTGGTTCAAGCAGTGAACAATCCTATGGATGCCACATTGAGCAGCTTCCATTCAGAAGCTGTTTCATGTGGCATTTGTTGAAGTATAGATGGACTGATGTTTGCCAACGACAGAGAGCAAGTGGAAACTCTTCTTGGTCTGACTGACATTGCTTTAATGTCTTCATTACAGGAAGAGCAAGAATTGGAAGGAAGCCATCCCACACCCTCCCAAGACGCTTCTTCTCCCAAACCTTTTCCCGGTGAGAGAGATTTCCTTTAGACTGGAATTAGCATCTCTGCTTCTGCCTTGCAAAAGTGTACTGGGCTTCTTTGTTTGAAGGAATTCCTTCTGATACTTTTTTGTATTAAACCATCTTCCATGAGATACTTCAGCACTGTGTGTTTGGCCTTGGTCATGGTCCAAGGACATTAAGGCTCTCCCATGTGGGTGACCAATTTCAGGTCCATGTCACTTCTGACTGATTCACCCCAAGTCTGCTTCATTCCATTTCCACATAAAAAAAAATATCCACATAAACAACTGCATTTAAATCCATATTTTCAAAACCATGCATTTAAAACTCTCTTATACTACTTTAAACAGTCATGGCTTACCTCAAAGAATCTTGGGAACTCTAGTTTGATAAGGGTGCTTATAATTCTTAGGAGAAATCTCTCAGAGCTATAATTCCCAGCACCTTGAACTAACTACAGTTCCCAGGAGTCTTTGGGGGAAACCATGACTGTTAAAGTGATATATAAAAGTGCTTTCAATGTATGGTGTACATGTTGTTTTGAAAAAGGAAAGATATCTTGATTTTTTTTGAGCCAAGATCTGCACTGGAACAGTCTGGAAATGTGAAACGTAGGAAATTCCCTTCTATTAGAGTCAAACCATTGATCCACCTAACTGATATACAAGGTAGGATCTGAATGAAGATGAGACCAGCTGTGTATGGGCATTAAACCGGCACACAGGTGCCCATGAGAAAGCAGGAATATGCAGATGCCCTGTATTACTAACGCACTTGGGACATGGTCTCAGCCGCAAACACCCTGTGCTTAACTTGTATCCTCACACTGCCCTTGTATCCTTTCAGAGACTAGAGTTGCTAAATGGCTCAGAGGACAGTAGTAGCCAGAGCTCTAGGGAGGAAGTGAACAGCTGTATGTTGGAAAGGTGAGTACATCTAAAGGAAGGACACACTGCTTGTCCAAGGCATTCTCAGAAAACTAGCTGGTATGTTTCCAGGCCATGTATACACTAAGGCAGCAATCCTATACACATTTATCTGCGAGTAAGCGCTGTTTAACTCAGCGGGGTTTCCTCTGAGCAGGGGGCAAAGAATTGTACTGGTTTCTGTCACTCTAATTAGCTGCTTCCTGTTCACTAGCAAGCCAACAATGGCTCGGAAAGTGGGCACATAGAAAGAAGCCGCAGACCATTGGTCCATCTAGTTCAGTATTGTCTACACTAATTGTCAAGCAGCCCCCACCCACTTCGTTTCAGGCAGGGGACAATCTCAGCCCTACCTGGAGATGTTGGGGGCAGGGGTGGCTGCTGAGCCAAGGGGGCAAAATCTCAAAGCCTAGTAAGCAAGGTGCTAGGCTGTGGGAAGGAGGTGTTGGGCTCTGACAGGGTCTTAGAGTCTTCCCAGCTCCTTCTGAAAGCCTAGTTGGTGCTTTCCCAGCTTTGGGAAGGAGGTAGGAGGGCTCTAGGACCATGCCAGAGCCCTTACACTTCTTTCCAGAGCCACGCACTGCCTTACCCACTTTTGGGAAGACAATGCGAGGACTGGGTGTTTGTACACCAATTTTTGGTCTCGCATGGAGTGCCATAGTACCCAAGTCAGCCACTAGCTGGGGATTGAACTTGGGACCTTCTGCATGCAAAACAGATGCTCTGGCTCTGAGCTATGGCCTGATAAGACAGGTTTCCTGATCCCAGCATCTTCAGATGAATTCCTCCTCAGACTTCCCTCTCAACAGAGTTGGTGCATGGGAGGACGCTGAAGTGGGACTTGCATGTATGCCCACTCCCCACAGTTAGCCTTCACACACTCAGGCAAATGCTTGAGTAGGGGTATTGTCTTGGAGTAACCTGTTTTGGTGGGAAGATCTCTCTTTACTGACTAACATTCTCCACTTATTTCCTCTGCTGCAGCCAGAGGCTGGTTAGTCACCCAGAGCATCTTGAAGCCTCCAGTTCAGGGAAAACAACACCACATTCCACTGCCTTCCAGCATGTGAAAGGAACAGAACTTCCTGTGGCCAATGCCGGACAATTTTTGGATCAGCCTGACAAGCCTCTCTGTAGCCACAAGGCTCGGAAGTTTGATTTTGATGGCCCATACTTACTCTTCCCACCAGAGCCCTCTTCTCCTGAGAACCAGAAGGACTTGGAAGTTGCCTCTTTGGAAAAGAAGGAGACGCCTGTGGCTCTGCAATTTGTGGGACTGCCTCATTGCTCTAGTTTCCAGCAGCTTCTACCTGTGGGGAAAGAGGAAGAGCCGCCAGCGTCTCCTGTCCTTGTCCAAGAGCAGGAGAAGCAACAACTTCTTCAAAGGCAAGAAAGCCGAGTGGCAAGTGACAGGTTGGAGAAGGAGGCAAATGAAGGTTTGAGGTCACAAAGGCTTACTAGCACGAAAAACCACGGTCAAAATGAGTCCTTAGACTACATTGCCACAGAAGATCTATCACTAAGTAAAGAGAGGGACTTCTTGCTCCCCTCACCTCTGTTGACTTCAAAGGATGGAAGCCTTCTCTGTTCTGGGATGGCCACAGCTGCCTCTCAATTGACCCCAACCAGGGATGATATATCAAGCTCACAGCTGGACCAGAAGAAGGAAGCAGGTCCTGTGCACCCAGCTAATGCTCCAGTCGTGTCCCAGGACTCATTTAGTGACTATGTCACCAGCATGCCCCAAACCCCAAGATCTGTGCCAAAGGAAGGGCTTCCTTTCTCCCCAGATGAGCCTAAACACAAGGGCTTCCTTTTATTCCAACCTGGTGGCAACAGTAGCCCAGTTTTATTAAGCCAGATAGGTGAATACTGTTTCTTCCCTGGCTCCAAGACCATGGCGGAAGCCTCTAAGAGTCAAGCAGGATCTGTACACCAGCAACTATCAGAAGTTATTCAGAAAGGCACCAAGCCTCTCTGTGAGGACAAACATCTTGGGAACAAGCTGCAGACCACCCCTGCCCTCTGCCAAGACTTGAGAGTGGACATGCCTCACGGACATACATGAACACCATTCTGTTGTCTTTCCTTTTGTCACTAGTATTGAGCTTTCTTCCCATTGTGAAAAGCAGAGGGGTGTGTGCTTGTGTGTGGTCCCTTCCAAGTCTACAATTCTTTGGTTCTGTAGGAATGGCAGCAGGGACAAGAGCCCCCTCCTCTCAGAACACAGACCTGTTTGCCCTAAAAAGGGATAAATCTGTCTGTTTCAGTGTCTGCCCAGTTCTCATTTTTCCCCAGTCTTCAGTTCTCCACAGCTTCATATCAACATGTGATTTATTTAGGTATTTTTTAAATGTCATCAGGAAAATTCACCAGCATACAAATTCTCTCTCCCCCCCCAATACAGTATACACATTTTTATGCCATTTTCCCTAATACACACATTTTTGCAGAGCATTCTGTTTGTTATTTTCAGATAGATAGATAGATAGATAGATAGATAGATAGATAGATAGACAGACAGACAGACAGACAGACAGAAGGATAGCTGTATTTCAGTTTTCGTATTGTTCTGGAAAGTGTGGATTAAGTACATTTGCTTTTAAAGGTGAATTGAATTTCTCTCTTCCCCCCGCCCTGCTGCCCCATCTCCCTCTCCTTTCATGTCAGCTATTTATGTATTTATTTTTAAAAAGCAAGCCTGTCAAGGCTAAATATTAATAGTGCCATATCTAGTTTGGCGAAATATTATTGTGTGTCAGAAAATGTATAGCAGAACAAATAGTGAAGATGTCAGGGAACTGACATCGGAGGAAAGGGAGGTGGAAGGGCTCACAGAGGCTGGGAGGGAGTCAGCAGCGAAAGCAGGGACCAGCAGGGGGAGTGAGGGTACTCTGGAGGAGGGTCTCAGGAATGCTGAGAGAGACACAGCAGCCAAAGCAGGAACTAGCAGGGAAGAGGGAGGGATGAGGGACACGTCCAGCGAGAACAGCGGGGAGGTGTCAGAAGCTCCCATAGGGAGACCCATGCTTCGCCGGAAGCTGCCACGTCGTGAGTCCAGAAGACGCGTTTCCGTTAAGGAGCTTCTTTGCTGGAAGCGCTTCCGCAGACAGCCACTGTCGGAATCTACGAGTGACTAGAGCAGACATGTTTGAGGAGCTCTGTCACACACAGAGGTTTGTGGAGCTGCACAAACTCTGAGGGAGCACGATTTTACGCACAAGCAGCTAATCATCCCATCATAGCATTCCGACAGTCTCTGTACGCTGCCTGTGCAGGAGAAAGCATCATGAGCGACCCAGCCGGAACCGAAGGAGCAGGGGTTGGAGCTGGTCCAAGCTTGGAAGAAAGATACCGAGCGTTGGAAATCCAACTTGCGCTGCAGACGGCGAGGCTTGAGGAGAGAAGGGCTCAGGATGCAGACAAGAAGGGGAGAGCCACCCAGTTCCCCAGAAAGGTACCAGGATTGGTGCAGAAGTTTGGGGGGGACCCCAAGGACTACCATGCCTTTAGGACAGAGATGCAATATGCCCTTAATGTGCAGTTTGATGAGTTCCCTGATGAGGAATCGCGAGTTGCGTTCGTGATTGGGCATCTTGAGAGGGGGGCGAGGGACTGGGTTAGACCCCTGATGGCAACGCACAATGACGTCCTAAAGGACACTATGAAGTTCTTTCGTGCAATGGATATCATGTTTTCCAGCGATATTGAGGAAGGGGTGGTGCGCAGACAGCTAATGGCTTGCAAGCAGGGAAGCAGATCTGTCCGTGAGTACTGGACTGAGTTTACCATGCTGGTTCACAGATTGGGGTGGGATTTATCGGCGGCACCCATTCAGATGCTATTTGAAGAAGGTCTTTCTTCGGCTGTGAAAGACGAACTGTCCCGGAGCCCCAGGGCGGTGTCTATGGATCAGCTGACCAAATCTGCGCTGACCATAGGAGCGCGCCAGGAGGCAAGAGCCTTGGAGAGGCGGGAAGGGAAAGGGGAACGTTGGAAGGAGTTCCGCATTCCAGACATTCCTGAGCCAGCTTTCCCGCCGGCAGAGCCGATGGAAATCGGAACAGCGCGCGCGCGCGCAGTTTCAAAGCCCAGTGAGGGGGGAAAGAAGGAGGGAAAAGGCGCCCGGAAGTGCTATCTCTGCCAACAGCCAGGCCACTTTGCCAGAGTCTGCCCCCAGAGGAAGGAATGGCAAGGGATGGTGGGAGCTGTTGAGGGAGGAGAGCAGGGAGAAACGGAGCAGGTAAAAGCCAACGCCTGGTTGCCACAGTCTGGGCACAGCAGCCAGGCCAAAGAGCAGTGAAAGTGCCCGTGCCAGAAGCTCCTCAACCTGCTCTAGTGATTGAAGTGTCGCTAGAGCTGCAAAATGGACACCCCCTAAAAATAAAGGCGCTGTTGGACTCAGGCAGCTCCTGCAATTTTATGAGCAAGGAGTTTGCTGCTGAACACCAGATACAGACGATCCCTTTAAGCAACCCCCTGCAGGTGACCACGATCGATGGCAGGGAGTTGTTGGGAGGAGGAGTCAGCTTGCAGACCGTCCCAATGAGAATGAGGGTGGCAAGGCACACAGAACTGATAGCGTTTAATGTGGCCACCTTGGGAGGCGCTCCCATTATTTTGGGAATGAGCTGGCTAGCGCTACATGATCCGCTGGTGGGCTGGCATCAAAGAGTGGTTTCCTTTGGTTCAGCACATTGCTTAGAACACTGCAAAGGGGAAAAGGGTTCAGCAGGGGCTCAAGCCACCCTAGCAGGGACTGAAGTAATGGAGAAGGCGAAGGTACCACCACAGTATGCAGATCTCAGCGACGTGTTCAGCGAGAAGGAAGCCGACCAACTACCCCCGCATAGGCCCTTTGACTGTCAGATCAATTTACTCCCTGGAGCACAGCTTCCTGTAGGCAAGTTGTATGCCATGTCAGACAGAGAAATGCAGGAGTTGCGAGAGTTCATTGACAAGAACCTGAAGAGAGGCTTCATCAGAGAGTCCAAAGCAGCGGGGGGTAGCCCAGTGTTTTTTGTGGATAAAAAGCACACGGACAAGCCGAGACTTGTATGTGATTTCAGGCGGTTAAATGCAGTGACAGAACCAGTGGCTTTCCCTATGCCCAGGATTGATGATATTTTGACCAGGGTGCGGAAGGGAAAGATTTTTACAAAGCTGGATCTAAGGGGGGCGTACAACCTGATACGTATAAGGAAAGGGGATGAATGGAAAACCACCATGTTCACCCCTTTGGGGGCATTTGAATATCTCGTTATGCCTTTTGGATTACAAGCAGGCTCAGCGTGCTTTCAATCGTTTATGAACCACGTACTGGGGCCTTTGCTCTACAAGAATTGCGTGGCCTTCCTAGATGATGTGTTGGTGTATTCGGAGAATGAGGAGCAACATGTGAGAGACGTCAGAGAAGTGTTGAGCAGGCTGCAAGCCAACAGGCTGTGGGTGAAACTGGAGAAGTGTCAGTTTCATACCAAGGAGGTGGAATTCCTGGGGTACCGCCTGTCAGACAAGGGATTGGCCATGGACCCCGGCAAGGTCCAGGCAGTGCTGGAATGGAAAACACCCAAAACCAAGAAGGATGTGCAGAGGTTCCTAGGGTTTGGAAACTTTTATCGTAAGTTCATCCGAAACTTTGCCCACCTGACGGCGCCCATTACGGACTGTCTCAGCAGTAAAAAGAAGTTTGTTTGGACTGCGGAGGCGGAGCGAGCGTTTGAGGAACTGAAAAGGGCCTTCGCCTCTGAAGGACAACTTCTGCATGTGGATTTACAAAAAAAGCTGAGGGTCGAAACAGACGCATCTGACAGAGCCATAGGGGCGGTGCTTCTTCTTCTGCAGCCAGGGAAGGAGGGGTCAGAGTGGCGACCGTGTGCCTTCTTTTCGCGAAAGCTGAACAAATCCGAGAGGAACTACACGGTGTACGACCGGGAACTTCTGGCTATTCATGAGGCTTTCCGGAGATGGAGGCACCTGCTAATTGGTGCACAACATAAGGTGCAAGTGTGCACGGACCATAAGAATCTAGAGTATTGGAGAACTGCGCGAGTGCTCAACCAACGGCAGTTGAGATGGGCCCAGGAGTTTTCCAAATTTAACTTTGAGATTTGTTACGTGCCAGGCCCAGAGAACGTTAGGACGGACGCTCTCTCACGCAAACCTGAATATTTGGAGGGGGAGGGAGCACCTGAAGAGACCCATGTCATTCCAGAGGACCGCTGAGTGTGTGGGGCGGCATTGGTGGGGCAAAGGGAACTGGTAGAGGGAACGGTGCATGATGAATACGCCCAGGACAAACTCAGGGGTCTCAGGAGGGAGGGAGACAAACCCGGGGGTTTTGAGGAGAGAAACGGGGCGTTGTACTACAAGGGAGCGTTATATATACCTGAAGGTGAATTGAGGGAGAAGGTACTCAAGCAACTGCACGATAGCCCTACAGCAGGGCATTTTGGGCAACACAAAACCATGTGGCTGGTTACCAGGGAATTTTGGTGGCCCAAGGTCAGGGAAGATGTGCGGGAGTATGTGAGAGGGTGTGACCAATGCCAACGAGCCAAGGGGGAGAGGCGGGCACCGGCAGGGTTATTAGAACCACTACCCACACCTGAAAGACCATGGGAAACAGTGGCAATAGATTTCATGACTGATCTGTGGAATTTGTTTGATCTGGCGCGACCCCCGCTAATTGATTTACGATCCTCAATTAGCTCTTTACTGCCCGGCACACTTCTCCTGCCGCACGCTCTGCTCCGATCTCTCAGTCACGCCGTAGCAGAGATTACACAGCGGTGTAAAACTGTCATGTAGCTTGGCTTCCAGACAAACACACACAGTCCAGGTTTGTCTATTTACAGCTTTTATTCCAACCTTTCTCAGGAATTTCCAGGACTATTTGCAGCCATGACAAAACTGCATCCTTTCCCCACAAAGTACCGAGTGGGACTGGCATACTCTTCCCAAGCTCCTCCCAAGCTTCCAAAATTGACGTCAGAATGGTGTGGCATCATGGGAAGAACTTAACCCGTTAAGTTCCAACCTCAACACCCCCCCTTGCTGCACCTTCTGACAAGACCTTTTTTGAGCTCAACACCTTACCCTTTGCCTTGTGCTCCTTCCCAGCATCTTTCCCAGGCACCTGTTGAACCCTTTCAACACTCCCAGAATCACACTGTGCGAATCTCGCCCACGCACATGTTGCCTGGTATCTTTCAGGTGGAATGCCCTTTGTTGTGCGACTAGACCTTCTGGGCATAAACTCAGATGTTACCTCTGACTCACTGCCACCAGGAAATGTGTCCTCAGCATCACGGGATTCCCCCTCTGACTTAAAACGTTTTCGAATCCTCTCCATTACACTCACAGGAGAACTAGGCTCGCTTTTGGCCTCCCTTTTTACAACTTGTGGAGAAACTACCGATACCTCCTCCTGTTCCTGACTTTGGTCAGTTACCTGATCGTCATCATCAGACTCAGCTTCTTCTTCCTCCCCCTCATAATCTTCCTGTTCTGAATCAGAGAGACACTCTGAAAGAACATCACGCTTGACAGCAGCTTGTGTCTTTTTATCCTGCTCATAGAACTCAGCGTGTTTACTGATCAGTAACTTACTCTGATCACCTGATGGAAATGCAAATCTCCATGCACTCGCTGTTGGCTCATACCCACAGAAGATCATTTTTCGGAACTTGGATCCGTCTGGCCCCTGCAAAGCAGCAGGTACCGGCACAGACGCACGTGACCCGAACATACGCAAAAAATGAATCTGGGGTTTCCTGCCATGCAACAACCCAAACGGTGTGTCCCCTACCATGGAATTGTAGGTGCGATTCCAGGTGAAGCTTACATACTTGATTGCCTCCAGCCAAAACCTTGGAGGTAACCCAGAGTCTTCCAGCAACACCTGTGCAGTTTTAACCAGAGCCTGACACTTCAGCTCTGCCGCCCCCCACTGATTGGGTGAAGTCACTGTGTGACGTATCCCTTTCTTGCGAAAGTACTTCTGCAAAGCAGAACCTGTAAACTCAGCTCCTCTGTCACTTGTGACAGCTTGCACTTTGGTGGAAAACCTTTGTTCCACCCCCTCAATCCACCCTTTGATCAGCTGTGCTGCATCATCCTTGGATTTGAGGCCATGTATCCAGGAATTCTGAGTAAAATCCTCCTGCATCGAGAGCAGAAACCTTGACCCTCCCAGACTTGGTTCCTTTACAGGACCCCACAAATCTATGTGAATCAGTTCAAAAGGCCTTGTTGTTATCCTTTCAACCTTTGGATAACTGCATCCTTTTACCTTTGCCAGTTTGCAAGTTTCACAACTTACAGCATGTCCGCATTCTGAGATATTACAACCTTTGGAAACTTCTGGCAGCACCTGTAGTTCTTCAAGAGAACTATGAGCTGTACGTGTATGCCAAGCATGTACGCATGAATCATGATTGGGAATTGTAGCACGCAGTGCTTGTGCTTTCTCAACCTTCCCACCACCCTCCAGAGACGTTTTAAGAATGAAGAGATCATTCTGCCCCTTTTTAACCTTGGCAAGCATCCTCCCTCCTTTGGAGATTGTGCACACATCACCCTGAAAACAAACCGTAAATCCCTTTTTCAGTAAATAAGGCACAGATAAAAGACAGTGTTGCATCCCAGGAACAGTACAACACTCCAACGTTTCCTGTAAAATACAAAAATGCAAATTTACAGCATTAGTCATATTTCTTTTCTGTCCATTTGCAAACAGTACAGTTTTCCCGGCAGGAATTGCCGTGCAGTTCCACCTCTCGACAGCAGGTGTCTCTGGAATCAAATTGCGATTAGCTGCAGAGTCAATAACAAAACTTAGCTCTTGGCTTGTCCCACGGCTGTCTTCAGCCAACGCCAGACTAGCCGTGATTTGATAAGTCTCCTGACGTTGTTTTCCTCGTCCTTCTCTTGCGTTCTCACGCTGACCTCCCCTTCCAGACTGGTTCCCATGGAAACCCGACTGATTTCCATGGAAGGTGTCCTTGAAGCCTTCCTGTGCAGCTGCTCTCTGTGGGCAGTCTCTTTTGAAATGACTGTGAGATCCACACACGTAGCACCGACGAAACCCAGTGGAAAAACACTGCCTGGTGCGCCTCCCAGCTGGCCTCCTTCTCCTTCTTCCGGAAAAGCACTCCTTGCCAGATCCGCCCCCCCTGAACTGCCGCTCCATTCCAGCAGGTTCAGTGGAAAACTTTTCAAACTTGCCTTTGGAACTTTCCGCCCCCCCGACTTGCTCACTAGCACTCCTTGAGGCTAAATCATCAGGAACAGGGGCTCCAGCCATCTCTAGGCTATCAGCTTCCATCTGCTCTTGGCCTCCTGCTGAGCCTTCACACAGACGTTTCAGCACACTCCAGGCCTCACACGCAGATTCAACGCCATCCAGGTGATGTTGCAAATTAGCATGAACACCTGCTCGCAACATGCAGACCTCAGCTCTCATAGCTTTCTCCCTCTGCATTTTCTCCTCCAGAGAAACAGACTTCAGCTTTCCTGCATCTCTGTCCACCAATTGCACTGGTTCCCTCTGGGAAATGTCCCAAACTTCCGTGGCCATGGGAGGCAGTAGCAATAGATTTCATGACTGATCTGCCAAGGTCCAGAGGGAAAACAGCCATCATGGTTGTGGTAGACCTGTTAACCAAAATGGCCCACTTTATAGCCTGCTCACATGCGGTCACGGCAGAAGAAACTGCTAAATTGTTTGTAGAAAATGTGTTTAGGTTGCATGGCGCCCCCTTGAGGGTGGTTTCAGACCAAGGGAAACAATTTACTTCCAGGTTCTGGAGGAAGCTCATGAGCTTACTGCATGTAGAGGTTAATTTCTCTACTGCCCGGCATCCGGAAACCAACGGGCAAGCGGAAAGAGCTAATGGTGTCCTCCAGCAATATTTGAGGTGTTATGTGAATGACAGAGAGAATGATTGGGTGGAGAAGCTGGCGTTGGCAGAATTTGCCTACAACAATGCAGAGAACGTGTCCACGGGGATGAGCCCCTTTTTGGCTAATCACGGGTGTCATCCCCGAGCCTTCCCAGGGGGGGAAGGGGAGAACTGGAGCGTTCCAGCTGCAGAACAGTTCGTTGAAGAAATGGAAGCGATCCATCGCCAGCTCCAACTTAACTTAAACAGGGCTAAGGAGGAATATAAGAGGCAGGCAGACAAAAACAGAAGGGAAGGTGAAAGCATTAGGGTGGGGGACCAGGTGTGGCTGTCAACCCAAGGGTTACCATTCAAAGGGGGTTGTAAGAAGTTAAGACCCAAAAGGCTGGGCCCATTTGAAGTCACGCAGCAGGTCAACCCAGTGGCTTTCAGACTCCGGTTACCGAACCACATGAAGCTGCACCCAGTTTTTCACAGGTCGTTGCTGTCACCGTATAAAGGGGACAGAGAAGGGAGGGTCAATAGGGGACCAGCAATGGAGGAGAAGGAACACAGCTACCATGTAGCGGAGATCCTCGATTCCAGGTGGAAGGGAGATCAAGTAGAGTATTTGGTAATGTGGGAAGGGGAGCCGGAGTCGGAAAACACCTGGGTCATGGCAGAGGATGTAGATGACGAGGTTTTAATAGAAACTTTTCATCAGAGATTCCCACGTAAACCTCAGCCAGTGGCGAGGTTCCGGAGGGAATACTTTGCCACCACCGACGAAGAAGAAGAGTTGGAGGGGTTCTCAGATTCCGAGGAGGAGGAGGATTCAGCGAGCCGGAACGAAGACCGATGGAGGGAAATGTTCGAGACGTCTGAAGATGAAGAGGATTCTTTTCGGGGTTTTATCTCCTCACCGCCCAGAGGAGAGAGTATGGGCGGGGGGGAAGGGGGCCCTGGAGGGGAGGTGGATGTCAGGGAACTGACATCGGAGGAAAGGGAGGTGGAAGGGCTCACAGAGGCTGGGAGGGAGTCAGCAGCGAAAGCAGGGACCAGCAGGGGGAGTGAGGGTACTCTGGAGGAGGGTCTCAGGAATGCTGAGAGAGACGCAGCAGCCAAAGCAGGAACTAGCAGGGAAGAGGGAGGGATGAGGGACACGTCCAGCGAGAACAGCGGGGAGGTGTCAGAAGCTCCCATAGGGAGACCCATGCTTCGCCGGAAGCTGCCACGTCGTGAGTCCAGAAGACGCGTTTCCGTTAAGGAGCTTCTTTGCTGGAAGCGCTTCCGCAGACAGCCACTGTCGGAATCTACGAGTGACTAGAGCAGACATGTTTGAGGAGCTCTGTCACACACAGAGGTTTGTGGAGCTGCACAAACTCTGAGGGAGCACGATTTTACGCACAAGCAGCTAATCATCCCATCATAGAAGATAAACTTTCAGGGACTCGTCCTGCCCACTGAATTCCCAAACATACAAATCCCGTAGGATAGAAAATATAAAAAGTTTCTTTCTCTCTCTTCCTACCACAAACTGGAGCCTCTCTGGGGGAAATTTTTGTCTTTAATTCTGGCCGCTCGGCTTTATGTTGTTGCATGCCACCTCAACCTCTGAGTGGTGAGAGATTCCAGGGGTTCCAGGCACTATATACCCAGGGCTCAGTCTCTTTGGAATGAGGAACAGTGGAGACTGCAGTGTCTTTAGGATATATGGTTTATTTATAAATATATACAGTGCTCTCTTTTTTCAGAAAATAAGGTGCCAGTCCTCATCTGTAGGAGCATTGCTGGTTGTTCCCCAAGATGGCAAGTTAGAGCTGGCATTGCAGGACATTGGACCAGATGGGGTCTCTTCCAACTTTACAATTCTATGATCCTATGAGGCTCATTTGCCAAAAGCAAGAAACTAAGCATGTAGTGTCTTCGGCTCAGTATTGTGGCATATCTGCCCATAGAGATTCCAAAGGTGTCTACTGTTTCAACTTTTAAACACCTCCTGAAAACTTTTCTATTTCTTCTGGATTATGCAGGCAGTTAAAAGTACATCTTTCCATAATAGGGATCTGATTTCTGATTTCAATATTTTTCTGTCATTTTTATTGTATGGTTTTATGTATAATTGTTGTAAACCACTCAGGGTTTTTTTAATGAATAGTTGTATATAAATATTTTTATGAATAAATAATAAATGCTGGGCTAATTCTCTGTCATCTGCCAGAGCTAACCCTCAGTGTTACCAAACAGAACAATTAAAAGGTCCTTTGGTAAGATTGATCATGTTATTATTTCTGCCCCAAACTTCTTAATTTGGGGGGAACACCCATAAGATGTGTTGCATCCCATTACTTTCTCTCAACTTTTCTGGGGAAAATGTTGATGTCTTTCACTCGAGGGCTTCAATTTTCTTTAAAGTATTTACAAATCTAAATATGTTCAGACATACATTGCCCATCATTATAATGCTTTTTGTAATATTATTTTTAATTTGGAAGATGTAAATCATCTCCAAAGTAAAGCTTTGGAGAGATTATATCTATATCTATCTCTCTCTATATCTCTATAACAGAAATTAAATGATGCCATATTAACCATGGAATGCTTAGATAAACATTAAACCAAACATTTACTTACCCAGCTATATCAGCTATTAAATGATGCAATATGTGATTAAGCTATTAAGTGATTGAATGATCACTAATTAATCATATTTAAGTGAACATTCTGGGAAAGCAAAATAATAATCTATATTTGCTTGTAATATTTTTTGAAACAGATTACAATTTGAAAAGAAGGTTATGACTTTTGAATAAACATTCACAAACTTTTTATTGATAATAATTAGCTAAATAGTTTTAGGATCTATACAACTTTGTAACATGCAGAAAACAGCAGTCTCCAAAGACTGGAACTGAGGGAAGTCGGGGGTGGGGACGGGTGGGTTTCGTGTGGGAGGGGGGAGGGAGGAAAAATTGGGAGGGGAACAAGGATAATATGTTTTTGGATAATATGTCTTGTTTTAATTTTGAATAAAAATATTTAAAAAAAGAAAAGAAGGTTATGTGCCTGCCATAGTTAAGCACTTTAAACACATATTGAATAGACTTAAATGTGCTTCATTTTGGCTAGGTCATTTTCTGAAGCCAAGGAATATTAAGGGTTATAACAGAGGATTCTGACGGAAGCAATGTGTTGTCTTTATTGAATCCTACAATGAATCCTGGCCATCAATTTAGGTCTGGGACAGTTTTTCATACACAATCCAAGTGTTATGACCCCAATAAAGAGTATAGGAATGAGATTCCAGTATGACTCTATAAAGATGTTACACAGGGCTTTTTTCAGCCGGAAATCAATGGAACTCAGTTCTGGCACCTCTCAGGTGGATGCCATTGCCATTACGTATAAGACAACAAGGGAGGCATTCATGGTAAGTTCCAGCACCTCCCCCCCCCTAGAAAAATAGCACCAATGTTAAATATTTAAAAAAGCTCATATGGTAGATCAAACAGAAAACCCAGAATTGCCTTTCAACAGTTGTCAGAATTTACCTCAAAACACTGTGCATTTATTCTTCAAATTTTGAAACTGTTTAAAAGCAGAAGAGCTTTAGGTTCCAGTCAGTAGGACTTTCCCTTTTTATAAGGATCACATAATGATAAACATCTGTACCTTCTGATGAACGGAAATTATTTATTGACCAGTTTCATCTACTGGCAAAAGTCATCTTGGTGCTGTGAATGCAGACATGGCTGCTCATTTATTTGCTCATGTGGATATTCTGTAGATATGGTAACAACAACAACACTATTCTGTATAGTGCGGAGGTCAGCGAGAGCCAGTGTGGTGTAATGGTTAAGAGTGGTGGACTCGTAATCTGGTGAACCGGGTTCACTTCCCTGCTCCTCCACATGCAGCTGCTGGGTGACCTTGGGCCAGTCACACTTCTCTGAAGTCTCTCAGCCTCACTCACCTCATAGAGTGTTTGTTGTGGGGGAGAAGGGAAAGGAGATTGTTAGCTGCTTTCAGACTCCTTAAGGGGAGTGAAAGGCGAGATATCAAGTCCAAACTCCTCCTCCTCTTCTTCACAGGCCAGATTTGGCCTGGCAAGCCACAGGAAGTAGCCCACCAGTTCCCACAGTTATTTCCTGATGTCAGCACTGAGCTTCCTCTGCTAATACCATAGCCTCCTAAAGCTTTAGTTTGCATGCTGCACTCAGCCTCATGGAATCAAATGACTTGGCTGAGCCATAACTGGCAAGCTCTATCTAATTCAGGAATTGTAAACCTGTCCCGTCCCCCCCCAGATGCTGTTGGATTACAAGTCCCACCACCCTGATCATTGGCCATGCTGGCTGGGGTTGATGGGCCCTAGAGTCCAGCACTCTGAAAATATGCAAATAGCCAACCCGGCTAAGCACCATTGGACACTATTCAAATCACTTATGTGCCTCATTCCATGACATCCATACTTATACTCAACATAACTTTTTTTTAAATAAAATAATATTTATTAATAGTTTCAAAATTACAGAAAAAACAAAACAAAAAACAAAAAACAACACTACAATACATAAAAAAGAAAAAACGCAAAACATAAAAACCAATACAACAATTCAATAAAAAATATATATAAAAGGAATAAAAAAGGGCACAAATCCCATATAACTTCCATTTGCTTGTTTCATTGACCTCCTCACGCCTCCCTTTTTGTATTCTAGTTTAGTTAGTTATTTCAGCAAATTCTTTCCATCTTTCTCAATTTTTATTAAATAATTTATCTTAACAGTTTAACCTATTAATTAACTCGACAGATCCTTTCCATCTTTCCCCATATTCTGTTATTCAAATTACCTTAATTTATTTAACCTTATCTTACCATAAAATACCTTAAAGCTTAAAACTTAATACTCAGTTATACATAACCCCTAATATCATTTCTGCTAGAATCATATAGTTTCATTCCAACATTTTCCCTAATATTCATTAATTTTAAACTAATTCCCTAAATAAAAAGTTTTCTTTATAAATTTTTTCCAATCTTCATCCAACGTCTCTTCTTCCTGGTCTCGGGTCGTGTCAGTCTTTACTGTCCATTCCATCTAGTCCATCAACCTGGAAGCCTTATGTCCGAGGCCCTTAAGTCTCTTCCATGTCCCTTCTGCAGATCTTCTTCTTCTTGTTTATACTTGCACATTTCCTTGTCTTTTGTTGGTCTCTTTCTTAATTTCTTTCCTTTCTCATTGAGGAGTAGGTCTCTGGGGGGTTCCAACCCAAAGTTATCTCCGTCTCCATTCATCAAATCAGCCCATTCCCCACAGTCCCACTCCCCACAGTCATCAATATAATCCAAAAAATATTTACGAGCATATTTCAAAGTCTCTCCCAAGTTAAAAGCCTCCTCAGCTCCAGACTCCCCCTGGCCCACTCCAACTTCAATCTTCAAAAACAACGACTTATGCTCCTGTGGGGCCTTGGGCCTCTCCATTTGTATTATTTGAGGTGCAACCGCAGCCTCCTCCATTATCTTCTGCACTTGCCCAATCAATACAGGTTCCTGAGTTGGACCTTGGATGGTTTCTGTATCACTATTCACTAATTGTCCACAGTTATTGGTTACAACAGTCATCAAATCCATTTTCTCATTCATCAAATCCATCTTCTCATGCATCTGTTCCAACAAAGCACTTGTCTTGCATAGAGCAAGCACCAAAACTTCCTTCCAGCTCATATTTAGTCAAGGTCAAAAGGACTAATCCCACGATCTGAATCTCACAGCTGTGGCTGCAGCAACAAATTAGCAAGCTCCCTCTAGAGGAGACAATTTCTATTTGTATCCATCTTTTTAAGGCAAGTCCAACAAAGGAAAATTACTTTCATTTTTTCAAATATTTTGTTTCTTTAGAATTCAAAAGGCAACACTGGAATCAGTTTATTTCTCTTCTTTAGCTATCTGTCAAAGTATTCCATTCACAGTCAATGAACCTCTCCAACAATTTCTGTCTCTGACACCCCATTCCCAGGTTAGAAACTTATCTTTCTTCACTCCCTCTCCTGCAGGCGTTACACAAAGTCCCCCCCCTTTTCTCCTGCTTCCAAGGGGGTTTCAGTAGTTGTAAATGAAGGAAATTTAGGCTTCTTTAACGACTTTCCAGGCTTTAGTTTACAAGGTTTTTGCTTCAGTCTATATACAAAAAGCGGAAGGCGGACTTCCTGTTTTGAACCTTCCTGCTTCGATGTCAAATTAAGATATTTCTTGATCCAATTTTCCGTTTCTACTCACGGGTACTTGTTTTAGATCCAATTGTCCACAGGAAAAAGTCAGCGCTCTCCAGCGATGCCTATGCGGCTTCACTCCGTGAAAGTAGCAGTCAGTTCGCAGCACCGCGCCGCTCACCCCACTTCACTCCGGAATCCCAAAAAGGGGTTCCCCGTGAGTAGGGGGCGCTCCAGGTGCCCTGACGAACCCCACGTTCCCTGGCTTCCTCCGCCTGGGATTTCTAGCGGGTCCCCACCTTCACCGCGGCGGGAAGACCCAGTTTCCACGGAGCTAGTTCCTCCAGTCAGAGGAACTCCGCCATTCGCCGATGGCGCTAACCCGGAAGTCTATACTCAACATAACTTCACCATTACAACTCGGGTCCATCAACTGCAATCTAACATATTTGACTGCACAGCCTGCAACCTGACATATTTTACTGTTTGGGACAGTTATTCAGAAGAGGGAGGTGGCACAGCTAGTTTATTATCTAGAAGGTATTACTTGACCTAGAATCAGCAACCTTGGTCAATGGCTGCCATTGCAGACAACTCACGCTGGTGGCCAAGTGACTCCTTAATGTTCGCCATGTAATGTTGCAACTGGCATGATAGGGTGGTCCTAAATTCCCTTTTCTAGACACCTATTAAAGGTGCAGGAGCTCTGTGTTCTTTTTTCCAGCTCGAAAAGCTTGACCTGGGCTACTTCCACCACAATGCTGTAAGCAATCACCCTGAGAATCTAGAGATACTTGAAATACCAACATTTTACATGTGAATGAGGTTGCAGTCCACAAAGCACATACTTATGCCAAGATTATCCATTTATGTTAATCATTCCTGGAGAGGTTTGTTTAAACAAACAAGGTGCAATGATTATCTCAGGTTTATTGTCCTAGAACAGCAGCCACAATCTACACAAACTAGGAAGTCCAGCCTGGGTTCTTCAAGTTTAAAGGGGATCCAGGGCTGGGGAGTCAGACTCTTTGAATCTGAGTGAAAAGTCCAGGTTTGGCAAAGTTTGCTGACAGACCTGATTCTTTTGTGAAGCAGCTGATGCTCTGCTCTGAGTTCTCTACTGTGTGTGTGTGTTTACTCTGTAAGAGTACTAGGAATCAGGATATCTGCAAGGAAATGGAAGCCTTACAAGCTTGCTTCCAGTATTATGAAAACCTGTCCTCCTTCTGAAGTATTATTCTTGAGCTGACTAGTCCAAGAAAGACAGCTTAGTCATTGGCTTAATGGCATGTTTGTTGAATAGGATTCTGTAGCACCCAGATTCATCGGGAGTTATGCATGGTTGCCCATAAAACTTCCCCTGCATCCTGCTAGTCCAGAGAAGCACCGGTAATGTCCTTAGGGCACTCTTTATTCATTCAAGGTGATGGATGAGGGACCCAAAGACCTCCCCAATGCCCCACAGAACATGATAGCATTGCTCACAAATTTTAGGGTAGAGAGACACAAGTGTTTCACAGCTGATAGATGGATGCGGTAAAAGTTATATGACTATAGGAATGCAATTGGCTTAGTACATTTTATCTGCAGAACAGGGGAAAGAGACATTTTCATACCTATTCTGTCTCCATGCATCAATACTTCTCTGGTAGCCCTCCCCACTATACACAGCAAAGGTAAAGGGACCCCTGACCATTAGGTCCAGCGGTGGACGACTCTGGGGTTGCAGCACTCATCTCGCTTTATTGGCCGAGGGAGCCGGCCTACAGCTTCCGGATCATGTGGTCAGCATAACAAAGCCGCTTCTGGAGAACCAGAGCAGTGCACAGAAATGCTGCTTACCTCCCCGCCGGAGCGGTACCTATTTATCTACTTGCACTTTGACGTGCTTTCGAACTGCTAGGTTGGCAGGAGCAGGGACCGAACAACAGGAGCTCACCCCGTCGCGGGGATTCGAACCGCCAACCTTCTGATCGGCAAGTCCTAGGCTCTGTGGTTTAACCCACAGCACCACCCACGTCCCAATACACAGTAAGGTATTCCATATCCCTCCTTACTGCATTTCTGCAAAACTATTCACTTTCCTAATTTATGGTTGCTATTGTTTGAAATGGACCCATAGGAAGCTGCCTCATACCTAGCTGGACAATTGGTCTATTTAGCTTAGTATTGTTTGCAGCGTGGACTCAACACTAATTGGTGGTGGCAGCTCTCCAGAGTTTCAGGTCTTTTCCCAGCACCCTGTGGAGATGTTGGGGGATCGTGCTTTGTTCCATTCTTTGAAAAGCTGCACCTGCTCATTTCAAGTGACTATTAAAGATACACAATCAGGCCAGGCTGACTATTCCCAGGCCAGTCAGATAACCCAACGTTCTGCTTTATCTATATGCAGAGCACATCAAAAATAGAGGCTAGATGGAGGTTTATTCCACTGCTAGGGAGAGCCAGATATTTTTGCAGAAGGTCTTCATCCCTCTTCTATGCCTCTTAGGATTTGCCGCCTTTGTTCTTGTCCCCGTATTTTTGTTCCAAAGCTTTTTGAAGGTTAAGGTTTAGCGCATTTTTCTGGAACCACCTCCCTGTTGAGAAACAAATAAATACACACAGTTTGCATGTACATATCTTGTACCTTTTAGCAGGCACCAGGATTAAAGGGCTATCTTTGGGAGGGGCTGGAAAAGGGCCAGTAAAGGCAAGAGCTCATGAGGGCATGGAAAGGCTGAGGTGTCTGTGTGCAGCTGATGTACAGTATGAGCAAGCTTTCTCTACTTCTCTCCCCTCCCCTCTGTGTGTTATGTGGGTATGGACACTATGATGCTAACTAGCCACAGACATGCCCAAAGTGGCAGAGCCTTTATCACTGACAGTAATGAGAACAAGATGCCAAAAGATTCTTAGAATATGTGCTCAGTCTTGCAATGTGTGATTTGCAAGCTGTCAACTGGGGGGAAGCCAAATATTTAGATTATAATAATACTTTAGGTATTTATATATAGCTCTTTTTCTAAGTGCTCCACTAGCATAATCTCTGTAATCCTCACAAGAACCCTGTAAAACAGGCTGGCACTATTATCCCCCATATTGCAGATCTGATGGGAGATGCCTGAGGCAAGTCCTTTGTTTCTCAGCCATCTTTTCCTTAAAACCCTGGGGATTCTTACCTAGATCATCAGTTTTTCTTCCATGCCAATGTTTGGGGTCCCGAACTGCCCTCTTTATTACATCTGGGGTATAGGAATCCTTCATCAGGCTTCTGCTTTCCAATGGTCCTCCTGCAAGAAAGGAGATTCACAGAACTCTTACGCCACTTGGACCAGAGTCATCTAGGAGCTGGGTCATAGGCTAGGGGGAGCTGGCCCCTACAGGAGACAACAAAGCAGTTTTATGACTTGGGTACCTCAAATTGTGAGAGCTGTCCTGAATTAACAGTCCCATGTTTATACAGAAAGAGGTTCCCAAGGGATTTTAGCCACGCATGCCTTGCCTGAGTAGGATGGATTTGGTAGCCTGAACTGTCCAGAAAGCAGAGTGTGGGGGAAAGCCTGACTTGAACCCTTCTTGTGCTTTTAGCAGTTTTCCCCATTTTGGTGATAATACAATCACCTGCAATTTGCTGCAGATCAAAGGTAGTAGGTAATGGAGACAATAGGAAAATGGGCAATCTTACACAAAAACAAAAACCTCAAAGTGATGGAAGTTACTGACTGGATCTGTCCAAAGAATGTGAGGAAACAGCCTGGAGTTTTCCTCTGTCAAAGGTAGGTTGGGTTGGGTTGTAGTTGCGTGATGGTGTTGTGAGAACTTTGGAATAGGCTCCTTTAGCTGTGCCTTAATAGCCCTTAATCTGCAGTGATTAGCGAGTGATAATATTTATCTACCATACCATAAAGCTTTGCCTGCTGGTATCTGAATATCAGAGTTCTGTTAAAGGCACAAGAGAGACATTACTAGGTAGGTTGGGTTTCTCTCCCTGCCCGCTTCCAAGTGTTCCTCCCTCCAAGTCTTCTATGTTCTTGCTGTGCCTTCTCCTAATATCTTTCCTATTTCACGCACATACACACAAAGACTTTTCTAAGGAAACTGACCCCACAAAAGATTTGTTCGATTTTCACTGCTCATAAGTAGCACGTAAAAGTGGTGTCAACTGTGGGGGAACTGTGAACTCAGCAATCCAAAATCAGTAAATGTCATAACTGGAGTCAGAACAGGCAGTGTGGAGGTAGAGCTAGGATGCTCCTTTACCTTGGAAAATGTTGGACCTCAAGTTGTATCCTAGTTCATAATAATCAGCATAAGGTGACGATGCCATAGGATTCTCTAGAGTCTTATATGGCCAGTCACTGAGGCGCTTCTGCCCCTGGATCAGCCCAGCCTCACAGAGAGCACGACGTGCCTGGAAAATACAAGATGATGGAGTCAAATTCCACTTAAGCTTCTGAGGTATTGGCTCCACCAGCTACTGGTGGAACTTTCCCCACTCAGAGTGAGTCCTCTAATCAGGTATAAACTTGGCTAGAACTAAGGTTACCACCCATACATTTTTTTAATGGATTGCCCATACCGTGTGCTGCTCTGGTTTGCCAGAAGTGGCTTAGTCATGCTGGCCACATGACCCGGAAGCTGTACCGGCTCCCTCAGCCAATAAAGCAAGATGAGTGCCGCAATCCCAGAGTCTGACACAACGGGACCTAATGGTCAGGAGTCCCTTTACCTTTACCTTTACCATACCCTGAACCCCTTTCCATATTAAGTAGAAGATTAATTCAGGGTCTGCTATTGTCTTATGATCTTCATGTCATGATTTTTTTCCTTCATAAAAATGAAATCTCAATAAAGCACAGTCATTTTTTCCTAAATGATGAGCCACAGGTGATGCATTTGTCACTTTGACAGATTACTCTGCGGATTAATCAATATGTCCCCTGATCTATGGCATCAACCCTTGTATCTTTTAAGAAGTAGGGACAGAAGTTTTCCAAAGCTATAATTGTCACTGCGTAACCATGTTCTGTTTTTTAATTTATTGGTTAATGACTGAAATAATATCATGCATTATACTATCATTAGAATAATTCCTTTACAGCACAACCGTATTCATTTCAATTCAAGAAGTAAGCCCTATGGTCAATGGTTCTTACTCCTGGATAATTGTTTACTGAATGGCAGCTTTATATATTTTGCATTGCTGCTTATAGCTACCATGCTACTAGTAGCATTCCAATTTAGAACCATGTTACTAATAGTGCTTCTCAGGGCGTTTTTTTCAGCTGGAACTCGGTTCTGGCACCTCTCAGGTGGGTGCCATTGCTATTATAAGAGAACAAGGGACATGGTGAGTTCTGACACCTCTTTTTCTAGAGAAATAGCATTGCTGCTACTTCTCTACTGCTGAACTTACTATAGCTGCTGATATGAGAGTTACAAGTCTAATGAGTAGCATTGCTGCTGCTACTGCTACTACTGCTAATACAATGTATTACTCAACCTGTAGGTCCCCAGATGTTGTTGGACTACAACTCCCATCATCCCTGAGCTCTGGCCTTGCTAGCTAGGGGTGATGGGAGTTGTAGTTCAACAACATCTGGGGACCCACAGGTTGAGAAAGGCTGACAGATATTTCCCGTTTAAAAAAGTGTTAGGCATTCCTAGCTAACCCTCTTCAAAGACAAGACCATTGCCTTCTTTACCTGCTCCTCAGAGACCAGCTTCTCCACCATAGATGTGCCAAACTTGGCCTTGATATTAGGAGGTATTATTAGGCTGTTTTTCTTCTCCTGGAGGGCCTTTCCCTCTGCTTTGACATCTTGCCCACTTGATGCTAATGACTCTTTGGCACTCATGACATCCTGGGCTTCTTTCATGTCTTCACAGCTGCCCTTTATGTTCTTTCGGGGAGATGCGTGCAGTCGGGTCACTATAGGCCGGTACTGCCTACCTGTTAGTTCATCTGAATTACCGTGGCCATCTTCCATTTCTTCTTGGCTAGACTTAGCTGACAGCCTGGAACCTCCAGGTTTCCCCTTTGGGTGATGATGATTCCCCATTCCCTTGGAAGTGGTACCGTCCAGGCTGTCTTTTCTCCCTGCAGCCGTGTGAATGCAGAGGGCAGAGGGAGTTTTAGACCTGAGGGTCTGTTTGTTGTGGTTTCTGGTCTGGATATGCTGTGTGGATGGTGATGCCTCAGGCAGGACTGGGGGTTCGCCCATAGCTGTTCTGTTCTCAGGGTTCTTGGAGTTCATTGAGGAGGTCCTGCTGGAGCATCTTGAGGGGGGTCTTTTGTTGTTGGACTGTTCCCCAGTCAAGTTGTAGGTGGCCTGTTCCTTGTTTCCATATCCAGGCACTTCTAGAAGACAGCAAGAAAAGTATAAACCACAGCAAAATGTTGTAGCATAACCTCAGCTTCTCACAGAAGTGCTTCTCTTCTGGTTGCCAGGCAACCAGCTATGTTCTCCCCTCCCCCATTTTTATGGTTTTCCTTCCCAGCTGACACTCCACATTCTGTGACTATTCAGCATGCTCAGGTCCCATAGGGCTCGGCGGGGGTGGACTTAATCTTGGGTTTGTGTGTTCAAACCCCACATTGGGTGAAAGACTCCTGCATTGGAGGGGGTTGGACTACATGACCCTTGTGGTCCTTTCCAGCTCTACAATTCTATAATTCATATTGGTCTCTATAGCCACAGCAGGCGTTGAAACCTTCCAACAGTTTGACTTCACCCCCAAAGGTGCACTCCTCCATTGTCTCCCAAGACAGATGGTTGCCAACAAAGCCTCTCCTCCTCCAGGAGGGGAGGGGTTGTGAGCGGGAGATGATTCCCGCGTCATGCAGGGGGCTTCAACTCCAGGTCTGGCGTGCCACGCCCCTCCCCGGTTGGGCACCCAATAGGGAAGCTTGGCGGGGGCGTGGCTTGCTGCTCAAATGCGGCCGCGCCAGCCATCCCCGCCATTGCACACACATTTTCTTCTTGTGTCCATGTGTCTTTATTCCCCAAGCGGGGATCAGGTCCTCGAATCACAACAAAGTATAACAGATATAAAAGATATATAAAAAAGAGATCTGTTGGAACTAAACATAAAGGGGGGTGATTTCCATAACACAGTTGAAGATAATAAATGAATAATTATCCTGTACTTTATTACTCTAGTACATTATTAAAAGACTCCATTTCTCAATAAACACACTATCTTCTTGTCTGCCCTCTCTGGTTCTTACACCATATATGTAAGCTTAACCATGTAGACTATGTTACAGATTTTAGTTATCCGTTCTCTCAAGGATGGTATTCTCACCCCCCCCCCCATTCTGACAAATAATAATTCTGGCAGCAGTTAAGGAAAACATGAGAGCAGTGCAGAATAAAAAATACCTAGAGCAAGGACAGATAAGTTTTGGCCCTCCAGATGTTGTGGGACTCCAGTTCCCATCGGCGCCAGTTAAGGGTGATGGAACTTGTAGTCTAGCAACATTTATAAGGCCAAAGGTTCCCCATACCTGACCTAGAATCTTGCATCAGCAAAGCATCGTCCTCTAAAGGCCTGAAAACATAGGTAAGTTTTAACTTGGAAATGGAATCCCAGACCCGTGGCTGCCATATTTAGGTCCAGGAGGAGAGAATTCCTCAGGCAAGGTGTCACAATGCAGGAGGATGTGAGCCAAGCCCGTATAACAAGTTATCTATAATAGCTTGCATAAGGCATTAGAGAAGATTTCAAAGTATCTTCTACCTGTTGGACCACCGGCCATTCTGGTTTCATGGTATGCGGCGGCAGGAATTGGGAAGGCCGTCGTGTCCATGGGCACCTGTTCCAAAGAGAAGTAAAGAGTGGATTATCTCAGTAGTCTTTGCAGCAGCCTGTAATATATAATCTGTCCAGCACAAAGGGGAAATGGAGAGGGAAAGTGGATTTGGTGAAATCATGGCTAAATTGACACTAGAACAACAACATCCAACTCAATTCATTCTCTTGATCGCTACACTTTATCTGCTGTCCTGTAGATGTCTCCAGATGTACACATTGGATGTACAAATTGGATGTAACTCTAATATAATTATATCTTATGAAAATAATAGACTGTGTATAATCTGCTTCATTACATTGGCATTGTGTCTTGTTATTACATTAAATAATAATACACTGTACAAAGCTTCAGGTTTGAAAGTGGATAGAATTTGGGGTTTAGAGTTTCTTAGCCAATCTCTGTAGCTCTGCCTTTAAGGGCAGCTTGAGCTAGGGATCGATGAATTTGAATTTCCCTCTGCTTTTTTGTTTTTATAGACTTATTTTCAGTTCTCCACATTTCCAAATCAGTTTTCAGGTTTTTTTAAAAGTCCTTACAAAAATTCATCAGCATTCTAGTGCAAATTTCTCCCAATATTCACATTTTTATATGTAGCTTTGCCTTATACATGCACACATACAGTATATGTAAATAATTTCCCCAATATAATGCATTTTTGTCTATCTAGTGTATGCATTTTTTTGCGCATTACTTGGCCGGAGAACTGCACTACAAAATTCAGACAAGTGCAACTTTCAAAGGATGGCTGTGTTTTGGCTCATATAGTGTTCCGGGAAATGTAAATATGGTAGGTTTGTCTTTAAATGCAAATTGAGCCAAGTTTGTTTCTCATTCCTTGATCTGGTATTAATTTTATAGTTTAGTATTTGTTGCTCATTCCATGCTATTTGCTTCCAGTAATAATCCATTTGCAAATAACATTGAGATGTGCTCTAACCTTGTGTTATATTCTGCTATATTTTGGGAATTGGCTTTTACATCTGAAAGCTTAAATATAATGCGGAAACTCACAGTTAAGGGGAACACCAGGGAAATGGAATAAACTGCCATGTGAATGCAGCCATGGTTGCTTTGACAATTTTTAAATTTGAAAAAAGAGAGAGAGGAAATATTTGAATTTAGAAATTCTCAAGAATCTGTCAGGTATTCTTTAGCTGTAATTTGAGCACTGTAGGGGAGATTGGACTAGATGACCCTCTGGGTCCCTTCTAACTCCACAGTTCTGATGGAAGGCACTTCGCACCACTGAGGCCACCTGAGCCTCAAGCGACAGCAGAGTGTAACCCTATCAAG
Source organism: Podarcis vaucheri (assembly GCF_965113315.1). Taxonomy (NCBI): domain Eukaryota; kingdom Metazoa; phylum Chordata; class Lepidosauria; order Squamata; family Lacertidae; genus Podarcis; species Podarcis vaucheri. The sequence continues at coordinate 46,820,228 of NC_138748.1, read as the reverse complement.
AGCAGGCAACCTCCCATCCATCTGCTCTAGGGAACCGCCCACTAACAGTGCCACAGTCATATCTGGCTTGAGCTTCAGTTTGTTGGCTCTCATCCAGTCCATTACAAAGGCAAGACAACTTCTACACAACTTCTTCACACTTCTCTAGGTGTGTTTATATATATGCTAGCTGCTGGTCAAAATCAGAACGTACTTATGACCTTGTCCGCAGCATCACAATCTAAAATACAATAATGTCACAAAAAGACAGGGAAACTGAAAGGGAAGAAGAAAGTGTTTGAGCAGATTTGGAAAGGAAAAATAAATTACAGAATAGAATTATTAACCTAGGAATAGAAAGAAATAGAAATTATATAGCACAGCAATACTGGAAGACATGAGATAAAAGGCTTGCTTTTAAAAATTTCTTAAGCCTGAGGCAACAAGGAGGGCAGGGAATATTTAAAGGGAGTGATTTCCCCACACATAAGTCATGAGAGGGAAAGCACAAAGATGAAATATTATACATAGAAATGGAAGTTTAATAATACCTGTTGATTTGAGATTATGAGTTTCACGTATTTGTTGCACATATATAAAGGTATTTAGTCACCTTAGTTGGCCACAAGACAGCTCTCCACAGTTCTTAACACCTTTATTGTTACCTTCATAATAATGACAGTATGATATGAAAATTAGCTGTGGCCCTCCAGCTCCTGGCTTTCCTCTGGGACTGGCAGATCCCTTGTCTCGGTGCTTAATAGATGCATCCCATTTTAAATGGTTGCATAGACCAGACTTTCTCTCCATTTTTGTTGACCTTTGGCTTCCACAACTGAACCTGTCGCAGATTCTGGACACCTAATTTTGCTGTCTGCTTTACTAGAGCATTAAACACCAAGAGTAGCAAGGCCCACAATGCTGCTTTCTGGGCCTGGAGCAAAACCCTTCTATTCCCAGTCAATCCTGAGGCTGGTCTGATTCGTTCTCTGCTCAGGTATGTACTTGCCACATTCCAATCTGATGGCATCGGAAGGTGGCAAGAGACAGCTGTGGTCCTTGAACATCCCAACCCTCCTTTCTCTCTCTCCAAATCACCACCTAGACTTCCAGAGTCATTCTTGGTTCCCAATAAAGATCCTGAGAAAGTTGTGTTAGATGAGCCTGACCAGCCCCCACATTATTTTTCACCTGAGTCACATCCTCCATTTTGCTGGCATTTCTTGGGCAGGAAGACATGAGGCTGCTGTCCCGTTGGAGCAGGTTAGTACCAATCTCCTCCAGCTGTTGTAGATACTGGAGTACAGGGCTAACTTCTTTCGACTGGTGGACTGAGGGATCAACCTTTTCCTCAAGCTGCGGAAGTTGGTGGTGCATGGCAGCAAACTCTTCAGGATGCTGTAGGTATCGTAGCACAGGGCTAACCTCCTCAGGCTCGTGTATGTAATGGAGCAAGGGACTAGCCATCTTTGGCTCCGGTTGACGCTGGAGCAAGGGGCTAACCTCCTCGAGCTCCTTCTGGCACCGTAGCAAGCCACTAGGCTCCTGAGGCTGGAGATATTGCCTGGCCAGTTTCACGAAACCTCTGGCTGGGAACAGCACAACTATTAGAATAAATGAGCTATATATGTGCCAAGCATGTCCCAGTGTGGCCAACCAGATATGGCTCCAAATCAGTTGCCAGAAGTGGCCAAGGACAGCCTCACATGCCTGCCACATGTGGCCTGGACTGGTATCAAGAAAACAGCAAGGCTCACTGCATTGACTGGTGCTTAAATACCCAAGACTCTTTGTGTAGGTCATAGGGCATCTGAACAGTGTGTGTCTCCCTGCCTGCCTGCCTGGGAGGGGTTATTGTTGTCTCTGAGGGTGCCCAGAAGTTAAGTCCTCCTCATAAACGTGTGCCTCACCTCTTCCATGATCTCAACTGAGGTGCCAAAGTAGTTCTGGTGAATCAAGCAGATCCTTGCCAAGTCTAGAAGTGTCGACAAAGAGGTGGAACTATGAGAAGTCGCCAAGGACAGTTGCTAAGAAACCATCCCCATCTGTGAGCTGTAGTTGTCATGGGAACCAAGTAAACACAGGGACCAGCTGAGAGTTATCTTCAATGCCTTAACTTACTAAGTGGGTTTGGGCCACGGTTTCTTAGCCCTTGCCATAAAATGATAACTTCTAGGAGATAATTTTGGCCTGTCTTTCCAAGGGTGGCAAGTTATTTCATGTACCTCAGTTAGCTCCTCAGGACACATCCAGATGCAATACAGACAATTGATGAATGGCTCTCATGACTTTTTGTGTGTGTGTGTGTGTGTGTGTGTATGTAAAGCAGCCATGCCAGATTGCATTAGAGCAGTGGTGTTTGGGAGAGACTTAACCTTCTCCCCACTTGAAATTGTCCCTTGCTTCTGAAGCTACCATGAGATTCCCTAAGGACAAAACATGTACAGTTATTGAGCCTGCCTTTATTCTGCAATGAGGCTTACACCAGTTTTTAGGGGAGGGGTGCTTTTCATCTGGGTTATATCCCCTGGCCCTGCCTCCCTGATCCAATTCATGAATGCTTGAAAAGGAAAGCATTAGAAGATTCAGTCACATGGGGTTTGCCCCCAATCTCAAACACACTATATCGAAGTCAAATACAGCTCCAAATCTGGTCTTCACTGGGCTGTTTTGAAGAGTTCCTTCAAGCATTCTGGTACCTCTCGAGTGTGCATGCATGGTGTCAGAATTGTGCCATTCTGGCTACATAAGCTACAGTACTGACACAGCTGAATATCAGAAATAGCCTGATATTTGATAAATCTTGAATAGATTGGACTATGGGCAACTTTATATAACTGAGATGCGTGTGTCAGATGGCCGTTGCAGTTGCCTGAGAGTAGCCAGGCAGGACTCCAACCTGTCTTTTACAGGCTTTATTTTGGTGCAACTATTTACAGTGAAGAGCCCCAAAGCTCATGTCTGGCTCAGTCACTAGCAGAATCTAGGAGTGGTCGTCTTTTGGACCTCCCCCAACGTAAGAGTTTCATTACTCCCAGTCTTCTCCTTCCCTCTTTGCGCCTTAGACTACTGCAGAGGATGGGCGATGGCAAGGGCGTGTTTCCCTCCTGTCCGGCTTGCCCAGGAGCGGTGTTAAGGCCCCCACCAGCATCCTCTGGTCCTTGCACCTCTTCCCCACTGGAGGCAGGGTTTTCCTCCTTCCCGGAAGAGGAACTGCTGCGCAAGATTTTCGGAGGCTCCCTGTAACACAACTGCCCTTCTATTTCTTGCCTCTGAGGCAATGGCAGTTCCCTGACAGCGTGTTTTTGTATCTGGAGGGGTTAGCACATATTCATTGCACTGCATGTTCACATGATGAAAAACTGCACCCTATTACAGCTCTCTGCCTCAAATATATGACAAAAGTCTATTGTAGCTCTTGAAATGTGACATTGCACATATGCAATCCTATGCATCATGCTTGGCGGCAAGTCCCACTGTTGAATTCAATAGGAATAACATGTGTGGGTTAAGAAATCCCCATTTCTCTGGCTTTTTTTAAAAAACCAACAACAACAAAGTCTTTTTATGTAGGATTATCAGTGCAATCTTCACTGAGGGAAAAAAAGTCCTGTTTAATTAGTCCATCTTGCCATTTGTATGTCTGATGCAAGATTGCATCAAGGTCTGTGTAGAAATCCACTGAACAGCTGCATTGTCTTCCAGCACGTACACTCTCTATTGCTGGCGAAATATGTACCTAGGCCCTGATTGGCTGAAGCAAAATCACCTCTCCTGTACACAACCTACTCTTCTTATAGTATAAAAACTGGTCTTTGACCTGGGTCTAACTGCCCCCATTCAGATGAAGGATTGTGAACTGCAATAGCCACATATGTATGCCTGGATGAAGCTTGCTGGTGGGGGTCTGTGCCTCTTAATAGTGTGTATTAGGGTGAGGCAAGCTAGCTTTGTTATCTTATAGACTGCACTCAAATTGCCCAAGGTGTCTTTACTTTGTTAGCCTTCCTTAACTGTCTTTATTGGTGAATGGTTCTAATGTTTACAATTTCGTTCACTTCGGTGTGGCTTATTGAAGTAAGCTTGGCTCCTTGATCGCACACTACAGTGGTACCTCGGGTTAAGTACTTAATTCGTTCTGGAGGTCCGTTCTTAAGCTGAAACTGTTCTTAACCTGAAGCACCACTTTACCTAATGGGGCCTCCTGCTGCTGCTGCACCGCCACCACGCGATTTCTGCTCTCATCCTGAAGCAAAGTTCTTAACACAAGGTGCTATTTCTGGGTTAGCGGAGTCTGTAACCTGAAGCGTCTGTAACCCGAGGTACCACTGTTCTGAGAAATAACAAAAATTCACAAAGGTAAAAGGCCACTTGACCTGAGATTCTGTTTTATTCCATTACCAATAACAAAAAAGAAATAGGAAAAAAACATAGCGTTCAATTAGAAAACTAAAAAATTTATAAAAGAATACGAACTTCACATTTCCCCAGCCCTTGATCTTTGTCAGGAATAATTAAGAACCCAAACCTCGGTGCATGAATGACCGCGGCAGACTGCTATTGCTTTGCTTATGCCTTATGGCGTTTCCACTCTGAAATTTTAAGCTCTGGCGGGGCACGCCGAAACCACTCTGACCAAGATCCATCGTAGATGGCCACATCTGGTGTGCCACACAGGTACGCCGCCAGAGCAATGTGGCAGGCCGTGACCCCCTTGCGGCATGTGGCAATCAGCGGCTTTGAGAGATCCACTTTCTTCTCCTGGAACATGCTCCGGATCTCTTCTGTGCTCTTCTCAAATCCTTCTTCAGTCAAGAAATTGAAAAAAGGCATGTTCAGAGTTTGGGGGATGTGGCCTGGTTCAAGCCCTAGAATAGAAGGAAGAGAGAAAAGAGCCTCCATTTAGATATGGTGGCAAAATAAACCAATGCAGACATCTTGATGCTTCAAAAAACTATGGAGGCAAAGTATCTCAAGAAAAGGTATGGGAATATGCTGTTAGAAAGGGTTTAAAAAGGCTATTCCGGAAGGAAGGAAGGAAGGAAGGAAGGAAGCTACCTGCAATTATATAAAATGAATTCAGTTTAAAGATCAAATGATGATGATGTAAATTAAATTAAATTATGTAAAATGAATTCAGTTTAAAGACAACAACAAGCAACAACAACAATTTATTATTTATATCCCGCCCATCTGGCTGGGTATAAACTACTTCTGATACAAAACAGTTATAACCTGGGACACATCTACAAAACTTGCATTAAGTGATGGATCAAGGTATTTAGCCAGAAATATTCACAAACAACACTGACTCAGTAAAACTGAACTGGGAGATCAAGAAAGGATCTTCAATTATTTTGTTTGGTCTAAGTGAACCAGCCTGATCTGCACTTCCTAGACTAATATGTGAACTGGAACGTTGTTACCCTTTGGTTTTTGCACTTCTCTGAATTTTGCAATGTAATTCTCAAGCAACATTGCCAAAATTGTACTTTTCTTTAATCAGTACTTGAATCAACATAAGCTACTTTGGGTTGCTTTAGGTCGCCCTGGGCAAAATAAAGGGACTAAAAATTTCAATAAATAATAATAGTAATAATAGTAATAATGATAATATCATGGACAGGACAAATTGATAACGCTAGATATTTTGAGTATGAGAAAACTGTTTTTCTCGTATTTATATTTAGAATGGAAACCACTGGTATGCAAATTTTGATAGTATGGAAATAATTTAAAAGAAAGGATATTCAGAGTTCAGAGTTTGGGTTTGCAACACTCCAGCTGTACTGGAAGTGCTCACTGTCTCACAAATTCCACACGTGTCATGGCTGGTTTTGATTACCTGATGGTAAGGAACAGGCACTCCGCACATGATCAAATGCAATGTCTTAATTGTTGTGTGAAATATCCAGTAACATAAATGTTTGTAGGCTAAGCTTCACTAAACTCTGGCTGGGATGACTGCCCAATTGCCACAGATTTAGGATGAGTTCATATGAAAAATCTGAAGAAATCACTAGGGCGGTCTGCTCATTTTGTGTATTTTTGTACGTATGATGGATAATTTATTTGACATATCCTAGGCAACCTAATTACCAAGTAGCTCACAGGCCATTTACAGGTGCTTCCACTGAGGTGATAAGCCACAATCTTGCTGTTTGGGTAGAATTATATTTCTCAAATTTGCCTTAAATAACATGCATATACTGAGCACATGTGAGGATGGTGGTTGGTAGAGAAAGCAAATTCCCTTGATTGACTCATATTGAAAAGGAGGGCTTCCTCCGTAGCATATTGAAAGTCACTGCAGGTAGAAGACACATTTGGAAACGATGTATCATGTCCCACCAAATGAAGAAAAACCCACCAGCCAAGGATGTCAACCACCATTGATCAAGCTTATTGGCTTTGCTGCCTGTCTGGGCCTGCCAGAGCCATGAGACAAGTCACACAAAATACACAGTTTGGGGTGAACTGTGTTTGGCAGGTCAGCTCAGGACATTTAACCAAGTAATCAAAACATTCACTCAATCCAGGCTTCCTTGCCACAGCTGTTCATCCGAATCTCCCCCCCCCCACTTTTGAGAAAGTTTAAATCTCATGGGTCAGGGCTTTGTGTTGTCAGTGTTGATCATGACTCAAGTGTCTTACGATGAGACAGCATTTTAGAATCCATTTGCACTCACGTAGCACCATAATGTGAAGTTGCAATAAACATTGACGTGCTTAAGGGACATGGGTGGCGCTGTGGGTTAAACCACAGAGCCTAGGACTTGCCAATCAGAAGGTCAGCAGTTCAAATCCCTGTGACAGGGTGAGCTCCCGTTGCTCGGTCCCTGCTCCTGCCAACCTAGTAGTTCAAAAGCACCTCAAAGTACAAGTAGATAAATAGGTACCGCTCCGGCGGGAAGGTAAATGGTGTTTCTGTGTGCTGCTCTGGTTCGCCAGAAGTGGCTTCCCTGCTGGCCACATGACCCAGAAGCTGTACTCTGGCTCTCTTGGCCAATAAAGTGAGATGAGCACCGCAACCCCAGAGTCGGTCACGACTGGACCTAATGGTCAGGGGTCCCTTTACCTATGGCGTACTTGGCTCCCCTCCACCCAGAAAAGCACACACACAAAGTGGAGTAGTTTAGTAATTTTAGACCCTAGATATCATGGTCTTACAGGGGGCCCACTTTTGACTCTGATTGTAATGGTCTTGTGGGGATCCTACTCTTTAGATCAGGCTTCCTCAACCTCGGCCCTCCAGATGTTTTTGGCCTACAACTCCCATGATCCCTAGATAGCAGGACCAGTGGTCAGGGATGATGGGAATTGTAGTCTCAAAACATCTGGAGGGCTGAGGTTGAGGAAGCTTGCTTTAGATTGTAATATGTGTTGCTTCAAAATGTGGTAGGCCAGATCTACTGTATTTGGGGGCCCTCCTGCTGAGCTGGTCCCTGGATTTCTGCCCTCCCTCCACCTGCCCCTGATGGCGCCACTGCATTTCTGTCCATGTGCACACACATAGCACACACACACATAGCGCGTGCACACACACTGTACACAAAGAGGAGCGACTGGAACACTGAACCTGCAGCAATTCTTTTGGAATCGTGCCACAGTTGGTCTCTCTCCACAATTCCAGATGGACATTTTTCGTCTCATTTGATTCTTGATTTGTCTCTTCTGTGCTCTGCAGGAATTGGCTCTGGAGCTCATGGCTTCCCCTGGACATTATCTCAACATTAAAGAGCTAAAAAAATATTGAACTGAGTTTTTAATAACCCACCCCCCATCTTTCCCTTTTGACTGCTATGTTTTGATTTTATAGCACATCCAATAGCTTCCTGCTACTCCATCTGCCCAAGCTTTGAAGAAAACCAGAAAAGCTACAAAATATAATAGTAAACAGATGCTCAATGTTTACTTTCTCAGTAGTATCACATAAAAGTTAGGTCCCTGGGACTCTCAGTTGGCCATGCCCCCTGCCCAGACCATAACCCTGGCTACCTCTGCTCCATGCCCTTCTCAAGTGCTTTTGCTTGGCTGAAAGGTGTCAGATGGCCAAAATGTAGCTTACTGTACATCCATCGCCCTGCACACCTTGTCTCTGGCCCACCACCAACATGTGGCCTCTGGAAGGTTGCTCCCATTTGACCTGGTGTAAGTGAAGAGTATGCAGAAAGAATCTGGGGCTCCTATCTTTACTAAATGTCCTTCATACAAGTTGCAAGAAGCATGTGTGGGATAAGAACTTCTTACAGTGAAGGATCAGGACTCGGAAAGCCAAAAAAATGTGTACTTGTCTCCCACAGAGGCTACCCCTATCCGAAATGTTGCATTTTTCAGGTCATGCAGCTGCAGTTAGTATATAAAAGGGCTTTAGCACGCAAATAGTGAGCTGCCAGAGTAAAACTTGCAAACTGACCCTTAATCTGTTCCAAGAAAGATAATAGCTGTGTGAACATAGTCATGTGATATTTTAGAGGCACTTATGTGTGTGTGGCTCTCTGAAGCAGGTTGCCTCCCATTGACGAAACACTGCATGAACCTCCAACCCCACATGCAGCTTGTCACACATCCATGCCTATGTGTACTTTACCACATGTTGTTGGCATCCGTCTGTCTTGAAAGACAATGGAGTGTGCCTCTGGGGGTGGAGTCAAACTGTTGCAATTGCAGCACCAAAGTGACCTCCCTGGGGCGCAAGCCTGGACAGTGTATATGGAGGTCCTGGGCTGCCCAGACAACAAGACCCCCCTCTTGGCCTCATTGTTGTGGTCCAAAGGAAAGCAGAACAATACATTTGGCACCAACTTGGCTGCAGGAGTTGCCAGAAAAAGGTGTACAAGGCCCCATCCAACCATCTTAGGGACTCTACTCTGGATTTGTGTAGAGTTTGCTCCTTAGCCTTTTCTTCTCCTGCAGATGTCCCACAAGGCAGTAGAGGTCTAGGATGAGAGTTTTCCTTCTCCTTGAGAAGCAACCTTCCCCAGGTGGATGAGCCCCATCTGCCCCTCACTTCCCTCTACAGAACATGCAAAAACCGACTTATGGCCGTTGGACCCACTACTGGTCTCGTCCGTTCAATCTGCTGGAGCCTGTCTTCACATGCAGGGGAAGTCCCGAACTCACCGAGGGATTGGGATCCATTGGCTACTCTCACTTGGTTTAGCCGGCCAATGGAAGCCATTTCCCAGGGTGTGGCTGCTGTCACGTGCCAACAGCTTCTAGGAGCCACAGGTGATTGCTAACTGCAGGGTGGCGACCAAAGGTTTGACAAACTGCCCCGTAAGGAGCACAAAACACATGTATGTACAGCTAAATTGTCACATGCATATTCATCTGTATTCAAAGCCAACCACAATGCTGAAGATTATGTGAGGAAAACCATCTAGCATGAAACTAATATAAGTAGATTGTGTGTAATCATAGGCTGGGCAGAAGGACTTAGTTATCACTCAACAAAACAAACCAGGGTTAGGGTCACCACCTGAAATCCCTGGACAGCCACCAAGGCCCCAGAATCTAGGAGGGGCCACCAGTGCTGATCCTCTCACTCAGTTAGCCCCCCCCATCATTCCCCATCTTGGTTTTATTTAAGGATGGGCTGTTGTGTGCTGCATGCCCACACTTTTAAATGAAAATGTCCTGGGACATTGTAGAGAATTCAAAATGGCGGGTGGATCTGAGCGGTGCCAGTACAAATGCAAGATATTACACAGTGCATAAATAAAAGGGAGGAAAAATCTAAAGAAACTGGCCGTCACCAAGTAGATTACAGGAATGAATGCAAATTCTCTTATCTATATCACCAACCTTCAATTTAAATACTCTCTTATCTTTTTTGTTGGTGCTTTTGATATATATATTTTCTTACACGGAAATGTTGCCTCTATTAGAAAAGGTGTTAAGAGCGGAGAGATCAGTCCTATAATTTTTCCGTTGGGGATAAAATGCTGGAGTGGCTGGGCATGGCGACCCTGGGGAATAAATGGTTAACTTGGTGTTTATCTCAGGATTCTGTACCATGAGGCTGCCATTCCTCTCTGACATATGCACAGATGCACACAACATTCTGCCACTCCCACCCTTTTGGCTTTTGCCCTTTGTCCAGGCTGATCAAAAGTAACAGCTCAGCAGTCTCCCATGCATTTCCAGGGAGGGGGAAGAGTATACAAGAATGTGAGCCAGTCATTTCAGACTTTTTGTTTGAACAGGCTGGTATTTGGACAATTAAGAGGCAAATACTAGTCAAGCTGGTTCTCTGAAATATATAAGGAAGAGCTGCATTTCTTGAAAGAGCTGCAGAATCATCAAGTTACCGGAGAACCTGTTTTAACTTAACATGCTTCTTATTACGTTCATGCCTCACTTTCCTCCAAGGAGATTGTGGTGCTCCCCCTCCCCATTCTATACTCGCAAAATTCTTGGAAACTGTCGGTGGCAAACATAAATGTCAAGAGTACAGCTGCTACCAATAGAGATTGTTGGAAATAGACCCAGAGCACAAAAATAAGTTCATCTGCTGCTTTTCTGGCTACCCATAGTCAATATAACTAACTGCTTTTGCCATATATAGGGGGAGGAGAGGGAATCAGAACTAAAGATATGCCAATGGACTATTTTCCGATCATTCCACTCTTCTAATAGATTGTTGGTGGGGAATCCTAAGTCTAATTGTGTCCAGACTTTTAAGGATATAAGGTTCTGCCAATATGGACTCCCTATTAGACACCCACCACGGCCCTGTGCAGGTTTACTCATAAATATCCCACTTTGTTTTTGCTTTTATGCATGCATGCATGGACAGGATTGTAGCCCAAGTGTGCAAAGGGGACTAAAGGAATGGATCTACATTAGTGGGAAATGAGTGTGGAGAGCGGGTCACATCAGAATGAACGCCAGAAAATAATCCTTTGCAGCTGAAGGTGGTTCCAGATACCGTTCCTACCTTGTGTCCCTGGCTCAGGTTCTGTTCCCCGATATCTCCCTTCAGATCTGGAATCCACCACTTGGAACCGCTTGGATTCTAGGTTCTCCAGCATATCCTCATAGGTCTTCAGGAGTGATCTGTTCAGGCTGGCTTTAAAAACGGCCGGCTCTGGTCTGGTGCTCTCTGATGTCACAGGGTGACCTTCTTTCACCCAGTTCTTGAATCCCCCATTCAGCACGGAGACAGTTCGGTGCCCAAAGACACGGAACATCCACCAGGCCCGCGGTGCGTAGAAAGTGCCCAGGTTGTCTCCATCGTACACAACAACGTGGGTCTGGTTGCTGATGCCTAGGCGGCCGACGTAGTCCGCAAAGTGCTTCTCGCTGGGAAGCATGACCTCGTAAGGGGATGACTTGTCTTTGCATTCCTCGATGTCGAAAAAGGAGGCTCCGGGGATGTGCCGCTCCCTGAATTCTTTCTGGGCATCTCTCTTGCCACCGGGTTCATACCAGGAGGCGTCCAGCACCCGCAGCTCAGGCCCAATCTTATTGGCCCGCACAGCTTCTGCTAGCCATTTGGTGGAGACCAGAGCTCTATACAGCACTTGTTGCACCATGTCAGCTAAGGTGCTTTTGGGTGGATGAAGACAGAACTCGCAAGCAGAAGGGAATATGCAGGAGAAAGGGGAGGGTCTCAAACTCACAAGCTCTGGTGTCTGGTTCCCCACCAATAAAGGAACAAGAGGCGGAGAAACTAGGACGAACTATGTCCATTTGTATGCAGACCCGTCCTTTGAGTGAACACAGGCCCTCCCCCACAACAGCTGCCAATCCCAGAAGACCTTTTCTCCCTAAACGTTTATGTTTCAAGTACCTCGAACAAGTCCTAGCAGAGAACAAAAAACCTCTCCCAGTTCCCTTCTACACCAGCTGTTACGGGACGTGCTGTAACCAGAAAAAGATATGTTTGAAGTGCTACAGTAAGTGAGGGTGCAAGAGTGTGGTGTGATTGGCTGAACCGGCAGTGGGGCAAAGGGCTAACCTGAAAGGGGAAACTTACCAATAAGCGTCCCAAGAAGGCTGAGAATGTGGGGTCGCAAAGGGCAAAGAGGAAAAGTTGAGAGAGAACTCAGGCTATGGATCTGAAACACCCTCCAGCTGTTCAGAACTCTACCCAGATCCGTTACAGGTTCACAGGCAGGCAGCCCACTGGAAACTTTTGCTGCCTATGCAGGACAAGCCTTTGGTGCGTATATAGTTGTTCCCAACGAATTTGAGAATTAACCCAGAAGTGAGAGGCAGAGCAAAAAATTAAAAATAGCAATGGGTTCCATGCAGTTCAGAGCTTGTGAGAACCCCGATTCCTTTTAAGAACAGGGTGTTGTTTACAGCAGCACACAGTAACGCTGCAAAACTCGCCCAAGTTTACAAAGGAAGCATGTGAACGAAATCCACGCGCCCAGGACCTTTAACAAGCAGAAGTGACTAATAACTATCTTTGTTCCTTCGCACGGCCTATCCCTCCGCCTTCCACGTGTTCCTCCTTCCTCCTGTCCTTGCCAATGAGAGCGAGGTAACAGGGATTACTCCCCGTTATTGGGTTTCCACAAACGCCGCTTTGTCTGCTTTCAGGAAAAGGGGTTCGATGGGGAGACAGGAGACTTTGATCCCTGGAAGATCCCTGGAACACTCCCTGCATGCTGCTTACCCCCCTTGGCCGCGCTTTAAGAAACTTGGGGCACCCCCAAAAAACATATACACGCCTCTTTCTTTTAGGTTCAGCGGCCTGTTGCTGCAGGGAGCCGGCGGGGGGAGCGCGGAGCCTGCTCTAGAGCCGAAAGAGGCTCCCGAGAGCTTCGCACTTCGCCCAGTCTCCCTCCTCTCTTTTGCCAGGGAAGGAAAGCGAGGCCGCCTCCGCGGTTCGGTCCCGAAGGGGACCCGGTCTGCTCATTGGGGCCGGAGACGTCGCGCCGGTTTCCCCTCCTTCCGTGCCCCGACTTGGTTTGCCCCGGCAAACCCCTTTCTGCTACTGGTTGGCAAAGTGGGACGTGGCCCTTGTCTCCACCCAAAATGCACGTAACGGCCTAATGGACGGGGAAGGAGGCAGCCCCGGCGGGCGGTAGCGGTGTGGGGCCCTCGGAGCGAGCGCGATCGCCCTCGGCGGGATCTGTCGGAAGGACGAAGAGGTACCTTGGTCGGGGGGAGGCGGATCCTGTCGAGGGTGGGTGGCTGAATGGGGCGTGAAGCCGTAAAGGCTTTTGCAGAGAGGGGAGGCCCGCACCATGTGCTCGGGAGACCGTCGGATTCTGCAAGCATTTCGCCTGCTCAGGAAGAGACGGGATCCGAGGAGATCGTAGATTTGTAGAGTTGGAATGGGGCCACGACGGTCATCTAGTCCAACCCCTTGCAATGAAGGACTCATTTTCCCAACGTGGGACTCGAACCCACAACCCTGAGCTTAAGAGACTCATGCTTTCCCTACCAGAGGTGCCAATTTGAATAAAATATTGGGGAGGCACACACCAGGTAAGCCCCGCCCCACATCAACAATCACATGACACGAGGCACATGATGCACACTGTTTGAATGGCACTGCCCATCAACCCTAGGAGTTGGCTTCTATGCTACCTACTGAGGTACCCCAGCTGACATCACCAGCACTATTTTGCAGCTCTTTAAGGGTGACCTTGGGCCAGGCGCATGACTTCCAGCCTACCCAGCCTCATAGGATTGTTGTCCAGTGTCAAATAGAAGAACTGTTTCTGCTGCATAAAGAGCTCTGCTGGATCAGGCGAAATCAAGGCCCACAGCCCGGCAGCCTGTTCTCGGATGCTTCTGCGGAAAGCCTGAAAGCAGAACCTTAGTGCAAGCAGTGCTCTCCCCTTGTGGATCTCCAACAACTGGTCCTCAGAGGCCTGTTGCCCTTGGCTATCTATGTAGAACACAGCCCGTGTGAGCTTCTCTTCCATTGACTTGTCTAATCCTCTTTTAAAGCTCGACCAAGTAGGTAGTCATCATTGCCTCCTGCGGGAGAGAGTTTCATAGTTGGAATATGTGTGTGTAAAGTGCTTTATTTTGCCTGCCCTGAGTCTTCCAACATTCAGAGATGGGGAAAACTCACACTTACACTTCCTCTCACCTGTTGTGCCTGGGCACACACACACACACTCATCTCATTTACCGTCTTTTCTAAGCTGCTTGAAAGAAAGGTGGGGCAGAAATAAAAGCAAACTGTTAAAGGCAGAGGGCAGTTGCTGTCTTATCACTTCCTTGTCTCATGGAAGTCAGAAGTTTCCATGTCTGCAAAAAGAGGAGCTGGGGCTCTTTCGGAAGTCAGACCTGCCCCTGCCCACATACTCTTGCCTCTAATTCTGCAAAGTCTCATGCAGCTCATTCTCTTATACAACTGTCAGTGATCAGCCACAGAGCATGCGGCTCTGAGCAAGTGCAGAGTGCATTCGTGCTGACAGCTGTAATTAGTCAGTTTCCACAGAGCTAGGAATTATGGGAGAGGGGATTGCTAGTCTGATTAGAGTTGAGTTTAGGGCTGCAAAAATATAATCAATTAGATGAATCCATTAAAAAAACACATGCCTTCTCAATTTAGGCAGTAGTTATAAAAAAAGACATACACAAATTTGATTTCACAAATTGATATGTAGATATATATAAAACCACATACATAAGAATTTTTAAAACTTGCAGTTGTTAGCAGCGGACTATAGACATACTATAGCAGCAGACTATAGACATCTTTCCACCATTGTGTGTGATGCCACTCAAAAAACTGAACAGCAGCGTAACACAAACTCCTTTAAATCAATAGTGCCTTCATAAAAAAAATATATTAATTTATACTGGGACCAAATGTGGCTTTTCTGCAATGACGGAAGGCACTCCAATCACTGTTTTTTTTTAAAAAAAAATCGATTCACATGTGCCAGATGTGAGCCCCGGTATTTGAAGTTGGTTCAATGACTAAACCCTTCTGAGCTGTGTCTCAGGTTATGCATTGGTTATTAGCAACTTGTGCCATGGGAAAACCTGGCTGTCCTAAGTCAGGAAATTGGCTTTTAATGGGGAAGATTGTACGGAGGTGTTTTTTTTTGAGCACCAGGAGAGAGAGTGTGTGTGTGTATGCGGTCACATGGCCACTTAAACTTCTGTTCAAAGCTTACAGCTTGCTGTGTTGAGGTGGATTTGTGCAACTCAACATGGTCTGCTCTCTGATAGCAACATTGAGTGTGAGACCATTCATGGTTCCTAAAAACTTAATAAACAAATAGGAAGTAGGTTAGTGAGTGTCTACTGCTGTGAACATTACCACAAGTGACAATGTTTACAGCACCAACGTAAGTTGCACACACTAAGAGTAGAAGTGTGAAACACACATACTCATTCACCTCTGACAAATAGTCTTTCTGTCTCCTGTATAAAAAACTTCCGGAGGAGAAGATGGATATGTTTTCCCTGGGCTGCATGCTCTTTTATATCAAAGAAGATGTTCAGCTTTCCCTTCCCAGCAAACCTAAATCTGCTCCCTTTCTCCTTGAACTTAATTCTTATTGACTTCCCTCTCCCAGCATATCTTGCAGACAGCAGTTCACCTAATTCTTTGAGACAACATTTTAGACTGAGCAGATAACTGAAGACTGTTGTAGTGGTCCTGAATCTTTATTTGCTCCCTGCAGCTAAACAGGGAAACATTCCCATTATTTGAGAGAGAGTCCTTTCGGTTGTCCAATCTAGCGCAAGCTTCTAACCATATTTAATCTACAAAAGAAACAATAGCTCTCTGATTCCGGTAAACACACAAGACAGTGTGCACACAAACTCATTCACCCCCTTGCCATTTTTGTTGCTTTCCACAAGTTGGCAAGTTTGTTGGATCAAGAACATTGCATCTAACTCAACCACATAATAGGCTAAATTTATCTTTCTATTTGTCTACATTGAGGCTAGGCAGCTTTTAGGCCCAATGGGCCAGTTTTTCTATCTCCACCCACCCCATGGACCCAACTTTGATAGGTGGGTGGGCCGTGCACCTGTCAATCATCTGGAGTCATGATAACATCAGGTGACTGATAGGTGGGTAGTCCCACCCACCTGTCAAAGGTTGACCCATGGAGGTGCGGCAGACATCTGTTTTGCCAGCATGTTCTCCACAGAAGCAGCACCCAGCAGGATTGAACTCAAGTGGTGGGTTCAGTTCTGCCCTCTGCAGGGATCTGCTTCCCCTGTTGGGAACATGCTGGCAAAGCAGCACCTAGAAGCATTGACACCCTACCGATCAGCTGACATCACCCAGAACTGATGGACAGGTGGGCAAGGTTTGGAGGAAAATGACTTTTTTGGCCAAATTGGAACTTCACTTGGCCCAAGATTGGCTCACGAGCTGGAGCTTCCCCACCCCTTCTCTGCATCACGGCAGGTGAACTCCTTCCTGTGGGGATGACAATGTTTGTTGCATCATCTTCTTTCACCATAGTGCGGACAGTCCAGCAGAGTCCCAGATACCTCCTGAACCCGAACAGGACTTGAGCACCATGTCTCAGCAGCTTCTCTACCGGGCTCTGGTGTCGGCCAAATGGGTCTCGGAAGCCATCAAGACCCCTCAAGCTGGGCTGGCTGTGCGGCTCCTGGACGCCTCCTGGTACCTCCCCAAAATGAAGCGCAACCCCCGGAGCGAGTTTGAGGAGCGCCACATCCCCGGAGCGTCTTTCTTCGACATCGATCAGTGCAGCGACCGCACTTCGCCATACGACCACATGCTCCCCAGCCCGGCTGCTTTTGCAGAGTACGTGAGCAAACTGGGGGTTGGCAGCGACTCCCATGTCGTGGTCTACGACGCAAGTGACCAGGGCTCTTTCTCTGCCCCTCGCGTCTGGTGGATGTTCCGGGCCTTTGGGCATGACGCCGTTTCCGTCCTAGATGGCGGGCTGAAGAACTGGCTGCGCGAGGGGCACCCCGTCAGCTCCGGGAAGAGCCGCCCTGTCCCTGCGGAATTCCATGCCTCTCTGGACAGATTGCTAGTGAAAGCCCACGAGGATGTTAAGGAGAACATTGAGGCCCAACGCTTCCAGGTGGTGGATGCTCGGTCAGCTGGGAGGTTCACTGGGACGGAGGCAGAACCTCGGGAAGGTAACACATCTCAGTAGGCCTTGAGGGCAGAAGAGTTGGCTTTCTTTAGCTCAGCAGCTGAGAAGGAAAGAAGCAAGGGAGAGGCACCAGCGCAGGATATGAAGCCTCTAGATCAGGAATAATAATAATAATAATAATAATAATAATAATAATAATAATAATAATTTTTATTTACTGTATTTTTCGCTCTATAAGACGCACCTTTTCCCCTCCAAAAATTAAGGGGAAATGTGTGTGCGTCTTATGGAGCGAATGCAGGCTTCATGGCTTCAGCGATAACAATGCAAAGCCTCCAAAGCGCAGTGGGAGCGTTCCCGCTGCGCTCCAGAGGCTTTGCGTTGCTTTTGCTGAAGCCTGGAGAGGGAGAGGGGTCGGTGCGCACTGATCGCTCTTGCTCTCCTGGCTTTGCTTCGCTGGAGAGGCACTGTGCAGCTTTCCCTCTCTGCACAGAGCCCCTTCAGTGAAGCGGGAGGAGAAATGGAAGGGGCTCCGTTTCTCCTGCCGCTTCGCTGAAGGGGCGCTGTTCAGAGAGGGAGATATTTTTTTTCCTTGTTCTCCCCCTCTAAAACAAGGTGCGTCCCAAAGTGTAGTCCCAAAACACTTGGAGGGCCGAGTCTGGGGATATCTGATTTAATGAAGGCAGTTTGAATTGCAAGGAAGAAGAAAATGAACATTGTAAATGTTCTTGAGCGTGTGGGTGTCCTAAGCGGTTGGTATAACTGTTTTTTATACTTTTTATTTTGTTTTAACTTTCTCCAGGAATTGAACCTGGTCACATCCCTGGCTCGGTGAACATCCCTTTCACTGACTTCCTGACCGAGTCTGGCCTGGAGAAGAGTCCAGAGGACATCCGCAGCTTGTTTCAGGAGAAGAAAGTGGATCTCTCCAAGCCCCTGGTGGCCACTTGTGGTTCAGGTGTCACAGCCTGCCACGTGGCTCTGGGGGCGTATCTGTGTGGCAAGGCTGACGTGGCCATTTATGATGGCGCTTGGGTGGAGTGGTTCATGCGGGCACGGCCTGAACACATCATCTCAGAAGGGAAGGGGAAGAGCCTGTGAGTTTTTGGGCCTCTCGCCTCAACAAGGGGCAGAAACATTGCCTTGTACAAGGGAAGGGCCTCCCATTCAAAAATCCTGTCTTAAGATGTTCTCGCCAATGCGTGAAGCATTTCAACAGCAAATATGAGGTTCTGCTGTCCCTTTGTTGGGCATGAATGATGTCCTTTGTTCACTGCTGCTTGTCTGGGTAGAAGAATGCACTGATCATGGTATGGCAAAATAAGGGTTTCAGGTTGCACAAAGGAGTTGTGGTGGTCCAGTCACATGGGCCAAACCACAGGAAAGGGTTACGTACGGAATCAAATTAGCACTTTGACCGTGGCATATTATCTCATCTGACTACAAAGTACCAATTGTTTCCCCCTTGTGAATTGAAATCTGGTTTACTTTTTTTAAAAAAGTGAATTCTGATTTTTTTTTTTAATTAAAAGCATCTTAAGGTACTTTAATTGTTCAGTGTGTTTGTTTGTCCTGATGTAGTGGGTTCTAAAGCATTTTGTTCAGTACATCATATGTTGTAGATCACAACTTGAGTTAACACAGTTCTGCACTTGACCACAGCAGCATAAATATCAGAAGGGCATCGCCACCCATTGAATGAAACTGTACCCGGGGAAATGCACAAGCTTCCTGGCTACACAGAGCTCTTAAATCAGGCATAGGCAAACTCTGCCCGCCAGATGTTTTGGAACTACAATTCCCATCATCCCTGACCACTGGTTCTGTTAGCTAGGGATCATGGGAGTTGTAGTCCCAAAACATCTCGGGGGTCGAGTTTGCCTATGCCTGTCTTAGATCTTTCTGTGGCCAAGGTGGGAAGGTGGTTCTTAATCGTCCATGGAAGATGTTACAGAAGGGCAGGAGCATCTTATGGTGAGGAAAAACCCTGTATGTTTCGGGTAACTTTGGATATGATCGTTAAAAGTCAATTTCCTAGTTCCACTTTTTGATGAATAATTACAGGTAAGCATGCCAAAGCCACAAATTCCTTCCCTTTAAAAAGTGGTGTACTGTTGCCCAAGGCAACAGTCTCAGTTGGGGAATGGGGTTCTGGCTCAAACGCGGGGTTAGGTTGGACACAAAGTTCAGGGATGCTGGTGTTGGCATGGAGAGGGCCAGGAGCCCAGCTGGCTAGCCCCAGCTGGGCCGTCTCCTTCCAGCCGTCCTGCTGCGAAGACCATCACCTCTGCTCCGACATAGCCAGGGCACACTCAGCAGATCGAACTGCACACACAGAATAGGCATGAGGCTTGTGGAAGCATACTACAACTACAGATTTATTAATCATAAATCAGGACAAAGAAACATGTCTCTCTCTCTTTCGTCTCAGAGAGAACATAGAAAAACAAAAACTATACACAATGGAAGTTCCCAGCAAGCTGTGCTGGAATGTAAACAGACATGTGACACGCAACAATTCCATATGTCTGCTCCTTAAGTTGGAATGGAAATGTCAACAGCTGGGGCACATATTGCTAGCACCATTCCCAGATCCAGGAAGCAAAGTTGGTCAAGTGTAGGCCAAGTCCAAGCAAGGCAAGCTCAGCCAAAGCAGAGGTTCAGTCCAGATAAACAAGGTCAGGCAAAGCAGAGATCAAAGTCCAAAAAGCAAACAACCAAGGTGGGTAGCACCCTGGATATCTCCATGTGAAGTTAGTCTGGACTCAGACAAGGCAGGGGTGAATACTTCATATAGTTATATTGCATTAAACAGGACTGCTGCTTCCTTTAAGCAGCTGGCTCTAGCCTCCAATGAGGGCCAAGCCTATTCTCTAAAAGGAGCCCAGACTATTTTAGTTGCTGTGGATTCTGGTGATGTGGAGGAGACTGTGGTTGTGCTGTTGCCTCCAACATCACAGACGGTAATGTGACAGCTTTAGGCAGGAGATGTGCAGGCATCACGGGCCCTTCTGGTCCTGGAACTTCTTATGAGGTAGGGATGTCACAGGCCAGCTCAGAGGGCAAATCTTCCCTGTCAAATATGTCCTCTGAATCCAAGAGGTTTTCCTCTGAGGATGAACAGTCGGAGCCCTTGGTCATGACACTGTTTGACTCCCCTTGATAACAGTGCTATAGCTATTATGACATATAAAAAGTAACAATTGCAAATGCGCTTTAAAAGTCATTGCTCTTTTTTGCAGTTTAATCTTTGATATATTCAAACACAGGCATTTATTAACTGCAGAGTCACTCCCCTCCACCCCCAAAAAACTGGCAAAAGAATAGATGTGAATTATACATCGGCAGCAGAAGCATATATGAGAAAATGGATTGTGCTCCTGTTAAGCTGGCAGAGTGTTGATATGATGTGCTTTTAAAATGCGAAAGCCCTTTTGGCTGATAGAAGTAGCTCAGATGTATGTATCTGAGAGCCACTCTTATCAGCATATCTCCCCTTCCAGCTCTTGTTTTCTTCAGCTGCATTGGAGGGTTTGGGTTTTTTTGATAAAGGCTTCTTCACTGAAAAGCAACAAGCCTGGAAGAAATATATAAAATGATATTTGAATTTGGCTAATTCGCTGTACTGCTGTTCAGATATGGAACTTGGATAGGAAGGTTTGAAGTGCAATATACAGGGATATTTCACAGGTAGTAATTTATGTGGCTATCCCCTCCCCGCCACCCAGCTTTCATTCTAAAACCATTGCAAAGGGTGGATGAAAGCCCATTTAACTCCCAAAGCCCTATGCCACCTGATATAAAAGGTAAAGGGAACCCTGATCGTTAAGTCCAGTCGCAGATGACTCTGGGGTTGCAGTGCTCATCTCGTTTGAGCCGGCGTTTGTCCGCAGACAGCTTCCAGGTCATGTGGCCAGCATGACTAAGCCGCTTTTGGTGAACCAGAGCAGCGCACGGAAACGCTGTTTACCTTCCCGCCGGAGCGGTACCTATTTATCTACTTGCACTTGACGTGCTTTCGAATTGCTAGGTGGGCAAGAACTGGGACCGAGCAACAGGAGCTCACCCTGTCGCGGGGATTCAAACCGCCGACCTTCCGATCAGCAAGCCCTAGGCTCAGTGGTTTAGACCACAGCGCCACCCACACCACCTGATATACATGGAGCTAAAAGCTGGGGTTAGTGTCTTGACCCTCTAACACAAGAACTTCCACCTGCAAACACTGATCACACAAATGCACTTTATATGCACACCTGAACAAATTTAAGGCTGTACACCTTTGCATGAGGCTGCACACCTGGAAATAGATCCACTGAATATAGAGCAATGCAAGGTGTGCCCATGGCAAGTGTGTTCATTTACAATGAAGTCATTCAGCATGCAAATAAGTAGCAATCAGGATCCCAGAGGATCTACTTTGTGGGGAGCACTGTAAGAGATGTCGATCTGACTGAGTGCTTGTTGAGCTAGGAACAATCATAACCATGTTCTGTATGCATTCCTCATTCAAAGGAGCTGTTAGCACAGGTGGGTGGAGGCAGGCTAGCACCTTCTGGGATCTATGATGCTTTTTAAATAGAATCCTGATTCAATTAACCAGCTGGAGCCAGGTGCAAAAATAGTGACTGGGGTGGGTGGACATTTAATGATGCTTGAAGATGTGCTCGCCGACAAATTTGTTTCCAGCACCAGAACTGGGCCGCCTTCACACCGTATATTTAAAGCACTGTGATGCCACTTTAAACAGTTGTGGCTTCCCCCAAAGAATTCTGGGAGTTGTAGTTTAAGGGCACTTACTTCTCTCACAGAGCTACAGTTCAGTTTCCTGTGAAGAGGAAGACTGATTGTTAAACTACTCTGGCTGTGAATGTGTCCTGTGGATGAGCCACCCTGGCCTCATTATCCTTTCTTAGGAAAACAGCCCTGGTTCCCTGCCCAGCCTTTGTCTCAGCAGCCTAATTTTCATTCTGGGGGTGAGCAATGGTGGTGATGGGGAAGGCTTTCATCATTCTCAGCCAGTGGTCAAGAGTGACTGGGGTTGGAATCCTAGAACATCTGGGAACCCAAGGCTGAAGAACACTGTGTTTGGCAATTGCTGAGAGTCCAGAACCTTGCTGTAAATCACCCAGAGCCTCTCCAGTGGATCTAGACCAGTGGTTTCCTGCAGCCAATCAGAAGCTGTGTTTTGGTTTTCAAACGTTTTGGAAGTCAAACGGACTTCTGGAACGGTTCTGTTTGACTTCCAAAGTACGACTCTAATTCAAGTTTGCATAAATGTGCAATTAACTGTTATTGTTTTGATTTTTGTGTGTTACTATCTTCCTTAGTGGGTCACACAAATGGCTATTCTGAATAATGCACTGGGGATAAGAGTTATAGAACCAAGGGGGCAGCGAATTGAAAAAGATTAGGAACCACTGATCTAAATTGACCTTCTGCCAACTCTTGTCCTAGTTTCTGATAACCTATTAACAACGAAAGACACGCACACAGCTCCTCCTTCAAACTGAGGCTACATATATACCATACATTTAAAGCATATCACCCCACACCAAGAATCTTGTGAGCTGTGGCTTGTTAAGGGTGCAGGGAATTGCAGCTCTGTTGGGGGGGAGCTACAGTTCCCAGGAATATTCCAGGGGGAAATGTGTGGGATAACCAGCCTCATAAAACCAACATGTATAAATCTAATTAATTCATGAAGGGGTTAATATCATGGAGTTAGCTGTCCTACTAGGCTTAGTTATGTCCACTTAAGGTAAAGAACCTTAGGAGGAACTAGTCTATCAGGCCTATCATTCTCTCTCAGTCCACCAGAGCTCAGCATGTAAAGAGCATTGAGCTGGTTGCTCCAGCTCAGACCACGTGGCTCTCATCAGCCACTCTTGAATTCCTATACTGTACCAATAATCTAGGAAGCTTCACCACTTTGTAGCTAAGCCAATTTTTATGCTTAGTGGCTAACTTTTCAGAATGGTGTATGGAAAAGCACATGAATCTGACCTTGGGCGTGTTTGTAAGTAAACCATTTCTAATGTACTAAATGTGTGGTCTTTTCTTGTGCTGGAGGAAGAGGAAAACTTTGGAAAGAACTTAGAAGTGCACCTTTTTAAAGGTCTAATAGCTTCTATTTCCATGCTTGACGTGGCTTGATAGTTTGTGATTTTGAATCTCTCACCCAGTACTTCGCCAAAACCTGGATCTTGGCATCCAGGGGATCTCCTTTTTCAAGCATACCTATTGTTTTTCCTTGAACCCATGAAACGCGCTTCGAATGCGCTCTAACTGCGCGTTGCGCTGCTCCAGCCCACTGGGAAAGCCTCCTTTGTGGTGGCGCTGCACCCGAGGAGAACTACAAGCCCCAGAATCCTCCAGGCGCTCCCACCTGCCTCCGGAGCCCCGCCTCCCCGTGGAAGTAGGAGGGAACGGCGGCGAGGAAGGGAGATGAGGATGGACCGAGGGGAGGTAACGCGAGGCGTGCGGAGGGCTCCTTGCGCGTGGGAGAGCTCCCAGCAGCCTCTGCCCCCCAGCAGCCGAGGCAAGTGGGTGAGGCTCAACGTCGGCGGCACCATCTTCCTCACCACCCGGCAAACGCTGTGCCGCGAGCAGAAATCCTTCCTCTGCCGCCTGTGCCAGGGAGAGGAGCTGCAGTCGGATCGGGTAAGAGAGCGAGCCCGGCGTGCCAGCGCAAAGGATCGCGGTGTTTTCGCGGGACACGTGCGCTCCGTGCTCCTGCCGGGGGGATCGGTTGCGCCTTCGGCCCGGGAGAACAAAGGAGACACCGGAGGAAGCGCCCTCCGCCGCTCCTGTGTCCCTCGCTCAGCCGCGCACTTTGCAAGGCGCGCTCGCTGGAAGGAGTCGGGCTTGGCTTCTTATTTTATTTTTATTTTGCAAAGTCATAAGGCTTGCATTGCAAATGTTGCTGGGCCGCTCGCTGGATTTCCATGCATGCACCCACCCCCGGTCAGTTATATACAATCCTCTCTCGCCTCCTTTCTGGCATCTGGGAGATTTGGAAGAGGCGTGCCGACGAAACGCAGCCGCTGAAGGAATCAAGTCCTGGAGGAGGAGCCTGATTGGGGAAGGAGCCTAGTCCTGAGCATACAGTACTCGCAGAATTAAAATAAAATGAAACGACGCCTGTTTACTCAGTAGCGTTTTCCCTCTGCGCGCCCGGGCAACTGCAGCACCGCCTCCCGCTTAGTTTACTTGTGTGATGATCAGTTTCCCCGGGGAGGCAATTGGGGTGTTTGGGCGCGCGCTCTGGATCTCAGATGCGCCTAATTTACAGACCGCACCCTCAGAAATACGAGCGCCCAAAGCGATGTAAGCGCCGCGTTTGCCTCTCCTCTCCCGCGTTGCTGGATTGCCCCGCCAAGCCCTCACTGGACGCTGGTCGTCAGCACAGGGAGGCGCGCCATGAAGGCTCTTTTTGGCCAGCCTTCCGGGCGGCGAATCAAAGGAGGTGTCCCAGAGTCCAAGGTGGGGCGTTCCGGCTGCAATCTGGACTCGCTTATCTGGGAGTCGTTTCCGTTGAATCCAGTGGGGAGTATTTGTGTAGAGATGAGTAGGATGTGTCCGTGTTGAAGACCAAGAGTTGATCTTGGCTCTTGATTGCTCTTGCAGTGATATAAATACTTAAAGTATCGGAGAGAGAAAGCGAATTTTTGAAGTACTGTATGTAATTTCAAGGTTTCAGCTTCCCAGTTTTAAAAGTCATAGTTGCTGAGAGCAGATGGAAGAAAGAAGTAACTCCAAACCTGCAAATTTGGCTTACAATAGCCAACATTTTCTGCCTTCCCAATCTCTCCCGATTCCTTCCTCTCAACAGCATCATCCTGTTCTGAGGTTTCCTGCCACCTTGGCTCCTGTTCTTGGCCTCCTGCCTTCCAGCCTTGCACTTTCTGGCCTCTGCATTCTGTTGCATTCAACTTCCCATATCCTTAAGCAGTTTGCGAGAAGCTTCTTTCCCATTCAAGCCAATGTTTCACTTCCTTCACAGTAGTAATGCTGACTTAAGAGTCCAGGACACCCTCTTCCTCAGTACAGTGGTATCTTGGGTTACATACGCTTCAGGTTACAGACTCCACTAACCCAGAAATAGTGCTTCAGGTTAAGAACTTTGCTTCAGGATAAGAACAGAAATCATGCTCTGGTGGCGCGGCGGCAGCAGGAGGCCCCATTAGCTAAAATGGTGCTTCAGGTTAAGAACAGTTTCAGGTTAAGAACGGACCTTCGGAACGAATTAAGTACTTAACCTGAGGTACCACTGTAGTTAGATTTATGAGCATTCTGTAACATCACAGCAACAGAGGGGACATACCATGGACTATTGACAGCTAGCCATCAGGCAGATGACTGTTGACAAATTGGATGCTGTGTTTGGACACAAGCGTCTTTGGACACTTACTACCTTTGAGATTTGGTGACCAGAGCTGTACAATATATTCCAAGGTTTGTCCAAAGTAGGGGGTGAAGAAACTCTGGCACATGGGCCTAATAAGGCCCACTAGGCACCTTCATTTTACCCACAAAGCCATTTTGGTCAAGCCATGCCCACCTGCCCTATACCTAATATAAGGTATGTGGCAGGTCATAATTATCTGGCTCAGCCAAAACTGGCCGTGCAAGACGGTGTTTTGCAAGCGTCTTCTGAAGTCCCTTGCAAAGTGCCCTGCAAGTCCCACACATGCCTAAAAAGACTCACTTGACATTGCAGTGCTGTCAGGTGACTATCAGGTGGGCAGACCTGCCCACCTATAAAACTTGGCCTATAAAGAGTGGGTGTGGAGAAGATAATGATCAAGTCCACCAGCCACTTCCAGTTCCCTACCTGTAGGCTAAAGGCATTATGCTGCTAGCAGTTTTATTTCCATCTGGTTGGTTGGTTGGATGGCCGTCGGTCCTGGTTGCTTTTGTTGAGATCCATGCATTGGTGGGGGGCTTGGGTTAGACTAGGTGACCCTTGTGGTGGCTTCCAATTCTACGATTCTATAGTGACTTGAGCTGTACTCATTATATTCCACACCATAGGTTTGTTTAAAACCATTTTAGTATTGACACTTTTGTTTTAGAGCACAAACAATCCCTAGCACATTGTTTCCACAACTTCTGCACACTGGATCAACATTTTCTTTAAGCTCTTCACCATGACTCCCAAGATCCAATTCTTGGTTGGTTACTCCCAGCTTGCCCTTCCACCTGTATAAATGCGGTTAGGATTTTCCTTCAGTGCCTCACTTTGCACTTGCTTACATTGAACTGCATTTGTCATTGTATGGCCCACTCTCCCAGTTTTGGACTGCTTTACAAACACTTCTTGTACATCCTGAATAATTTGGTATGTCGCCAGCAAACTTTGCCACCTTGCTCCACACCCCTAACTCTTGGTCCTATGCAAAACAATTAGAAAGCACCAGTCTCTATACAGATCATTGGAGGAGCCCACCTCTTCTATTGTGAGATCTGCCCATTTATTCCTCCTCTCCTTTAGTCAGGTTCTGACCCATAAGATGATCCCCCCCTTTATTTCATGAATGCTAAGTCTACACAACAATGTATATTGGATCACCCCTATCCAGATGCTTATTAACACTCTCAAGGGTGGTTCATGAGACAAGATTTATGCTTGTTTGTTGTCTGCTTCTTTTGTTTAGGATGAGACGGGTGCATATCTCATTGATCGGGATCCCACTTATTTTGGACCCATTCTGAATTTCCTCCGGCATGGGAAGCTAGTACTGGATAAAGATATGGCAGAGGAAGGTAAGTTTTCAGACCTGTGCAGTTATCACACCCAAGTACAGGACTGCCTGATGTTGCTTGGCATGGCCAGTGGAACAAACAGAGTGCATCAAGGCATGACTTAAGCTGACTGTAAGAAGTGGATGAACTAGCCTATAAACCAGTGGTAGGGAGCTTCTGATCCACGGGCCTCCCCATTTGGCCCATGAGATGCTTTGGGGGGAAAGGCTTAAACTGCAAAGTAACAGTCTTCAAGGAAATGCTTTGTTTACAGTGCTGCTAACATCCACTGTAAATAGAGTGCTGGTGCCATGGCTCTTGTTGTGCTATGACAGATCCTCTCTCTCAACTTTTTGTCCCTGCATCCATGACGTGTGTGTGAAAGGAATGTCAACATTTAACGTAGTTCCATTTACAGAGTACAGGGAATGGAGCTAATATATTGTCCTGTGTTGATAAAGTTTTGATCCTTGAGAATACACTTGTGCTTTTGTGTCCTCAATGTTTCAAGTTTTGTCCTCTTGGTACAAAGAGAGAATTTAAAGCAAAACACTTTGTTCCAGGGCCATGAAGAATAAGGTGCCAGCTCCAGGTTTAATGGGGAGGGGACCTTGGGCAGGAAGCCCTCACTGGGAGGGGGGTCCATCCCTCAGTGAGTCTGTGCCCCCATTGCCCTTGCTTTTACAGGTTGTTGCTCCTCTGCCGCCTCATTATTACCACTTGCATGCTTGCCAGACATAGTCAATAAACAAGCAGGCACTGAGAACTTCACCATCACTTGCTTTCCCTCCCTCCCTTCTGAGCCAGAGGCAAGCAGAACAGATTGCCTAAGGGATCGCATAGCACTATATATACCTGCCAGGCAACTGTGCTCCTTAGATGGTGCACTGCTAAGAGCACTATGTGTTCCAGAGGTGCACTTAGTATGCACTAGAAACCAGGCGTTTACGTTTTGCAGCTCCATTCCTTTGGAATCAGTTGGCAGCTGAAGTGAGACTTCTTATTCCAATTGCATCTCTTACTTCAATTGCATCTGTGCTATGTAAATCTTTGTGTTCCTTGCCTTGTTTTTGATTCTGGACTTGGCTTATCCACACGCTTCCATTCTTTCTATATTAATTTATGTCGTCTTCTGTGTATGTATCTAGGCAATTTACAAACATCATAGAAACAGCTAAAATAGTTTTAAAAACCATACTGAACATAACTGAAGAGAGGTTTAAAAACAATACAAAAAGAAAATCTAAGGCGGACAACTTTTCATCCGGCTGGAAAAGCCTGTTTGAACAAAAATATCTTCCACTGTTTCTGGAAAGTTCAGATAGTGGGTGCCTATCCTATCTTGACAGGAATGATGTTCCACAGAACAGCGGCAACCACATTGAAAGCCCTGTTCCAAGTTACTGTGGAGTGGGCTTCTGATATTTTAGGAACTTGAAGAGGTCGCTTTGCTGTAGAATGCTGTGGCCTACTGGGTACATAAGGAATAAGGAGGCCTCTCAAGTAACCTGGTCCTTAGTGGTATATAGGGCCCAGACCTTGAACTTGGCATAGTAGCAGATTGGCAGGTAGTGCACATCCCACAAACAAAGGTGTTGTATGCTGATGGTGCTTGGCTCCTACAGAAAAAGAATCTAGCCGCTGACCTGCCCTTCCAAACCAACTTATATTGAGTACATTGCAGTAAATCCAACTTGGAGGTTACCAGTGTGTGGGCAATTGCAGCCAAGCTGTCTTGACTAGGGCTGGGCAATGTCAGGTTTTCAACATTGTGATGTATCACCAGCCAAACATAGCGATCTGGCAGCACATTGTGATGTTAAAAGGGAGGTAGGTACAAGCTGCATTGGCCCTGGCAAGAAACCGCTGCCCCCCCCCCCATGCTGAGGAAGTTTGCGGTGGTTTCACCCCAGTAACTCGTGGGGTGGGGAAGAGGCAGCTGGATCCAGGCACCAGGAGGAAGAGGCTGCCTGCCCATGCGAAGATCGCTCTGTGGATGGAGCTTGTCAGGATTTGTCCGCAGGGCTCCCTTGCCACCTTCGCATAGGGGACGGCTTCTTTAAACTGCTCCACTGAGGGGTGCACAGCTGTCGGGGCCTCAGCGGAGAGGTTTAACGAAGCCCCCATCCTGTGCGGTGGCAGAGTGACTTGGGAGCAGTGGTGATTTCAGCCGTGATACATCTCCCAGGCTTAATCTTGAACCTGGAGCAGGTGTAGCTATCTTACCAGCTTAAGCTATATCCTAATAAACCACCTCTTTCTCAGGGGAATGGGGGTAGACAAGTCAAGAGCAAGAGTTGTCTTTGAGCTGCTCCACTTTCATTTTCTGCATCGCAAGCCAGGAGTAAACACAGTGGAAGAAATGCTTGCTCTGACAAGCAGTTATGGATGACCCTGACTGGTGGCGTGGTGCAATTTTGGTATTCTGCTTTTATCCTCACCCCATCTCTGGGGCATGGGCAGGAATCAGAAAGCTCATCAAGGTCCTCTTAAACATTGATGACTAGAACGTCTGTGGTCATGTCAAAAAAGGAAGGTCCTCTCCCTCATCTCCCACTGCCCCCTGGGATTGAAGCTTTCAGTGGCCATAGTCCTTTATTCATCTGCTTCTGCGGAAGGAAACAAAGATATTGAAAGGTCAGGGTTTGAAATAAGATGGTGTGTCTGAGCGGGTTCTGGGTAATAACAGAATGCTGGTTCCTAAGCATCCTTCTGTTTCCACTGTGGATTCATTAAGTGCCTATTGCTATTGCTAACTAGGCAGCGGAGGAGGTTGTGCATGCCTCTGGGGAGGTGATGGATGCAAATAACCAGAGATTAGCATAGCAGATGACAAATGCTTATTTGCCTATGTTGCAAGAAGCAGCATCTCATGTTAACGATCGAAAGCCAATATATATCCCTATATCTCTTACTGAGGTCACTAATTTGTCTTTCTGGAGAGGGTAGCCTTCTTCATGGGTTCAAAACTTGTTGATTAGTTGATTCTCCTTGGTTGACTAAAAGGGGTTCATTGTACAGAGACTTTATTTCCTTGAAGCTGACCTCATTTGCACCTCCCATCGTTCCATGTCCCATTTCTCTTCTGCGATAGAACATAATTTAGGAGGGGGGGGATAGTCTTTGCTCCAGCAGGGCATCAGAGAGCTCAATAATTATTTTCCATTTTTCATGATGCACAGCTTGCCCTTCTGTTTAGTACTATTCACGAGAGGCTGTTCCAGAACCCTGCTCAGGGGCGTGGAAACCATTTCACCTGCATTAATCCCAAACTGAATAATGGGACAGTTGATTTATTCCCTCCTCTCTGCTTAACCTAAATGGGTCGCCTTCATTTGAGTACCAACTCCATGTATTCATGGATTATCGTCTCCTCTATCTTTGGCACTCTGTGCTTGTATTCATTTAAAGTGTTCTCCGTACTTATTGATTTATTCATATATTTCTTCATCACCCTTAAGAGTATGCAATAGGTACAGAATTCCATCCTTATGTGAAACTGCTATCCACACACGAGGGCACAGGGCTGCCAACAGGATTGCTGGGCCCTGGTAAAGGTGTGGATTGGGCCCTCAGCTCCATTCGCAAAAGAGGAGACAAATCTGTACCACATTTTGCATATGCTCTGTGTCACATGCAAACTTGTACTATCTTTTGTGGGTGGAGTGGAGGGCCAAAAAAACAAATCTCTCTGTGTGTGCACACCCATGTAGGAAGATATCTGACTGACAAAAGGAGCTACTCCCATAATTGTGCTTTCATGCTAGGGAAGGTTTAACCTGTTGTCACACAAGTAGGATGCATCTATACTATACATTTAAAGCACTTTTCGTATCACTTTAAGCAGTCATGGCTCCACCCCCCAAAAAGAAAAGAATCCTGGGAACTGTAGTTTGTTAAGGGTGTAGCGAGTTAGGAGACACCTATTCTCCTCAAAGTGACACAATTCCCAGAGTTCTCTGGGAAGAGGGATTGATTGTTAAAGCTCACCGGAAATTGTTAGGCTATCGATACTACATTCTGTGTAATGGTAGGCGTGGCATTTTGGATTGCAGGTGGAGAAAGTTGTCAGAAGATATTTATGTCAACCAAAGTCTGGGAGCCCATGCGTTGATAATTCAAAAAGCAGTGCATTTTAATAATGCTTTTTGTTATTTAATAATTTTAATAATTTATACCTCCCTAGTAATAGATTCAGCATTTTTTTTTGTTACAGGTCGAAACAGCCACTCTCCTCCCTTGCAACTCCATCTCTATTGAGCAAAAGGATTTGAGCCTTTGGTAGGCAAATATATACCCATCTAAGTGTTTATATTTGCAGCAACAGCACATTTCCAATAATCATTCTGACCTCTGGCCAGTTGCGGCCTCTTAGCCTTCTCTACCTCACAGGGTCGGTATGTGGATTAAATGAGGAGAGAACCATGCTGGCCACCTTGAGCTGCTCGGAGAGAGGAAAAAAAGTAGGAAATAAATGCAATACGTAAATAAATAAAAACTCCCCTTCTCCCCCTATGCTGCTGCTGCTGCAGTTAACTTACTAGCTTTTTCCAGTGGCATTTCCCTAAAGCACCCTGGATAGCAACACTGCAGGATTGTCATACACAACTCTCTCAACTCTCTCTCTGAGCCCCTCTCCCAAGTGTTAGTATAGCAATATGTGAGCTATGCTTTTTCAGGCACAATGCCCCCCCCCCTGCAATATGGATAGACTAATCATAGCATTTTTTTCAGTGTTTACATAGGGGGAAATACATTCTTGCACAAAATTAATTTTGTTACAGTTTTCACCCCCAAAGACCTTTGAAATCCAGCTTTCGCATTATTAAAGGTAAATTTGCTCTAAAGGTGTTCCAGGACCTAGACTGGTATTGTCCTGAATATATGTGGACATGCTGTTTGTTTTTCAAGTGCTAGGTTCTGCTTCCAATTTAACAACTCAGATTTACAACTTCTGTCGTATGTGCCACCCAGCTTCTCGCTCTCTGTGGCTGTGCATGTGTACACTTCCCACATTTGTATACGTGTGTGTGTGTGTGTGTATATAGCGGCCATTTGCCGTTTTAGTTTTGAGCACTGTTAAAAGAGTGCTGGATTGCATTTTCAACATTAGCTGCAGCATTTTCCTTCCTTTGCTCTCATTTACGTCAAGTGCCCCTCTGGGGTTGCCATCCTTAAGGTCAACTGGGACATCTTTATAACTGTGGCATCTCTGCAAAGTCTTTTTACTTTGCAGAGGGCATAAATACCAATGGTAGAAATAAATACTATAATAAAATGATGGGCCTTTTCTGGAGTGGTTCCCCATTTGTGGGATGCTTTCCCCAAGGAGCCGCACCTGGCGCCTTTATAACATATCTGTAGGCACCAGTAAAAACATTCCTCTTCTCCCAGGCCAGGCATCCCCAAACTCGGCCCTCCAGCTGTTTTGGGACTACAGTTCCTATCATCCTTGACCACTGGTCCTGTTAGGGCTGATGGGAGTTGTAGTCCCAAAACAGCTGGAGGGCTGAGTTTGGGGATGACTGTCCCAGTCCTTTGGCTAATGAAATAACCTGACCTTTTAAACTGGGGGGGGGGGGCATAGTTTTTGTTCGTTACTACATTATGAATTTTTGTGTTTTTATATTGTAAACTGCTCTGTGATCCACAAATGAAGGGTATATAATAGTAATAATTTTTAGCATTTATTTAAACATTAGCAATAATAACATTCCCTCCCCCCCCCGCCCCTGTAGCTTTCTTTTCTCTCCGTATTTTCTTGTTAGCTTTGAATTTCCTTTCTGGTGTCCATTGTATAGCCAGAATCAACTCTGTCCGGCATTCATTAAGCCAATAGCTGTTCCTCACTACACACCCTTTGAAAAACCCCTACTTTGAACATAGTTATCAACTTATTTAGGTTTGGAATCTTTTTCTCTTGCAAGTTGTATCTTGGTGCTTGGTATGTAGACTGCAGTTACTTGTATTCTCCCTGCCTCTAGGAAATTTAGACTCATTTGACTCCACAGTGCTGTGGAAGTCTTGGCTTCAGGCAGTGTGCACAGAAACAAGCTCTAAAACTAAAAGTGTTTTCTTCATCTTCTCTTAAGAGTTCTGCCCAGCCACAATTGAACCACTATCATTTTTGAAAGAAGAGCCAGCAATCCTTTGCTTATGTTATGAAAGGTTTCTTTTCATTGCCCATTACTTTAGCTATCAGTTTAGTTCCTCTTCGCCAACCCAGTGCCCTCCGGATATTGTTGTACTACAACTCCCATCTGCCCCACTGAGCACACTGGGTGGCCTTGAGATTAATTGCTCTCAAGCCTAACAACCTGTCTCACGGGTGTGAGGATTTAAAAATAGAAGGGGTGGAGGGCAGCTTTGTATGGTGCATTGAACTTGCAGGAAACATGGGATGGCCATGTACATAACAGGATGCTTCACCCACAAAGGAAGAATGGCAAATGAAATTGATGGGGTATGCAGAATTAGCAAATCTAACAAGTAGCGTTAGAGAACAAGAAGAGGCTAGATTTAAAGAAGATTGGAAAGCATTTGTAGATTATTTGAAAAACTATTGTAAAAATGTTAAGGCACCAGTCGGTTTGGAGTAAGCTCAGCTGTTTAAAATTATGTGGAGGGAAATAATATAAATTTATTTATTTGGTTTTTCAAAGTAACATTTTACAGAGATATATCAAACAAAATTAATAAAAACAAGATCCCAAGGAATCTCCTGAACTTCCATTCTCCCCTTTGTGGGTCCTATTATTAATCATTTCCTCCCGCATCTTTTATGATAATCCAAATCTTTTACATTTCCATTGTGTCCAGAATTCAGTCTTAAACTACAAGTAATATTCCAATCCTACTAACTATATGGAGGGAAATATAGAGGTAAAATGGCTTTGCTTAAAATAGAATATGCAGCAGTAAAGCCTCTCCTCCTACAAGAGGGGAAGTGTTGTGGGCGGAACGTGATCTCTGCATCACACAGGGGGCGTTATGCCCCACTCACCTGGCTGGCGCACCACGCCCACAGGTAAGCACCCAACTGGGCAGTTTGGAGGGGGCGTGGTTTGCAGTTTAAGTTACTGCTGCGCCAGCCATTCTGCCTTATTTTCACCGTCTCGTTGTGGCAGTTAGCCACTGGAATGTGTTGTTGGTGTGTGGAAGGGCTAGGTGTGGCCATCGCCTACCCCTTCAAATTAGGGTATTCCGTTAAAGGAATCTGGTGGTCGTGGATCTTGTCCGATGCCTGTGTGGCGGGGGGCCATGGCACGACCCTCGGTGACATCAGGGGAGAGCTTATAGTTGTATTAGCATCAACAGGCTCCACCTTCTGGTGAATAAACCCCCTTTGGGCTCACCCCCTCTCTGAGTGGGTGGAGTCAATCTGTTGTGGTCCAGTGCCTAAGCCAATACCTTCTCACTTGCTGTAATCAATAAATTTGTGGCCTTTTCTTGCCCATTAACCTTATATGCTGTGTCTGTGTGCCTTCATTCCACAAAGCGGGGATCGGGTCCTCAAACCACAACTGTTAATTTAAGGAAACCATGGAAGATGGATGGGAAGTCAATTGTATTTTTTCTTTCTTTCCTGTTTTTATTTCTCTATTTGTCATGCTTGTATTTTGAAAAAATATATATAATAGGATGGCCTTGCTAGTTGGTTCTGATGTGTTTGGAGTACACATGTGATTCAGCCTACCTATGGGATCAAAGCATCCCTATGGAGCCAGCAACAAAGGAGCACATAAGAAAATAAGAACCTGCTATATCAGAGTCCATCTAGTGGAGCATCCTGTTCTCACAGTGGCAAAGCAGATGCCCATGGGAAGCCCCAAAGTAAGACCTGGGTGCAATAACACTCTCCCTTCCTGTGGTTTTGAGCAACTGGTATTCAAAAGCACGTTGCCTCAAATAATGGCGGCAGACCATACCCATCATGGCTAGTAGCCATTGAAAGCCTTTAGCTCCATGATCAAGGTAAGTATTCGATTGAGGTTGGAGAGAGACTGAGTTGAGAAATAAGACCAAGAGTACATATTGATACAGGAATGTATTAGATAAAATGTAAAGAAATATACAATAATAAGAGTACATTCATTTGAAAAAAAGGAATATACAACGGGATAGACAGGAAGTCCAAAGTGTTGGTATATATATGATTTTGGAATAGTTTTTTGCCCTTGTTTCCCCCCCATTTCTTTTAATATATAAACTTTGTATACAAGTTGAAAATTATAGTACAATAAGCCTTGTCATGTAATATAGTAATGTTTACCGATGTAACATAAGAACTTTAATAAATAAATAAAATTCAAAAAATAATAATAATGAAAGCCTGTAGCTCCACAAGGTGTGTATGTCACAATAAATCTGCTTGTCTTTCAAGTGCCCAGTTAGCTCAAGCGCCCAGTGAATTCACCCTTCCTCGCTGTACATGGACTTAGGGTATGAGCCCTGCTTCCCAGAGTCACTGTTAATAGCAGGCTGCTTTTCAAAATTTCATCTGTGTAATCTTTAAACTTCTGCGGCAATATAACTCTGGCTCAGGATCCAGAATTAACCAGCTGTCTGGTTATAGAATGACTAGATGATGGTAACAAAGGATGAGTATTTTTATCGAGAGCTGCTTGACAATGAGTCAGCTCAGTGGCTCGGTGCTCATTATTTTATCTCTTGCGCTCTCTGCCTTTATTTCTAGGGGTTCTGGAAGAAGCCGAATTCTACAACATCGGGTCTCTAATCAGGCTAATCAAGGACAGGCTGGAAGAAAAGGACTACACTATAACACAGGTGTGAACTGAATGGCCCCAGAAGGCCTTTGGCAAGAAAAGAAAAATACTAACAATAACAGGGAGCCTTCATGTATGAGATGAAAACCCGGGGGCTTTGCACCTCCCCAGAACGGCAGAAAATCTTAAATTCTACCTTCTGAGGATGCGCAAGCAGGAAATCTTGCAGAACTGGTAGAAGAAAGAAGGCCAATCTTTCATCCCCCCCAGAGGAGGAAGTGAATGAATCTGGTTGTTTTAATTTCTGAGCACTCCCTAGCCTGGATCTCAGATTACAGTTTTAATTGCAAAGTAGAAAAGGGTGGTGAATCATTGCTGGGAGGGAGACTCCTGAGATTCTGCTTCTCTGCATGGTTTGGAGATACGGGGAGGCAGGAATAGAGAGAAAATTGGAGAAAATAAATTGTTTGAGAAGCAGAGGGAGATCTGTGGATGCTCAATGGAATGGGGGCGTTCCAGACTCCTGGGCTCTTGTCCCTCATGGTAGCAGAAGGACAAGAAGCCAGCACACTTTTCAAGCAGTGTAAGAAACTCAGATATATAAGGTAATTGCCAAATGGCACCTAGAACCTAGGTTACGGTCGCCACAGCAGGACAGCTAGGCTCCATTCCCTCCACCCAATGAAATATATTATTATTTTGTTTCGTTTCCATACCACTTTACATTTTAAAGGGGGGGGGGGAATCTCAAAAGCAGTTTACAACACATTAAAACATTCAACAGAACAAATTCAGGCTCCAAGGGAAATCTCTCTGACCCTTCTCTAAGTGAAATTTTGCTTCCTCCATATTTTTTACCTGCTTAATTTATATAGCTGCTGCATAGCAGAAGCCAGTGTAGTGTAGTTGTTGGAGTGGAGGACTAGGACCTGTCCGGATTTTCACTTTTTGAAATATGGCAACCCCATCTTAACCTACTTCACAGGGTCGTTGTTGTAATTAACTGAGGAGAGGGATAAACCATGTATTCCTTGGAGGAAAAGGTGGGATATAAATAAGTGCTTCTGGTTACCTACTTAAGAAAGCTGGAGAGGAGAGGCCAGCCAGGTGGAGATGTCTGTCACCAGCTTGGCATGCAGAGGTCTCCATGTGGTTGCCATTGGACCTGCACCAGTTGCAAAATGTGTCGGGGGAATTTCTAGCACGGCTTTCAAGGAAAGGCTCTAGCAACCTGCCTTAGGGCAGGCCAGGCACTCTGCTCATCTTGCTCAGTGGTGTCTGTTTTGATTGGCAGTGGCTGGAAGGCTGAAGTCTTTTCACGTCATGGGCTGCTGAATCCTTTTAACTGGAGATGCCAGGCTTGAAACCTGGGACCTTCTGTTTGCGAACTGTGGTCTGTCTCATCCCTGTTCTGAACGCATCCAGTCTACTGACTGTTTCCCTGCCATGTGAGAGGGGCAGAGGAGGCCTTTGAGTCAGGAGCTGGCAGCCAATTGAATTGATGAGGAACGCCTCAAAGAATTATTTGCATAGGTGCATCAGAAGGGGCCTTATACCAAGCCAGTCTATTATTGGTCCAACCACCTCAGTTTTGTCTCCGCTGACCAGCAGTGGATGTCCACAGTTTTCCCCTGCTGTACCTGGAGATACCAGGGCTTGAACCTGGGCCCTTTCACAGGTAGATCATTTGATCTACTACTGAGCTTACAGCTGCTCCCCAGATGTAAATGCTCACAGCCACCAGTTGCCCCTCGCTTTGATTTTCTGCAACAAGTAGATAGTGCAGGCAAAACTATCTGATGCCCAGTGATGTTGATAGCCCCATCTGGCTTGGTCTCCTAATGAGAATCTGCATGGACAAAGGGGTCTGCTTTTACATCTCAATACTGGTGTTCCCTGCTTTTTTCCTAGGTGCCTCCGAAACACGTGTACAGGGTTCTGCAGTGTCAGGAGGAAGAACTCACACAAATGGTTTCTACTATGTCAGATGGATGGCGTTTTGAACAGGTATGCAGGAAGAGGTGGGGTTATATAAAAAGGAAATTGATTTTGCCAGGGTTTAGCTTCTGCAGAGTCTCAGACACCCAAACAAGCGCCACTTGGCTGCAACAGAGGGGAATATGGGAAGCAGATCTTACCCACTGAGAGACCAGGTATGTTGGGCTTCTCTCCCTCAACTGTTTCCATTCATGCTGGTCCTTAGCAAAGCCTTGTAACTTAAGAATTGGTGTCTATTACCCCCAACTCTCCCCATTACTTGTTTGTTTGTGTTGTGTCCTTTCTCTGTATTTAAGGGATGGGAAACCTGTGGCTATGCAGGGAGTGTTGGACCACCTCTCCCACTCCCACCCTCTGGCCATTAGCTTTGCTGTCTGGGACTGTTGGGAGTTAGACTTCAACAGCTTCCCCATCCCTGCTCTTTTTGATCATGTGTGCTTTTAAAGTGGCCACATGCCCAAATCTTTACCAACCAACAAAGACAGGAAGTGTACACATTTACTGCTTCATTTTTAGCATTTCTTCACTGCTTCTTTCAAAAACAGTTTGCTCAGAGGTGGCCTACAGAGCCTCGGAGCGTCCCATTTTTACCGAATTTTGTTTCAGAGGAGTACTGAATGTTCCTCACTTGGCTTACTTTGCAGTAAAAGTCATTCTCTCCTTTTCCACTTCTCAGCTGGTGAATATTGGGTCATCCTATAATTATGGGAATGAGGACCAGTCGGAGTTCCTGTGCGTGGTCTCCAAAGAGCTCCTCAGCTCGCCCAGTGGCCTGTGCACTGAACCCAGCCGGAAAGCCAAGGTGAGGGCAAATCACTAGCATCTCGAATTTTCACCAGTCCCATGTTTTCAGATACAGAATTATAGAATTGTAGAGTTGGGAAACAGACCCTGAGGATCATCTAATCCAACCCCCTGTAATGCAGAAATATGCAGCTGTCCCATACGGGGATCAAACCTGCAACCCTGATGTTATCAGCCCCACACTCTAACCAGCTGAGCTGCGAAGAATCTAAATGACAAGCTGGTTAAGACTACACTACTTTGGGCCATGAAACACCCTTTCACATCAGATGGAACGCACAGGGGCATCTTTCACAATGGCCAACTAGATCCCATGGGAAACTTGCAAGTAGGACATGAGCTCAGTCATCTTCTTCCACTCAAGATCCTCAGCATCTGGTACTTGGAGACCTGCATCCTCTGATACTGGAGGTAACATCTAGCCATTGTGGCTAGTGGCCGTTGATGGACGCATTGTCCATGAATTTGCCTGATTCCCCTTTAAAGCTATCTAAGTTTATGGCCATCACCACATCCCATGGCCACAAGTTCCATAGTTTTAACTATGTGCTATGTCCTTTGGTCTGTCCTGAATCTTGGACTGTTTAGCTTCATTGGGTGATGACCCTCAAATTCTTATGAGAAGGGGAGGGGAAATCAAACCAAACATAATTTCATACCCACTTTCTTTGCTGAACATGGAAATGTGGCAGATAGTGTGTCCAAAAACCCCCCACCAGAGAGCAAGCATCTCATACCTGCCTTATGTGGTCCTTTGCTTGCTATTCCAGAGCAAGTTGAATTTCCCAGCAGGCCTGACTTGAGGAATATAAGAATCCCTCATGTTTGTGTAGTGCTGTCAAGTGTCCAGAGCTTTTTGCAGGCATTACTTGTTGCAATCCTTATAGTACTCTTGTCAGGAAAATCAATATTATCCCCAATATTCCCCTTGCGAGGTTTGAAGCTGAGAGACTGTGGTTTGCTTAGGTCCATCTCATGCAGTGGTGGGAAAGCCCAGGGCTTGGGGGGGGGGCAAATACAGCCCTCCAAAGCCCTTTTACCTGGCCCTTGATTCTTAGGCCACAGCCCATCTCCCAAGTCACACCATTCCCATGTCAGTTCCAGATTTACCTCAAAAGCCTTTGCCATTCTGGTTCTGTGAAAATGCCTCTTGCTGCCTGTGTGCACAAGGGAGAGATGGCACATCTGTGCAGAATCCTGAATTTTGCATGGCAGGTTTGTGCCTAATGAATACAGACAGGAACTGGGTCTGTTGCTCAGCAACCCTAAACGTTCTCGGCCCAGTATACCTGAAGGAGCATCTCCCTCCCCCCCCCCCATTCAGCCCGGATGCTGAGGTCCAGCGCCAAGGGCCTTCTGGTGGTTCCCTCACTGCGAGAAGTGAGATTACAGAGAACCAGGCAGAGGGCCTTCTCGGTAGTGGCGCCCGCCCTGTGGAACGCCTTCTCATCAGATGTCAAAGAAATAAACAAATATCTGACTTTTAGAAGACATCTGAAGGCAGCCCTGTCTAGGGAAGTTTTTAATGTTTGATGTTTTATTGTGTTTTTAATATTCTGTTGGAAGCTGCCCAGAGTGGCTGGGGAAAACCCAGCAGATGGGCAGGGTATAAATAATGAATTATTATTATTTATTTTATTATCCAGGTTAGTAGCCATTGGTCCCTTCATCCTCTTTTACAGCCACCAGTGTTGGTGGCCTTCACTGCCTACTGTGGGAGTGAGTTCCATAGTTTAACTAGTTTCTTTTATCTGTCCCGAATCTTCCAACATTTGGCTTCTTTAGATGTCCACGTGGGTTAGGAAAAAGTGAGAAAAACTATTCTTTATCTGCTTTCTCCATGCCATGCTTAAGTTTTTTTTTATAAACTTCTATCATGCCCCCTCTTACTTGCCTGTTCTCTAAACTGAAAAGTCCCAAAGACTTCAGTCATTCCCCATAGGAGAGTCGCTCCACCCCCTTGATAATTTTGGCCGCCCTTTCCTGAACCTCTTGAGAACCCAAATCCTCTCCTACAGAGCATCTGCCTTGTGTGCAGAAAGTCACAGGTTCAATCTAGTAGCTAGACTTGCAAGTATTTGTGCTCCACCTTCCTTTTTTGTACTGCATGCTGGGATACAGAGCACAGAGGAGGACCTAGAGGAGGAAGAGCAGAAGGAAGCGGAGCTGCAGGAGGAAGAGGAAGAGGAGAAGGTGGTGGAGCAGGAGCGAGAGGAAGCCGGAGTGGAAGAAGAGGAGAAAGGTGCAGCCAACCTCTGAAGACAGCCAGGAACAAAACCAATACCGGACCTTAAAGCCGCATGCTCCCTTTTCTGGCGGGAGCAGGTGGGGGGAAGCACGGAAGGGGTGCTTCTGCAGGTGATGCTTATGCAGGGAGGAAGCAATACCTGGTGGCCAAAGGCTCAGGGAGGGAGGGGGGAGATCAGTTCATTTTGGAAGCTGCTGCATTTAGGTCTAAACCACGTGTGTGTAGTGGTGTTTTTCTTTTTCTTACTTCTGAATTTGTTGCAGATTGGAATTGTGTCTACCCCAGGATTCCTCCAATTCCCTCCCTGCCTTCTTCCCTTTTGGGTTCCTCTTCACTTTGGCTTTTTCAACTTGTGCACATTTCCCCCTGCCTTGCCAATCCTTCTTTCCTCACCTTCTTTCTTCTCTCCCTGAGCCAACAAAGATCTTTTAATATTTCCCAGCCTAGATCTCTTCCTCCTCCTCTGCCAGCCCAGCCCTGGTCTGCACTGCCAGACTTGGACGAGTGACTCCCACTCCCTTCCCTTTGCTCGGACATTTGGGTGGGCTTAGTGCACCCTTGTCCTGAATTTGTCTTCCAGGGTAGCCCTTGCAGCCCCGGAGTGGGATGAAGAAACTTGGGGCAGAAGAAAAATGCAATTCGGCCAGGGAGCAGGGGAGAGATAGCTGCCGGCAGTGAACCTCTGAAGCTGCCTTTATAGCAAGAATGTGAAACCTGTTGCCCTCCTAGCTGTTGTTAGACTCCATCATCCTGGATGATTGGCTATGCCAGCTGGGGCTGATGGGAGATGGAGTCCAATAACAGTGGGAGATTCACAGGTTCCCCACACTGCTCTGTGGTAGAGTAGGCCAATAGCCTACCCAGTCTACTGCTGTCTATTTTTTGATGGACAACAGTTCCCCAAGGTCTCTGTCTGGAGTCCAAGCGCTATTCCTTGACCCTCATAGCTGGAGAAGCCCGAGATTGAGCCTGGAGCCTTCTGTGTGCAAAACATGCTTCTCTCCATTCAGCAGCAGGGCAGGCACTTGGTGCTAAACCAGAGAAACCCACATCCTGTACTGCAGGAATCCATGTATCTGTGCTCAGAATAAATCCTTATTTCTCGTTATGGTGCTTAAGAACTATTGCGGAGGGCAAGCAGCGTGGTCTGGGAAAACTAGCAGGAGGAGAAATCAGGGCCTAGGTGCAGGATGGGGAGGGGCAGGAATTGATGCAACACATAGCAGATCTGCTCCATGTCCTCCTCCCTTCCCCTAATAGTCTTGGTTACTCGTTTTCCACAGGGGCTGCTCATTTTGGCCCATCCTCTCTCCTAGCGCATCCGCCTCCCTTCAACAAGCTCACAACCTTGAAGCCTAGAAACTGAAAATTTGGATTCGCAAGAAGCCAGATTCTGTGGCCAGGCATTGTCCACAATCCAATACAGAGTTAAGTGCTCTTAAGGATACTGATTTCAACTGAAGGTGGAAACAGAAGAGTGTAGCAATCATTTTCAGTATCTTCGTACAAGTTCTATTCCTAGAAGCAGCTATCTAATCCTTTGGAAGGGAGGTGTGGATCTTGCTGGTACTTTGCTTGCAAGTTCCCACATCTGCCTTCCTGCCGATAATTGTAAAAACTTACGTTTTCTTGGCAGGAAAAGATATTGCACTGTAGCTCCTGGTCCATGAGAAGCGTTCCCTCTTCCTCAGAATTAGAACTCAGGATTTAGCAGAAGGGCTGTCTTTTCCATTACGAAGAAGCCCTCATTGTCCTCTGCAATGAGAGCTGGAGAATTTGGTTCTAGGAGTGCAGGCTTCTCCTTTCTCCTTCTGTGCAGGAACCTCTGCAATCCACTGTGGCCTGAATATGAATATCACATCGCCCTTCAGGCTACTAGTGCTTTTATGTGCATGACCCCTGCCCTCCCTCTCCCTCTCTCTCTCCTTCCCTCCTTCCACTTGCCCCTCTTCTGCCGCCTCCTTCCTCTGTCTTAATCCAGCTTTCTCCCGTTCACTTGGCTTCTCTGGCTTTGCTTGTTCTTGTCACTTTAAGCTGTTACAAACCAGATGTCTCAGGATA
The DNA here is from genome assembly GCF_965113315.1 of Podarcis vaucheri. Taxonomy (NCBI): domain Eukaryota; kingdom Metazoa; phylum Chordata; class Lepidosauria; order Squamata; family Lacertidae; genus Podarcis; species Podarcis vaucheri. Next base: position 46,777,647 of record NC_138748.1, on the reverse strand, counting down.
TGATGCTGATCAATGTTGTTGTTTTTTTAATGTTAATTTTAAAGTCTTTATTTTTGTACTGTACTTTTTTCAAAATAAAAAAAAACACAGCCGGGGGGTGCGGTGCGGGTGGAGTTAGAATAATATTGCATTGTGGACCTTTTTACACAGCATTTTACGTTTGTCACAAATTATGAGCCACTCTTACACGGATGGAAGAGGTGTGTGTTTTGCCTTCAGCAGATCTCTCCGCTCCCCTGCCCCACAAGCCCTAGGGTTGGCATTTCCTGCTGACCTGGTTCACAGCCCCCACCCCCAGCCAAACCATGGCTTAGTGCAGATGGGCGAGCACCTGGCCTCCAGGAGAGGATGCTGCTGCTGCTTCCGCTGCTTTACATTCCCCCTTTTTGTTCTGAGCTGTGCCAAGCCTAGATTTAAAGTACAGTCGTACCTTGGATCCCAAATGCCGCAAAACCGGAAGTGAGCGTTCTGGTTTGCAAACGTTCTTTGGAACCCAAACGTCCGACGGGGCTTCCGCAGCTTCCAATTGGCTGCAAATCAGAAGACACACTTTGGTTTCCAGACGTTTTGGAAGTCAAACGGATTCCGTTCGACTTTCAAAGTACAACTGTAATTTGAACCCAGGCTCATGGTTTAACATTTGCAGAGACACCATGAGCCATAAGCCACAAATCTTGGTGAGAGTTCATGGTTAGTCTGGAGAGAGGTAAATCACAAGTGTAGGTTTGGATGATAGGCTAGGCAAAGTCATGGCTTGTATCAGTGGAGCAACTGGTGAGCAAAGCAGTCACAGTCCCCTCTCCTGGAGTCTGGACCCTCATGGCTTCACTCAGCCATGGTTTGACTTAGTGTGGCATGTGAACTGGACCACAGTCACAGCGACCCCTATGGGGAACAGCAGAGCACAGCCTTACAGCTTTTTTGTCTCCCATTCCAAATTCCCATGTTTGCTCTGTAGGGAGGCAGTTTCTTGATAGGCTTGAACTCACAAATACACTCACCCCTGAATAGAACACTATATCAGAGACAGGGGATCTGTGGTCCTCCAAGGTGGTGTTGGACTCTTAACTCCCATCATTCCAGGCCACTGACCCTGCGGGCTGGGATTGATGCGAGTTGGGAGTCCCAACAACAACAACTGTAGGGCCACTGGTTCTGCTTTATTTCAATAAATGGGAATGACAGGAGGATACTTCCTGGAGTGTTAGGTCAGGAAGAGAACACCTCTAACAGAAAGCCAGTCCCATTTTACTACAGCAGGCTCTGCCGCTAATTCTGTTAAGATTGGATGGTAGCCACAAAACTGTGCCTGAGATTGCTGTGTAATAACTCCTGAATAAATTCTTGCGTCATCTCACCGTATGTGAGCTGGGTGCTCTTTTATGTATAGAACCGTTTTCTCTATAAAGGCATTTGAACTCTGCCAGCTGTCTTACGTTTTTTTTCCCTCCAGGAGGCAAAACTCCACACTCGGTTTGTGTGTTTTGGAATAGGAGTGGCTGCAGTCCTTCAGCCCAAACATGTTTATATCTTCAGGAGCATGTCACCAGTTTCTGCTTGTCATAGTATTTGAAAATGGTCATAGGATAGATAATTTCCATCGGGCTTAAAAGACAAAGGAATAGAACCTAGAGATGAAATCTAGGGCAATAAAACTTTTGTTATGAAACTTGGGACTTAACCTTCTCTGATGGGTTAAGGCAGGTATGGGTCCCCAACTCCCATCAGCCCCAGCCAGTATGGCCAACAGTCAAGGATGATGAGAGTTGTCCTCCAATGGCATATGGAGGGCTACAGGTTCTCTCATCCCTGATGTGCTGCTGTCGAGAGAGAAGCATACAGGGTCTTCATTGCTTGTTAATTGCTGCTTGCTGTCTTCTGGCAACCTTTTGGAGATACCAGAAGCAAACACCCTGCTGCTTCTGTTGTTTTCAGCTGGTCCTACCTTCTGGTTAACCTTTCTATCTCCAGCCTCGGATAACACACTGCTGCAAACTAGGAAACAAGGCACTTGCCATCTTGCCTTACTGGAGGATCAAAAGGTTTGGATGGGAACAGAATCCTGACAAAGACCCAGAAAACGAAATAGGCCACAATTGGCTACATTTGCAATATTGCTTGTACAAAGCTAAGGCATTGATCATTTCAAATTTCATAAATATGTCAAATGCTACAATTTTATATTTAAGTTATAAGATGCTGGATGCTGGTAAAGCAGTAAAAATGGGTTTGATAAGAAGCTTAGTATTGCATATATTTGGTTTCTTTTTCTCTCCCTCCACCCCCCGCCCTGCCCCAGTCCTCAAGATTTCTAGAAAGTGTACATCTCTTGTTACGGATGGTGGCAGACTGAGTCCAGCAGCAACTGGGGGCCCTCAGATTATCCCCCCCCCACTGCATTTATGTCTTTCCACAAACTCTTCGGCCACCCCCACTGATTTTTCTTTGTGGGGGGTTGCGTCCCACTCTCAGCAGAGTTCCACAGAGTTCTAGTCTTGTGAGCAGCTCCAATATGCTTTCTGCTGTTCGCTTGCTTTACTCTGGCCAAATTTAATGTTTGAAATGTAGCTAGTTAGTAATTGAGCATGTGTTGGATCAGTGCCCAAGTTTTTGGGGTGCTTAAGGTGAAGGCTTAAGCATTTCTCCAGTTCCCATCAGCTGCAGCCAACAGGAAGGATGGGAGTTGGAATCTAGCAACTGCCGAAGAGCCAAAGGTTCCCCATTCTTGTTCTTAGATTACCCATCCCTGGTTATCGTAGAAAACAAACCAATGACAGACACTGCCTTTGGTAGCACCAAAGACGCAACTGACCAAAAGGCAGGGGAGCATAACTTGCAGTTCCTCATAAGTCAGGGACACCTCACATTTTGGGTTTCATATCAGTCCCACCTCACTTGTGGTCCTTGCAGATGCTTTCTGCTACCCAGCACTGTATCTTTGACTATCAACAGTTGAATATTAAGTGGGACATGAGCTGATGTGGGATGTCCCAACAAATATAGGACATGGGAGAGAGAGGGGTGAGGCCTGCAGGTGGCTCCTCCACGCAGCCTGCATTGCCTCGAAAGAGAAAACGGGTTGGGCATTTGCTCAGCTCTTCGTGGCTTGCTTAATCCATTCCATTACACTGGTGATCCTGGTGTAGACCCCGTAGTAATTCGGACGTGCACATCCCATTCCCCAGCTCACCAGGCCAGCTAGAAACCACCTGCCGCTCGGCTCCTGACAGGCAAGGGGTCCCCCAGAGTCGCCCTAGGAAGAGAGGAGAAGGAAAAAACACCAGTCAGGTCAGGGGGAAAAAGTGGAAGAGAAGGAGACAAATGTGCTTTGAAACTGGCCATGCAATGAGTTGCATGGAAACAAGAAAGTTTGTTGACAAGGGCCTGAGAAGACCTTTCTGTGCTGTGGGATGTGGTGCACCCAGTTACCTGGCAAGAGTCCTTCTTTCCATCGTGGTAGCCAGCGCAGAGCATCTTGGACGTAACCTGGTAGTGATAGGCTTCATTGCACATGTCCTGCTGCACTAGCGGCACACTCACCCTTTGCAAAATCTTACTGCTGGGACCTGCATGTCGGGTACAAAGGTCAGCAAGATTGACTGAAGGAAAAAGAAATCCTACCTCCTCATGAAATTCTCCACAACACATATTTTATTCCACATTTGCATTTCCTGCCCATTCAGTAGGTCTTAGGCAGGAGAAGCAGTGAAAACCTCCCCATATATCCACCCCCCCCAAACAAGCTTATTGGCAAACCCGATACTTTGAAATACCATCCATACGCTTGCATGATTTTCTGGAAAGATTCGCTAGGGGGAGCTTGGGAGCATCTTGCTGCAAAGCAGGTTGCAGCGATGACATTCTGCCTTAGCTTGTCATACTACTTTATGATGGTGAGTTGGGTTTTTGACAGGACAGGACACACCTAAGCATTGTACATGCACCGTTTCTGCAAAACTCAAGAGGTGTTCTCGCAAGGTTGCTGCCAATTGCATGGCTTCGGTTAGATTCTTATTTTAAAAAGCTGCAGAAAGGGGACTCTTGGAAAGGATGTGATATATATATACATACTGCGGATTACCTCCTTCCTTAGTTGCACCCCATCCTGTGATCCAGCACAGGAGCCCTGCCTCAAAGAGATGGGAGCTGGCAGGCAGACATATAGGCTGGATGAAGGCTGAATAGATGACTGGGTGGTCGAGCTGCAGCAGCGCCACATCGTAGTCATGGCTGTCCTCTTCGTAGTACGGGTGCTGCAGGATACGAATCACCTTGAAGGAGACCTCGTTTGGGCTGCTGACATTCAGAAGCTGCTTGCCAAGGTAGACTGTCCAGACAGTGGGGGAAGCCTGCCTGGAAAGGAAAAGGACAGGGAAGGGTTTTGGCAAGATCTTTGCACGCACGCCACTCCTGTTCTCCAGCACCCAAAAGACTGCTCACGGGGACAGGGTCAAGGATCTTGCCTCACACCAGGTCACACTATTATCTACCTAGCTCAGCATTGTTACTGAGAACATAAGATGAGCCTGTTGGATCACACCAATGGCCCATCTAGTCTGGGATCCAGTTCTCACAGTGTGGACGACCAGTTCTGACTGGCAGCAGTTGATTCAAGACCATTCCCCTTACTTGCTACCTGAGCCTTTCACCTGGAGATGCCCTGGATCGAACCTGTGAACTTTGGGTCCCTTTGGGCTGCGGCCTCCTCCCTTTTCCATTAACAGTGTGCCCCCAATCTGCAGAGGTCTGCAATTACAATTCCTTAGCTGGAGAATTCTGTTGCATTCTGAACTGACTGGTTCACCCTAGGGGACGTTGGAGTCAAATAAAGGAGGCCCGGAATAACATAGTAGACGTGGACCCAAACGTCATCAGGTAGTGATGGGAGGCTTATCTGAGTGGTGGCTAATGGACTACTTGAATTGTATCATTTCTAGAGATTCCAGCTGTCCTTCCCCATCACCCCAAATCACCTGTCATCCAGGAAGCAGTGAGCGGCGGTGATCACCCAGCGATCTGCAATCAGTGTCCCACCACAAACATGATGACCCCGCACCTGGAGACTAGCTTGCCATGGCCACTCCCCTTCCACAGAATGGGCACCACCCACAATGCGGTTCAGTGCAGGTTGCAATCCACAGTCTGAGGAAAGAGGGAAACAACTTAAAACCAAGTCCTTAAAAAACAAGGACTGGAGCTCTCTGTGTTGAGCCATCCCCATCTTTTTTGGCACCTCCTGTAAATCATCACCTCAGAAGACAGACAAACATGTTCGCCTTGTGCTTATTATAAACAAATACTATTGATTCAGAAAGCCAAGGATGGTTCCTCAGCATAATGTGAACCAAGCATTTTGGATCATCTCCAAGCTGAGCATTTAACTGCAGTGCATCTGCCGCATCCCTGAAGGCCCACCCTGACAGCGCTATTAGCAAGACATCATTATTACCATCTGAGATGCTAACAGGGATGGGAAAGCTGTGTCCCTCCAGGTGTTGCTGGACTCCAGCTCTCATCAGGCCCAGTCAGCATGGCCACTGGTCAGAGATAGCGAGAGTCCTGGCACATCAACATCTGGAGGGACACAGGCTCGTCATACTTGCGTTAACAGCATAGTCCTAAGCATGTCTATTCAAATGTAAGTCCTGTTACAGGGGTGGGGGAACCTCTAGAGATAATTGGACTACAACTCCTATCAACCCCAGCCACCATGGTCAGTTGTCAGGAATGATGGGAGCTGTAGTCCAACAGTACCTGGAGAACAACAGGTTCCCCATCCCTGTCCAATTAAGTTCAATAGGACTTATTTGCAGGTTAGTGTGTATGGGCAGAGGCCCCATAGACTCAGCTCATGACAGAATCATCTTTAGAGCCCCTCTGCCAATACCACTATAAATAGAAGGGTCTCCTCTGATTTGGCTGCCCACACTAAACTAGAGCAGATCTTCTCCTATTAACATCTCACCACAGTGCATCTCATCAGAGCGATCCTTGCAGTCAGGGACTGAGTCACACTGAGGGTTGGGTTTCTTCACGCAGCTCCCATCGGCACACAGGTAAGTGAAAAGTCCACAGGGAACTCCTGGAAGGAGAGATTTGTGGAAGTAGAAAGGAATGGGAAGTGTTATTTCTACTGGGTTGTATTCAACTAAGTTTAAAACAGAGTAGACCCATTAAAATTAACGGATCTAAGTTGTGTATATAAATGCCATGGGTCTACTTTGAGTAGGCCTAGCACTGAATACCACCCACTGCTAAAACTACTTTATGCCCAAAATGCTTGCCTGGTACCAGCAGTGTGCTATACAGACTGTAGTGATTAGTATGCAGCACCACTTGCCTGACCTCCCGTCACTGCCATCATTAGGAAGGATGAAATGGTGAGGTTATGTTGGTGGAGCCTATATGGTGCTCCTGCTGCTCTGCTTACGCCATGCTGACCTCACTGCTACCTTACCCCTCCTCTTCACAACACACCATGGTAACAGCAGTGACATGAGGTCAGATAAACAGCATTGCCCCAGGCCCCTGACTGATTCTGGAAATTACATGGTCAATTGGCCCATAATATTAAATAGTGAAGTAGCCTATATTTTAGGGGGGGATGGGGTACAGCCCTCCTTGACCTTAGGCACAGGCTAACATGCCTGACTCCCCCCCCAATTTGCCCAATAAAAAATTCTCTGGCCAGAATGGGTAGCTGTAGGGGAGGGGGAGCAAAATGATGGGTGGTGTAAATACTGGAGTTGATGGGGTTGGACAAGCGATATGATGGAGACACTACAGAGACATTATGGACAATGTATGATCAAACTATATGTTATGTTATAAACTTTTTTTTTTAAAAAGCAAAACAATAAAATGCTTAGAAGTGGCTAAGCAGCTGGGAGGATCCCCCAATCCAGGAGGGAAGGGGTTAACTTGTTATCCTCATGTCATCTTCCCACTGAAACTGCTATTTATCCCAGAAGAAGCTATTTGCTGCAGAAGGATCACTATTGGCAATGCAGTGACATTGACATAACATTCAGAAGGATAAATAAAGTATCCTGTGTTAACCAGAAAGCAGTACACTCTGCCCTGTTGATGCCAAAGTTCTGGAATGGTATTTTAATGTAGGTGCCTGACTCCATTACCTTCATCGCACTGTTGCTCATCACTCCCATTGATGCAGTCCAGGTGTTTATCACAGACCTTGGAGAACTCGATACACGTGCTGTCCTCCTGACACTGGAATTTTGCAGGGCATACTGGCAAATTTCAAAACACAGGAAGAGAAGAGGGACTGAGATGGGCGTTGGGAGTCTTCAAGCTGAAGAAGGGCAGAGGTGGGGCGGACTATTATTTTATTTTGGGGCCCTCCTGTTGTGCTTTTTGTTGTGCATTCATGGTGATTTGTGCTCATGATGGCAGTTATACATGATCCCACTTTGAATACTGCTTGTGCCTGCAAAAATTCCAGCTTGGACATACGGCTACTTTTACAATCAGTGCATGTCTCATAACTTCCTGCCGAAATTCTGTAACTTTTTTATATCACAAATGTTCTTGTTTATTTTTTGTCCTGCTTTTGTTGCTCTATGGTGAAATAATGTAGTAAGTTTGGGGAAGCCTTGCAGAACAACTAATAAAGCAGAATGATGCATGGACGGTCCAGAATAAACCCACCACTATGCCACTTTGATTGCATCAATAACACATTGCAGAAACCCCAGTCTGGAGGGGCCCTTTATTAGTGTTACAATGGTTACTTGCTGTTTTTAATAATGTTCCTCCTGCTGCTCTCTGCTTCAGCTTGTATATTTTTGTGTGTGTTTTTTATTATCCGTTTTTGAAATCACTTTGCACTAGTGCTCATAGCCCCACTGAGAAGCTGAAAGTCAGGGTACTTTAGCAAGAAATAAATATTCCCCTCAAACAATAGAATGTTACACAATGAAGATTCAAGGGAATATCTCTAATGCTGATCGAATCTATGGATGAGAACAAATGACAAACAGAGGCTTTCTGAACAGAGCAGCTTAACTCATTAGAACAAATTCCTTGTGCTGACTAGGGCAGATGGAAGTTTGAGTGCAAAAGAACTGGTGAATACCAGGTTCAGGAAGGCTGCCTTAGAAACTTTCTTCCCTCCTCCAGTATTCCATCTTGGGTTTAGCTGACCAAGCATGGATTGGAGGGGCGTTTGCTAAGGAAGGGCAGCTAACAGTGTGAATGAAGGAGAATGGAAAAAGTAAATAGCCACGCACCACAGTTTCTCTCATCTAATCCATTGGGGCAATCGTTGATCCCGTCACAAGCTGGCACACAAAGCCCATTCACGGAACAAAGGAACTCTCTGGGGCATGCTTTTTAAAGCAAAATAAATGAATAAAATAAAATAATGTTAGTTCATTCAGTCTACAATACCCTACACACTTACCTGGGAAGTAAGTCAGCCCCACTGATCTTAATGGGACTACCTTCTGAGTAGAGATGCATAGGACTGTGCTGTCAGCATGCTAAGTCAGAGGTCAGTTCAAATATTTCATGCATTATTTTTCTATTTTACTGCTCCTAACCCACCTCAAGTTCCATTTGGAGGCAGGCAGAGTATAGGTTTTCAAAATCAATGTTATAAAGTTCTGGGACATGAGAAGGAAAGGTAGGATTGCAGCCTTTCTGAATTCTATCTGCATTGCGTGTTTATAGCAACAGGGTGCTCACCAAATCCTCAAAGTTGAATTATTTGTGTACCCAGCCTGGTACACAGATTGCAACACTCATTGAGCGTAAGGCATGCACACCCCTCAAGACAGCAAAGATCTAACAGCAGGGTATGATGGGATTTCTCCCTAATACTTTGATCAGTTGCTAAACTGCGTGTTTTGAACTCACGGTCTGACTGATTGTATAGGCTGTAAGCTGCTTGCACTCCAGGCCCTGTTAGGGAGTTCTGAGAAGTGAAGTTGATGGTGACCCCAGCACTGGACACAACAGGGATCCTTTCAGCATAGGCCTGCAAAGTCCGCAAGCCACACAACCTGGTTAAAATGAAAAGAAGAAGAGCAGGCAGGAGAATATCCTAAAGTCCATGGTGCTGCCTTATGACATTGGCAAAGTGGTCATTCAAGGCTGAGTTCATGTTTGAGCCTCCCACCCCAGTTAAGTTTGCTGGTCAGCAGTGGACACTGCAATGGGATGGCAGTGCTCATCTGCAGTGCTGCTGCTTACCAGGAGGTAGAGGGGAAGGGACAAAGTAGCAGCTAGGTGTCAGGGACCATGCTGAAGATGGCAGCACTGAGGGAAAATGGTGGGAGCCACCCCCTCCCCCTGATCCTGATCTTCCCAGGAGCAGGAGAACAGTATAGATTTGGAACAGTGGTTTGCAGAGGGGCATAGTTCAGAAGGCAGAAGCTGGGACGTACCAGATGGGGAACAGCTAGCAGAAGAAACACTAGAAAAGAGAACTAACAGATTCACAGTCTCTGGGTAGTATCCACCCCTCTTCTCCAAAATCACGGAGAGCTCAGAAAGTTTCAGAACAGAAAGCGCAGAGGCTACAAACTCAGATTACAGGACATAGGAATGATGTAGATTAATAGGGACGGAGAGGGGGTGACTCTTAATTGGGAGCACTGCCATTCCTGGAGATGTGTCCTTTGTTCTCTCACTGTGATTATTAAAGATTCTAACTGCTAAGGCATTCCTTTTGATTACAGTGGTACCTCAGGTTACATACGCTTCAGGTTAGACTCCACTAACCCAGAAATAGTACCTCAGGTTAAGAACTTTTCTTCAGGATGAAAACAGAAATCATGCTCCGGTGGCGTGGCGGCAGCAGGAGGCCCCATTAGCTAAAGTGGTGCTTCAGGTTAAGAACAGTTTCAGGTTAAGAACGGACCTCTAGAATGAATTAAGTTATTAACCCGAGGTACCACTGTACCTCTAATACCCAGCCACCCAGCTGGTGCAGGAGGGCAGGATGAGGTAAGGCATTAGCAGTGTTCTCTGCCAAGGCACTTGAACCCTGATTACAAGCCAAGGATGCCAGATACTGGTTGTGGCCAGTTTAACAAAAACAGGAGGTGGGTTTGAAACAAGCCCTGAAAAAAGGAGTGCCCTATGGATATTCATTGTGATGATACCTCTGAAAATATAGAAGGAAGGAATTACATGCTGGGGAGTCTAAACTCAAGTTTGGATAAAATGTCAAGCCTGGGTAACTTTTAGGACTGATCCACATGGAAGGAGTCCTCAAGTTACTTTATGCACCTACCAAAGCAAGGGAACTGGAAATGCTTGGGGTAAGTGCATCTCCTTTTTCCAGCTATGACTGCAAGTAAATTAGTAATGCAACCTTTTCTTCTGACACTTCCAGGCTCTCACACTTTTGCAAAGGCTAGTTGCTAGTATGTGCTCTTTGCACAATAAGAATGTGCCTTTATAACCCACCACAAAGAAAGCAAATACACTGCAATAGATAGCAACTGCTAAACAACGTTCTCTTGCACAACAAATCCTCTCCCACCCATCCCTTAAAAATAACTTTTTACTGTAAGAAAAGTGACCGGAAACTACAGTGGAAAATTCAAGATAACAGCCCCTTGATGGTGATTGCGTATGACTGCCATGCAAACTTTGTGAAAACAAATCAGGACGGTTGTTCAATATGCACTTCATATAGAAGCAACCAGAGGACCAGGGCTCTTAAAAGCCACACTATGGCAGAAATGCAACAAGTGATATGGAGATATTGTGGGGAAAAAGGGGGGGAGCTGCACCTCTTGAATTTCTGCCTGTCAGGTGGGTGTTCAAAGCGAAGAGCTAGAAGAAGTGAAAGCACAGAGGATATGATGTCGCAGGAGCAAGTGGAGAGAACCTTTCCCAGCAGATTCCTCTTTGAATGATGGGCAGCAGGAAGAACAAAAGCACAAGTCCGGGAGATAGCTCCAACCCAATAAAAAGTGAGCTGGAGCGTCCATGAAGAAAGGGACATAAATAGCCATACCAAAGTGTCACAATCTCCTTACTTTCTGTTCTGGATGGTCCATTGCCCTTGGGTACATGGGAGGTCATGCTTCTGTCTCCTCAGAGTGTAAGCATCAAACCAAAGGACGACTCCATATTCCAGAGATGGGACCTGCAAAGATGGAGATGTTGTCCATGTTAACCAGGGATGGGAAACTTGTTGGACTACAACTCCCATCATCCCCTACCATTTGCCATGCTGGCTGGAGCTGATGGGAGTCCAGCAGTATCTGTAGGGCCACAGCTTCCCCGTCTCTGTTGTTAACTATCGTATTTGCATAATGCTAGGTAAAGGGGCTTTGAATACAGAAATGAAAGCAGCAAAGCATGAGGGGAAGAAGGGGAGAGAGATGAGCACATGCAGACATAGTATCCTCAACAAGAGGCGCAGTAATGTGTTGTTGTTTTAAAAAGTGTGCAAAATAAGAGAACACATTAGGGTTGCAACCAGGGAGATCTGGGTTCAGATCTACATTTACCTGATGACCTTTGGCCAGCCACACTAGTTCTCAGCCTAAACAACCTCACAGGATTGTTGTGAGAATGAAATTGAGGCTGCAGGAAGAGAGCCATGCACACTCCCCTGAGTGTGATCCTTCAAGACAGGGACCCGGGTGTAAATGTAACAACAACATCAACAACAATAAGTGCATAATGCAATTCTTTTGGTACAGAATTTAAGTGATTGCTTTGGTGCAGAAGGACACACACAGCCCATCTTCATCTGGCAAAGGACAAAGAGACCTCACCGTCATGTGCCAAGTGCACTGCGTATTGGGCGCATAGTAACTGGGGTAATACGGAGTCCTGATGTTCCCTTGTATTTCCTGGCTTCCCCGTAGCGTTAGATTCATCTGGCAGGCTGAAAAGACAGAAATATTCTGAACACCAGCTGAACCACTCAAAAAATGTTGCTCATGTTTATACTTTTGACTCAGAGGAAGGGGCTGCTCACAGAAACACTGTAAAACTAGACAGTCCTTTATCTCAGGGAGAAATGAGTTATAGTTCTTCTGTTGATGCAATGATTTAACCGTTGCTAGCAAATCTGCAGTTGTGCATGGCAGACTGATCTCAGAGATGTCAAGGAGCTTCCTCATGTTTACATTGAATATATACCAAGGAAATATATGCTTGATTGTGTTTTTAGACTGCCTATAGGCACCTTGTCAATTTCCAGACCCTGATGTCCAATCCAATGAACAAGAGGAAGTGGTGAAGATTCAGACCCTGGCATCTCCTGGTAGCCCTGGGGGAAGACTCTTGTCTGATACTCTTGAGAGCCACTGCCAGTTTGTGAAGACAGTATTGAGGAACTTGGATCATTGGTTTGGACATGGTAGAAGGGAATTCTTTGGCTAACACAGTCCTTTCTGTATAGCCAGTGTGTGTGTGGTGGGGGGGAGCATGCCTGTGCATTCAACTGAGGCATTTTCACTTCCTTGCAAATCAGAAGCTATGGACCTTCAAGTCCATTTACTTTCTTTTTAGCAAATAGAGAACCACTCAGAGCAGTTTTACTTAGAACAGCCATGGACAACACCTGGCTCTCATACTGGTTGGGGCTGGTGGGAATTGGGAGTTCAACAACACCTGGAGAGCCACAAGTTCCCCACTCCATAATTTAAGAGGTTGCTGTTTGGATATCCTAATCCTAACTGTCAGGGAACTGACATCAGAGGAAAGGGAGGTGGTAAGGCTCCCAGAGGCTGGGAGGGAGTCAGCAGCTGAAGCAGGGACCAGCAGGGGGAGAGAGGGTACTCTGGAGGAGGATCTCAGGAATGCTGAGAGAGACGCAGCAGCCAAGGCAGGAACTAGCAGGGGAGAGGGAGGGGTGAGAGACACGTCCAGCGAGAACAGTGGGGAGGTGTCAGAAGCAACCATAGGGAGACCCATGCTTCGCCGGAAGCTGCCACGTCGTGAGTCCAGGAGACGCGTTTCCGTTAAGGAGCTTCTTTGCTGGAAGCGCTTCTGCAGACAGCCACTGTCAGACTCTACTAGTGACTAGAGCAGACATGTTTGAGGAGCTCTGTCACACACAGAGGTTTGTGGAGCCGCACAAACTCTGAGGGAGCACGATTTTACACACAAGCAGCTAATCATCCCATCACACTAACTTTGATAGAGAATCCCTGTGGTGATGGCGTAAACACCCAAAGCTGCCTTATGCAGAGTCAGATCACTGGGTCATGTAGCCTTGTATTGTCTATAATGACTGGCTCCTCACACAGAGACCTTCCCCAGCCCTAAAGTGAAATCACTTTAACTGGAAATGCCAGGAGATGAACCTGGAATATTTTTGCATGCGAAGGAGAAATGCTTTTCTGTGGCTCACCTGTGCTAGAACTATGTAGATGCGGTGCTAAGTATTAAGCTTTCTCCTGTCCAGAGGCCAGCATGGATAATTACTGCGCAATCTTCTGTCCCAGATTCTGGCTTTAGTATAAGGTGGAAATTTGTGTTACATCTTCTTATATAAAGGTTGCTCTTATCTTAGTGTCTAAGTCACTTTCCAAACATCAGTGAATTCTTGGGCCAAATTATTTTGCAAAGCCTCCATTCCATAATAGATAGCAATTACTCTACATCTCAGATACGGTGTTGGCTGCTGAAATTGTAATAAATATCTATATCTATGATGAGTGATGTTTGGCAAAGGAAGTGAAGGGTTTGCATCTTCTTTTTTCTTTCCAGACCTCTTGGGATCCTTGCTCACCTTCAAAGGGCACAGCCTGTGCAGAGAGTATGAAAGGATCGTAGTAGCTGTACATCCCCTTCTTCCACACCACAGACATGACGGGGCCTGAAGACAGGACCTCCACCACAGGCTCCTGGCGGCTGCAGCCATACAGCCTGGGGCAGAGGGTGAAAACAGAGGAGATGAGTGTATTGACAAGGTGGGAAAGGGCAGAGAGAAAACGAAGGGACTTCGAAGGGGGGAGATGAGGACTCATCTACATTTCCACGTGTGCTGTGGCTAGAAAGCATGGGTCTGAGCAGTTTCTCCCTTGCCTAGCTCCTTTCCAAGGGAAAACCCACTTTGGGGAAAACCCCCAATTGCTGTTTGCTCTGATTGAGCACTAAAGAGCAGCTTTCTGTGGGGGAAAGCAGTGGTACAAGAGGAAGTATGGATAAGCCCTTAATCACCAGGACGGTTAGAAACGTTTTTTAAAGAACATGCCTGTGTATGTGTTTTTTTAAAAGTGGGTTTTGTATTTGCAGAATCATAGAGATTGATGGGACCCCAAGGGGCATCTAGTTCAACCCCCTGCAATGCAGGGCTCTCAGCTAAAGCATCTATGACAGATGGCCATCTAACTTCCGCTTAAAAACCTGCAGGGAAGGAGAGTCCACAACCTCTTGTGGGAGTCTGTTCCACTGCCGAACAGCTCTTGCTGTCAGAAAGTTTTCCTGAATGCTTTCCAAAAGTTCTGGTCATATTACCCTAGTGCTAATGTGGAAACCAGGCCATGACCCTTGGCTTACTGTTATGTCTAATGCAGAAATTGTGATTCCTTTTGCTCCAAAAAAGCCATTGTTTTGGGCTTCCCAACTGTGGCATGTTTCAGCGAAACGAACCACCATTTCCCACTCAAACATTACACCAGCCAAGGGCTCATGCACACTTCTGCTTGTCCCGCTCTCAGTTCACTGCTGAATTGGAACGAATCAGTTTCTCTGTAAATTGGTGATTGTTCCGATCAGCAGTAAATAGTGAGTTTTCCTGAGGAAAGCAGTGGGACAAAAAACAAAACCAAACCCCGCTTGGATCCATGGCTAGAAAGCATCGGGCAACTGGAAAATCTCTTGGACCCATGTTTTGCAGAAGTGTGGATGAGCCCCAAGCCAAGACGGTCATGCCACGTTGCTATGTGCTCATTCAGTATAAGCCATTAAACACGGCTTTACTGTGATGCGCAAAGCAGCCCCGTGGCCCCATCTTTTGCCATTCACGCTTCTATGGCATCAAAGCTACCTACGAAGTGATGAGTCGCTTTTCCAGAGGTCCTGCTGCATCATACATGGCCAGTCGGTCTCTGCATTCGGAGAGGGTCCATTCCAGGCGCAGCTTGATCATGTGGCCTTTGGGGCCATGGAGATGCCAGAGGCAGCTAGAGGCAAGGTAGTCCGGGCCCCTCAGCTTGAGCACAGCATCTTCTCTGATGTAGCTGTACCTGTAGCAACCTACAAAGAGAAGCAAAACTGCAGAGCGTCCCACTAGACTGGGGTGGGGTGGGGAGTCTTACAGCACCACCATCAACATGCTTCCTCAGAATTAAGCCCCATTGAGTTCAATGGTGCTCCCTCTGAGGAAAGTGAGTGTTCTGTAGCATTGCAGCCTTGTGTGGCTTAAACTACTCCATATCCCTACGAGAGATCAAAGCGAAGTAACATAGGAGGGGTTTGCATTCTGCATAGGAGGGGTTTGCATTCTGCATTCCTCCAGGTTCTTTTGAAACGATCAAAATTTAGTAACCAGTCTGATTCCTCAGTGGCACCACTCTCTCTCCTTAAAGTGTTGCTAGCCATCTCAGTCCTTGTCACCCCAAAAACTGTGCTCAAGTCCTTTTGTCCCAATGGGGACAATACAATTGAAATCAATACAATTGTTATTTAAAAAATGCTTTGCTTTGACCCAATGGTGCTCTTCATTTCTGTTCATTTCTGAACTGTTTCATTACAAAACGACATTTTAAAAGTGCACTGTGAAAAGTATTTTTTAAGCATCTTAACATTTTACATTTTTTAAAGTTTAAAGCACTAATAAAACAGTCATAGGAACAGGGAGAATAAAATTACAAGATAGTAAAAGTAATAAGTAGCTATTTCAAAACATATGTATTATACTTTATGTCATTATGATGAGGTGAGGGACAGGTGAATGCTCCCACCCACCAGGCTGGGGGATTTAGGAATCTTGCCTGGCAGCTAGATCCAGTTCCCCACTCTGGAGTATAAGCACAAATGTTAAAAACCCCCAAAGACATATACATGGGCAAAGACAGCATGTGGATGTCAGCTAAACCATGGTTTAGCATGATGTTAACAAGCCTAGCCTCCTCCCAGGTTTGCATGCTCCCTCCTCCTTTGGGGAGATTTTCCTTTTAATTAACCATGGTTCTGTTGTGTCATCTGGAGTGAAACTGTGGTTAGCATTAACAATTGTTAGTTTAAAACAAGACCACTTTGAAGGGTAGTTTCTTAAGCAGGCTTGTTTAAACTAGCTATATTTATTATTAACCATGGTTCCCAGCTTGGACAACATGGTAAGTTGTGGTTCAGCAAAAGTGGAAATGAAAGCTTCTGAGCACCTTCTCTCAGTCCTGCAAAAGCTTCTGAGCACCTTCTCTCAGTCCTGCAAGAGATGGGAAGGGGAGTGAGGAGCTCACAAGCCTGGAAGAAGGCTATATCAATTTACACTACGCTAAACCATGGTTTAGTGTGACATCCAACTACCACATGCATACACACAAATGGCAAGTGCTCATAAAAATATTCTTTAAGACAATTAGACATTCCTCATTTGCTTTTTAAAAAAGGCATGTGTATTTCACACATTGCATACCCACAGCAAACTCCAAGTCTATGCTGATGTTAGAGGTATTAAAAACAGAATCAATGCATGAGGACAAGGTCCAACCACAATGATACCTTTCCCTACTGAAGGTAAACCCAAAGATGCTCAGAAGAATCAGATTAAACATCCACCCACAAAACAAAGGACAATAACAATATATAAGAATGCAACCTATGAAAATGAGGCTGAGTGCTATTCCTGCTGTTTTCAAAATATTTTTATTGTTTCATCACTTGTTTGCTACCCTGAGCTCCTTTGAGAAGAAGGGCGGGATATAAATTCAAGAGATAAAATGTCACATTGGTTTATGGATTTTTAAAAATAAACTCCTCTCACACACTTCAATGCAAGAAACATAAAATAAGGGAGAAATAAACAGCCTACCCAATGTGGATTTCAGGACTTTTATGTCTTTCACACTGGATTCTGTTAGAAAAAACACACACAAAGAAAAAAAACAAAACCACATGAGATCCTGCAAGACCGAAAACTAAAAACTTAAAAAGGCTAGACAGATCCACTCCATTCATGCCCAGCTTCCATTTTTCATGTTGCACCACACACACCATAAATGGTTCCCCCCTTCCCATTATCAATAATTGGTTGAATAGAATGCCAAACCATAGTTCAGCACAGGGCCAGATTTAGGTTTGATGAGGCCCTGAGCTACTGAAGGTAATGGGGACCTTTATATGTCCAGCTGTCCTTTGTCAACAAAAAAATTGTCACTGTTTTTTGTGTTGAATATATGCTATATGGACCTAATAGGTATCTAAAGCCATTTGCACATAAAAAACATGTATTTTATCAAAGTAATTATTGAACTGAAATACAATTAAAAGGAAGTATATTAATAGTGAAATACAATTAAGAAGAAGTATATTTTTTGGGGGGCCCCCAAGAGAGTGGGCCCCTAAGGTATAGCTTGTTTAGCGTATACGTAAATCTGGCACTGGTTCAGCACTATATGTATGAGCCTGCCTGCTCAAGCACCCCCTTTTTCTCTCCTCCTGCATGCACCAGAAAAGGAGATTCAAGGCTTCTGGTTCCAACCCAATGGCATGGGGCAGGCAGGGAGGCAAGGAGCAAAATGTCCTCCCCTCCCCCAAATGCACCTGGGGCCACTGTCCCGCCTGGAAACGCTACTGATTGTTTACATTGACTAGCAGCAGCTTTCCAGGGCTTCAGGCAAAGGTCTATCCCAGTCCTACATAGAGACACCAGGGATTGAACCTGGGACCTTGTGCATGCAAAGCTCTGCCACTGAGCTATAGACATTTCCTGAATCAGGGCTAAATGGTATCAAAATTGGGGTGGGTGTGGGTGGGGATGCTGTCATTCAAAGGGATCAGTCATCAAGAGGACGCTTTAAGCTATCAAATGCCTTTTTCAGAAATCTCTACTACAAGTATTCCCACTGAACTGAATGAGCATAAGGTATTGAAACAAGAGGCGGGGAGGATGTGGGAAGAAAAGCATGCTGGGGTGAGTGATGTACAATGGAAGAGACACTGAGCTGTTCTTTAATGTCAGATGGCTTTGACAAGGGAAAACAAAGCAAAAGACAATTAAGTTGTTGGGTTTTGTTTCCCCCCTTTACAGCTTTGTAAGAATAGAGATGAGTCAAAATAAGTGGAGTGGTGGGTGGGAATACACCCAGATATCAGTCTTTAGAGGGGAGGAAATGGAGAGGAAATATTATTGCACTTTGTAGGTGCTTCCAGTGTGGTGTAGCGGTTAAGAGCGGTAGTCTCGTAATCTGGGGAACCAGGTTCGCGTCTCCGCTCCTCCACATGCAGCTGCTGGATGACCTTGGGCCAGTCACACTTCTTTGAAGTCTCTCAGCCCCACTCACCTCACAGAGTGTTTGTTGTGGGGGAGGAAGGGAAAGGAGAATGTTAGCCACTTTGAGACTCCTGAAGGGGAGTGAAAGGCAGGATATTAAATCCAAACTCTTCTTCTTCTTCCAGACTAGAGCAATTTAGCAATGCTGAATTATTCCACTTGTGCAAAGAAGTGGAAGTGGAACGGCCATTGTGATCCTGCATTGCACCCAACACAGTGCTTTATCCTAATTGCAGTCTCACAACGCTCCATTTCCATATGAAAGGCAAAAGGATTACAGAGCTGGGATTGGCAGTCCTAAATATATTAGTTATTCATTCTATTCAATCAAACCTACACCCACAAAAGTGCACTTTAAACTGGTAGCCTTCAATCTAGGGTTAGATGGAGCTGACTAATTTCAGTCCAAGTCACTTTCACATGTGTTCCATCCCATTTGCACATTAAACTGATGAAAATAATTTTTTAAAAAAACTGGGATAAATCAGATTCATGTAACCAACATGCTTAACTCTAATAAACACATTAAGGGCTTAAGACCATATAGCAAGCTGTCTGCCAGGCTCAGCTAGTTCACAACCCCTCGCCTTGGGAGCAAGGGTTACCAAACACTTTGTTCTTTTTTCTTCCACCATGATGTGAACTCTACCAGTAAAGGAGTTCTAAGCTGGATGCTCCATCCATCTTTGTGTTTTTTTACAAATAATTTAGAAACTATTTTGAAACTAAGTTAAACTGCCTTTCTTTTCTTGCTGCTGTATGGGAAAGCACATGAATCTGACCTTTGAAGGTTTTGTAAGTAAACCATTCTTAACTTATCAAGCGTGAGGTCTCTTTCTATGATAAGGGAAGTGGGGAACTTTGGAAGCAACTTAAAAGGGGATATTTTAAAAGTCTAAGCCTACATTTCCACTTTTGCTGCATGTTTCATTATTTTAAATCTTTGCTGGGGCTCTCTCAGCAAAGAGTAAAGGTAAAGGGACCCCTGACCATTAGGTCCAGTCATGACTGACTCTAGGGTTGAGGTGCTCATCTCGCTTTATTGGCTGAGGGAGCCGGTGTACAGCTTCTGGGTCATGTGGCCAGCATGACTAAGCCACTTCTGGCGAACCAGAGCAGCACACGGGCACACTGTTTACCTTCCCGCCAGAGCGGTACCTATTTATCTACTTGCACTTTGATGTGCTTTCAAGCTGCTAGGTTGGCAGGAGCAGGGACCGAGCAACGGGTGCTCATCCCGTTGCGGGGATTCAAACCGCCGACCTTCTGATCGGCAAGTCCTAGGCTCTGTGGTTTAACCCACAGCGCCACCTGCGTCCCCCAGCAAAGAGTACTTGCCTCAAACATGGATCTGGGCATTCAGAGAATTCATTTATCTTATCTAAAGTAATTCTCTCCTTAAACCAAACACAAAATAAATAGCAACAATAAGTCTACAAAACTTTGCACTTAAATATATATTTCTGAATCTATTTCCTTTTAATAGGTTCATTCCTAAACCTATTTTGTCTCAAAGATATTTTTTTGAACCAACATTTATATGGCTAGAATTTATTTCAGAACCTCGTTAGTATTTTTTTTAAAAGATAATCTGTTCTTGATTTTTAACAAATCAAACAAAATACGGAGAGTTAATGCAGGACAAATCCCTCCAGTAAGAAGCTCTTAAAGCTTTAAAAGAATTTGTCACCATACCATGTAATACGACAATTATCATAGCGAGGCTTCCTTCTGAGGTACAAAAGTCTTTACAGTTACCCATTAAATAATGAATCACGCCTCTCTGCACTTAGCATGGAAGGAAAGCAATGATTATCTCCAATTAGAGGGAAGTATTATTGTTGTTATTTATACAGTACCACCAGTGTGCACGGCACCAAGCAAACTGATGATCTTAATACAGGTAGCAAAGCAGAAAAAGACTGTATACACCATGAATTTAAGGTACACACCCCAAGAATCCTGGAAATTGTAGTTTATTAAAGGTTATGGGAATCGCAGCTCTGTGAGGGGTAAACCACAGCTCCCATGATTCTTTAAGGGGTGGGGAATGTGCTTTATAAGTACCGTATTGGCCTGATTTTTTTCCAAATTCTGTCTGTGAAAAGTTAAAGCACGGCTTAAATTTGTGACCTTACCTAAAGTGGCTTTTACAATATCGCTGCTGAAATAGACATATGGTAAAACGAAACAGGTGTGAGTGCCTGCAGAATTTTAAGGGAGCGGCTTGTATTTGGATATTGTCTTCTTTTCTCTCCCCCCCCCCCGAATTTTAAAGCTGTGGCTTATATTCAGGTGCAGCTTATATTCGGCCCAATACGGTAAGCTGTATACTCTGAAAGTGGAAATATATAAAAGAATTAAAAAGAATTGTCCAGTAGCACCTTAGGGACCAACTACGTTTGTTCTTGGTAGAAGCTTCTGTGTTCATGCACACATGGCTACCTACCTGACTCTGAAAGTATGGGTTGCCAGCACCCAGGGTGGGGCAAGTGTTATGCCCCTCTGGTGGACTGGGAAGCTGGGGTGGAGGCATGGCGGTGGAGGAGCCAGTGTGGAGGGAAGGGCGAGCTGGTCTAACCTCATTGGCCAGCCCAGGAGGAGGTCGCAAGTGAGAGTCCCTTGACTGGCCATGTGGAGAAGGAGGCACCACCCCAGGCCGGGTGTGGCTTGCCTTCCCATGGCTCTGGAAGGCGGTAGGAGCTCAGCCTGGTTGTATGCCTCTCAGAATTTTGTGCCCAGGGCCCCCGCCCCTCTGCCCCCTCTCCACGCTACACCGATGTGAGTATCAGTTGCTGGAAACCACTGGAAGGGAGAGCATGCTTGGCCCCTGCTTGTGGACTTCCCATAGGGATCCAGTTTGCCACTGTGAGAACAGGAAACTAGATGGGCTGAAACGGCAGGCATCTTCACGTGTTCTTACGATAGAGAGAACAGAGGGAAGCAGCTTAGGTAGAAGGCTGACATGTTCAGCCTTGAACATATCGCATTCTCAGCAGCACTGAAACATCCAAGTGGCTTGCATGGGATTCTTATGTAAAAGCCACAGACATACGGAACAAAGGAAAGTACATCTATTTCTCACTCACTTAGACATCTGCTTTTATAACAAGCTGGATTGAAGCACTTGAAAAGAAAGATATAAAGAACGAGTATAACGAATGCAGAAACATACTGTCAGGCAAAAGATGCAGGGTAATTTGGCTTTAAAGGCTTTATTTATAAGGTTCATCCTAAGAGTGTTGCGGAGTGGGGGGCATTACAGCCTTATGCATTTTCTGTTGCCCGTGCGCAATTATTTTGCCTCACTTTTTAATATAAAACATTTTGTGTTCAGTGTATTGTGCAAAATGGATGCACCAGTAACTCTGAGCCCAATATGGCTACCTATGTGATGGAAACTGAAGATTATTCAGAAGCTCCAGATAACATAATCTATTGTAATCCCACCGAGATTTGACAGTGGGTTTGAGACTTGATGATGCCAGGGCATAGCCTTTGTCACTTAGATAGGTTGAAATGTATCCTTCCGCTCTTTGCTAAGTGTGATTTGCAAAATTATAATACACAAATTACTTAGAGCTGAGCAGCGTCACGCAGAATGCCTCAGGAATGGAAAAAAACTGTAAATAAAAGGTAATGATGAATGATGGCAATTTCTTAGCAGGGAGATTTTCGGAAGCATATAGAGTTGGTCTCATTTAACGTTTTTGCCAGCGGTGAGGTAGAGAAATTAGAAACCAAAATCCATTCATTGACATGTTTGATGGCAAAAGGGGCAAGCATCTAATATACAAAGAGCTAATAATAAGGCCAGTTTTATGGGCAGGCACAATGCACTGAAATAGGAAAGACTGTAAAAACAGGCAAATATTAGAGTTGTAGTGCAAATGCATCAGCTTTATCTCATTTAACTGTTTGTCATGGGCTTTTGTTTTGTTTTTGCAAACAAGCCAAGTTTTAATTCAAGATGATTCCGAGAATATTTTGTTCAAATCCCAACTCTTCCCACCGCTAAATACTAAAACTCCCTGGAATTTTCTGCGTTCTCTGAAAAGAGGGAATAAGTGTTTCACCAGCAGTGTAGACGTGAGAGTGAATAAACACATACTGGAAAAACACAGCCAACTTTTCCACAGGGAACATTGCAAGGTATACTGTAACAAGAGGAAGGCAAAACTGTTGAAAGAGAGTTTGAGATGTAAGTTTGCTGTCAGGTGCAATGCAATGCAGTGGGGGCGGGGGAAGGTTTATGGGGATGTTTAAAGTCTATCTGCCAGCAAGTGCGATTTAGTCTTGGAAACAGGTTTCCATTGTGGGTGGTACTTGTTCTTTTTAATTGCTACATCTAGCAAGCTGATCTGCACCTGCCATTATCCATGATAGATTAGGTCCAGTGCATATCCTCTAAGTAACAGAACTTGTGGCTTTCCAGATGTTGTTGAGCTACAGCTCCCAACATCCCTGCGGACTGTCCCTGTTGCCTGGGTCTGATGGGATTTGGAATCCGACTGCATCTGGAGGGCTATAGGTTTCCTACTCATGCCTCTAAAAGATGGCTGATCAGATGTGACAGCCAGCTGATCACTGAGATGCAGACAATGCTGACCATCTGTTTGGAGGGTGAGTGAGCATGTTAAGATTTTAGCATGCAAAGATCTGGGAATGGGATACTATCTCCAGCAAAGAGAGGATACTTCTGCTGGATAAGGTATGAAATATATAGTACATCTTCATTTTTCCGAGTGGCCCAGGATGCAGCCAGATAATCAGCTGTTCAGATAAAGAAGGAAAACTTACATAACTTTGCCACTAGGGTCAATGGAACTTTGAAGAGTCATTTTTGGCTGGAATGTATACTATTAGTTTTAAGCACTGTGACACCATTGGTGGTGGTTGTTATAAAAATTAGGACTTCTATCACATGCTTTTTTTTGAGGAAGATTTATAAATCTTCAGAAAGCATTCCTTTCAAAAAGGGGAGACATTGGGTTGGATGTAGACTCAGTTATGCTTAGATGAGAAATTGAAGAATTTGTCAAATCTGCTTTCTCATATTTCCAGTTTTAAGTTCAGTTTTGCCACATTTCCACATCCATTTGCAAATTTGTTAAGAATCCTCACGGAAGTCCACCAGCATTTTAGTGTGCATATCTCCTACGATACAAATTTGCAAGCATTTCCCCTTCATATAATGCTTTTTTGGTACATTTTAATTCACACTCCCCCCCCCCCCCGCATACACATACACATTATTGCTCACAGTTATTTGGTTGGAGAAGTACAAAGCCAAATTTGGAAAAGTGGAAACTTTGACGGATAGTTGTGTTTCCGGTCAAGCATTGTTTTGGGAAGTGCACATTCGATAGGACTACATTAAAATACAAACTGAATTTCTCCCTCATCCCTAGAGTAGACCCACTGAAATAAATGGGATTTAAGTTAGTCATGATTTCATCTGCTCTAATCCAAGCATGACTAAGTCTGGATCCATCTCACTGCATCTTTCCTTTCTTGGTCTTATATTGTCAGCATCCTACCCTGCTGACAGACACACTCACTCCACCCTGTGTTTCCTCTCATCTTTTTCTTTTGCGGAGTCAGGCAATCTTTTTTTCAGACTATATAGGTATCATAGGCAGCTCTTCCTTCTTGGGAGTACAAACTGCACATATGCGATAGTACACATAGTACTCACCTAGCAAAACCAAGGATTCTGGGTCAACCTTGTATTCCGTCTGGTATGAGAGGTGTCCTGTTCCTTCGGTGCTGCCAAGAAGCTCTTTGTAGAGCGTGGCATTCACTTTCTCTGCAGTCATCTCCTTGTGCTGCCCTTTGGGGACTTGAAGGGCGAACCAGAAGAAACATGTCAGAGATCCCTCCCTAGCAAATGGAGAAAACAAATGGATTTTTAATTTATTTTAATTCATTTAACAAAATTTATATAAGGCTTGAGGTCAATAAAGGGGACGTGGGTGGCGCTGTGGTCTAAACCACAGAGCCTAGGGCTTGCTGATCGGAAGGTTGGCAGTTCGAATCCCCGCAATGGGGTAAGCTCCTGTTGCTCGGTCCCAGCTCCAGCCAACCTAGCAGTTCGAAAGCACATCAAAGTGCAAGTAGATAAATAGGTACCACTCGGGTGAGAAGGTAAACAGCATTTCCATGCACTGCTCTGGTTGCCAGAAGCAGGTTAGTCATGCTGGCCACATGACCCGGAAGCTGTCTGTGGACAAACGTCGGCTCCCTCGGCCTATAGAGTGAGATGAGTGCGCAACCCCAGAATCATCCATGACTGGACCTAATGGTCAGGGGTACCTTAACCTTTACCTGAGTGCAATAAAGCCTCTATGTGGTTTACAGGAAGTATTAAAAGCATTGATACCCCCCCCCCCGCAAAGCGTGTTCTCACTAAGGGAGAGCACGTGTTGCGGCTGGGGCCAGGCAAAGCACCCTTTAGTTGCCAGGCAGAATCGTGGGAAGGCATTTGGCCAGGATTGGTGTTGGTGTTGCTGGGGCAAATAGTATGTTGCCAATTTGGGGGTGGAGATCAGAGGATATTTAAGCAAGGCCCACAGAGAGTGGCTTTCTCTTTTGCTGTGGGCATCGGATCAGAACACAGCGAAGGACTGGTTGTATAAGCCTAATTCCTATTCTTCCCTTTATTTACCCTCTTCATTTCCTTATAGTTTTTCTCAATTTCCTTTTAATTTCCTGGTTCTTTGCTTCTTAGTATTTTATTTATCCCTGCCTTCTGCCCGGGGCCTCGGACTTGGGGGCCGGGGGGGGGGGCGCCAGGCCCGAGCCTCGCGGCCTGATCCGCGGCTGAGGCTTTCAAAGGTGGGCACTCGCCCTGCCCGCTGTTGCGGGTGCCGCTGACCTTGCTCCCGGGCACCGGTTGGCCTCGGGAGGCTGGTAGGGCAGTTTATTTAATTTGATTTTATTTTGGGGCCGACAGGGGCCCTTTCCTCCCCCCCCGCTCTTTTCCTTTTGTTTCGTCACTGTACCTGCTCGATCCCTGACTGTGCCGCTTGGGTGTGTCCGAGGCCCCGTCGTCGCTCTCTTGGCGACGGCCTTTCCCTGCGCGCCCGGCACGTCCTGCTCGGCAGGGCGGCCTGGGTAGGGGAGGGGTGCCGCGCGGGCGCCTTCCGAGCCGCCAATTGGCGCTTTCGCGCTCGGGCCTTGGGGCCTGCTGGTTCCGTGGGAGGGGGTTTTGCCGTGGTTCCCCCCCCCGACGGTTGCGAGGCGGCCGGCGTGTCGGCCTTGTTCCCGGGGCGGCCGTTGGGGCGCCGCGGCCACTGCGCTTCCCCTCCCCCCCCATAGCGGGCGGAGCAGCGGGGGCGCTGTGGGCACGAGGCGCGGCCTTAGCCAGGCCATCCACGGTAGGGCGAGCGGCGTGGGCGGAGCTGCGGTGGCTGACGGCGCTTAGCGCGGCCGCTGGCCTTGTCGGCCTTTTTGTGGGCCGGTTTTGGCCTAATTCAGGCCTAGTGGGGAGAGGTAGGCCTTGGTGAGGTGGTGTAGGCCTTTAAGCATATTTGGCGGGAGCGCCATTTTATTGGCCGTTTCTTCGAAGGGTGCTGGCCTCTAGTGGCCGTGTATCGTAACTGCAGCTGATACTCAGCCTGCTCGGCTGGGGGTGCCACCTGCTGGTGAGCGGCTGAAGTGCACCCCCACTCAGGATATTGAAGTCATTTAACGGTTTTAGCTTATTTGCTGGGGAAAACCATTGTTTGTTGCTTGCAATTAATTTACTGATTGTCTTTCTTGGTAGTAGGTATGGCTCCTAAGAAGCAGGCAGCAAAGAGGCCCGGACCCGCGTCTTCAGCGAAGCGGCCCATAAAAGGCCCTTCTCAGGCTCTTCGATCGCCTGAACCAAGTCAACCGCTTAGACGCCTTCAATCTATGGTCACTGGTTTGGCTAGTGACCCGGTCGCATTGGCACGTGTGGAGGCCGAGATGGACGGCCTAATTCAACGCTGTTCAACTCCAGCATCTTCCTCTGCGAGTCTGGCTCCCCCTGTTGGTGCTTCTTCTCCGGCTTCATCATCTAGCGAAGATGAGGGGGGGAACTTGTCGGCTGAGGGGGATTTACTTAATACCCAATTGACCCAGTCACCGGTTCTACCTGTGTCTCGGGCTGCTGCGCCAAGGGTGCGGGGGCGTGCCAGGCATCCAAAGGGACGTAGGGCTTCTGTAAGGTTACGGGCGGCTCGGGGTTCAGTGGTACAGGCTGCAACTGTAGTAGGGTCGGACACAGGTCACTCACAAGTTGTCTCTTTCCAGTCAGTCCCAGGTGCTGTCCGGCATGGTGATGGGATGCTGCAGGGCGATGGATCTGAGTCCTCTGTGGAGGACAGCCTTCCTCCACCGCCGAAGTCTTCTTCTGGCGGGCTACGTCGCCGAAAAAAGAAGTCTAAGAGGCGTGCCAAGAGGAGTCGGAGGGACACTTCGTCGTCTTCCGCAGGTACTTCGTCTCAAACCTCCAGTAGCGATGAGGAATCTTCGCTTAAGCTGTACTGGGGCTTTGGGGAGACCTCGGGCCTCCCGAAGTGGGCTTGGGAGCGGAGGGCAAACTCCCACAGGGCGAAGTATGGGGCGGTTCAGGATTGTCGGGATGGGGTCCTGATGCCTGATGTGAAAGTATCCACCAACTCGGCTAGGGACATTATTCCCGGGGCCCACTTGCCCACAAAACTCCGATCCAGGATCCTGGATGGCCGTTATATTGATATATTTAGTTTGGCACCCCCTCAGGAGAGCCAGGACGCACAGGATAAGGGTGTGGCAGCCTCAAAGAGGAGGGTGGTTGTGCAGAAGGCGGAAAGGACCTTCGAGCGATGGTTGGATAGTTTCCAGGTGTTCGCTGGAGTGGTGGCAGCGGCTTACCCGCGGAGATCCATGCACCTTTGGGTTTATTTGTCCATAGTACGTTCAGCATTCACGATGGCTGGAGCGTCCGCTGCGATTTCCTATGATGAGAATTTCAGACGCAGGGCCGCTAAGATTCCCACTGCCCGCTGGGATCGTAAGGATTTAGATGTCTGGACTACTTATGTGGCACCACGCATCGATAATAAGGTCCCCGAAGTGCAGAAACCAAAGGCAGTGCCAGCTAAGACGGGTCGCAGGTTCTTTTGTTGGGATTTTAACAAGGGTACCTGTCAGCGCCAGTTCTGCAGGTATTCTCATAGTTGTGAGAAGTGTTCAGGGAACCATCCGGCATCTTCTTGTGCAGGGGTTCGACGGCCCTTTCGAAAAGGGGGGGGCTCTCAGCAGCCCCCAAAGGCCGCACCTCAGGCGACAGTCTCTGGGGCAGGAAAATAGTGTTCTTTCCTCTTTAGCTTATACCCCGGTTAAGCTACAGCCGTTGTTGTCATGGTTACAGTTATACCCTCTGCAGGAAGCAGCGTCTTATTTGCGCGATGGTTTTTCTCTGGGTTTTCGAATCCCAGTGGCGTCAACTCCTGTAGCTAGGAACCCTTCAAACCAGAAGTCTGTGAGGGAAATGCCCGAGGTTGCGCGTAGGAAAATTAGGAAAGAATTGGCGTTGCGACGTATGGCCGGCCCTTTCGCTGAGCCCCCCTTTCCCAATCTTCATATTTCACCCTTAGGCATAGTTCCTAAAAAAGCTCCGGGGGAATTTCGCCTGATCCACAACCTTTCTCATCCTAGAGGCACATCAGTAAATGATGTTATCCCCTCGGAGCTTTGCTCTGTACAGTATGCATCGCTTGATCAAGCGATCAAGATGATAAGGAAGTACGGGCAGGGTGCCCTGCTAGCCAAATGCGACATTGAGTCAGCATTTCGGCTGCTGCCTATTCATCCGGATGACTTCTGGCTGTTGGGATTTCAGTTTGAGGGGGAATTTTACTTCGACAAGGCCATGCCCATGGGCTGCTCAGTAGCCTGTGCTGCCTTTGAGTGTTTTAGTTCCTTTCTGGACTGGGCCCTGCGGAAAAGAACCGGTTTGGGCGGGGTCACTCATTATCTTGATGATTATTTATTGGCCTCTGCTAGTGATACTGGTGACTGTGTGGTGTTGCTGGAGGCCTTCAGGGCCTTAACTGGGGAACTGGGCGTACCATTAGCTGCGGAGAAGACTGAAGGTCCTTCTACGCAGCTGACTTACCTGGGTATTCTCTTGGATACGGTGGCGCAAACTTCAAGTTTGCCGGCAGATAAGATCCTCACGCTGAGAAGCATCATTTCTGACCTCATTCCCTTGAAAAAGGTTACCCTGCGACAACTGCAGTCGTTGCTGGGCCACCTGAATTTTGCTTGCAGGGTGGTCGCTCCGGGGCGACCTTTCTGTTCACGTTTGGCCAGACTAATGTCTGGTTTGAGGTCCCCGAGGCATAGAGTGCGCCTGTCAGCCCAAGTGCGTGCTGATCTTCGTATTTGGTTGGAATTCCTGGAGGAATTCAACGGGGTGTCACTTTGGCAGGACACCTTGAATCTGCGTAATGATTTTCAGGTGCACTCTGATGCGGCAGGGTCATTGGGCTTTGGTTTGTATTGGGACGGCAGGTGGTGTGCTGAGCGTTGGCCTCCGGCCTGGCGTGGGGGAGCTGTAACTCGAGACCTAACTTTTCTCGAGTTTTTTCCTATTGTAGTCGCGGTCCATTTATGGGTCGAGCATTTCAGGGACCGGCGTGTATGTTTTTGGACGGATAACATGGCGGTGGTGAACGTGCTTGCCAAGCAGTCTTCACGATCGCTTAGGGTGTCAGCACTGCTGAGGGGTTTTGTTTTGCATTGCTTGCGTTTTAATATTGTATTTTCAGCTCGTTTTGTACCTGGAGTATCTAACGAGATTGCCGATGCTCTGTCCCGTTTTCAGATGGAGCGGTTCAGGTCCCTGGCGCCAGTGGCTCGAGACCGTCCGGAATTTTTCCCGGATCATCTCTGGAACCTTGGCAGCACTTAGTTTTACAGGGAGTAGCTGCATCTGTTGCCCCCTCCACTATGCGGTCCTATAAGAAGGCTTGGACCGATTTTTTGCACTTTACTGGGCGGTCAGTGGTAGGGGAAACGCGCACATCTCATTCCTCCGCACAAGTGCTCCAATATTTGGCACATTTGTTTCAGATGCGGCGGGCGCCCAGGACCCTGAGGCTGCATGCAGCCGCAATATCCTTCTTCAGCAAGGTTTATTTTAATAATGATCCTTGTGGGAAGTTTGTGGTGCGCAAGGCTTTGGAAGGTTGGGGGCGTCTTCGCCCTTCCAGGCCAGCCACAAGGAGGCCTATAACGTTTAGTTTGTTGACCAAGATGCGAAGTAAATTGAAAGGCATCTGTTGGTCCAGGTTTGAGGCTCGGTTGTTTTCCGCAGCCTATTCGCTAGCCTTTTTTGGGGCCCTAAGAGTTGGGGAGGTGGTGTTTGAACCTAAACAGGATGGAGGTTCTAGAGGCTTGTTGCTACAGGATGTGAGCCTGTCTCAGTCGGAACTGCAGGTCCATGTCAGGAGTTCCAAGACTGATCAGCTGGGTAGGGGAGCAGTTCTTCGGCTCCCGGCAACTGGGATGGGGGGCCCTTGCCCAGTTAAGGATCTCCAGAAATATATGGCTTTGCGACCCCCAGGAGGGGGGCCCTTGCTCATTCACGAAGATGGGCGGCCGCTGGCGCGCCATCAGTTCGCCGGTGTTTTGAGAAAGGTCGTGGCTGCCTGTGGCCATGCAGCATCTGAATTTGCTCCGCATTCCTTTAGGATTGGGGCGGCAACGACAGCTGCCCATTGGGGCTTGTCGGTGAAACGGATAAAGGACCTGGGGCGTTGGAAGTCGGGCGCATACAGGGGTTATGTGCGGAAATAATGCTGACTTCATGTACTCACATATGTTGTTTTACCCTAGGTCTACCCACCATCCGGGTCTGGATAGTGGGGCACAGTATTGTGCATTGGGCTGCTTGCAGAGCTCGGCAATCCGAATTGGGAGCTGGCCTTGGCCTTCCTCAGCACGTGCAAGTGTCTTGGATCGCCAGAAGGGGGATGCTGTGGAAGGAATTCTTACCGCTCATGCAGAGGCGGGTTCTGCTGGAGGGCCCCCCAACAGGGATTGTGGTGCAGCTGGGGGAAAATGATATGGTTTCCTCGTCATGTTATGTTTTACGTGCTATTATTTTGCAGGATTTGAGGGACTTGGCAGCCTTGGTGCCTGCTACTAAGATTATTTGGTCCCAGTTGCTTCAGCGTTGCATCTGGAGGGGTAGTCCCTGCCCTGTGGCCACCGAAAGGGTGCGAAAGCGTATAAATTCAGCTGCGAGCAAGCTGGTGTCTGATATGGGTGGGCTTGTGATTCCCCACCCAGATATCAATGTTAAAGCCACTGATTGCTATAGGTCAGATGGGGTTCATCTTACCTCAGTTGGGAATGATGTATGGTTGAGGTCAGTGGTGGCTAAGTTGCGGGAGTGTTTAAGTTTGTGAGTGGTTGGCGGCGAGCGTAAGGGCTCGGGTGGCGGTTAGGCATTGGTTTAAATTGGTTGGTGGAGGGGTATGGATTGGCTGTGCCTGCCCCTCAAGTGATGCTGCTGCACGGAAATTCCGTTAAAGGAATTCAGGGGCTTACCATCCTTTTGTCCAAACCCCTGGAATCGGGTTTGGGCCGCGTAAGCCCCTGGGAGCATGTGGGGAGAAGCTGAGGGTCTGTGTCGCAGCTCCAGTTATCCCGGAACTTGTTCCTCCACACTGGCTTCCGCTGGAATCCGGAAGTCAGTCCTGTCCCCAAGGCGGGGGGACAGATAGTCTTAACCAATGCCTAAGCAACCACTCACAGTTTATGTATGATAATAAAGTTGTGGCCAAAATTATGCCAAAAACCTTAAACAAAAATTATGTGTGAAGTGTGAGTTATTGGGGATGGGGTGTTTTGGGGGACCTCAGCACGCAAAAGCATTAAACATAATTAAAATTAACAATAGAAGAAATTAAAATGTGGAAACATCTACATGCCTGGATAGGCTTGCTAAACAAAAATATAATTTAAGCAGGTGCTGAAAAATGTTCAGTGAAGGGCCTGCCTGATTTCAATTTGGCAGGGAGTTCCAAGTGCAGGTGCTTCCACACTAAAATATCAGTTTCTTACAACTGCAGAACGAGTTCTGTAGATCAAAGCGGTCAAATGGGCACATGTAGGGTGAAGTCTTCCTGCAAGTAAACTGTTCCCAATACATTAAAGGCGTTACATAGCAATGGTAACATCCTGAACTTGACACAGTCAGTAGTGGAGAAAGGTAGGGGTGGTGGAGGCAGTGGGGGTGGTCCTCCCTGGGTGCCATGGGGGGGTGACATTGCCACGGGCGCCCCCCGGGACACGCACCGTCACTGGGGCACCCCCCTAGGATGCTCCCCGCTGCCAGCACAACCCCTGGGACTTGTGCCGCTGCAGATGCACCTCCGTGGGCGGCTAGCCCTGCCCCCATGGGCTGCTCTGGGTGCCAGAGCAGCTAGCTCCACCTCTGGACCCAGTAGCATATCAGCAGCCAGTGCAGATCTCTGAACAGAGGTGTTACATGCTGACAAAGCCTCCCTTCTGCCAGCAATCATGCTGCAGCATTTTTCACTAACTGCTGTTTCTGGGTCAAGTTCAAGGGAAGCCCACATAAAGTGCACTGCAGTCATCCAGTCTTGATGTCACCAATGCCTGACTATTGTAGCCAGCCTCTCCTGTGTTAGGACAAAGTTCAGGCACAGCTGGAAAAGACACTTCTAGCAACTATGGCTACCTTGCCCAAACAGCTCCTTCACAGGAAGCGCAACCCCATCCAGGGCAGGCAGTGGACCAGTTAGGATTCAAGCCCCATTTATTTTCCCTCATCCATCCCACTGCTCTGTCCAGACACATGTCAGGGGTCTACACAGCATTTCTTGATTCAGATGTTATGGAGAAATGGAGCTGAATGTTACCAACATATTGAGGGCACCTTGCCCCAGAACTCCCAATGAGCTCTCTCCACAGCTTCAATTAAATATTAAATAGCAATGAGAATAAAGCTTCTCCCTTTCCATTTGCGCATCTTAAATTCATAGAGTTAGATGGGACCACAAGAGTCATCTAGTCCAATGCAATGCAGGTATCCTTTTGACCAACATGGGGCTCAAACCCATGACCCTGAGGTTAAGAGTCACTTGCTTTACCAGCTGAGCTATCCCAGCTTCAATAGTGGCAATCATGCCACTGCTACTGCAGCTAGCTAAACATT
This sequence comes from Podarcis vaucheri, assembly GCF_965113315.1. Lineage (NCBI taxonomy): Eukaryota > Metazoa > Chordata > Lepidosauria > Squamata > Lacertidae > Podarcis > Podarcis vaucheri. The sequence goes on along the minus strand of NC_138748.1, from coordinate 46,745,011 downwards.
TCCAGCTTTAAGGTGTATTGACCCAAAGTCACGACCGATAATCATTTGGGGGCAAGTATGGCAGATTCTTCATCTCTGTAAAATAAACACACTGCAGCTTCTAAGGGCAGCTTTCAAACAGGCTAATAATGCTTCACTCACCCAAAGGCATAGACAGTGCTGGAGTTGTAGTAAGGAGCCAAATCGGTGGCATGAATGAGGTCTTTCAGCTGTAAAAGAATGCTCTCTAGTCATTACCAGACAATGGTGTCATCAGAAAATAATACCCAGTCTCTCTCACAATATAATTCACCTATCATTCAGCATTCAGGCATGAACCAGTATTGCCATATTTATTTTTACAATCTCTGCTCTAGGGTGCTGCTTCTGAATTGCCCCAAATGCATCATGAAAAAGAAACACATCATGAAAAAGAAACAATTGCTATAATGTAAGCAGCAATGCAATGCATTTTACCATAGCAGGGAAGATTGTGACCAGGTGAGCTGTGTGCCTGGCCTGCTCATTCTGCTGTTTAGGTGCTAACCATGTCAATAGGCCATGTCTGCTACTTTCCCTTCTTATGGGTCTTTATCTGTAAACTGGGCTTCGGTGTTCAAATAGAAGACACCTTAAAATAGAGGACTGTCCTCTGTAAAGTAGGGTGCTTGGCTCCCTATGGCTGCTTTGTTGGTTTCTGCTCTCTTCACTGTGCAGCAAAGTGCTTGTCACAAGACAATGTTTACATTCCACAGTCAGAGTACTGTTGGGTTTTCCCACGGGAATGGGAAGCTGGATGTGACGTACACTGGTTTCCTGTTTTTCACTGATCTCTCGGTGTTCGTTATTCCGAGGAGAAGGAGAGTTGCTTCTCTGCTCCAGCAGAGGCAAGATGCATGTTTGTATATTCTCCACTTTGAACTGAAAATAAAGCAACTTTAAGCATGTGGCACGTACTGTTCGTCATTCCGTTGTGCAAAGGACTCTGCAATATCAACATTTTGGTTCCGGGCCCAGAAAGACGTAAATCAAACTGAGGATTAAAGACTCCAGCAGTCGAGTCGGAATGCCGGCAGAGGTACAGAGGAACGGATCGCGTTATCTGCTCTGCGCGTCAAGTTTGATTGATGAAGGTATGTGCTCATGCTCCGAGCAGCCTGCCAGTTTCTAATTTATGGCTTCATGGCTGGACTTTGTACTTTTAAAGCCGTTTTTGCCGCGATACAGATAAAGGCACAAGCTCACAGGCTTGGATGACTGGTAAAGCGAAAGTACTTTTTAAAAGTGCTTTTAGAAGAAGCTGCAGTACTGTGACACAGCTTGTTTAAAGCAGCAATGATGGCTGAAGCAAAGCTGGCTGATGCTTTTGGGATTCCTAAGCTCAATAAGAAAAATTACACGGAGTGGGTACTTTATGCAGAGGCAATTCTGCGGAGAGAGGGTCTGTTTAATGTTATTACAGACAACCCCCCAGCTCCAATTACAGCTCAATGGGCTACTAAGGATTCCAAAGCACGGGGAACGCTTACGTTGATAGTATCCCCAGAAGAGCTCTGTTTGTTGCGTGGCAAGACCACAGCCAAGGAAATTTGGAACTCTTTAAGAGAAGCGCACTTGAGGACAGAAGCTGGTTCCTCAATGTACTACTATGCCAAGCTGCATGGTATGGCTCTTGCTGAAGGTGGAGATGTGCGTACACATCTGATGGAGATGCAGAATCTGAGACACGAGCTGCAACAGAGAGGACTCAACTTTCCAGAGGCTGTGTATTCCTTTATGGTACTACATTCTTTGGGTCCAAGTTGGGAATCCGTTGCCACTCAGATTGCTGTTCAACCAACTGCTCAGCTCACAGTAGCCTATGTTACTGCCGTGATCCAGAATGAAGCAGATCGCCGGGGTGCTAGCTGCATGGATAAGGGGGAGTCTTCACAGACGTCATCCCAGAGTGCAGTGGAACCACCAGAGGGCGCCAAAGCTTTGAAGGCAGTGAAATGCTACTCGTGTGGACGTCTAGGCCATATGAAGAGGGAATGCAGATATCCCAGGGCCAAGACAGAGCAGCGCAGCGGAAGCTCATCGCGTGGAAAAGGCCAAAGCAAAAGCAAAGGTCCGGTGTCCAGGACAACGCAGCACAAGGCAATGGTCTCACGCTTCACTCCAAAGGTTGCAAAGGTCCAGAAGACGTCTAGATCTTTCTTCGTTGTTGATTCAGCAGCTACCCACCACATGTGCAACGATAAGAGACTGTTCGTGTCTTTTACACCGCAGGAAGGTGCGATTCACCAGGCGGATGACCACACGATCCCCAGTCAAGGCTACGGAACTGTTGTTCTTCACAGTTTGGACTTAGAAATACAGGATGTACTGTATGTTCCAGATGCCACACACAATCTTCTAAGTGTGATGCAGCTGAATGAACGGAACATTGACGTTTCCTTCAAGAACAAGAAATGCACCATCACAAAGAAAGACGATTATGTATTGCATGCTGAATGTGTTGATCGTTTGTTTGTTTTGTATTATGATGATGTTGTGCAGAATGATACTTGTTGCATTGCAGGTTCTAACAAAAGTTTGCATGCAGGATGTATTCATGATTTTCACAGGAAATTTGGTCATTTGCATTTTGAGGCAGTATCTAAAATGCCTGCCTTGGTTGAAGGTATGACTATTAAACCCTGCAGGTACCACATGAAGTGCAAGGCATGCGCAGCAAACAAGGTGAAAATGGCTGCGAAAGGTAAGGTGTCTAGTAGGAAAGCTACAGAACCATACCAGATTGTTCATGCTGATTTAGTTGGTCCACTATCGCCCTCTTTGGGTGAAAATAGGTTCTTCATGGTTCTCATTGATGCATTTTCCAGGTATATTTATGTGTACAATCTCAAGCAGAAATCAGAGGCTTTTCCAAGGTTCAAGGAATTCTGTGCTTGGTTGGAAAATGTGCATGGTAAGATGATATAAATTCTTTTCACAGATCGCGGGGGAGAATTCACTTCTCAGCAGTTTGAAGCTTTTCTGACTGAGAAAGGAATTCAACACGATTTGTCCAGTCCTCGCTCGCCATGGCAGAATGGACTTTGCGAAAGGGCAAATCAGACATTGCTTCAAGGGTTAAAAACCTTGCTGCATGATGCAAATCTTCCAGAGAGTTATTGGGCCGAAGCTCTCTCGTGTTTTATTTACAGTTACAATCGCAGGTTATCTTCAGCGATTGGTTGTACCCCGTATGAGAAGATGTTTGGCAAGAAACCATACATCAAACACATGAAAATTTTTGGTTCTGACATGTGGATTCACTCACCACAAAGCTCCAAGTTAGGCAAACGTGGATTGCATGGTATCTTTCTAGGTTATCAGAAAGGTTCTTACAGAATAATGATGACTGACTCTAAGGCAATTAAGCTCACAAGAAGTGTTGAGTACAATGCCAAGTGGGGGGAGAACGTGGGAATTTTCCAATGTTATCCTGATGACAGTGATGAGACTGAGGATAAGCAACAACAACCCACACCCACTGATGAAGGTTCTGATTCTGAGTCTGAAACTGAATCGGATACTTCAGAGGATTTCAAGAGTGCGAAAGCCTCTATGCGACCCTCTGAAAGCTCTGATCAGGAATTGGAAGAACCATTGTTCACAATAGGTCACTTTTCTCCTAAGAAGGAAGAGGAGAGTGTTGAAGACCAAAGGCTGATTCGCAGGTCACAAAGAGCCACAAAAGGCAGACCTCCAAAGAGATTTGCTGATGAATTTGCTAAGACAGCAGTAGCAGCTGTTAAAAGTTCCAAGAAGGTATTTGAACCTTCAAGTTTCCAAGAAATCCAGGATTTGGATTCTAAGGAAGCTGAGCCATGGTTAAATGCCATGAAGGCTGAGCTTGATTCCTTAGAAAGGAACAAAACTTGGGAGCTAGTTCCAGTAGTTCCAGGAATGAAACTGCTTGGAAGCAAATGGGTCTTCAAAGCGAAGACTGATCAAAATGGCAAGATAGTCAGACACAAAGCCAGATTGGTAGCCAGAGGTTTTGCACAGGTACCAGGTGAAGACTATCACGAGACCTACTCACCCACGGTGAGATATGAGAGCATTAGGCTGATGCTCAAGCTAGCTGCAGAGGAGAATCTACACATTAGTCACCACGATGTGAATACAGCATTTTTGTACGGATCTCTAGGTGAATCACTTTATATGCTTCCACCTGATGGCGTACAGGTAAAACAGGGATTTGTTTGTGCTCTGAAAAAGTCCCTTTATGGTCTCAAACAAAGTGCACGGTGTTGGCACACTAAACTCACTGAAGCATTGTTTTCTCTAGGTTTTCAACAAGGGAAAGCTGATCCATGTGTATTTGTCAAAGAGGAGGGGCAAAAGAAACTATATTGTTTGTTTTATGTTGATGATATTTTATTCTTTTGGAAAGATGTTACAATGTACAATAATGCCCTAGCTCAACTGAAAGAGCACTTTGACATGAAAGATCTTGGTGAGGTAAACAACTACCTATCTCTGGAAATAGAGAAAGATCAAAGTGGTAACATTCTAGTACACCAGTCAAGGAAAATTGCTGATGTGTTAAGCAAACTAAACCTGATGGATGCTAACCCTGTAGACACACCGATGACAACAGGTTATCAGGTAGAAGACACTGAAGAAGCATTTTCTGACACTACACTGTACAGAAGTGTGCTAGGCAAGCTAAACTTCATTGCCAGATGTTCAAGACCTGACATTGCTGTTAGCTGTAATTTGCTAAGCAGACAAGTTAACAATCCTACTGTTAAGGATTGGAAAGCTCTGAAACGCATAGCACGCTATTTGAAAGGCACTATGCATTACAGACTGAGATTTAACAATCAGAAGTCTGGTGGTCTTGAGATTTTTGCAGATGCAAGTTTTGGAAGTGACACTACAGACAGGAAAAGTACGTCTGGAGTTTGCTACATGTACAATCAGGGTCTTTTTGATTGGTCATGCAAGAAGCAAACAACAATTAGCTTAAGTACTTGTGAAGCTGAACTGAATGCACTGTCTTATTCACTTAAGGATTGTGAATGGTTGTTACAATTGTGCAAAGACATGAAAATTCCTGTCAAATGTCCAATCCAGGTTTACCAGGACAACAAAGCATGTTTGGCTTTGCTGAATTCGGAAGGTTGTAAGCAAAGCACGAAGCACTTGCAGTTGAAGGTGCAACATGCTAGGGAACATATTCAGAAGGGACTCGTAACGGTGTCCTATATGCCAGGTAATGAAATTCCTGCTGATGTATTGTCCAAGATTGTATCAAGGGATCAACACTGTACCTATGTACAGAAGTTGGGTTTGTACTGATATTGTACGAACACGCTGCCCAGTGATGTTCACAGAAAGGGGGAGGATGTTGGTTTCTGCTCTCTTCACTGTGCAGCAAAGTGCTTGTCACAAGACAATGTTTACATTCCACAGTCAGAGTACTGTTGGGTTTTCCCACGGGAATGGGAAGCTGGATGTGACGTACACTGGTTTCCTGTTTTTCACTGATCTCTCGGTGTTCATTATTCCGAGGAGAAGGAGAGTTGCTTCTCTGCTCCAGCAGAGGCAAGATGCATGTTTGTATATTCTCCACTTTGAACTGAAAATAAAGCAACTTTAAGCATGTGGCACGTACTGTTCGTCATTCCGTTGTGCAAAGGACTCTGCAATATCAACATGCTTATGTGCCTTTTGTTGCAGATTGAAATGTATAAATTTAGCACACGAGGCTTTTCCTGCTGGGGAAACCCAATAATGACTCAGGGGAAGTCACAACTTAAACTGCTTTGAAAGATACTGGAGGAGGACCCATAGAGAAGCTGGCAATTCTGCACACTAATAACCTCTGTACTAATGCCTCACACTAACACCGTTTGTAGCTCATGAAGTCATGCCCCTACCATCTTCTGAGTCTTTGTTGTCTCTGTCCAGAAGCCTCTGGATTCCATCCGCCCGTGATCCAGGGAAAACTGTCGATTAAGGATCCTTAGGCTGCCTGAGTAGAAGTGCAGGGATGCTGTGTGGCGTGGTCTGTAGTCTGCCAGGAAGATGAGACACATGGATGAGTTCCATACAGTGGAACCAAGATACCACAGGGGCTCTCACTGCACCACACTTAAAATGGGTAGACTTCACTCAGACAACTCCGTCAAAGATCTTCAATAAGTCCTTACACCAGTCTATTGTCCCACCCTGCCTGAAGTCGTCAACTATTGTCCCTCTGCCTAAAAAATCCACAATCAGTAGTTTGAATGACTATAGACCAGTTGCACTGACTCCAATCATCATGAAGTGTTTTGAGAAACTGGTGCGCCGTCACATTATCTCCTGTCTTCCATCAACTTTTGACAACTACCAGTTTGCATACAGAGCAAATAGATCCACAGAAGACGCCATCAATACCACTCTCCATGCTGCTCTGTCCCATCTGGAGCAGCCGGGGAGTTATGTGAGGCTGCTGTTTGTGGATTTTAGCTCTGCTTTTAACACTATCCTCCCCCATAGACTGGTGTCCAAGCTAGAGGCGATTGGACTCTCCAACTCCACCTGTCTCTGGGTTTTGGATTTTTTGTCAGAACGTTCCCAGAGGGTTAGAGTAGGGTCACACATGTCCACAGCCCTTAGCCTTAACACCGGCTCACCACAGGGTTGTGTGTTGAGTCCCCTGCTCTACACTATCTATACGTATGACTGTACAGCCATCTATTCCAGCAACAAAATCATCAAGTTTGCTGATGACACTACGGTGGTAGGGCTCATTTCAGGAGGGGATGAGTCCGCCTATCGGGACGAGGTGGAGCGGCTCTGTGTTTGGTGTGGAGAGAACAATCTGGCTCTTAATACGGCTAAGACCAAGGAATTGGTGGTGGATTACAGGAAAAAAAAGGCGGACATTCAGCCCTTGTATATCAACGGGGAACGGGTGGAGAGGGTGGCGGAATTCAGGTTTTTGGGAGTAGCTATCGATCAGGGCATGACTTGGAGCGCACATACCACTGCTCTGGTGAAGAAGGCCCAGCAGAGAATTTATTTCCTCAGACTTTTAAAGAAGAACAATCTGAGTGAGAGACTGCTGGTGTCCTTCTACCGAGGCTCCATAGAGAGCATTCTTACATACTGTATTTGTGCTTGGTTCTCCAGTTGTACAGCTAGGGAGAGGAAGGTGCTCCAGAAGGTCATAACCACAGCCCAAAGGATTATTGGTCATCCTCTCCCATCTTTGGAAGAACTGTACGGTTCCCGTTGTCTTAGGAAAGCAAATAACATCCTGCAGGATTCATCTCACCCGGGACACTGTCTGTTTGCACTACTGCCTTCTGGCAGAAGATATAGAAACATCAAGTCAAAGACAAATAGACTGAAAAACAGTTTCTATCCAAGAGCTGTGGCCCTTTTGAATGCTGTAACTCGTTAGTGTGACCTGGGAGTTTGATGGGTGTGGTGTGGGTGTGGCTGGAATGTGGTTTGTTTGGTTGTTGTTGTTGTCTTGCTTTTGTTGTTTTAAGGGATGGCATCCAATTTCGTTGCACTTTGTGCAATGTTGCACTTGTGTAATGACAATAAAGAATCTATCTATCTATCTATCTATCAAAGGAGCCAGGCTGGTGGGGAAGGGTGAGATCCAAGTAAAATAAATAAATGGCAGGCCCTCATCTGCAAAGCAGGATGTATGGCCACCGTAATGAAACCTGCAGAATGAAGTAGTATTAGAATGGACAGTACCACTTCAGACTGTAGGTGGGGGAGTGGCGCATCAGGTCCCCTGCCACATTCTAAGCTGGGCTGGCTTGCGTTGGCCAGGGTGCTAAATTGAGCAGGTGGGGGGGGGGAGAAAGCCAATCCTTCCTTCCTTCCTTCCTTCCTTCCTTCCTTCCTCCCTCCCTCCCTCCCTCCCTCCCTCCCTCCCTCCCTCTCTCCCTCCCTCCCTCCCTTCGTGTTACACCTCCTGCCTGGTGAATAGCTAAGGGGCTGTGGGGCTTTTGAACCAGTGGATCCAAAGAATCTGGTGCCCAGCCCATTCTTGTTGCAGGGCTTCCTGCACACTATGGTGCAACAGGATCCTCTGCTGGGAAGGAGAAACGAGAGGAAAAATGAATGCCAAGGAGGATGAAAAACAGATGAAGAGAAAGCCAAGGAAGGAAGGCACATTTTTTTTTATCCCCATGCATTTCAAGAACATTAATCTGTTTATCAAGGTTTTTTTTAAATCAAAAATACAAAATTATATACTCAGTAAATGCCGGATTATGAAATTCTATAGCGAGCATAGGAACACAGGTAGCTGCCTCATACTGAGACAGACTCCTTGCCTAACTCTGTATTGTCTACACCAATAATGGGGAACCGTTGCCCTGTAAGCAACCTTAGGCCCATGTTGGCCCTTGGAGCCACCCTATACCTGACATCAGGTGAAGGACAGGTAAGGACATGGCTAGGCCAAAAGGGAATTTGCAGGCACTGCTCATCAGCTGATTGTTGGGGCTTGCAAAGCACTGCACCAGGGTTTTGCAAATACCACCAATCAGCAGTGACTTTCCAGGGTTTCAGGCAGGGGGCACTCCCAGCCCTACCTGCAGATGATGGGGATTAAGAATGGGACATTCTCCATGCAAGCCAGATGCTCTAGCACCAAGTCTTGTCCCCCCCCCACTCTAAAAAGTCAGCCCCCATCATTACTGTGCTATACTGAACAAATTCTGCAGTACTTAGCCACAATATAAATAAGACTTCAGCATACTGTATTTAATTAAACCACATGTAACTGTTTAATTCCTGAAATCTTTAAACTAATTGTCATAATATGTCAAGTGTAACTTACTTAGAATCTCCCTTCTTTCATGTATAATAAAATTCAAAACTTGTATCTTTCAGTGCTTCTTGAGAAAAATGCTTGGGGCAACTTCTCTTGTTGCTTACCTAAGCGAATTAAAATGTAGCCATCCCAACAGGATATCTATCAGATTCTTCCTCTAGCCAGCTATCTATAATTAAGTTAAATTAGCATATTTTGTGATAATGCTGGACCTAGATGCTTCCATGATGGTGCGGTGGACTGATTGTGTGACTGCTTCAACCTTCCCATGAAGCTGACCTGCATCTCAGCTGCAGATTCTCCCTCAAACCATTTTAAGTGACATACAATCACTTCCCCATTCAGCCACATGAAAGAGGAGTTGACTTCACCATGTCAAAAGTGAGCAGCAAACAGGAGGGCTTAAGCCAGGTCAGGAACAGATGGAAGTGTTTTTGAGACACTTGAACTGGCCTCATTCCCCCACTATGCTGCATCAGTAACATGGATGTGATTTTTCTCTCTCAGTTTCCTATTTTCCCATTCTTACGTTCAGTTCTCCACATTAGTGGAATTCAGTTCTCCACATTTGTGTGTGTGTGTTGTTGTTTTTTACAGCCCTCACGAAAATTTGTTAAGAGTTTTGTGTGAAGTCCTACTATACACAATCTTGCATGTTATTTGCACTAAGACATGCATTTAGATGCACACTTCAGTTTATGTGTTTTTTCATACATTGCTTGGCTGGAGAGATGCAAAATTCAGATAAGTGTGAATTTCGAAAGATCATTGTGTTTACTTCCTGAATTGTTTTAGAAAGTGTGAATCAGGCAAATTCACATTTAAATGTGAACCGAATGGGATTTCTCCCCCCCATCCCCGATCACCAACCATCCCAGAGAAGAACAACGAAAGACTCAAACAGTTACCTATGAAATACCAAGTTAGCGCTCCAGCACAGCCCAGCAGCACCAAGACTACCCAGAGTGGGATGCACTGCTGGCAGTTACAGAGTCCACGCTTGTGTGAGGCTTGGTGAGGCTGCACCTCTGAATGGTCCTCCTGCTCCTCTCCCTCCATTGTGGACAACCTACCAAACAAGCAAAGCAAGTATCAGCCTCCTCTCCTTTCTCCATAGCTGAGGTTCAGAATCATCACAATAAAACCATGATAACTTAGTGGAAAGGTGGGTTCAAAGCTTCCTCTATTTTATGTCATCTCCATAAGTTCACAGCTGTATATCCCACACATTCCCATCCCAATCTGCAGCCACCACTAGACTGAGTGCATTTTTAAATAATTTTAATAGTCATACATCTTGCCACAGTGGGGAAGACTGTGATCAGGGGACCTGTGCTCCTGCCCAGTCTGCTGCCCAGGTCTAACTGCTGATGGGTGACTTCAGGCCCCTGCTGTCCCCTTCCTAGGCCATTTATCTTTAAATTGGACTTGGACCCAACAGCCATTCAAATAGGTAAAGGGACCCCTGATCATTAGGTCCAGTCATGGCCGACTCTGGGGTTGCGGCGCTCATCTCGCTTTATTGGCCAAGGGAGCTGGCGTACAGCTTCCGGGTCATGTGGCCAGCATGACTAAGCCGCTTCTGGTGAACCAGAGCAGTGCACGGAAACGCCGTTTACCTTCCCGCCAGAGCGGTACCTATTTATCTACTTGCGCTTGACGTGCTTTCGAACTGCTAGGTTGGCAGGAGCAGGGACCAAGCAACAGGAGCTCATCCCATCATGGGGATTCGAACCGCTGACCTTCTGATTGGCAAGCCCTAGGCTCTGTGGTTTAACCCACAGCGCCACCTGAGAACCCCTTAATATAGCCTCTGCGAAACAAGATACGTGGCCTTTTGTTGGACTAAAATCCTGCTCCGATCCAATCAGGAGGTAACTGTCACAAGTGTCACTAATAAGCACGTAAGATGTCAGTGAGGCAAAACAGCAACATCTGACCTCCATTTGAGGCTTCTCAGGGATGGCCCAATACATTTTGTAGCCTGTACAGAAAATGTCCTCCATCCCACCAGAGGGCAGCAGGCTAGATTAGGGGATGCATATGGCATGCACAATTCTTCTGTCCGGCTCCCTGCCCCCTAGTATCTGTCGCCTGAGGCGTCTGTCTCATTCTCCCCAATGACAAAACCAGCCTTGAGTTTAGAATTAAATGTGGCAGACCGAGGGTGAAAAGAAGCAACAGAACACAAATATATGTGCATACCAGCCCCTCCCCAACCCGGTGACTTCCATATGGCTTTGATTATGACTCCCACCAGGCCTAGCTGGCACAACCATTGGTCGGCAGATAATGGGAGCTGTGGTCTAAAACATCTGGAAAGCACCTGATCGGGGAAGTCCAATGTGTCGCCTTTCAGATGTTGTGGACCACAACTCCCATCACAGCATAGCCAATGATAATGTTGTTGTCCACATTGCCTACCTCTGCCAAAGGGCATAGAACAAGGCTATAAACCTATTTCTGACACAATAATGCAGTTGTTCCTGATAAATCACAGCACTAATCACTCCTCACATTCATGGCCAGCAAAGTCAGAATAAAAAGAATGGATATCCATGGAGGCAAGGGGGCAATTGCTCCCCAATAATGAACCATAGCCTCCAAATTCCCAGCTTTCATTTTAAAAGTAAGAGTACCGGTAAGTTTCTAGCAATTGTAGGGCCTGAGATATGTGACAAAATGTCCAGACTCTATTCTTATCACTTTTTGATAGAAACTAGCCTCTTTCCTCCTTTCTGTGCTTTTACTTTGCCAATTGCCACATTCCCCCAGAAAAATTCCTATGAACAGCCCTTATGTGAAGCCTCATGTTTTGCCTCTGTAGTTTTTTCCCAGAGGCCCTGCACCAACACATCCATAAGGAGAAGGCTTGGGCTGCACTCTATAGCCACCTGTAACCCAGCATCAGAACTCCAAGCCTCTTCTTCCTCACTGGGAAGAGAAATTCTAAATACCAGTGTGACCCCAAAGTGACAGGCCTACCTTTGCAGCTTCCCGTTGTGGTTGTGGCCTGGTGCGGTCTCATCTGAAATATCACACACACACACACACACACGCACACACACACACACAAATGTAAATACTGAGCAGGATTGAATATTTACTTAAGCCCAAGGTCTTCCTTGTGACCGGTCTGTCGTCCAATGCTTTTTGTCCTCTGTTTTCGGCCTTTGCCCTATTCCAGATCAGCACTGAAAGCTGTGCTTAAATGTTCTCATGCCACATCATTCTTCCTCACAAAGTCGTTCAATAGCTTATGTGAAGCTAGTGCCCTAAAGAACCTCTTGGGTGTTAAGAATGGCAGTGGGGAGGCCTTCTTGGTAGTTTCACCACCCTGGGAAATTCAGCAGTGTGGCATCTCGGCAGAAGACATTCTCTGTGGCAGCCCCTAAATCTGGCATCTTGGCTGGATAGCTTTCATTACATGCTGAAGACATACCTCTTTACCTGGGCTTTTGACACCTGTGCAAGATGTTTTGGGACCTACTATAGACTTTTGATTGTAAATTGTGTTTGTGTGTGTGTGAGTGTTTGCAAATATGACTTTGTGGTGGAGGACAGTTAAAAAATCTTAATAATAATAATAATAACAATAACAACAATGTTTTTCCCAATGAAAAGTCATCCCCTTACCTATTTGATAACTTTCATTCCATGAGAATCTTGTAGCAATTCTTCTTACCAAAAGCAGAAGACATTGTAGCTTTTCAAATGGGGGAGTGCCAGAGGAGACCACTTGGGGAGGGTGGGGAAGGGCAGTTTGGAGCACAAAAGCTTGCAAGATGTGGAATGAATGATGCTCTGAAGAGCCAAGGTAACACACTGCTTGCTCCCAACCATCTCCTCCTCCTCCCTCTGGTCCCCCCTCTAGAGGGCTGCTGAATAGTTGCCTGGCAACTTTTCCCTGTCTTAGTTACACTCATTCGCTCCAAGGGGATAAAGTCCAAATATGGCTGAATGGGGGGGGGAGCCTTCTGCTAGGACTAATGCCTATATGTCCATCTTAGGGCTGGTATGTTCCTTCCCCCTTGGAAGAGTTTTGCACTTTCAACAGCTGTGCAACAGACACAAATCAAACAGGTGCAGCCTCCTCCCTCAAGAACATGCTGGAGTGTGTTCTTTGTTCCTTAAATATCTGCACCTTGCACAGCTGGTAAAAGGCACAGGCAGGGGTGAGTAGAGGACTGCTCTGCAGGCAAATCTCTGCTGCCTTGCTAGAGGACTGTCAGCAGAGTGGATAAAGGGGGGGAAGTGAGTAGCAGAGAGAGTGATGAAATGGGCTCAGCAGCGATAGGCTGGCAGAGTCCTAGCCAAACAGACAGCACTGATAAGCTCAAGCAAAAGTCTGTCTCTGACAACCAGCCCTGACATTCTGAACCCCTTTGAGTCTCTGCTTCCCTCATCCTCACTTTCTGTTTTGAAGACAAAATCACATTTACTCATTATAGCCCTGTATGAGGCTGGTGTTTGTTTCTCGTTCCTTATTTGCAGTTCCTGATGCATTACTCATTCAAAAGGTACTGACTGAAAAAGGAACTAGGCTATAAGCAAACGTTCATCCAAAAATAACCTTCGGATCACCCCAAATAATTTCTCTAGCAAACTGGATGTCTGCCCCCTGTGAGCCACTATGGCTATATGCTGATGCCTGGTCCATAGGTCCACCAACCAACTTAAATACAGAATGCCTACTGGGTGCAATTATTTTGGAGCCCTGTGAAAATTCCCCGAGGTTCGTAACTAGAGTTGCCAACATTTATTTTTCCCTGACAGAAATCCAACAAGTGAATCTTTTCCCCTTTGTGCATCTGCAGGCCATGCCAATTGCATTTCTGCGTGCCACACGGCTGATAAATTCCTCTTTTGATCATTCTTTCTTTAATGCATTTTTTTAATTGTGTATACCTTAACCCCAGCTTTCAGGATAACATCTATGCAAAGTGGCTTGCAAAAATAATTTAAAACAATGAAAGAGCCATTGAAACACAACGACAGGTAAAAACAGCAGGAAGTCAGTGTAGAAACAGTCACTGGTGACCTACATAGAAGAAATAAGCTTTCAGGACCTGTTCAAACACAGGCAAAGAGGGAGGATGGCCATGTGTCCTACTTTGCAAATGACATTCATCTATCTGCATGTGTCCTTTATTTGAAGGGCTATCCAGTAAGTCTGGCTTAAAGATGAAGAACTCTTAGGAGAGCTGCAGATGAACTGAAGTTGCCCATCAGCAGTTAGCACCTGGAGAGAAGACTGAGCAGGCACACAGATCAAACACTGCAGTGACACATACTGTATTTCTAATTAAGGTGTAATCATAGTTTTAAAATGTGTGTCTGTTCATATACATTGGCGTCTGCAAATCTAGGGCTATTTTCAGTTGTTCAAGGGAGACCCATTGTTATTAATGGACCTAAGTGAATCACATCCATTAACTTCAGCAGGTAGGACTAGCATTGAGTGCCATCTTTTCTACAGATCTGTGTCCTGTTTTTCTTTGGTGGGGTGTGATGCATTTCCTCCTTTTGGGGGATGCATAAGTTGCCATCCCCTTTGGCTGACTGAAGAGTGGCCCATAAGGGCAAATGTGGCACTGCCCCATCAACCTCAATTTGCCCTCGGGAGAACAAAACCAGAATGAATGGGCCCTGTGTCCTGGCTCCCTCTGGACAAAGGACTCAGACTACATTTCCTGCCAAAAACTTTTAATACTCAAATAAGCATGGTACTTCAGCAAAGTACAGTGGTACCTTGGTTCTCAAACTTAATCCGTTCCAGAAGTCTGTTCTGAAACCAAAGTGTTCCAAAACCAAGGCGCGCTTTCCCATAGAAAGTAATGGAAAACAGATTAATCCGTTCCAGACTTTCAAAAACAACCCCTAAAACAGCATTTTAAAATGAATTTTATTATCTAACAAGACCATCGATCCACAAAATGAAAGCAATTCACAAGCAATCCACACAGTCACAAAAACAAAAAGAGACGCAAAAAGAAAAACGCAAAATAAATAGCAAAAACGGACAGACCTCAGTGTAACACTCAAATCAGAAGCTTAACACTCAAAACAGAGCACATTCAGATTCCGAAAACAGTTCGCCAGCCAGAACACTTAATTCCGTGTTTGGGTTCCAAGTTGTTTGAGTACCAAGGTGTTTGAGAACCAAGGTACCACTGTACCAGGAGTGCAGCAGGTGCAAGGCATGACTACACAAGCTAAGACATTGAACCAATGGTCAATATTGCCCCTAGGTTCCCCTTATATAGGAGTGGGTATGACTTTAGTATGGCAAGCGTGATGTCCAGGGTCATAAACTGATAACTCCATCTGTTCCTTTCATCCCTCATCTTGATCTGACCAGCCCCTCCAAGAGGTCTCATTGGGACTCATGACACACTCTGTCGTTGGCTTTTGTGGTTTCTTTCTTGATCTCATTTGTAGGTGGCACATAGAGAACAAACACAGATGATAATCTCACTGTCTGGATAGGTTCATGTGAAGAGAAGTGGTCCTTTACAGGGAGAAGCACTGCCCAGAGCAATTTGGATGACTAGTGAAACAAAAAATGCCATTGATAATATTTTGTGGGCTGGGGGAAGCCTAACCCTAACTGCAGCAACTAGTTGGAACGATTGAGGAAATGACATTAAGTTTTAAATAAGCTTAGGTGCTTTGTGGATAGAATAAGATGGATGATGATAATGATGCACATCAAGCAATAGCTAGGGTAAAATTTTAAGAATATTCTGTTGCTGAAAATGATTCATAGTCCAGAGGATGCAGTTTGCCATCCCTGGCATTAACTACCAAAATGAGATTTTAAAAAACTTATCCTGGGGAGTAGAAAAAGATCTAGATTCCCTTGACACCAGGCTTGCATGCCAGCCACTGCAAAACTTCGTGCTCTTATGGAATGCATTCTTCTTGGGCCTTTGATCATCAAAGAAAAATGAAGGAAATGTGAATCTATGCAGACGTTCATAGCTTGCTCATCGCCATGGTATCCAAATGTCTGAATAAGACAAGGACACAGCAAGCCAAAATTAGACCCGGTTGCAAAGGAATTGTACCCACCCACCGGAGCTGAATTTGCTTCTCGACAGCCATGTTTCCATGGGAATGTTGTGCGTCACTGGATACACCACAAGCGAAGGGCACGCTGGCAAGGATGTCAAGGTGTTGCTGAATGGGAATGCCGAACCGCCCCTGCCCATGCTGCACCTGCTCCGCAAGATAAACAAGAAGATGAGAACATCAAAAGAGCCTTGCTTACAGAAGCCCCTCTAGTCTAGCATCCTGTTCTCACAGTGGCTAACCAGACACTGATGGGAAGCTTGAAAGCAGGAGCCAAAGGCAACAGCACTCTCCCATACTTGTGAGTCTTGTAAACTGGGCCTACTGCCTTTAACCATGGAAAAAGAACATAGACCTTGTGGCTAGTAGCCATGAAAATAAAAGGAGTTTTGTGACAAGGTTAAAAGTATGCATGATGCTAACATTGATTGTCTTTTCACAGATGACAAGCCAGTCTTTCTTTTACAGGATTTCCAGAGGTTCCTGGATGGAAAAGGGATAAGACACAAACTTGCTACTTCCGAAGAAGCATGGAAGAAATGTGTCTGTGTTAGGGTGAACAAAGAATTGCAAAAGGGGATGCATGCGCAATTGCTAAGTTCACATTTACCACATGATTATTGGGCCGAATCTTTAGCGTCCTATCTTCATGTGTGGTTGAGGAAAGTCTCAACAGAGTTGGGATGTTCTCCTTTTGAGAAGCTGTTTAATAGAAAACCTTCTGTTGCCTATTTTAAGGTTTTCGGGTCTCATGTGAGAACAGAAGCTCCAAGTGGGGTAAAGAATGCCAGAGGCATCTTTGTGGGTTATGAAAAAGGTCTCTACAGAGTAATTTTGTCTGAATCTGGTCAGGTGATTCTCACAAAGTTTCTAGAGAGTGTTCCTGAAAAGGAAAGAGTGATAGTTCAAACTTTTTCCACAGATGATTCTGATGATGATGATGATGAGTTTGATCTTATTGAGTTCAGTGGTACTGATGATGAAGACACTGATAGCTCAGACAGCTCAGTTGTCACAGTCATTGAGAGGAAATCTCAAATAATGACTAGACCCTCAGAAAAGGAGGATAAACCACTGATAAAGCTTAGTACTGGTTCTCCAGAGAGTTCAAAGGCTGAACCAGAAAGCAGAGAAGAGCAGCAGCTCTTACGTAGGTCTGAGAGAGCAACGAAGGGTGTACCACCCAAGAGGTATTCAGAGGAGTTTGCTAACCTTGCATATGTTGCTGTTGTAAACGATCAAGGACAGATTGAAGCTGTGTCTGAGTCAGAGACAAAGGCACAACAGAGAGTTGTTAACCAAGGAAATGTGAAGTCACACAACCAGAGAGGTACATTGGTAAAACCAGTGGCAGGTAGTTCCAAGGGTGGAACTGAAACAACAGGGGAATGTTATAAGTATAACAACTGTTTGTTTTCTTCTCTGGATGACGCTTTGCTCGCAGCATGCATTGATACTTTAGGGGGAGTATGTTACCATAAAGCACCAATGCTGCAGCAAGCAAAGGCTCCAGCAGCTCAGTCAGCTGCTTGTGGCTGGAAAGCCAGACAGGATGTTTGTGGCTGTTGCCATGGAAACAAAGGGGCAGTCCATTCTGTACTGAGCACCGGATGTTAGCTCAGTGTGTGTGTCATATGACCTGTACTGGAAGTACATGGGTGGAGTTTCTTCTTGCTGTTGTCGAGTGCAGACATGTTTCTCTGTACTGATATGAGAGACAGAAATAAAAGATGTAAATAGTTTTCTGTCTGCTTTTTTCCCCTCCTGGGGGACACCAAAGGGGAGAGAGGATGAACGGTGTGTTCCTCTCACACATCTGAGATGAATCGCCGAGACCTCGCCTGCTTATCAGCAGAGTGGAGACGCGGGGAGGTTGACAGGAATATCTGCCGGTGCCTACGCTGTGGCACATTCCTCTGACCCAGGCAGAATTCCAACAGAAAATGCCTCCTCTCTGTTATGGCTGGTGAGGCGCTGTGCTCTGTCAACTTCTCTTTGCAGCTTTGCTTATGTTATTTGCACAGCAAGGCCCCACGACCACCCTATTCCCTAAGGTGCAAATAACTAGACAACATACAGGATATTGGGCTGTGGGGATCAAATAAGGCCACAACTTTATCAGTTACAGATGTGAAAGGTTTGATCACAGTCATCAAGGTAAGCAACTGGGAGTGTTGCTAAGGGTGAAGCCAGCTTGGGGCGGGGGATGCCCTATGACCTACATCAAATCAGGGCATCCCCCAAGTGGTCCACATTGGAGGAGTGGTGTGCCCCTACGTGGGCATCAGACAGGAGCCACTCCTCCTGGATCCTTTTAACAGGATACCCTTACCTGTGGAGGGGCAGGCAGAGACTACAACCTCCCCTCCAACCAAGACTTGGCTTACCCAATACCTTAACACCAATCAAGGCATTATTGGCTCGCTGCCAAAGCACTCACACCTGCAACTAACACTCAGTGCCCTCCACTATATTGCATAGCCAGATATTATTGTCAGCATCTGAGAGGTGGACCCCACCTCGGTGGAAAAGCACCTCCTGATTAACATTGATGTCTGGGTGATGAATTAGAACGCTCCATCCTGCGACCAATAGCACGATTGGCCTGCTTCTATGCCTGATTCAAGCTAGCAGGGCTCCAACAATGTCTCCAAAAGGCCCTGCCAACCGGGTATTTATCCTTCCTCTGGACACGATGCCGAGCGCTGCTACAGATCAGTTGGCACCATGCCCAGGGGAACGCCCCGTAGATTCCTGCTGCCATTGGCCAATTTGGCGGCAGGAGTATGTTTGGGCCAGCAATAGGCCAGTTCACAGAGGAGATGCAGTGCTCACCCGCAAAGCCGCCCACCCAAGGAGGGCAAATGGACATTCTGCAAACACTCCTTTCCTTGGAGACTGTGTGTAGTAAACGGTAGTGCTGAAACACCACAGCCAGTCCCAAGGTCTTCCATGCCAGACCTTTCTAAAGGAAAGGAAGGCCAGCTGTAGATCATTCCTTTTTCAAGCAGAAGTTTCAGGCTCTGGCATGTTTAGCTGACAAAGCTGGCATTAAGAGTAGATAACATCAGGCACCTGACTCTACTTATGTGGGATCTGTACAGTGTTGCCTTTTAGCCCATATCCCTGATGCATTGGGTACTATTAACCAAGCAGAAGCATAGCACTTACTTGTAGCAGGAGTTTATGCCTTAAGGGGAATATAAGCTGAGCAGTTAATGCGCATAAAAACTGGACGTTGTGCACATTCACCAGGCCTCATGGAAAATGCATGCATCATCGTCCCATGAAGAGGGAATTCTGCACATTTCCCGGTCAATATATATAACCTACAATACTCCTTGGGGAATGAGCATGTCTCAGCTGAACTTTGTACATATGCACTTTGTGCATAATCCCTAACCGACCTTAGGGAATGTGCTGTGTTTACTGAATTTAATGCATTATTCAGCCATTAGGCATAATCTTCAAAGGTCCCTTGGCTCACCACCTACTTTGGTCCCAGGGCCGGAAGTTCCCCTCCCCTGAAGCAAAGTGATGACAAATCTCCCAAACTGTGACTGTTGACACAGCTACTTTTAATTCAGTTCTAAGTATGGATAGGGGACAAATTTGATTCAGTCTGCAATTAAATACAAACTTACCAAACTCACATTTTCTGAAACAATATGCAAATCGGAACCCAGGCTTCCGTTGAAATTCACACGTATCTGAATTTTGCAAAGCAGTTCTTCAGCCAAGTAATGCATACAAAAACACCCATCCCAGGGGAGAGCGTGCATGAAAATGGAACATATTAGTGAAAAAACCACAGAAATGCTTTATGTTAGGGGAAATTGCTTTTCAAAAATGTGTACATTAGGAGAGATGATGAATTTTTATGAGGGTGTGTTTTTTAGAAAATTGCAAACTGATGTGAAAATATGGAGAGACGAGAAAAATGAGAAGCTAAGTGAATCTCTTCACTTAACCCTAGTGCCAAGTCCGTTTCACTTCTATGGCTCCCAAGCAAAGCATCCTGAAAGGAATTGTTTTGTGAAGCGGGGTAGTAGCTCCCCTTTGAGGTTTTTTGAGGAGAGCCAAGAGAGTCAAAATGGATTCCCAGCCATTATGGAAATGCAGATATATCGCAAGCATCGTAAGATACAGTGTGGCATGTGAGAGCTGCCCTCTAACCAACCGTTCTGAAATTAGCACAATAAATGCAATCATGTTTGAATACAGGAATTTTATTATTTGTTACATTTGCATCCCATTGTTCCTCTGAGGAGCTTAGGGTAGCACACATTGATCCCCGCTCCCTCATTTTATCCATGCAACATCTCTGAGAGACTGAATGGCCCAATATCACAGTCAACTTTACAGCTGAGAGAGAGGTAAGCCCCCTACAGGGTTATTAAAGAACTCCACTAAGATATGATCAATGGTTCTTTTTATCACCTCTAGTGTGCAAATGAACGCCCACTGCCGGATTTACATATAAGCTAAACAAGCTATAGGTATACGGCCTCGGTCCAGTATACCTGAAGGTGCGTCTCCACCCCTATCATTCTGCCTGGACACTGAGGTCCAGTGCTGAGGGCCTTCTGGCGGTTCCTTCATTGTGAGAAGCCAAGTTACAGGGAACCTGGCAGAGGGCCTTCTCGGCAGTGGCACCCACCCTGTGGAATGCCCTCCCACCAGATGTCAAAGAGAAAAACAACTACCAGACTTTTAGAAGACATTTGAAGGCAGCCCTGTTTAGGGAAGCTTTTAATGTTTAATAGACTATTGTATTTTAATATTTTGTTGGAGTCGTTGGAGAAACCCAGCCAGATGGGCGGAGTATAAATAATAAATTACTACTACTACTACTACTACTACTACTATTACTACTACTACTACTTAGGGCCCCACTCTCTCGCCCCCCCATTTCACTATTAATATACTTTTTCTTAATTGTATTTCAGTTTAATAATTACTTTGATAAAATACATATTTTGTTATGCGCAAATGGCTTTAGATACCTATTAGGTACATACATAACCATATAGCATATATTCAACACAAAAAAATAGTGACAATTTGTTGTTGACAAAGGACAGCTGGACATATAAAGGCCCCCATTACCTTCAGTAGCTTAGGGCCTCATCAAACCTAAATCCGGCCCTGTGCTGAACTATGGTTTGGCATTCTAGCCAACCAATTATTGATAATGGGAAGCAAGCAAGCAAGCAAACAAACAAACAAACCTGTCTGTACACAGTGTGTGCTTGTTATTAGATCAGTACCATCAAAAATTAAATGTGTTGACACACACTTCCTGTTTTTAGAACAAAGAGCATAGGAAACAACTGAGGTTAGCCTCACACTGTGGCAAGCACAATATTAACAGGCGAACCACCCACCAATGCACGGCTGCAGAGGTGGCAGCACAGAAATGTGTAGGTATTTTGTGGTTTCCTGTTCTATAACCAGGACAAACTCTTTGGTGCAATATTTTCCCCATCATAAGATTCACACCCAATAAATTCCCCCTCGCCTGACAAAATTTTACGTAACAGGCATCTACTATAACTATGTAGATGTTTTGGCTTTCCTATATGATCAATAGAATTAAAAGATATGAGAGGTAGTGAGAAGGTGCCATTGGCATGCATATTGCCTTACAGAGGACAAGTTTTTGCCCCAAGGAGCTTACGATCTAAAATCCTAACTTCAGTACACTTATATAAGCACATTTCTTTCTGTTTTTAAATGAAAAAAAAAATATAGAATACTGGAGAGGTTCCTTAAATGCTCATTCCATCCTTAGATATTTCTGGAAAATTTTAAGTGGAAGGAATTCATTTTCTGATATTTCTTGATTCTTGTCACAAGTGAAGAAAGAGACGATGAAGAAGAAAAAAGAATACATTGCGACCACTGAAAATGGCCATCACAGCAGCCACGCAATCAGTCTTTTGCCATCTACCCTTCCACTGCATCATGGTAAAAGTAGTATCTCTGTGCTGCGTCATGGTGATGGTAGTATGTGTTCCTCAAAGCAGGGAGAAAGCATGTCAAATGTTAATTGAATACTTAATGCTTTGAAGTAAATAATTTGGTTTTGGTTTCAGGCACAGGTGCAGATCTGTATCTATTTATGTGAGATGATTCACCCATCATCTCTGTTAATTATGCGATTATTTCCTCAAGCAAGGGAAACAATGGAATGGGCTATATCAATTAAGATGATTTTTCACTGGCACAGGCTATGAGCTGTACTGCTCTGTAATAATCTTATCATAATCAAATGAAAGAGGGATATTTTGTCCTGCAAGGCAGAGCGACATCACTGGAATATTCCAGTTGAAATGGGAAATTAGATTGGCTTTTGCTGTGAAAATGTTTCCTGTGTTCAAACATGGAAGAACATGCACGCATGGTCCCGTTGTAAGTGCATTTAGAATATTCTCCAGTCTGCTTTTCTTCTGCAAAAGGCACTCAAAGTAACTAAGAGCGTAACCATCAAAATAATCAACACAGTACATCAAAAGCACTATAATGAAGAGAGCGAAAAACAGAAGTAAGATTTACAGGCTGTTAAGAAACTACAAGAAACTACACTTCATCGGCAGTAAAAATAAAAGTGACTAAATGCCTTTGTATCAATTACAGTGTCATGTTCTCAATTTGAATCATCAACCTTTGAATCACTTCAACTGTAGTCGTTTGACTCATTCAGCTTCGTGTCTGGACCCAAAGGTCAAGAGGAAGAGACTGAAACTCAGTGGTGGAGCCTTGCATGCAAAACAGAGCAAAGGAAAGACCCTCTGTAGCAAATACTGGAGAGCCGCTGCCAGTCATAGTGAGCTAGATGGACTAAGGGTCTGATCTGATATGGCAGCTTCCTCTGTGGGGGGAAAGTGCCATTTGAAGTCAAATGGGACTTACCTCAGAGCAAGCAGGCATAGGATTAGCCTGCCCATGATTAGGGCCAGGTCTGCTCCACAGTGCAGTTCTGTGCATATTTACTCAAAAGTAAATCCTGCTGTATCCAATGGAGCTTACTCCTTAGTAAGTACATTTAGAAATGCAGCCTCAGCCAGGTAACTCTCTGGTGTTTCAACCAACCAACAACAACAACAATAATTTATTATTTGTACCCCACTCATCTGGCTGCGTTTCCCCAGCCACTCTGGGTGGCTTCCAACAAAGATTAAAAATACAACAAACTGAAACTGACACGGGGACAAATGGAAGAAGACGCCTTCACCCTGGTATGGTTACACTTTATCACATACACCGGGGCTGGCAAAACTTTTGTGGCTTGGGCCGGTTCACGGTCCCGCAGACGCCACGGTGTGCTGGAGTGTGTGTGCGCGTACGCACACATGCGCAAATGCTATTTCTGACGCTCCTTCCAGCATGGAGGAGGCCAGCTTCCCATTGGCTGTAGGAGCTTCCTGCAGCCAATGGAAAGCTGGCCAGAATCGCAGAAGGCGGTCCCTGCTCTGCTCTGCGCCGGTTTAGTGCGGCGCATGGGAACCGACAGAGTGGGCCAGTTAAGCGACCCTGTGGGAAGCTGTGAGAGGGTGTTGGGACTTTGCCTACGTGCAGCTTCCCACAGAAGCAATTAAGGAGTAGGCCGAAGGCCTGGAAGACTGAGCAGGGGGAGTTATTCTGCCTAGTGATATAGAACCTTGGATACAACTCTGCTATTGCATAAGGTCACCCATATAGGCATGGTGACTTATGGCTTTCCTGTGTTGGTTGGTTGGTTGGTCAGTGGTTGTTTGAGAGTTTGTTGGCGTTTGTTCAGAGACAGAGTTAAGATCCGTGTCTGTATCTTGTATATAGTAACTTGTGAGTCTGCTGTAAATAATAAACCTCTAAGTAACCAAGCTACTAGTAGCAGCGTCTTGTTCCTGCTTCATCCTGCCAGCTTGCAACCGAATGCTTCTGGACAGTCTGCGTATGCATTGCAGTATTCAACAAGCATCTGCGTAGGCTTAACAAAACTTTTAATCTATGGAATTTCTGCCTCACATCTGTAGCCCATAGTGCTGTCTTGTAGCAGCCTCCAAGCATAAAGCTATACTACTAAAAGTACACACACACACACACACACACACACACACACACACACACACACCCCAAACTAGATTCTGAGCAAGAAGCTACCAGATCCACATTCTGTAGATGATCAAGAAGATTCTGGACCTTCATTTGCCTCTAAACCCTAAAGGGATTTTTTTTTTTTAAAAAAAAATGAAGCAGTGCCTAGAGACAAAGGAACATTACTCTTTCACACGGTCCTGGTAGCACAACCGCGATATGCTGACTGCTGCAAAAGATGCCCTACATCTAAGGAAATGGCTCATTAAATTTTGGGATCTTGTTATAATGAACATCAATGGCATATGCATATCCAGGAAGGGAAAATTTAAAATCAACAATTGGGGTGAAAGTGGGATTATTTCAAAGTTGTCGTATTCAAAAGCTAAACAAGTTATTACTAGAAGTAAGCCCTTTCCCTTTGCTGTAACGAAGCTTAAATTGAAAAAAGAAAGGTAACCCCAATTAATCAAACATTGAAAGCAATTTAAAACAACTAGCCAAGATACAAATAATGGGTTGGATCCCATGCTAGTCCTACTCAGAGAAGACCCACTTAATACACACAATGAACTTAGGCTCATTCATTTCAGTGGGTCTACTCAAGTACAACTCAATACTCTTAGCTAAAATGCTGCAATGACTTCAGTAAACTATGTTCATCTGTTTTTAACATATGGAATTACAGAAGATTTTATAGACCAGCAGAAGGTAATGCACCTCACATCTTCAGTGCATCAGATTCTTTCGTAGTAGCAATAAGGTATAAACCCATATAATAAAAAGCACCAGAAAATTTCCAGTTACATCCCTGAGCAACAATTTACTGGGCACGTGCTGCTCCACTGGAGCTTCATAGACTTATAGGATTCTTTTAGACCTCTAGACTACCTTGTACCTTGGTTCCCAAACTGCTTGGTTTCCAAACAAATCGGCTCCTGAATGCTGCAAGCCCAGAAGTAAGTGTTCCGGTTTGTGAACATTTTTTGGAAGCTGAATGTCCGTTTTGGTTGTCGGCATTGTTTCTGGGGCCCATCAGCCAATCAGAAGCCACGCCTTGGTTTGCGAATGTTTTGGAAATCGAACGGACTTCCAGAACGGATTGAGTTCAAGAACCAAGGCACCACTGTACCGAGGTAGGATCTTTGCTTCCTAATGGGCACAAGAATGCCATTGTCCATGTTATCCATAGTAGGGTGTACCACGTGGAGAAGGCAGAGGTTTCTGTGGGAAAGACATGCCTCAGTGGTATATCACATGCTCCCAAAATTCAAGAATTTATTCAAGAAAATGGATTAACAGATGACAATGGGCTCTATTTATAAGTTTCTGGGTAACCACTTTCAAGATAAAATGCAGCCATATACTTCCCACCCCATGTCATAAATCTGATTCCTATTACCATTTTCATTAGTTACTAGGGAGTATACCCCTGCCCTCTTTGCTCACCGCCCCCTTATAACTCACAACCCCCTCCCCCTTACAGCTAGCCCCCCCCAAACCCACCCCTTACAGCACCTCAAAACCTCCTTATACTGCAGTAGCATCCAGTGATGCGGTAAGAGAATAAGAATAAGAATAAGAATATCTTTATTGTAAGGGTGGGGCTCTGTTGCTCTCCTGGCTTCCCAACACTACAGGGTGGGGGTCACTATTGCATAATGAGAGGGGGAGAGGAGAGATAAAATGTAAGTCCCATTGCCTGTTAAAAGCCTTATGTCCCCTTTCATTTTCTTTGATGACGTTTAACTGATGGTGTTGATGCTTTCTTGCTTTCAGGGACAGTTCAGAATTCAGACCGAGTGATGGCCATAATGGCCCTGAAGATCCCTCAGGGTGAGGTAGGCCTCCGAAGAGCTCAGCACCTGGCTGGAAGATGCAGCTCTGCAGAGATCATTGGCTTGGCCTGAGTTCTGAATTATAGGCTGGGCAAATGCAGCCCTATTGTCTTCCACAGAGCCTGTAGAAGGGTCTACCCTTCCAGTTGCTTCTGTTCCATCAGTAATGCTGCCAGACGGCTCCCAGACACATGAAAAGTCCTTTTCCAGAGACTTGTGGGGGTGAGCAATGGCCTCACTCCCTTCTTTGTTCTCATCCTGTTTCACTTCTGATGTCACAGGGAAGCTCTCTGCTGATGGAAGAGTCCTTGGACAACCTCCAATCTTCTGGTTTGGGACCTTTGCTTCTTGCAGAAAAGACTCACTCTCCTGGTCTGCCATGATGCTGTAGGCAGGTGGCGGCGACCGGTTGTCCCAAGTTTCATGGAGCACTTTGTAGGAGTCAGGGTCGCTGTCCTCACTGCCACTGATCTCTTGAGTAAGAGGGTCGTAGGTGAAATACACCTTGCAGGGCTCAATCTCGAGGGAATCATCAGTGTGGAAGAAAAAATAGCCCCGGTTGGTAAAGCAGCTGGATGAAGAATGTCCACTAGTCTCTGGTGCATCCGTATTAGTAGGATGTTCCTTGGGAAGGAGGAGGCAAGGCTCTTGATTGCCTTTCTGCATCACCTCAAGCACAGAAATATCCGGAACTGCTGCAGCCAGGTAGAAGGAAGACATGGGCGCTGGTGAGGAGAGCCACTTCTGTTGGTTTTAGTGGGGAAGCACAAAAAGAAAACAAAGGGTAACGTTCAAACAGCTGCGATGCCACCATCAAAGAAACAAGCAGAAGTTGGTGAGTGTTCCATTCACGTAGTTCAATAAATTGAACTCATACAGAATAGCTTCCCCTGATCTTTAATCTAGGGCTGGGGAACTGGATCCAGTTGGCAGGACCCATTTTGACAGGAGAGCTGTCTCTTTTTGTACAATACCCTGATTTCTAACTGATGCAGGGTGGTTTAAAAATATGTCAGCAAATAAATACGGTAGCAACGATTTTGGTCATGCCACTTACAATAAGGGCTAAAACTGGAGGGGAAGAAATGTGTTTCAGTTTGCATTTTCACATGACTCTACCAAATTTGCACTTCCTTGAAACAACATGTGGGCTGAAAAGCAGCTCCCTCCTTCAACATTCACACTTCTCTGAATTTTGAGATGCAGTTCTCCATGCAAATAATGTGTACAAAAATGCATTATGTTAAGGGAAATTGTACATAAACTTCAGTATATCAGGAGAAATGCACAGTATTATTATTTTTTGCGATGACTATTTTTTTCAATAGCGCCAATGTGGGAGTGTGGCAAACTCAACATAAGACTGGAAAAATATGAAACGGAGAAAAAAATATGAAATTGATGGATTAATCCCTACCACAGATATGCAATATTTGTGTGGATTGTGACTTGTCTAAATCTACCAATAGCAACCTTCAGACAAACAAAAATCAGATTGAATACAAATACTACAATAGGAGGGACTGAGAGTCTTTGCTGCGCCACACAAAAAAACATGCAAAGTGAAATGTTGCAAGCTGCACTTAAATGTTGGATAAATGAGAAGCTTAAGATAAGCAAAAACTATCCATCCCAAATTATAGGCAGCAGTCTTGTCCTCCATCTCCTTACCCCCTCAACCTCCAAGTCCACCTTACCTGGATATCTCCTCCATGGACAGAAGTGAGAGACGGGAAGAACTCAGCAGGGTCTGGCAAATGGATCTTCAGCACCTTCCTTAAGCTAAAGCAAACAGAGTTTAGGGTGAGAAGGGTGCAAAGGGAATATGGGTTTGGACAACAGTACAACTAAGCATAGCCAGGAATGGAGGAGGGTGGTGGACTAGTCATGTGGATGTTGGGCAGGGCCCTGCGGGACTTGACATCCTTCCGCAGGGCCTGCAAGACAGAGCTGTTCCACCAGGCCTTTGGCCAGGGCACAGCCTGACTCCCTCCCTCGGCAATCTTCGCAGAGCTCTGGCCCAATGGTTGCTAGTGGCTTGAATTAATTAATTTTTATAATGAATGATTTTAGAATGTTGTTTATGTTGTACTTTTGTACTGTTTTATTGTTGTTAGCCGCCCTGAGCCCGGCTTCGGCTGGGGAGGGCGGGATATAAATAAAATTTATTATTATTATTATTATTTAACCAGGCCTTTGGTTGATGGACATCTGATGCCCTTTTAGACATCTTGTGGAAGGGGGGATTATTAGGTTGTCTTTGTTCTTATTTTTATTAGTGGGTGTTTTATATTGTAATTTTATGTTGTGAACCGCTCTGAGATCTACAAGTATAGGGAAGTATACAAATTTAACAATTAAATAATAATAAAATGTAATTTGTTCAACTGAAAAAAGGCAAAAAGGGTATTAACAGCAACATAAAGCCTTTGCCTAGTAGGTAAAAGAAAGGTAAAATACCCCTGGACAGTTGAGTCCAGTCGAAGGCGACTATGGGGTTGCGATACTCGTCTTGCTCTCAGGCTCAGGGAGCCGGCGTTTGTCCACAGACAGCTTTCCAGGTCATGTGGCCAGCATGGCTAAACCACTTCTTGTGTAACGGAACGCCGTGACAGAAACCAGAGTGCATGGAAACACAGTTTACTTTCCTGCCACACTGGTACCTATTTATCTACTTGAACTGGTGTGCTTTCAAACTGCTAGGTTGGCAGGAGCTCAGACAGAGCAATGGAAGCTCACTCCATTGTGCGGATTCAAACCACCGACCTTCTAATCAGCAAGCCCAAGAAGAGGCTCAGTGGTTTAGACCACAGTGCCACCTGTGTCCTTATTATGAATGAAATCTAAGGACACATCATTCCTCCTCCTCCTCCTCCTCCTCCTCCTCCTCCTCCTCCTCCTCCTCCTCAGCAACAACAACAGAAACAGAGGATTTGGATGACTGGGAACCATGTGAGATTTCTGACTTAGGTCTCAAAAATCCAGAGAAAACCCTGATGCCATTTTTCAGGCTGGTTCTGCCCATTCAGCAGAGTGTAGCGGTAGAAACATGAGGCAGTGGAGAAGACAGACTGTACTCTTTCAGACTGCAGGTGTGTGTGGGTATCATGTCTGAAGATTCCCCTTCAGAAGAAAACTCCTTGTACGAAGAACACTAAAGCCTAGGGGAGAAAGGTTCAAGATGAGTCCTTTCCTTGCTCAGCTAATTTTCTGCTTAGGAAGTGCTTACATCAAGTATCATTAAAAGTGGATTCTTCCAGCTGCAGTCAGAAGCTACAGCCCATTCTACCACCTCATTCCCAGCACATGCAGAAGTGACCATTATCACAGTTTAGCTGTTGGCTAAGGAAACATGGTTAGTGTCCCTGGATGGCAGAGTATGGAAGCAAGATCTCTGTTCCCTGTTACCGTTTTGATGCCGGTGATTTGCCCCTCAGGAAAATGGCGATGAAGAAGAGGAAGATGAAGACGAGACTCCCCAAAAGGGTGAGAAGAACTGTCAGGAGCAGACTTGGAGACGATGCATCCCCTACAAAGAGGAGGAATTAGCCATTCATTGAAGACAGTTGATTCCCATCTGAACCAAAGGAACAGGTGTATACAAATTGCCTCTTAAAATTATCCACCCTATTGGTGTGCAGAGATACAGAATTTCTCCAGGTGTGGGAGAAATTCACCAACCCAGGGTTGGTTCTTAGCAGTGCTTGTTTCCTAAGATTCTTTTTGAATGTGGTGCTGCAACTGTGTTGTCAGGCTAGCCCCTTTCCTACAACCTCCACAGTGTCCCAGACTATTGTCATTCCAGGGAATTGTGAAGGAAGAAGGGAGGTGGAATGGTTGGCATTCACACACACACACACACACACACACACACACACACACACACACCTACAGTGGAGAATATTCAGAAAAAGTTCTGCAAAGTGGCATTATTTTCTCTAAGGGGTTAGAAAAGAGAGAGCGCAATCTCAGAATTTTCCTCTGAAAAAAATGTTTTCTGAATTTAAAATTTGAAATTTGGCAGAATATTTGGACTATATGATATGTATTTGTATAATTTGGAATACTTAATGTGATTTGATTGGGTTGTTAAAATGGAAATTTAGTAAAAATTATTTTAAAAAGAAAAGAAAAAATGTTTTCTGGGAAATTTTGGCTCAGCCTTCATCCTCAGATGGAGTGCATGGATTTAAGGGTGTGCAACTCAATGCACCCCTGCAAGTGTTGGTCTCCATTCAACAAAAAAAAGTGGAAGGGAATATTTATATATGGGTGGCTGAAGCACTTTTTTAGTGCTGCCTTGAATAATTAATAGCAAATAACATTTGCACTTTTATTTTGTTGCTCTCCCCTTGCGAACACACACCTTGATAACCTCTAAAGTGTCCCATGATGGCTTCCAGATTAAAAGCAGATATGTACAACAAGGAAA
This sequence comes from Podarcis vaucheri, assembly GCF_965113315.1. Taxonomy (NCBI): domain Eukaryota; kingdom Metazoa; phylum Chordata; class Lepidosauria; order Squamata; family Lacertidae; genus Podarcis; species Podarcis vaucheri. The sequence continues at coordinate 46,714,779 of NC_138748.1, read as the reverse complement.
AAAAATGAGAAGGGCCTAAAAACAGTACCTTTAGAATAGGAATGGGGGACCTGTGGCCTGCCAATGTTGCTGGACTACAACTCTCATCACCCCTGGCTGCTGCATCCTATTTTATGGGCAACCACAGAAGGGGTTGTTTTTTTTAATACTTAATTTCAGCAAGGGGAGACTCAGGGGCCCCATGTAGACAACCTTGCTGTAGTAAGTATGCTCAGGCCTGCAACCTATAAGGATCAAAAAGGTTTGGAAATGCATACTCTGAAGGGTGGGGGGGAAATGTATAAAATTACACTTTTAAGCGTGAATCTTCATGCAGTTTTTTTTAAAAATGCAGTATCTCAAATTAATGTCTGAATGAGACTGAACAGACTTATGGGTGATCTCATGTGAAATTAACATCAGCTAAAAACAGCCCGATTTGCTCATTCCTAGAGTGGCAGGCTGTATGTGCAAAGGCCTCTGATAATGCAAGATGTTTTTACACTGACAGCTACATTAGTCAAATTACAACGTTATAAATGTGTTATATCACAGAGGCAACAGATGGCGTTGCAGAACTGAAATCTCAACTCAATATTTTCCATTGTGAGAAGTTTAAAAAGTTTTTTCCCCAGAGTGTTTTCATAGCATTTTTTAAGTAGCTGTGTAGATCTAGCTAGGGTGGAAAGTATATGCTTTTCTTGAAGATTTCCACCCCGTGCTCCAGTACATAGATACACCCCTGATTACATGCTCAGAGCCTGTTTGACACTAAGTCCACCCCACCCCCAAATTTATAAAGGCCTTGGGGTCCTTATCTGTCCCATTTTTCAAGTATCCTACAGGTTTTGTTCTGTGAGCCTTACCTTTATGAGTCGTCCATGTTACAGGCATGCTCCATTTGCTCCATGTGCTATTGTAAAGAGCCGTGCTCTTTATTACCTTCACACGAACAGCGGCCTCATACATTGTGTCAGGAGAAAGAGTCTCAAATTTCATCCACCTCTGATCCTGGATATTGGAGCCGATTATGTAAGCCTGCAAGATGGAGTCAAAGGTGGGGAATGATTTCAGACTGTGTGCACTCCTTGATTATACACAACATGTTTGTGCATTGCTGCCCTCTAGAAGAGCGTAAGAAGAACGTAAGAAGAACCCATCTAGTCCAGCATTCTGTTCTCATCTGGCAGTGGATGTAGTTCATCGGTAGTAGCCACTGATTGCTTTATCCTCCATGAACTTATCTAAGCCTCCCTTAAAGTAATCTAAGTTGGTGGCCATCACTGCTACTTCTTGGGACTGAATTCTGTAGTATAATTATGCACTCTGTAAATAAGTATTTTCTTGAGTAATTATGAATCTTCCAACAATAAGCTTCATTGGATGTTCCCAAATTCTAATGTTATTAGAGGGCAGAGAAACTTTTCACAATCCCCTTTTTTTTTGCACCAAGCAGAGTTTTTATATACCTCTACCGTATCTCCTCTAGCTCACCTTTCTCTAAATGACGAAGTCCCAAATGCTGTATCCATTACTACTACTACTACATTAAATTTGTATAGCATCCGTCGATCTCAGGGTGCTTCACAACATAAAAATACACTATACAAACTGCAAAATACATGATAAATATAAAAACAGCAACAAACCAATAATCCCCTCCTTCCATGACACATTTAAAAGGGCATTGGATGTCACTCAGCCCAAAGCCTGGTTGAAGGGGAACATTTTTGCCTGGCACCTCAAAGTGTATACAGTGGTGCCTCGCAAGACGAAATTAATTCATTCCGCGAGTTTTTTCGTCTAGCGAATTTTTCGTCTTGTGAAGCACGGTGTCGGAAAAGTTTTGGAAAAGCTTCAAAAATCACCAAAAACCTCAAAAAAGGCTACCACACCGCGTTCTATGAGTTGCTCCTCGAAGTCAAGTCACAACTGTATTAACGGTGTGAAGAAAAAGGAAACAAACTTGCAAGACGTTTTCGTCTTGCGAAGCAAGCCCATAGGGAAATTCGTCTTGCGAAGCAGCTCAAAAACCGCAAAACCCTTTCTTCTAGCAAGTTTTTCGTCTTGCGGGGCACCACTGTAATTAAGGTGCGAAGCAAATCTCCCTGGGGAGAGCATTCCCCAAATGGGGAGCCACTGCAGAAAACTCCCGTTCTTGTGTTGCCACCCTCCAGACCTCTCAAAGAGGAGGCCCTCGTAGAAGGGCCTCAGAGGATGATCTCAGGGTCCGGGTGGGTTCATATGGAGAGAGGTGTTCCTTGAGGTATTGTACTGGGATCTGCCCAACAATTCCTTAATCTCTATATGGACACACACTCAGTGATTATCCTGATCTGTTCCGTTAGGGATGATCAACTGATTGAGGCACGAGAGCCTGACTTCTTTGACCTTCTACTTAACTTCTAAGACAAAAGGTATGGGCAGCTAACCAATAAATACTTCACTTTCTCACAGGGGCACCGACTTGCCCCCCACATTGAGGGGGCCCAGCCATGTGACGTGTCACATGATTTCACCCAGCATGTGCCGGGTGGGGGCAGGACACATGGAGGGCGATCTTTGCCTTTGCTCGTTCCAGCCCCCACCCAGCTCCTGAGCTCCCAGGTAGGGGCTGAGGAACGCAGAGGGTGCCTGGCTGTGGCAGGAGATGTCAGCCCCCTCAAAATGGGGGGGGGTGTCAGTCCCCTACCCACCAATATTGAGGGGGCGGAAGGTATAGTTGGTGCCCCTGCTTTCTCAAGAGAAGGTAGCATTTCTGCTGCACCTCTAAAATGTATCACTTTATTGTTTTGGATCTTGTATTAAAATGGCTGTCTGGGTCCAAGGAAAGGAAAGGAAAGTGGACTACAAAAGAATTGTTGTTGTTGTTTAGTCGTTTAGTCGTGTCCAACTCTTCGTGACCCCATGGACCAGAGCACGCCAGGCACTCCTGTCTTCCCAGGCACTCCTGTCTTCTACAAAAGAATAAACCAGATCAAATCTTTACCATCCATATAGATGTCTCTTCACACTCACCTTGCTAGGATCTATTTTTTTATATCGTATTTGGTACTCCACCTCATTTTCCAAATAATGTGAGAGAGCACAGAGCTTCCAAGTTAAATTGTAGGAAAGCGTCTCGTCATTTTCCATTTGGACGTTGCAAGGAGACCGCAGTCGAACTAAAGACAACAAGAGAGGACCAGCAGGTAACATTAACAACAAAACTGCTGAGCTGGGTACACATTCACATTTGCTGTGGTTCCAGTGCTCTTCCACTGCTGACTTTTGAATCTGTCTACACATGAAGTTACCCGCAACACAGAGCTATCCTGTCGCTTCTCGAGAAATTATGTTGTTTGGTGCCTTTTCTCTGAAACCAGCTTCAATCTGAAAGGTAAACTTGGGCCACACCCGCTTGGCAGTTAAGCTGACGTGTGTGCATTTGAGACAGGCATTGCACACGTGCAGATGACACCTTCATGACTGACAGTTCAGGGGGGGTGCAGGGGCGGGGAAATCCAACAGGTAATGTGCACCAGGTGAAGACTCTCTAGTGTATAGAACAGCATGCAAATCACAACATGAAATGCAGCATTTTAAGCCTCTACTGTGTGCCTTAGCCAAAGGTAGCGATGGATGAATCTTTCAATTTCAGTTCTTCTCAGTTTCTCCTTTTTCTAATCTTCAACTCAGCTCAAAACAGTTCCACATCAATTTGCATTAGAAAAAAATCCTCCTCACGAAAATCTGCTAGCAATTAAGTGTGCATTTCTCCTACGATACAGTACGCATTGCCACATACAATTTCCCCTAATACATACATTTTTGCAGTTCCCCCTAATACAATGCATTTTGTGTTATTTTCAAACACGCATGCAATTTAAGAAAAAATTGTATATCACTTAACTGTAAATGAAACCTTAAAGCAGTTTGCTAAGACTATAAAATATACTCTTTTTAATGTGTTTTTATGCACCTTTCCTACTAATATACACAGTTTAATGCATTTCTAGGGGGTTGAGAACTGCATCTCAAAATGTGGAGAAGTACAAATTTCTAAGGTTTGCTACACAGAATCATAGAAACAGAATTGTAGAGTTGGAAGGGACCTCTGGGTCAACTAGTCCAATCTCCTACAATGCAGGACTCTCAACTAGATCATACATGACAGATGACCCTTCAACCTTTGCTTAAAGACCTCCAAGGAAGGAGAGTCCATCTCCTCCCATGGGAGTCCATTCTACTGTCCAACAGCTCATACCATCAGAAAGTTCTTCCTATGTTTATTCGGAATCACCTTTCTTGTAACTTGAAGCCACTGATTCAAGTCCTAGCTCCTGAAGAAATGAGAAAACATGCTCCATGTGACACCCTGTAGATATTTTAAAATGGCTCCCCTCTCAGTCTCCTCTTTCCCAGGCTAAACATACTCAGCTCCCTCAACCTCCCTCACAAGTCTTGGTTTCTAGACCCTTTATAATCTTGGTTGCCCTCCTCTGTAGATGTTCAAGCATGTCAATATCCCTCATAAATGGTGGCGCCCAAAACTAGACACAGTACTCCAGGTGTGGTCTAAGGCAGGATAGAATGGTACTATTACTTCCCTTGTTTTGGGTAGGCTTGCATTAAAATGCAAGCTGAACTGAATGAACCTACGACACTCCATATGTTGTTAAGTTACAATATTCATAATACTCAGTCATTGGCTATCTTGGCTTGGGATGATGGAGGTTGGAGTCCACAGTTTCCCAATCCTTGTAGCACAGTCTGTTGTAGCTGTAAGCCTCAATCTCTCAGTGAAAACGGGCCTTGCTCCACTCTTCTCTGCATGACTGTCTCACAGATAGAAAATCACAGCCAGTGGTGGAGCAAGCCCAGGTGGGGCCAGCTGCCTGTGGGGAGGAGCGAACCTGGGCAGGGCACTCCGCAGGGCCCCCAAGGGGCCTCCTCCCACTCAGCCACCCTACAGCTGAGGGGGGGTGGCGGGCGGACCATTTGGGCAGCGGGGAGCCTGCGCTCGCCCAAGCCACCACGTCTCTCCCAGGAGAGATGTGTGGCTAAGGCACGCTACAGGTCCCACGGTGAGTGCCACCCGGCATTTTGCCATGCCCCTCAGTGGTGACACCCAGAGAGAACTGCCCCTACTGCACCCCCTTCCCCCGCCCCTGATCACAGCTACAATGCCTGCAGTGAGACAAACCACATTGTCCTCCCATCTAACTTACACCTGTCACTCACTACTGGAGGAACAATAAATGGAACATCTTTGCAGGTAAAGGTAAAGGTACCCCTGCCCGTACAGGCCAGTCGTGTCTGACTCTAGGGTTGTGCGCCCATCTCACTTAAGAGGCTGGGGGCCAGCGCTGTCCACAGACACTTCCGGGTCACGTGGCCACCGTGACAAGCTGCATCTGGCGAGCCAGCGCAGCACACGGAAATGCCGTTTACCTTCCCACTAGTAAGCGGTCCCTATTTATCTACTTGCACCTGGGGGTGCTTTCAAACTGCTAGGTTGGCAGGCGCTGGGACCGAGCAATGGGAGCGCACCCCGCCGAGGGGATTCGAACCCCTGACGATCGGCAAGTCCTAGGCGTTGAGGTTTTACCCACAGCGCCACCCGCGTCCCCTCTTTGCAGGTAGGGGAACTGAAATAACCAAGTGTTTGTTGCTGTACAGTCAGGAACCAATGCCACACTCCCTCTGTTTCTGTTGGGGGTGGGTCCCTTTGCAGGAGTCACAGCTGTAACAGCTATAGGGGAAGGGGGTGGTAGAGAGAGACGTTTACCATTTACATTGCTCTCCCTTTTCACTTAATGTTTATTTATGAAAATAATTTATAGACCACATTTTTATTTTTTAAAAAACACAGCAGGGTGGTGGACAGCAGATAGAATTACAATGAGATAAAGAAAAACACCATGTTGTGTGTCTAGGGGCCAGTGGAGTCCATCTTAAAGGAGTCACAGCCATAACAGGAGTAAGTTTATTGGGTTTGTTGTGGCTGATAACCAGAAGTTCCTCCACCCTGGCCATAGTATCTGGTCTGTCTCATTTACTGTCAGTTTGACGCACAAGAACAGGAGATCTGATGGCAGGATAAGATACTACATGAAATGACAAGAGGGAAGATGTGGTTGGGCTCAGCCCTACTCTTATCTTTGGCCCATTCTAAGTTATATGGACTTGGTACACACACATTGTCCTTTCCTGACCTTGATGACTGCTAATGTCAAGTTAGTTACAAATAAAGCATCTCTTCTTTGCAACCTTATTTTGGTGCTACTTGGAAGGTGGTGACTCTTGTTCATTGGAGGCTTTTAAACAGAGGAGGGGTGGCCATCTGCCATGGGTTCTTTAGTTGTGATTCCTGCATTGCAGGAGGTTGGATGAGATGGTCTTCTGGGTCCTTTCCAACTCTAAAATTCTATGATGCTAATGATTCATCGATCAGTAGGGTTTAGGTGCATGGGGCTGTTGCTTGCCACGTGTCTTTCTCCTTATGAAGGTACACAAACAGCAACTGCATTCACACAATCAAATCCTGATTTAATAATACAGGAACACAGAGAGCAGCCTTATTCTGAGACAGACCATTGGTCCACTTAGCTCAGTATTTTCCACACTGATTGGCAGTGGTTTGGCTTTCAGGCAAGTGTCTCTCCAGTTCTATTTGGAGATGTGACCTTGGTCTATGCATCCAAGGTCTATGCTATACCAATGGGTTACAGCCCTTCTACAGGGATCTGCACAACTAACTTGCACCCACACATAGTCCAGTTGCTGCCACTTTACTCCTTCACCACCCAAGTAATGAAACAAACCCAGAACCTGCAGTAAAACAATGACTTCTTGTTATGTGCTAATTGGAGAAGTACTGCTATTGGCTTCTAAACAAGCCAGAATTTGGAAACCAACTTTTATACCCTGGTACAAAGCTGGTTTCTATTTTTTTTTTTAATAATTTTTTTATTGCTTTTTTTCCAGGGTCAAATACATCTCCAACAGCACATCAAAAGCGGTTTTACAGAAATAAACAGATTGTACAAGAAAATTTACTTTTCCAAATTAATTATCATAATCAACTGGACTTCCCCAGATCTTCCATCCCCTGCTTTCTTTTCAATAAAAATAAACAGCAATTTAATACCTTATTTTATGTGTTTTTGTATTTTCATTTAATTATATAGTCTATAATTTATACTTTTTAACTTCGTAACTTAGTTTCTCTCCTTTACCAATCTCGATGCTGAAGCGTGTTTTTCCCAAAAACTTAGCAAATTCTCAACATTCATATAACTTATAATGTTTTTGTAAATAGTCCTTAAATTTTTTCCAGTCCTCTTCCACTGTCTCTTCTCCCAAATCTCGGATTCTGCCGGTCATTTTGGCTAATTCCATGTAGTCCATCAGCTGCGAATGCCATTCTTCCAGCGTGGGTAACTCCTGTGCCTTCCAATATTTGGCTATAAGAATTCTTGCTGCTGTAGTTGCATATAAAAAGAAAGTTCTATCTTTTTTTGACACTCTCTGGCCCACAATGCCCAGGAGGAAGGCCTCTGGTTTCTTCTGAAAGGTGTACTTAAACACCTTTTTCAACTCATTGTAAATCATTTCCCAAAAAGCCTTCACCCTCGGGCATGTCCACCAGAGGTGAAAAAAAGTTCCTTCAGCCTCCTTACATTTCCAACATTTATTGTCAGACAGATGATATATCTTTGCAAGTTTGACTGGGGTCATGTGCCACCTGTATACCATTTTCATAATGTTTTCTTTTAAGGCACTACATGCCGTAAATTTCATACCGGTGGTCCATAACCTTTCCCAGTCTTCAGACATTATGTTGTACCCAATGTCTTGTGCCCATTTTATCATAGCTGATTTAACTGTCTCGTCTTGAGTATTCCATTTCAGCAACAGGTTATACATTCTTGAAAGCACTTTCGTCTTAGGTTCAAGTAATTCTGTCTCTAATTTTGATTTTTCCACCTGGAAACCAATTTTTTTTGTCTTTTTTAAAAACCTCTTGGATTTGGGCATAATGTAGCCAGTCTCGCACCTTATTTTTTAATTTTTCTAAACTCATTAGTCTCCAGTTATCTCCACATTTTTCTATTATTTCACAGTATTTTGCCCAGCCGACCTCCATGTTGAGTCTTTTTGGGGCCTTTGCCTCCATTGGTGATAGCCACCTCGGAGTCTTGTTTTCGAATAAGTCCTTATATTTGGTCCAGACAGTGAATAGAGCTTTCCTGACAATATGGTTTTTAAACAATCTGTGAGACTTTACCTTGTCGTACCACAAGTATGCATGCCACCCAAAAGCATTGTTAAACCCTTCCAGATCTAGGACATCAGTGTTTTCTAACAAAAACCAATCTTTCATCCAGCAGAAGGATGCAGCTTCATAATATAATCTTAAGTCCGGCAGGGCAAACCCCCCTCTTTCCTTTGCGTCTGTTAGTATCTTAAATTTTATTCGGGGCTTTTTGCCCTGCCAGACAAACTTCGCAATGTCCTTCTGCCACCTTCCAAAGCATTCCACTCTGTCCACGATCTGAAGGGTTTGAAACAGAAACAACATTCTTGGCAATACATTCATCTTAACTGCTGCAATTCTTCCCAACAAGGAAAGTTTCAATCTTGACCAAATATCTAGATCCTTTTTAATTTCTGACCAACATTTTTCGTAATTATCTTTAAACAAATTCAAATTTCTCCCAGTCAAGTTAACCCCCAGGTATTTCACCTTTGTTACCACATTTAGTTCTGTTTCCTTCTGGAACCCATCTATTTCTGAAGGTGTCAAGTTTTTTGCCAAAACCTTAGTTTTTTGTTTGTTCAGCTTGAATCCCGCCACCCGACCAAATTCAGAAATTAATTCTAAAGCTCTTTTTGCACTAGCTTCTGGCTCCTGTAATGTCAAAACCAAGTCATCTGCAAAGGCCTTTAATTTATATTGTCTTTCTCCGACCTGTATTCCTTCCACCTGCTGGTCTTTCCTAATCAAGTTCAGCAACACCTCCAGGACAGAAATAAATAACAGGGGTGATAGGGGGCATCCCTGTCGTGTCCCTTTTTCAATTTTAAACTCCTCTGTCACCACATTGTTTACTATCAGTTTAGCTTTTTGCTCTGAATATATTGCTTCAATACCATTCTGGAACGCCCTTCCCACTCCCATCCCTTCCAAATTTTTTTTCATAAATTTCCAAGATACATTGTCAAAGGCTTTCTCGGCATCTATAAAAATCAAAACTGCTTTCGTGTTCAAATTCGTCTGTAGTAACTCCAAAACATCGACAATATTCCTGGTGTTATCAGACAAATGCCTGCCGGGAAGGAAGCCTGCTTGGTCTTTATGGATTGTTTCAATTAAAACTTTTTTCAGTCTGTTTGCTAGAATATCAGCAAAAATTTTGTAATCCACATTTAGGAGTGAGATGGGACGGTAATTCCTAAGTTGAGTCTTTTCAGATTCCAGTTTTGGTATCAAAGTGATGAATGCCTCTTTCCACGATTCGGGTGCCCCCTTCCCTTCCATAATTTGGTTACATACCTCCAATAATGGCTGGGCCAAATATTCCTTCAGTATCTTATAATATTTGGAGGTAAGTCCATCTGGGCCTGGAGATTTGCCTAACTGCAAATTCTGAATGGCACTTTCAATTTCCTGTTGTGTTATATTATAATTCAGGAGTGTCCGTTTATCTTGTGTTAGTTTTTGCAGGCCATAACTTTTTAGAAACTTGTTTATCTCAGTCTCTACTTGGGGTCCTTGAGTAAACAGTTTTTTAAAATATCTCTGGAAACACTTTCTGATGTCTTCTGGTTTCTGAATACATTCTCCTTCTACCTCCAGATTGGTAACAAAGTTCAATTTCTGTCTCTTTTTCAGCTGCCATGCCAGCAGCTTCCCACATTTATTTGCAGATTCAAATGATCTTTGTTTCATCTGTTTAATTTTCCATTCGATTTCTTGATTTATCAGTTTGGCATATTGTGCTTGATGGAATTTTATTTCTCTTAAAACTTCTTTTGATTTTGGGTTTAGTCTCAACTTTTTCTCTCCGTCTCTTATCTTCTCCAAAATCTTATCCTTTTTGCCATTCCAGAGTTTTTTCTTAATAGTGTTCTGTTGTATCAGAAACCCTCTCATAACAGCTTTACTCGCGTCCCAGATTGTTTTCTTTTCCACCGAAGTATTCAAATTTATCTCGAAGTAATCTTTCACTGTTTTTTGGGCCTTCCTCACAATCTCCTGGTCTCTAAGCAAGTAATCATTCATTCTCCATCTGAAAGATCCAGCTGGTGTGAGTCTCAGGTCTATTTTCAAGGCATTATGGTCGGAGCAGGTTTTAGGGCAGATTTCGACTTTTTTTGTCTTAGGTGCCAGTCCTCTAGATGTCCAAATTTGGTCGATTCTTGTCCACGATAGGTGGGCCTCAGAAAAGAATGTTCCTTCTTTGCCCAGAGGGTTCTTTGTCCTCCAGATATCAATCAAATCCATACTGTCTGTAAGTTTGAAGAAAGTCTTAGGAAGTCTGCCATCTTTGGTCAAATTCTGATTTTGTGACTTATCCGTGTATGTAGAGACAACTCCATTCATATCACCCATCAAGATGATGTTAGTATAGTCAATATAGTCCAACATTATCTCATGCAGCTTCTTGTAAAATTCCGATTTTCCATCGTTTGGTGCATAGATTCCTACTATCAAAATTTTTTCTCCTTGTGCTTGTATTTCAACCACCAAAATTCTTCCTTGTTCATCTTTAAAGACCAACTTTGGTGCTAGGTTCTCCTTTGCGTATATCACTACTCCTCTTTTTTTCACCTTGTCTGATGAGATGAATTCTTGGCCTAGTCTCTTGTTAATTAACACTCTCCTGTGGAGCCCAGTCACGTGTGTTTCTTGAAGACAGATAACATCTAATTGTTCTTTTCTCAATATATGAAAAATCTTTTTCCTTTTCTCGGGAGAATTTGCACCATGGATGTTCCAACTAAGGAGCTGCAGAGACATCTCGGGCTAATTTATTGGCCTGTAGGGGTGTCTCCTTTGTCGTCTTTGTCTGGAGGTGGAACCGGGTTGAAACCAAACGAAGGAGGTGGCCAGGCTCCTGCTACTCCCTTCCGAAGGTCCTCCCTGTAGTCGTTTAGGAACTTTTCTTGCTCCTCTGCTGTTCTGATTCTTACCTTCTTCTCTTTCAAGGTAAAAGATAGTCCTTGAGGGAATTCCCACCTGTAAGGGATTTTGTTGTTTCTCAGTAAACTTGCCAAGTCTTTATAAGTAGCTCTTAAGTCCAATAACTGTTTAGGGATGTCTCTGAAGATTTCTGCCTTCTTTCCCTGAATCACCAGTGGGTTTTTGAAATGTAGGCCGAGTATGTTCTCTTTTTCTTGCTTGAATCTCAAAATGGTCAAGCAATCTCTTGGTTTGTCCTTCTTCACCACTCTTCCCAATCTGAAGGCGGTAACTATTTTAAAGTCTTTCTCTTCAGCCAAACCCCAGAACTTGGATATTTCTGATGTCAGAAAGCTGATCAAGTCTTCTTTTTCTGTTTCTGGGATATTTCTAATCCTGAGATTGCATTCCCTGTTTTTCAATTCCGCCATGGACAGAAATGCTTGCTGTTCAGTGACCTGTCTGCTCAGTGGCCTTACTTCTCCTCTTAGTTCTTCTATCTTCTCTTTATTTTGGTCTGCTTTAGTATTTGCTTCCTGTGCTAGTTTTCGGTTTTCTGTTGTGATCTTTTCAATATTGCCAACTGCCTGTGTATTTTGAGCGACTTGATCTGTCAGTTTGTTGATTGTAGCTGTTACCTGGTCAAATTTAGCCGCTTGTTCCTCAAATTTAGCTGCTTGTTCGTCGGCTTTCTTATTTAATGCTGCCAGCTGGTCCAATATTTCTTTAGAAACAGGGTCTAGCCCTCCTGCAGCCATATCCCCAAAAGCTGGCTGTACAAAGCTGGTTTCTAGATCTGGATTGTTTGGAAGCCATTAACCATAGTTCCCAGTTTTCATGTAACCATGGCTTCTGGTCTGTGCAAAGGAGGATCAAAGCTGGAGCAAAGGGGCTGAGGGTAGATGCATTGAGCTCAATCCCCAGATTTGATCATGTGAACCAAGGCAGGGCACAGCCTTGGTTGTGTGTGTGAATATATATTTGGGATTGGGTTTCAAGGACAGTTTGGGGTTATAGCTGCCCAGTGGGTGCCTGTGCATTACAATGGATTGTGAAGCATCACAATGGCTTCCATCCAGGCAAGATTATTTGCCCTGAGATGAACTCATGTCCTATTATCCACAGCTGAACAACAAACTGGCTGTGTAGAAGCTGTCAAATGGGAGCTCAGGTGCAGTGAATAGGTAAAGGCATGATATCAGAGTAGTCAACATGGTACCCTCTAGATGTTGATGGACTCAAACTCCCATCCGTCTGAGCTAGCATGGGACAAGGGGAGCTGTAGTCCAGCAACATCTGGAAGGAACCTTGGTATATGGTCCAAAAAGTAGGCACTTTAAACTCACGGTTCTGAAAAGGACACATCCTTTGATTCTGCATCCACGTCCAGTTCTGCCCAGTATGGCAATACACTTCCACAAGAATAGCGTGTGTAATAGTCATGTCAAATTTCTGAAGACAAATAAAAGCATTATTGTGATCATGATCAGTTACACTATCATTAGGGATGTTGGAAATAATAGTTGGAAAGGCTAGTATCTATAATTTGAACCCATCAGCTGGTGAGTCAAAAATACCTGACAGCTGTGCCACACCTGCTCACCCCACCACCCAGCTTCACAAATTGTAACTGGAAGTAGCAATGGGTGAACGTGTCAGTTTTGGTTTCTCTCTCTCTCTGTTTCTCACTTTCCCAGTTCAGTTCTCCACATTTCCATATTGCTTTCCTCCCCACCCCCCAAAAAAGCCTTCATGAAAATTAATCAGCACTTTAGTGTGAATTTATCCTAAGACACACATTTTAATGCGTAATTTTGCCTAACATGCACATTTTTACAAAGCAGTTTCCTATAATATAATGTAATTTTCATGAATACATGTATAGAATCAAAGAATTTTAGAGCTGGAAGGGACCCTCAAGATCATCTAGTCCAACCCACTGCAATGCAGAAATATGCATCTGTCCCATATTGGGATTGAGCCTGCAACCTTGGCATTACCAGCACCATGCTCTAACCAGGTGAGCTGTCCCATTTCAGTTTGTGCATTATTTTGGAAAGGGCAAATTAGGTTCATCATGAAGTTAATCATCATCATCATCATCATCATCATCATTCAATGGTGAGTTGCTTTATTATGACATTAAACACTTTGTACTCTTTAGTAATTTTATGGATTGTGATTGTAAGGCCCCCCTAAGGGCCGCTCTCATTGCAGAAAGGCAGCATATGCATGTAACAGATAAATAAAAAATAAAACACATATCCTAGGGCTATTAGATTAGTTTTCAGGCTGTAGAGATATATCCATAGAAGAATGGTGTGAGGCAGCTGTGGGGAATCTTTGGCACTCCTGATGTTGCTAAACTACAACTCCCATCAGCCTCACCAAGCATGGCCAATGGCCAGGGATGATGGGTTTTGCAGTTTGGATACATCTGGAGAGCCAGAGGTTCCCTGCACCTGATGTAGGAGGAATATCAGAGGAATGCTGCCCCTTTTTCCTCCCACTTCCAAGGAAGAAGGAGATAACCAAAACAACATGGAGAGAGGAGTAATAGTGGTATAGCCTCTGGTTCCCTACATCCTAACAGTAAATAATTTTGAGCTATTCTCTGCTGCTGGGGCAGAAATTTCAACTTTATGGCACAGCTGCTCACAAAGGGAAAACAGACTAAAATTGTAGCAGAATCTAGGGCAGGCATAGGCAAACAGATGTTTTGGGACTACAACTCCCATCATCCCTGACCACTGGTCCTGTTAGCTAGGGATGATGGCAGTTGTAGTCTCAAAACATCTGGAGGCCAAATTTGTCTAGGGCATGGGTAGGCAAACTAAGGTCCGGGGGGCCGGATCTGGCCCAATTGCTTTCTAAATTCGGCCCACAGACAGTCTGGGAAACAGCGTGTTTTTACATGAGTAGAATGTGTCCTTTTATTTAAAATGCATCTCTAGGTTATTTGTGGGGCATAGGAATTCGTTCATTTTTTTCTCTCTTCAAAATATAGTCTGGCCCCCCCCACAAGGTCTGAGGGACAGTGGATTGGCCCCCTGCTGAAAAAGTTTGTTGACCCCTGATCTAGGGGCACTTGAAATTCTATATTATTGCAGCAAATGTATTTTCAAACAATTATAATGAGAGCAACAAACAGCTTCTCCTCGTTAGCTAGCATTTTCTTATTAGATTACCCACCAAAACGTTCAGCTCACAGCTCCTGTTGGCTATACCTTGCAGTTGACATGTCTCCGGTCCTTTGTACCTGTCAGACCTGTAAGAAACAATTCCTGTGAGGTGCTCTGCTCCTCAAGCTTCATGTTTGGTGGATGTTTCATACAGTCTAGTTATATCCCGCTTGGACTACTGCAATGCGCTCTACGTGGGGCTACCTTTGAAGGTGACTCGGAAACTACAACTAATCCAGAATGCAGCAGCTAGACTGGTGACTGGGAGTGGCCGCCGAGACCATATAACACCGGTCTTGAAAGACCTACATTGGCTCCCAGTACATTTCCAAGCACAATTCAAAGCGTTGCTGCTGACCTTTAAAGCCCTAAACGGCCTCAGTCCTATATACCCGAAGGAGTGTCTCCACCCCCATTGTTCAACCCGGACACTGAGATCCAGCGCCGAGCGCCTTCTGGCAGTTCCCTCATTGTGAGAAGTGAGGTTACAGGGAACCAGACAGAGGGCCTTCTTGGTAGTGGTGCCCGCCCTGTGGAACGCCCTCCCTTGAGATGTGAAGGGAATAAGCAGCTATCCTATCTTTAAAAGACATCTGAAGGCAGCCCTGTTTAGGGAAGTTTTAAATATTTAATGCTGTATTGTTTTTAACACTTGATTGGGAGCTGAGTGGGGAAACTCAGGCAGATGGGGGGGTATAAATAATTTATTATTGTTGTTGTTGTTGTTGTTGTTGTTGTTGTTGTAAGGCAGGGCATTGTGCATTACAGTAGCCCAATTGCGAGGTTAACCAAGACGTGAATCATAGCAACCAAGCCATTCCTGCTATGGCTTGCTCACGTATGCAAGCCTTGACATGCTCTTGTTGTCAGGCAATAAACCATTATGTGTGATGAACCAAGTCAAGTGCTAAATGAATTCTTAGAGGTTAGGGAGGAGCTGCTATCTCCCAATATGCTTTTCCAGATTCCAGCTGTCCTTAAAAGTACTAAAAGCACAGAGCAAATGATAAGGGATATTCAAAACAAGCTGGAACATTTCCTTAAACAGGTGGAGTAGCACAGAATACTGCAATAACTTTCAGGGGCAAACATACTGTAAATATTCTTTGCAATAACAGTCTTCTTTGGCTCTATCTGCACCACACATTTAAAGCAGTATCATATTAGTTTGAACAGTCATAGCTTTCCCCAAAGAATCCTGGGAACTGTGGTTTGTTAAGGGTGCTGAGAATTGGTAAGATTCCCTTCACAGAACTAAAATCCCCAGAGTTCCCTGGGAAGAGGGATCGATTGTTAAGCCACTGTAGCTCTGTAAGAGGAATAAAAAAAGGTAAAGGACCCCTGACCGGTGGCGTAGGAAGGAGGGGCAGAGTGGGCGGGCCACCCTAGTTGCCACTGTGGGAGGGGTGACAAGATGGCCCCTGCCTCCCCCCAGCTGTAGAGCGGCCGAGGGCACCCACAGTCCGTATGGGCTGCTGCTCTCGCTCACCATCACTCTCGCTCGCATCACCACTCTCGCTCACCGTACAGGCATCCTTACGGGCTGCTGCTTTCGCATGGTGACTGTACCGGCTGCTGCAAGCGAGTGGCAGCCCATATGGACTGTGCATGTGCGGCATCCTGTACAGTCGCCGCACATGCGCAGTCCGCACGGGATGCCACACATGCTCAGTCTGTACGGGCTGCGCTGCCCCGGGTGCTGGAGAGGGTTCCTCTGCCACTGCCCCTGACAGTTAAGTCCAATTGCAGATGACTATGGGGTTGAGGCACTCATCTTGCTTTACAGGCTGAGGGAGCCAGTGTTTGTCCACAGACAGTTTTTCTAGGTCATGTGGCCAGCATGACTAAGCCGCTTCTGCCGAACCAGAGCAGCACACGGAAATGCCCTTTAGCTTCCTGCTGGAGCAGTACCTATTTATCTACTTGCACTTTTGGGCAGGAGCTGGGACAGAGCAATGGGAGCTCACCCTGTCACAGGGATTTGAATCGCCAACCTTCTGATCGGCAAGCCCAAGAGGCTTAGTGGTTTAGACTACAGCGCCACCCATGTCCCTGTAAGAGGAATAGGAAAAGGAGACTCCTAACAACTCTCAGCACCCTTTACAAATCACAGAACCCAAAATTCCTTGGGGGAAGTAATTGAAGTTTAGAGTGTTACAATACTGTTTTAAATGCATAGTGCATATGATCCTTAAAAACAAAGACCGAAGAGAGGACAATAGTCCTGATAGACCAAAAAGGCTGTTCTTTATCATTCATAAACATATTTCACTCATTACTCACGTTGACTCAAGTCGAACCTCGAGCTGACATTGTGCTTCAGTGATATTTTTCATCGGGATCCAAGTGCAAGAGAGAATCTCCACTGAGTCATAAAAGCAGCTGAGACTCGAGGAATCTGTTAATGAAAAGGTGAGGCTAAATAGCATGGAGTTTCATTTGATGCTCTGTGAAAAATACTAAGACAGGTTATTCTGTTTGGGGAGTATAAGAATGGTTTCACACAAGCTCAGAGAATTACTTTCATTTTGGGGCATCCCATTTGCCTTTGGCTGACCTTTGTGGCCCACCTGGACCTTGAATACAGGCAAGGGCACCATCTTTTCCAACCAGAATTCCCTTGTCTTTGCCCACTGAAAACTGTTTTTAACATTGTTATGAGGTGGGTTTTCCCCCCCGGGGGGGGGCAGGAGGAAGTAGGGTGGGGTCCCTCCTTCAACTCAGAGATGAAGAAAGATGAAGCCAGAGTCTGGAATTGAGTGGCAGTGATGTGAGCCAGAAGCAGAGCAGCAAGCCTGAGCAACATTTGATTTCTGTATGAATCCAAGGCTGCAGCTATGGGAGAAACAAGACTCTCTGGTGGTGCTGGGCAGCGTAGCTAGCCACTCGGGTGCCTGGTTCAGGGGCATGTCCTGTAGCTGGGGGCTGGGCGATCTGCCCATGGGGGTGGGGTGAGCCTCTCCAATGCTTGGAGCCTCTCTGCCAGCTCCCCCTCAGCTGTAGGGCGACTGAGGGAGAGGCAGTAGGCAGACGTAAGTCCCATGCTGCCATTTCAGGCAGTGTGGAACCTGCAGGTGCCTAAGCCCACCACATCACTCCTAAAAACGTTTGTGAGCCCCCCCTTTTAAAACTCATTTTGTCACCCCCCCTCAGTGATGACACCTGGGGTGGTCCACACCCCCGGCACCCCCTTCCTCTGCCACTGGGGGTGCTAATGCTGTGAGACCCTTCCATCATAGGCTCAGGTTGTATATTTGTGCAAATAAACCGTATATCATAAAGACCCCACAGTCTCCACTATGCCTCAATCCAAGAAGAAACACAAACTCTGGGTGAGCTGCTCAGAGATTGGGGTGGTGTGCAATAATATGCTTCTCAAAAGGGCTTGTTAGAGACATGTACAACAATTTCATCTATTTATGATATGGTGCTACATGCACCCCAATCTCTAAGCAGTAGTGGAAGTCGGGGTCTCTGTGCAAATCTTGGGTATGGTTTCCTTGGGAGCCTGTGGCTTCTTCATGGTATATGTATATATATGTATTTACACATACATGCAAACTGAGCATAAGGTTCAGAATATTAACACTTCAGCAGCTCTCGGTCCCCCATTAGGGTTCTGGTGGTCACCAAAGCTACTGCTTTGGATTTTCACAGAGAGCATATCAGGCTTCTATGTATTCCCAACTCCAGCTGCAAGAGGAGACTGGCTTTTATTCATATACACACAGCCAAGAGAGTCACACTATAGGTTTGTGGACTTTTATAAACAATTATACAGGAATAATGAAAGGAATAATAAGGAAAAAATAGAAAGATATCTGGAAGAAAAGATGTTGAGGAAGATCCCGATAGACCAAAAAGAACAACTAAATGCCCTAATATGTAGAGAAGAGGTAGAAGAAGTGATAAAAGAATTAAAAAGAGGGAAGGCACCGGGTCCAGATGGATTTACATCAAGTTATTATAAAGAAATGAAAGATATATTGATAGCCCCGTTAACTGAAGTAATGAATAACATCTTAAAAGAAAGGGACTTTCCAGAAACATGGAAAGAGGCATTCATTACAATAATCCCAAAACAAGATTCGGACCCAACTCAAATCAAGAACTACAGACCTATTTCTTTATTAAACACGGACTACAAGATCTTTGCTGGCGTTTTAGCCAAAAGATTAAAAAAGATACTATCAAAAATCATACATAAAGATCAAGCTGGTTTTTTACCGGGAAGACAAATAAGTGATAATACAAGAAATATAGTTAATATCATCGAATTTCTATCTGATAGGTGTGATAAACCAGCATGCTTAATTTTTGTAGACGCGAAGAAAGCGTTTGATAATGTAGTCTGGGACTTTATGTTGAAAAACTTGGAGGTTATTGAGGTGGGCCAGGAATTTTTGAATGGTATTAGGGCAATCTACACAGAACAGAAAGCAAAACTGATAGTCAACAACGTTATTTCTGAAGATATCAAAATAGCTAAGGGAACAAGACAGGGGTGCCCGCTTTTGCCACTGCTATTTATAGTGATTCTGGAAACCTTACTAAACGCAATAAGACAAAACAAACAAATTAAAGGGGTTACACTAGGTGCCAATGAGTATAAAGTCAAAGCTTATGCAGACGATGTGGTTCTGACTGTGGAAGAGCCGATAGAAAGTATAAAGGAGATGTTGGATGAGATGGGGAAATTCGGAAATATAGCAGGATTTAAACTGAACAAAGGAAAAACAAAAATGATTGTCAAAAATCTGGACCAAGATAAGACTGAACTACTACAGCAAAGAACAGGGATTGAGGTAGTTAGAAAGGTTAAATACTTGGGAATATGGATTTCCGGAAAGAACATTGATTTATACCAAAACAACTATACCCCAGTATGGAATAGAATAAAAAGAGATTTGGAGACCTGGGCCAGAATGAAATTATCACTCTGGGGACGAATATCAATGGTCAAAATGATGGTGCTCCCCAAGTTGTTATTTTTGTTTCAAACTATACCCATAATAAAAGGCACAAAAGATTTCAAAGATTGGCAAAAGATGATCTCAAGATATGTCTGGGAAGGGAAGAAGCCCAGAATTAAATTTAAACTATTGACAGATTTAAAAGAAAGAGGTGGCTTCTCCCTCCCAGACATGAGACTGTATTATGAGGCAGCATGTTTGTGCTGGTTAAAAGAGTGGGTAAAGTTGGATAATAAAGAACTTCTAGATCTGGAAGGATTTAACAACAAATTCGGGTGGCACGCGTACCTTTGGTGCGATAAAAAGAGGGTCCATAAGGGGTTTGGTAACCATGTTTTCAGAGGTGCATTAATAGAGGTTTGGGATAGATATAAAAACTTACTAGAACCAAAAACCCCCCACTGGCTATCCCCGTTAGAGATAATGGGGGTAAAGAAAATTAATATGAGAGAAAAGTGGGGAAAGTACGAAGAAATGGTTACCAACGAAGGAGGAAAGTGGAAAATAAAATCGTATGACCAGATTAAAGTTTTCACATATGATTGGCTGCACTATTTTCAGATTAATGAAATGTTTAAAAAAGAGATGAAGGAAAGGGGTTATGAGGAAAAAGAATCTAGATATCAAAAAGAGATAATAAATAATGAACATAAAAATTTGTCGAAGATGTACAAAATATTGCTGGAATGGAATACGAAGGATGAAGAAGTGAAACCAGTGATGGTTCAGTGGGCAAGGGACTTCGGATACAATATTCAAAGGGAAGACTGGGAAAGGTTATGGAAGGTGAATATAAAATTTACGGCGTGTACCCTACTGAAAGAAAACATGATGAAGATGCTTTACAGGTGGTATATGACACCAGTGAAGCTGGCAAAGATGTACAAGGTAGACAATAAATGTTGGAAATGCAGACAGAAAGAGGGTACATTTTATCATCAGTGGTGGGAATGCAAAAAAGTTAAAAGTTTTTGGGAGGAGATTTACAATGAAATGAAAAAGATGCTGAGATACACCTTTGCTAAAAAACCAGAAACCTTCCTATTGGGTATTGTAAGAAAGGATATTGAAAGAAAGGACCGTAAACTTTTCCAGTATGCGGTAACGGCTGCTAGAATTGTGTTAGCTCAGCGATGGAAGCAGGAGGAAACCCCGACGGTGGAAGAGTGGAGGGGAAAATTGATAGAATATGTAGAGTTGGATAAATTATCAGGAAAAATCAGATATAATAAAGATCAAAAGTTTATACAGGACTGGGGGAAATTTGTGGGTTATCTGGAAAATAACTGTGATGTAAATACAACGCTAGTGGGTTTTAAAGAGGCACTGTAAAGAATTAAGAAGTATTGTCTATTAGAAATAATGAAGGAAGGGAGGAAAAATGGCAATATGTAAGAATGGAATGCGTATGAAAGGAATAACTACGAATGATTGTCAGTAACGTTGAAGGAAGTCAAAAATGGATAAGAATGTTGAGATATGGATAAAATGTATAACTGGTTGGAAATCAATAAAATTTTAAAATGCAAAAAAAAAAAAAAAAGAGAGTCACACTATAGCAGAAGAGGGACCTTCCAGATGTGGTAACCCTAGGGAAGTGTTGAACAAAAATGAATAAATTGGAATGATGTGCTTGAAGAAACCAGAGGCCTTTCTCCTGGGCATAGTCGGCCAATTGGTGCCAAAGAAGGACAGAACTTTTTTATGTATGCTACAACAGCAGCAAGAATACTCATAGAATCATAGAATCATAGAGTTGGAAGAGACCACAAGGGCCATTGAGTCCAACCCCCTGCCAAGCAGGAAACACCATCAGAGCACTCCTGACATATGGTTGTCAAGCCTCTGCTTAAAGACCTCCAAAGTAGGAGACTCCACCACACTCCTTGGCAGCAAATTCCACTGTTGAACAGCTCTTACTGTCAGGAAGTTCTTCCTAATGTTTAGGTGGAATCTTCTTTCTTGTAGTTTGAATCCATTGCTCCGTGTCCGCTTCTCTGGAGCAGCAGAAAACAACCTTTCTCCCTCCTCTATGTGACATCCTTTTATATATTTGAACATGGCTATCATATCACCCCTTAACCTCCTCTTCTCCAGGCTAAACATGCCCAGCTCCCTTAGCCGTTCCTCATAAGGCATCGTTTCCAGGCCTTTGACCATTTTGGTTGCCCTCCTCTGGACACGTTCCAGTTTGTCAGTGTCCTTCTTGAACTGTGGTGCCCAGAACTGGACACAGTACTCCAGGTGAGGTCTGACCAGAGCAGAATACATTAGCACTATTACTTCCCTTGATCTACTCATTGCAAAGTATTGGAAGACACAAGATCTACCCACTCTGGAAGAATGGCAGATGAAGGTGATGGACTATATGGAACTGGCGGAAATGACTGGCAGAATCAGAGACCAGGGAGAAGAGTCGGTGGAAGAAGATTGGAAGAAATTTAAAGACTATCTACAGAAATATTGTAAAATTGATGAATGTTAGAATGATGTTGGATAGAAATTAAGCGGTTTTCAGCTGTAATATTATAAGGGAATATGAAAAATGGATTATTTAGGTAAAAATTTAATGTCATAATATTTTAAAATTAAAGACCAGGATAAACAAAGAGGGTAGGGATTTGCTGAACCAACAAACCGAATTGGAATACAAAAAAGGGAGGCGTGAGGAGGTCCGGGAAACAAGCTAATGAAAAATAAGTAATGGAAAGATGGAGTTGATTTTAACCATTTTTTATTTTGTATTTTTCTCTCTTTTTTTCTTTTTTATTTCGTAATACTTTGAAATCTTAATAAATATCTTATTAAAAAATTAAAAATTGGAATGATGTGTAGACGGTTCTGCATAATGCCACCACTAATGCAATATTATTGTGTCAATGGCATTTTGCAACATACATCTGCAAAACCCCACACAAGCCTGGAGGGGCTGTATATGAGGGCACATTATACTCAGACAGTAACCTTCCTCCAATTACTTAGGGTGTTCACAGGACTTGCCTTCAAAATAATTCCATTCATGTATCTTGCAAGGGAGATAATATATGCATGCCACAACAGAAGCCCAAATGTTACTTTGGCTCCAATTATATTATATGGTGATACAACTCACAGTTTATTATTCTGCCCATTATATGCTGACCCATGAGAAAAATGGTTAGCATTCATCTTTCTACAGTGGGTGGATCAAACATCTAACAAGATTGTGACAGAGTGATTATTAGATAACCAGTTTTATAGAACTTATTATATGGTGCTGTCATTTGTCACAGGTGCCAAGAAATCACATGCACATTTTTTAAAATGCATTTTATTAATGGATGTTATGGAGCTTAGTTACATGAGCAGTGAATATAGTAGATATGGATTTTATCAATGACATATTTTTGAATGCTATTGATGTACATCATATATTGTCAGTTGTTAATTCTGCAGAATGAATTAGGTGATGTTTGCAAAGGCCTTTGGCTATATGCAATGAATTTTATTACTATGGTGGGGTGTTTGGGGCTTTTCCACCTTCAAGGAAACCCTTCCCACATTAACTGGACTGCTGAAGAACTCCTGCTGTGGAACTTCAGTGCATGGCAGAGAATTTCGGGGCCTGCTTTCTGGCACATTTGGGGAAACCTAAAGAAACCACTCTTCGCATATTCTGATACAAATCAGTCTGATCCTCACTTCCCTGGCCAGCGTGTGGATTGGAATAAAGCTACCCAGCTCACTTTTCTGAAGGCTGCAACTCAGTTTTCAGTTCAAAAAGGGATATCAAAATAGGTTTTGAAATGTATATTTTGAGAGAAAATACATGTTCTATAGCTAGTTAAATTTTAAAAAAATGTTGTATTTTGTTTTTAAACATTTGTAGCTGTTAAGTTGTGGGTGAACATATCAGCCGACACAGCGATTCTTCAAACAGCTCTTGTTTATTCACAGGCCAGAACTGAACTGAAGGGTTCAGCCAGCCTGCTTATATAGAGCTCCACTAGAATGCAACAGTAACCATTTTCTGTAACTATCCAATCACTGAACATCATTTTCAATCCCTTATTTGCATATGTGGACCTGAGTGAAAATTATCTACAGAATCCCCCTGCTGGTCCAGGGTGAGAACTTCAGTACATAACGGTAGCTTAATGTGAAATGGATTTATGGGGGAACACAGTAGAAGCTGTTGTAATGAGGCAGAGCCATTCTTCCAACATCAGTGTCACCGCTGCTTACCTGGAGAAGGCCCAGATGGGGCAGGCTGCCAACATGGTGCAGACATATCGGTGAATGCCATCAAGATTGACAGAATGTAGAGCAGTGCTGGAGGGCTGGTCTTCATGACTGCAGAGTGAAACACTGATGGAGAAAAAGTGGCAATCAAGATGGAGTCTCAACAGCAAGCATACATATTCCCAGTGCTATTTTTTCTAGAACGCACCATGAACACCTCCCTCATTCTCTTAGAGTGGCAATGGCACCCACCTGAGAGGTGCCAAAACTGAGTTCTGACTGAGAAAAAGCCCTGCATGTTTATTTGCTTGTCCACCTGGATGACCATTCTCTGGCGCAGCAACCTCCCCCTTGACAAATGCATCAGGACCCTTTTTCATGGGTTTCTTACAGTGCCTTTTGTTTTCAGATGGCCTGAATCTCATCACTTACTGGATATGAATGCCGTCTGCAGCAAAGGGCACTTGGGCATATTTTTCAGCGCTTGGAAAGATACATGAGTGGGACTTGATGCTTCCCCCATTGCCTGCTGCATATAACTTAAAAGCAACAAACCGTGGAAAACAAACATGTTCACAATTGGGACTGTGCGCACATGCAGACATGCAGACATGCACGCACACACACACACACACACAATGTTAAACAGCAAAATACTATGGCCCATACTTTCCTTGGGTTTTCCCTTGACCCCAGTTCATCAGAAGATGACATTACTCCATCTATTAGGCCGATGTTCATATATCTCCTTTCCTGGTTGCATTTCTCAGTAATTACAGACTAATCAGCAGTGATGACATTTAAACTTGCAGTGGAAGATTTCACAATCAAAGGCTGACTCAGAATGCCTGGTTCAACACTGCTAAGAGCTGTATTCTCACAGGGAGCAAGTCATGTCTGTGTCCCTTTTGGACTTAGGTCCAGGACTCCAGCGTATTTATTTCATTCACAAACACTGATCTGTTGACATAATATCCAGCCAGGCGATCCTTTCTAAAAGGATCTCTTACCATTTGTTTCCAGGGCAACAAACACTTGGCCATCTCCTTAGTTACTCAAAAGCCCAGCATTCCAACAAAATGGAATCTACAAGGCTAACCTTGTTGAATTGGTTTGACCTCCTTAACCATCTCTTTTTACAACGAATTTCATAGGTTGGGTGTTGGGAATAGAATTATTGAGAGATCATTCAGAAGCCCCCAACCCATTATAATATCCAATACAATTATAATACAGTATAATTTATTTATACACATGTCCTACCATTTTCTTTACATGAAAGCATGATACCCACAAGCATTAGTGGAACTTGTTTTATGAAGAGAGGAGAGGTGTGAACAAACTTCTGTTCATCAAAGAACTGAGCCCATGGCTCATTTGTAAAATGAGTACCGATTTCAAAGAGATAAGAATCAGAATGTAAGAACTGGCTTCCTAGCTCACACACAGGTCTAGCCTAGCCTAGCCTCCTTCCTTTAGATGTGGCCAGCCAGATAAGCAGGGCATGCTGGAGTTGGCGATATTCCACCGTCTGTTCCCAGCGCCTGGTGACCATACTGCTTCTGAACCCAAAAAAGCCATTGTTTGCCAAGATGGGTAACAGACATGAACAGATTTATCCTCTATGAGTTTATCAAAGTCTATGCACATGTATATGGGAGCAATGGCCTTTTAGTTGGGTTTCCTTCCAAACAAGCATTCCCAGCCTTGTGCTGCCATCTGTTTTTGAGACCTCAGGTCATTCTGATAGGGTGACAATGTGTTCTTACTTTACAAAGGAGAGTCCTGCATTGGAAGAACTCCAGGAGACAACCCCCTGTTTGTAGGGCTGTCTGGTCCGAGTCAAGCTTAAAGATAAAGAAGCATAAGAAGAGAGAACAATAGCCTTGATCATAGAATCATAGAATTGTAGAGTTGGAAGGGACCCTGAGGATCATCTAACCCAATCTCCTGCAATGCAGGAATATGTAGTTTTCTCATATGAGAATCGAACCTGCAACCTTGGCATTAACAGCACCATGCTCTAGCCAACTAAGATAGCAACGCAGTTGGCACATGGGCAGCAGACTGAGCAAGCATACAGGTCACCTGGACATAGTCCTCCAAGCTATGGTGAGATGTATTAGATTATCATATTTCTGAATCTCCATTTATACATATAAACAGGGCTTTTCTTCAGCCAGAACTCACCAGAACTCAGTTACGGCACCTCTCAGCTAGGCGCCATTGCCGTTATAAAAAAACAAGGGAGGAGTTCATCGTGAGCTCCAGCACCTCTTTTCTAGAAAAATAGCACTGCATATAAACTATACACGCACACTTTATGCAAATCTGTATCCTCTTTTTTTTGGGGGGGGGGGTGACGTGTAAGTGGTCACCCTACATTAGCAAGAAAGGGGGTGAAAATTATCCCCAAGAATTCAACCACAGTATGTCAGGAAGCTTGAGCATTCATCTACCCAACTGGTATTCAGTCAAAGTTCTGACTAAGACCCTTGAAATAAATGGATAAAATGAATTTTGGTTAGCTTAAGTCTCAGTATTTCCAATGGGATGTGCAGCGCAATCGTACACATTATTTACTCAATGAGGTTTACCCACTAGCGAGTGGGGGACCTAGGTCTTTGCAGGGGTCCCATGAAGTTAAGAGCCTTTGGAGATGGGACCAACTGCGCGGCAGGTCTCCTTTTGTGCGTTGCCACAATAATTAAACAAGCACTCTCAGTCATGCCGAACCTGTCAGATCAAAAGCTCACTTGAAAAGCTTTTCTCTCTTTAAGTCATCCCTGTGCAGAGAACTGTTTAATACCTATGTACTTTACCTGACTGCAAAATGGTGCTCTTCGTCTCGCAGTTTCATGAGTCAGGATGGAGTTGCCATGCCAAAGGCTGATTGCCCAGTATATGAGGACAGCTGGTCTGGAATTCAGCCTTCTGCACTGAGACCCCTAGCCTACAGAGGGTGATGGCATCGGAAAGGCGCGAGTTGTCAGCAGACAGCGAACTAGCTCCCTCTCATACTCACTCATTTCTGGTACTTACTCTCTGACACAGGAAACTGCAGCTCCTTTGCCATCTCAGAGCGAGATGAGGCCCCGAAGTATCAATAGGGCTCGCAAGGCCAACAGTGAGAAAGCCCCAGACCACACCACATCCCACTTCCTGATTCGTAAAGGTGATGTGTACGGGTGGGGAATCGAGTGTCAAAAAGTGTCGAGCATAGAGTAGACTGAAATGATTGATAGATAAGAGACAGGCCTCTCCTCCCATAGCCCCCTGTCAGCCTTGCATGGCCCTGGCAAGGGAGAAGGAGCCTCAGTCATACCCTAAACATGAGTCAAAGGCCTGGAAGCCCTTTAGCTGGGCTCACTGCCAAGGCAATACTGTCCGGGGGCTCTGGAGGTCTTCTGCCTCAAGCCTTTGTCCATCCTTGATCAGGTCAAATGTCCATGTAGTGGTTGTGGCCAACTACATGCCTCTGGGAAGCATGCCCGTAAAGCACGGTGCTCCTGGCCATTCCTTTCTGTTTGTCCTAGGATCTAATAATCAGACAATGTTCCTAACCATCTGAGCAGTTGAGCTCTTGACTAAGCTGCCTGGGAAGATTGAGGTTGAACGTTTCCAAGAAGAGGCCAATGTTTGTTACATAAGGTTTTAAAGGGTGTGGGGCTCTTGTTTTTGTGTGATTCAAGGACATACATCAAGAAGTGTCAGCACTTCAAAAGACACATATGCAGGTGCGATTGACTGAGTCAGTTCTGAAGCCGGGGCTATCCCCATTTAAAAGATCTGCACAAAGAGGTTTTGCAATGACTGGTTCTGTTTACCACTTAGCCAGTCAGCTGCAGTACTAGGACCAGAAGATCCCAGGAGTTTACACATGCATATTGTTCATTGCTTGAGAAGTGCATTGTCAACTGAGGGGTTTTGCATGTGTGAAAGAACCATCACAGTTCAAATGGCCACAGGGGCTATCAGCAAAGAGGCAAGGCAAAAAAAGAATAAAAACACATCCCTTATAGCCAGAATGTCCATATCATCTCCAACTCAGGCACATCTGCACCACACATCTAAAGCACTGGGCTTCTGGGTGCCTCAGAGCATCTGATCAGACAGACCCTCACCACCTCAAGTGGGAACTCCCCTTCAGCTGCATGTGAAAAGTCTCCATTGCTCCTTTAAGACTGGGTTTGCTGCTTTTCTTGCTACTGAAGCATCAACTTAATCTGCTCCAAGAGCACTGCTGTTCCAACCTCCATTTTAACACTTAACTCCCAGGTCTTCTCCCAGGAAGCAATATTCCACTTCTAATGTCAGTGCTGTGTGCACACTAGTCTGTGAGTGGTGAAAGACATTATGGGTACTAGTGCTTACCTCAGTTTCAGTTTCCTTGAAATTAAGGTCACTGGAGTTGGTGGTGTCTTTTAGATATATGGTTTTATTTATGAATATATATAAGCTGACTTGTGGCATTAATGTTCCAGCACCTCTCGCTCCCCCATTAGGGTTCCAGCGAGGCCCCCAAAGCCATAGCTTTGGTTTCAGTACAGGGAGCAAGTCAAACTTCTGCGTCTTCTCAGCCACCAGCTCCAGATGAGACTAGCCCAGACTAGCCCTTGGCTTATCGTTCTTTATGGCAACACATATGTACTTGGCCAACTCTTTAGACATGTAAAAAAGGCGCTTAGCAGGCTCGGCTGGGGTCATTAAATGAACAAAGAGACTGGTTTGACTACTGCAGCTGTTCCTTCAACTATAGACTCCCATCTTACAGATATAAAACCACAGGCCTGGAGCAGACCCAAAGAGACCACTGAAAGCAACCCGCAAACCTGTAGCACTATAATGAAGATGATTTCAAATTACAAGGTCAGATGTTTTGGACAGCAGCTTCTATCAAACTGTGCTATACAATGATTTTTAAAAGGTAAGAAAAAAAGCACTGACTATAGGCTCATAATTGGGGAAATAAAAGTGAAAGGAGAGTCAGGCTGCAATTCTATGCTCAGAGTCAGTCCCACTGAAATTGGTGGGACTTACTTCTAAGCAAGGGACGTGGGTGGCGCTGTGGGTTAAAGCCTCAGCGCCTAGGGCTTGCCGATAGAAAGGTCGGCAGTTCGAATCCCCGGGGTGGGGTGCGCTCCCGCTGCTTGGTCCCAGCGCCTGCCAACCTAGCAGTTCGAAAGCACCCTCGGGTGCAAGTAGATAAATAGGTACCGCTTACCAGCGGGAAGGTAAACGGCGTTCCGTGTGCTGCGCTGGCTCGCCAGATGCAGCTTTGTCACGCTGGCCACGTGACCCGGAAGTGTCTCCGGACAGCGCTGGCCCCCGGCCTCTTGAGTGAGATGGGCGCACAAACCCCAGAGTCTGTCAAGACTGGCCCGTTCGGGCAGGGGTACCTTTACCTTACTTCTAAGCAAGCATGTATTCCTTGCATGATTATTCAGGAAAAGCCAGACTGAAGAGATGTATTCTCAGTAGAGCTTTAAATTTATTGCACAAACATGCCCATAAAGATAGAGACCAGAAGTTGCCCCTCTGCACACTGCAAACCGGATAAATTGTTGCAGGCATTACACACATGCTGCAACTTATTATATAGGCTGAAACAGAATGTTTCTTTCAAAGTTAATTCCACTGAGGGGAGAGGATCCCTGGGGACACCATGGTGGGCCTTTGGGGACACATGTGTACCTGAAAGCACCACATTGGTAACCCATTATATAGACATATATTAGACATATATTGCAAACAATACATGCCCATCCCTAAATCTGCTTCTTACCCCTTCCCTGAAAAAAAGAAACCCCCAATTTCTCTACAATTCTGTTTGTACTGGCTCATCCCACTTTTGCAAGGATTTTGGAAGAGCCAATAACATAAGCACTCTGAGATACAGAAAATGTTTCCCCCCTCACCTTCCAAATGTGAGACAGAATGGTCCACACAGAGGTAAGTTCACCCATAGCAATGCTTGTACATTTATTTTCAGTACCACTCCCTCCAACAGTGATCTCGGTTGGTGAGTGCCAGTAGGACTGCAGTCAAAACAGAGCCGCTGTGAAATGCAAGGGAGGTATTTGCATGCGTATAGGAACCCTAAGCTTTGCAGAAGTAGGAAAGATTTGGGGAGAGGGTTAAGGGGCAAACTCGCCCCCCCAACTGCCCAAAGAGTACTGAGCATGCTCAGTGACCACAGAATACTGTCATGGCTTCCTCCAAATAATCCTGTAGTTTATTAAGGCTGCCAAGAATTGTTAGAAGACCCCATTCCTTGCACACAGCTACAATTCCCAGAGTGGTTTAATAATCAACCCCTTTTCTATGAAGAAAACTGTCTTGCTGCCCTCAGCTACCCAGTGCAAGAGCAACTGAAAAAACTACAAAGTGGAGGCTTTTTAGCACCAGTAAAAAATGGTACTTCTTGGATGGGCACAGCATCAGACAAATGTTGTATTTGCATTGACCCAAAGCCATTGAACCAAACACTGAAGAAATGCTACTACCCTCTACTCACAATAGATGGCATATTGCCATAACTTTCAAAAGCTAGAATCTTTACAGTCTGAGACACAGAAAGGATTTTGACATGCAAGACTAGACGAAGACTTCCGGCTGATTGTTACATTTATAACATCTTTTGGATGGCTTTGTATACCAATGGGGATTAGGAGAGCTCCGTATGTGTTTCAGAGGAGACTATCCCAAGCACTGAAAGGGTTTCTTGGAGTGAAACTAAGAGCAGGTAATAATTGTGCTGCTCTCCTTCAGTATTTTGGATTGCTATGCCAACTGTATTTTGGATTGCTATGCCAACTGACCAGGAAACACACTTGCTCTTGTGCCTTTAACACCAGCTCGATGTGCAGGACATAGCAGGCAAAACTCTGCAAGCTGTGCAAGGCACAGGAGCGAAGTTGGGTTAAAAGCAACCCTTGCAACTCTGTGGGTATGTTTATGCATTGTTACTTAGCATTTCCAGGAAGCTCTTTTCCATAGAACAATTGTTTCAAATTGAGCGCAACTCAGCAACAATACGCACCACTGAAGCTGCAGCGAAAACCCCCAAATAAGGACCTGTTTAGACTCTGATGGTGGCATCTATTCATAACCACCTCGCTGGACAGCCTCCTTAGGCTCTTTGGACCTCGCAGTCTTAGAAACCTCCCGGACCTGTGCTGCATGAAACTCCTTTAAGAAGTGATGTGACTCAGATTCTGAACCCACCATATCAAGGAACAGAAACCCGGGAGCTCCCCCCCCTTATCATTGGCCTTTAATTACCAGCAATCAGTACATCAAAGAGCTGAACATTATTTGATAAAAAATATGCTAGAAACCTAAAGATCAGCTTCACAGCCTGGCAAAGCTGGATGAGCACAATAAGTGCTCAGTTTGTGTGAGATTGTCCGCTCCATAGTTATGGCCACTATCTTGGATGGCTTTAATAATAATAATAATAATAATAATAATAATAATAATAATAATATATTATTTATACCCTACCCATCTGGCTGGGTTCCAACTCTGGGCGGCTTCCAACAAAATAGTAAAATACAGTGGTCTGTTAAACATTAAAAGCTTCCCTAAACAGGGCTGCCTTCAGATGTCTTCTAAAAGTCTGGTAGTTGTTGTTCTCCTTGACATCTGGTGGGAGGGCGTTTCACAGGGCGGGCCCCACTACCAAGAAGGCCCTCTGCCTGGCTCCCTGTAACTTGGCTTCTTGCAGTGAGGGAACCGCCAGAAGGCCATCGGCGCTGGACCTCAGTGTCTGGGCAGAACGATGGGGGTGGAGATGCTCCTTCAGGTATACTGGACCGAGGCTGTTTAGGGCTTTAAAGGTCAGCACCAACACTTTGAAGAGGATTAGACAAATTCAGGGAGGATAGAGCTATCTGCCAGAGGCTGTGTGTGGGGAATCACAAGTGGGGAGAGTGCTTTTTTGCTCAATTCCTGCTTGTGGGTCTCCCATGGGCATCGGGATGGCCACTGTGGGAGCAGGATGTTGGACTAGATGGGCCTGAGGCCTGATTCAAGAGGGCTCTTCTTATGTTCTTTCGATGCTTTGGAAAGTATTTTTAGAGGCTGGGATATAAATCTTATGAAAATACTTTAAAACGCACATAAATAATCAAAGCATGAGATGTACATCCTACTTCTCGGCCTCCATTGCATCCGCTAGCTCTCGCCCGGCACAATTATTTAGTATAATTCGGTCTTTAACGTCCCTCGAAGGACAGCCAAATTTAAATAACAATTCGACACACAGCTGTGAGGCATTTGCGAGCTTTTTTGCGGAGAAGGTCCTGTCGCTCCGCCATGACCTCCCTGCCAATTTGGATACAATAAAGGAACTGGAGGCCCCTCGACTGTCCTCGGGTCCAGTACTGGACCACTTTGACCGGATATCCCCAGCCGATGTGGACAGACTCCTCCGAGCTGGAAAGCCCACCACTTGTCCTCTCGACCCGTGCCCGTCTTGGCTGATTAGAGCATGTCCAGACGAGGTGCGGGCCCCCCTGGGGGATATCATCAATTTGTCCCTTGGCACCGGGACATTCCCAGGGGAACTGAAGGAGGCAGTGGTGCGTCCGCTCTTAAAGAAAACATCATTAGATCCCTTAGATCTATCCAATTACCGCCCAGTTTCGAATCTTCCATTCCTGGGTAAGGTGATTGAGAGAGCGGTTGCTGAACAGCTTGGTAGGTTTCTGGATGAAACATCGGCTCTGGATCCATTCCAGTCCGGCTTCCGCGCTGGTCATGGGACCGAGACGGCTCTGGTCGCCCTAACAGATGATCTTCGTAGACAGCTGGATCGAGGCGGGTCGGGGCTGCTGATTCTTCTAGATCTGTCAGCAGCTTTCGACATGGTCGATCATGAACTTCTGGACCACCGCCTCACCGACGTGGGGATCCAGGGCACAGTCCTTCAATGGCTGCGCTCGTTTCTCTCTGGTCGGGGACAGAGGGTGGCGCTTGGGGGGGAACTGTCATCCTGCCACTCCTTGGTGTGTGGAGTGCCTCAGGGTGCGATTCTCTCCCCGATGCTTTTTAACATCTTTATGCGCCCCCTCGCCCAGCTTGTCCGGAGTTTTGGGCTGGGCTGCCATCAGTATGCTGATGACACCCAACTCTATCTGTTGATGGATGGCCATCCTGACTCGGCCCCAGACACACTGATCAGATGCTTGGAAGCTGTGGCTGGATGGTTACGTGGGAGCCGGTTGAAGTTAAATCCTTCGAAGACAGAGGTCCTCTGGCTGGGACGGGACGATATGGGATTGAGGGGGCAACTCCCATCTCTTGCGGGGGTGCAATTAGTGCCAGCACCGTCCGTCAAGAGTTTGGGTGTAATCTTCGATACCTCCCTCTCTATGGAGGCGCAGATTACAGCTATAACAAAGGCGGCATTTTTTCATCTCCGCCAAGCTAAGCAGTTGGCCCCTTACCTCTCTCGCCCTGACCTAGCCACTGTGATCCATGCGACGGTCACCTCCAGACTGGATTATTGTAACTCGCTCTACGTGGGGCTGCCCTTGAGACTGACCCAGAAACTCCAGCGGGTGCAGAATGCCGCAGCGAGACTCCTTACGGGGTCCTCGCTGCGAGATCACATTCATCCGGTGCTATACCAGCTGCACTGGCTCCCGGTGGAGTACAGGATCAGGTTTAAGGTGCTGGTTTTAACCTTCAAAGCCCTATACGGCCTAGGACCCTCGTATCTACGGGACCGCCTCTCCTGGTATGCCCCACAGAGGAACTTACGGTCCTCAAATAAAAACATCTTGAAGGTCCCAGGCCTCAGAGAGGTTAGGCTGGCCTCAACTAGAGCCAGGGCTTTTTCGGCTGCGGCTCCAACCTGGTGGAACGCTCTGTCACAAGAGACAAGGGCCCTGCAGGACTTGACATCTTTCCGCAGGGCCTGCAAGACAGAGCTGTTCCACCAGGCCTTTGGTTGGGGCACAGCCTGACTCCCTCCTTTGGCAATCCTTACAATACTTTAGTTTATGGTTGCCATCAATTCTGATTTTAATTAATTCTTATGATGTTTTTATAATGTTGCACTATTTTAGTGTTGTTAGCCGCCCTGAGCCCGGCTTCGGCTGGGGAGGGCGGGATATAAATAAAATTTATTATTTATTATTATTATTATTCCCAGTTCTTTTCATGACAAAATTTCCACTCAACCAATATAATAAGAGAATCCAATGCTATATGGAGTGAATGCTCTTTGGGGGAAAGAGTGACACCACCTCTGCATGCCTCCTGCTACACAAAGCAATGACCTCTGACCTCTGGCGAAAGTTCCCAGTACGCAGGAATACCCCATCACAGGGTTGCTGTGTTAATGGAGTCCAAATCTTTTTAATTTGAGGTTTCAACACCTTGTGGTTTGCTGTTCCAAATACATAAACAGGATGTTAACTTCTCTGGATTTAGAACAAAGACTGGGTTGTTTGTTATGTGCAGGTAACTGGCTAGAAGTTTGCTTTTTCTGAAGCTCATGCTGCAATTTGGCAGCCCAAGACCAAAGGTTTTATGAGCTGCTATTTTAGGGACACTTTTTCTTTTCACAGTTACCCTTCAGAAAAGCAGCCAAACAGAACACCAGTGTGTAACATCATTAAGAAGGTCACTGGTCTCTTAATAGTGACCTTTTGAATTTGTTGAATTCCTCCCTCTCTCTCTCTCTCTCTCTCTCTCTCTCTCTCTCTCACACACACACACACACACACACACCCTCTCTTTGCTGCAGACCCTGGGAGGAAGAGCGTGGGTGGTGGAGGGGGCTGTGGTCCCCATGTGTGTGAAGTAAAGACGGCCAAGGCATTGTAGCTAAAACAGATAAAGCGGAAAGTAACAGCAGTGTGGTGTGCATATGGGGCCACTGGCTTGCGTCAATGACCGTTTCCGCTTTCCCTTTTACCTTCTCATCTGGCCATCTCAGTTTCCTCCCCTACCATATCTCCTCCGCTATAGTCACTTCTAAAACTCAAAAATAACTGAAACCAGGTACATAAATAAATATGCTTATGCGGTGACGAGTGGGGAGAGCATTGCCCCTTATGTACATGCTTACATCTCTTCCACTACTTCTCCCTTTCTATACCTGACATATTCTGGCTTTTCTGCCTCAGAATCTCAAGGCATGTTTGTCTCAAGCAGCTTCTGTAGCATTATTGCTTTGGTGTGAGTAGGAAATCATGTCTCATTTTCCCAATCGTAAGTCCAGCTCTCCACATTTACACATCAGCCTGTGGTTCTTGTTTTTAAGGCCTCATGAAGATTCACCACTGCAAGATCTCACTGGAAGAGATCGCAGCCATGTGACACCAGTGTGTGTGTGTGTGTGTGTGTCCCATGCAGGCACCACCTTGTGGGATTCTACCACCCAGGTAGCTGCTTCAGCTTGCCTAATGGGAGGGCTGGCCCTGCTGTGTCCCTACCCACCACTAGCACGTGGCCCTTGGGAGGATGCCTGGGAGCCAAAGTGGGCTGAGAAAGATCTCCCACCCCCTACTTTATGATTCCCTCTATCCAGTCTACTGTGAAGCCAAGTACTTCTCCTTTCTATGTCTTCCTGCCTTGCGTATTTCCTGCCCTGGTGGGTAGGTAAAGTGGAGCACAAGGTACTTGACTCCTCCAGTGATTCAGGCTCAGGGAAAAGGTCTCCTGGAGGCTGACCTCAGACTCCATGTTGGGAACTCTTGGACTCAGGCAGCTCATCCACCTCTGCCTCAGAGTCTGAGGCTGGGGCCATGGCAACCTCCTCGCAGCTACACAGGAGGGAAGGGTGGCTGAGGCCTGCAAGCCTTGTGAATGTGATGCTTAACACTTTGACTTACTGGCAACTGTTCATGTGAAATGTCTCTCTAGATGAGTGGGGAGAAAGCTTTTTCAAGAGTAAGAAGCTGTTATGATTTCACATTTCTGAATGGTTGAATACCTACTGTACTGAGCCATCTTATCCTGTTATGATTTTGCAATAAAGACCGAGGTTTCACTGGCTTTTGAAGTCAATAACTGCCACTTCACCTGCTAGCCACTCTTGCCTGCCCCTTCTCCCATTGATAACCATACTTGAGGTCTTAATAGAGTTGGACAATGTGCTATCTAAACTGAGCAGAAGCAAAGCCCTGGAATCTCTATATTTATCCATTGCAGCCAGAGTTTGAGTCTGGGTAGGTAAGAGAGAGACAGTGTGACAGAGAGACAGAGAGAGAGAGAGAGAGAGAGAGAGAGAGAGAGAGAGAGAGAGAGAGAGAGAGAAGAGTCAAGTTGTGTGATGTGATCATCCCAGCACCAGAAACCTTTATATATAGACACACTACTGTAAAACTGAAAACCTAAATAAATAATTAATGATCCAGATCTGGAAAATGGGGACCCGTGCTAAAGAAGATAGTGGATTTGCGACACAACTGGGTAACACCTTAAGAAGCCATTTAGACGGGCACTTTGTTCCCACAATGGCCAACAAGATTTCTATGAGAACTTGAGTGGAAAGCGCAGTACTGCCTCTCATACTGTAGCTAACATGCAATGAATAGCCTTACCTGCTACAAAATCTTTACAGGTGGGTGAGGCACGGTGTGTATGCAGCCTAAATTGATGGTGCCTGCTAATCTTCTGGAACAATCACTTATAGTGTCTGATGTACCTTTTACATGTCTCATTGGTCTTGTTACGATGATAAATAATAGTAGTAACCTCAGGCAGAAAGGGAAACAGGAAGTGGGCACAGACCACCCTAACAAGCAGACAGTGTTGGAGGAAAAGAGTTGCAGGCACTGAGCCTCCCCAGGCAGGAGAACACATTACAGTGGTACCTCGGGTTACAGACACTTCAGGTTACAGACTCCGCTAACCCAGAAATAGTACCTCGGATTAAGAACCTTGCTTCAGGATGAGAACAGAAATCATGCAGCGGCAGTGGGAGGCCCCATTAGCTAAAGTGGTGCTTCAGGTTAAGAACAGTTTCAGGTTAAGAACGGACCTCCAGAATGAATTAAGTACGTAACCCGAGGTACCATTGTATGCCTATGTAAGCGGTAGGCATGGCTGCTCTGGCGCTTAGAGCTGCTACCAGATTTCGCCTAAAGTGAAAATCGAGGCAAGCCAGGAGGCTCCCGCTTGAGCAAAATGTCCAAGAAATGTCGTACACCTCCATTCCCTTGAGAGATTTTCAAGGCACAATGCAGGCAACAAGTTGCTTGAGCAGAATATCTGAGAAATTTGGAGGGATGCTAGAGGTTTCACTAAGATGTGTGACATTTCTGAAAGGTTCTAGGGTTTTCTGTCATTTTCACACACACGAGCTTTTCTCACATGCTTCAAGGGCCAACAAGAAATAAGTTGGTCTGGACTGCATAGATTTCATATCCTCTTTCCATTCTGCTAGGCTATTTTTTCCTCCCGGCTCACAGATGTACTATTGAATTATGTTAGCTGAGCCCGGGGTTGCTGGCCATTCCAGATTGGGTGGGGGAGGGGTGAGACAGGCCTCCCATTGCTCTTTTCCATAGGACTGATAATTCATTAAAGAGTTTGCAAAGTTTCCCCTAACTAGCACTAAGGTTTGGAAGCAGGGAGGGGGGAGGGCAGTACCCAGAAGGCAAAACAAACGAACAAATGGAATAGCAGCCAGCTGGCAATCCTAAATCAGCCACATCACACAGCTGGCCTGGAAACACAACACCACATGTAAAGTGTGTGTGTGTCTTTGAGAATCAGGAGAACAGAGGAGGAAGGAATTCCTAACTGTGCCTGTTAAGAAGTTGCTGAACAGACAAGGGGATTTTCTTCTGCCTCCCAGTTCTGATCCCCCAGTTCTCATTGTGCTGTGCCTGCTCTCCTTTCAAGATACAGACCTGAGCCGCCTTCTCTCTGGCCTCAGTCACTGCCTTTGAACCCACCCCCTTGCAGCTGGGATTTTGAAGTTCTGTTTTCAGTGACTCTTTGTTTTGGTTTGTTTTTTTGGCTTTGGAGTTCCTGCCCCTCCCTTCCGAGTTCCTCTCAGGGTTTTCTTTACATCTCCACTTCTCTTTCTTTCTTTCCTTTTAACACGTGGCAGTGGAGAGAGAGAGAGAGAGAGATCCACAGTTTCTCTCCAGCTGTTCTGCTCTGGGGCTGAGTGTGGCATCCTGTCACCATTCTTCCAGCTGCAAAGACAACTGGCTTGCCTGGTGTTTTCCCCATTTGCCACTTTAAACCTGTGTGCAAACCGCAAATAACCATAAAAGCGACAACAGGAATCCAGTTGAAAGGGCAGCTCCTGGAACAGAACCCTTTCAAGTTTTAAACGGCGCCAGAGTTGCTCTAAAAAGGTTAGGCTGGGTCAGGCAGTCCCTTCTGAGGTGTATCCTCTGTTTACACCAGCTGCACAAGCTGGGAACAGATAACAAAGAATGAAAGATACAATTTAAAAATATATCTTATCACTTCCGGGGCTTTTTTTCAGCAGGAACTCACCGGAACTAAGTTCTGGTGCCTCTCAGGTGGGTGCCATTGCTTTAATGTTTGATGCTTTATTATGTTTTATATATTCTGCAAGCCGCCCAGAGTGGCTGGGGAAATGCAGCCAGATGGGCGGGTATACATAATAAAAATTTGTTGTTGTTATTATATTATTATTATTATTATTATTATTATTATTATTATTATTCAAGGGAGGTGTCAATGGTTAGAGGAGTTCCAGCTCCTCTAAACCACCAAGCCTCTTGGGCTTGCTGATTGGAAGGTTGGCAGTTCAAATCCCCGTGATAGAGTGAGCTCCCATTTCTTTGCCCCATCTCTTGCCAACCTAGCAGTTCGAAAGCATGCCAGTTCAAGTTGATAAATAGGTACCGCTGCGGTGGGAAGGGAAATGGCATTTCCGTGCACTCTGGTTTCAGTCACAGTTTAGTCACACTGGCCACATGACCTGGAAAGCTGTCTCCGGACAAACGCCGGCTCCCTCGGCCTCAAAGTGAGATGAGCGCCACAACCCCATAGTTGTCATTGACTGGACTTAACCATCCAGGGGTCCTTTACCTTTACCAGCTCCTCTTTTTCTAGAAAAATAGCACTGATCACTTCAAAAGGAGGCAGGTCTAGGATCCTACTTGCCACAATTGCCAACTATGGGGGAAACAGCAGGTAAAAAAGTAAAATGTGGGTCCAATGTCTAAAAAGACCAAGGAATATTTGCATGAGATGTGCAGGTGGAAATATGGTGAGGAAGTGCTGGTGAAGCCTCAGGAGGCTGCACATGATGATAAGATCCAAATGGTCAAGAGACCACAGTTATAGCTTTATGCAAATAAGGTGTGATCAAGTGTTTCTCAAAGGTTTCAAACAAGGAAAGGTTTCTACAAGTGGAATGCAGAATGATACACCATAAAAGGGCATGAGAAGCGAAACATAGCTGTCAAAATTCCTGGAGTGACAGCATAGTTCTCAAAATGTGGTGATGCAACATCTTAGATTCACTCCCCTAATAATCTTCTCATCTGTATCCTGATAATGTTTGATCAGGGATGATAAGATTTTTTGGACCACAACTCCTGAGAGTATCAAGTTTGGGAAGGTTGATGTACATAGTCTTTTTTTTTTTTTTTTTTGCTCCACATCCTCTCTAGCTAGATACATTTTGCAGAGTTCAATGAAAACAAGAAAGACCTGATTAACTGGAACTGAGAGTGGGATAGGGCTGCCATCTTGCAACCCAGACAGTAGAAACCCCTGATTCACTGGGAGGGAAGGTAGCCCTGATGTCTCCTACCTGCACTTGTCACTCACCTGCTGCCATCCCTGCAGTGCCAAGCCGGTTTCCTAAGGGTGCCTCCTGGTATACGTGGAAGGGAGAAATCATAGAGTTGTGAAGATTGACCCACTTACAAATCTTGGAGGAAGGATGGGTAAAATGCAGCAAATAAATGGAAACAGCTGCATGGCAAGCAGAAATCTTTCAAGCCCAGCTTCCCTATCATCCTCATGCATGAAAAATATCCACCTGCTGAATTTCTCCCTATTCTGCAACTAGGGTAACTCAAGGGCACCTGTAGCTGCTTAAGTTCCCTCTTTTATACATCTGCTAAAGACTGAAAAAGGAGGAACACTGTCAGAGAGCAGGCTGAAGAGTACTGCTCTGATGAGGAATGGTGGGAGCCTCCCCTCCCGCTCCTGACCAGGATCCTGAAGCTGCCCAGGAGCAGTGGAGATTCGGAACAGTGGTTTGCAGAGGGGCATAGTTCTGAAGACAAAAGTTGGGAAGAACTGAGGGGTGAGCAGCAAAGTGAAGAAGAGCTGGAAGAGAGATAGAGAGCTAACAGACTCTTTCTTGCTGGAGAGTGTCCAGCCTATCAGTCCGAGGTCACGTAGAGCAGATAAGGTGGCTACACAAGAAGCAGGGTGGTTGTGAGATCAGGTTGCAAGACAGAAGTGACTAGGAGGGAAGTGGGTAGAATCCTTAATTGGGAACACCTTTATTCTGAGAATGGATATTTGATTATTAAAGACTCTTTAAATGGTAAGGGACTCGTTTCGCTTTGTCCTGCTTATCTACGGCCAAAGGGGGGAGGGGGGAGGGGGGAGGAAGCCAAGTCCCTGGAGCCTGACAGACACTATTCCATTTGGTTAGATGCTAAGTACCATATTTTTCCGTATATAAGACTAGGTTTTTTCCTTTTAAAAATGTCAAAAATTAGGGGGCGTCTTATACACAGATACATCTCCCCCCTCCCATTTTCTTAAATCTGAGTCCCCCAAAATAGGGGGCATCTTACACATGGGGGTGTCTTATAAATGGAAAAATACGGTAAGTGTACTACAGCATTGATTTGACATGTCAACAAATGAGGAAGAACCGAAACAAGTTGGCTTCACCTGCAGTGACCCCCTCAGCCACTCCAGGAGGTCCAGTAAGGACCTACAGAATTAGGTGAGGTGAAGCTATTTGTTTCAGGTGGCAGATCCTACCCTCACCCCTCCCCTCTGTTGGGCTGCTTCATTCTGTCTAATGGTAGGACTGCCTCCTGGGGAATTGGGGTGGGGGGATTTAAGAGAATGTGTCGTGGTGTCCAGCTTGTGAACTGGCAATCCTGCAGCCAGGTGGGCATTGCCTGCTGTCTCTTCCGGTCCCTCACTCTTGTCTCTGTGGCCTCCCCCCCCCGCAACTTCCGACCTCTGCCACTCTTTTCATGGTCAAACAATGTCGACCTCTTTTAAGAACTCAACCATGGAAGCAGAACAAATTATGCAAAGCAAATAGATGCAAATGTCCTTAATCTGTGCAATTTATTCTTAGCACAGAATGTGGATTACTTCGGTGAGGCGTAAGTCCCAGCCTTAGAATTAATAAGGAAGTGATTTACGTGTGATTTGCTGAAGCCAGAAGAAGGGATTCCATTCTCCAGGAGCACTACCAGAAAGCCCTGCTAGAAAGCAATATTGGAAACAGAGGGAAATCTCAATGCAAGAAATATGGAGCCCACAAAATATATGCAAACCAGGAATGCACAGGCTAGGCATGTTTAAATTAGCATACTTTCTTTGTATTCCCTTGTGGTTTTTCTATAATTTGAATGGCATGATTTTGTACGTGAAAGCCAGTGTGGTGAAATGGTTAGAGTGTCAGACTAGGACCTGGGAGATTGGGGTTTGAATCCCCACTCAGCCATGAAGCTCACTAGGTGACCTTGGGCCAGCCACTGCCTCTCAAAGCCTAATCTGCCTCACAGGGTGTTGTGATGATGAAATGGGGAGGAGGAGAATCATGTACCCCTTGAAATCCTTCGGAAGATAAAGGTGGGGTATAGAATAAAGTAGGTTTCTGTTATGACAGCCTATAGGCAAATGTGGGGTGGGAGGAAGAAAATGATATGAGTT
This sequence comes from Podarcis vaucheri, assembly GCF_965113315.1. Taxonomy (NCBI): domain Eukaryota; kingdom Metazoa; phylum Chordata; class Lepidosauria; order Squamata; family Lacertidae; genus Podarcis; species Podarcis vaucheri. The sequence continues at coordinate 46,673,383 of NC_138748.1, read as the reverse complement.
CAAATGGGGAATGGGGGTGCTTTCTAACTCCTATAGTGCATTTTAAGATGTCCTGGCAATCACCTCTTGCCCCATGCCCAGGACATGCCTTCTGTCATTTGGTTCTGTGTGCACTGATGATGGAAAGGCAGCCAACTTTTCTTCCAACAGAGTTCCTGTGACTTTAGCAGCTGTCTGGCAAGGTAAATGCAGGGCTTTCTTGCCATGAAGTGTTGGGGAAAGCTTCACCACTTAAACTGTTTTTGTAACTGTTAAAAGGTCCAGAAATCTTGCCCAGACTTGCATATAAGTCTACAAAAATTGCTAGTCTGCAATAAGCAAATAAATGAATGAATAAATGCTAGCCTAGTGAGGGTGCTGTGACCCTCCTCTGCCAACCCACTCGTTCATCAACATGCAATGCCTTGTCGCTTATAGTGACCAGGTAGTGCTTCAGTGTTAAGTCTGACCTTGTTGGAATATGAAAAGCTGGCAGAGCAAAGGGGAGAGGTTTTGAGGTTTTGGAAGGCACAGCAGCACTGCCCTCTGCAAAAGCATGCTGCTGGCCACATTAAACACTGCTTTCTTATGCAGCCCAGAGCCCCAGCTAACACCTGTCTTGGGCTCACCTTTCAGAAAACATCAGCTCTGTTCTAGCTCTTTGAGCAGTGCTGGATTGCTGGATTCAGCAGTCATTAAAATTTCTCACAATGCCCCAGAGCAGTGGTTTTCAACCAGTGTGCCCTGGCACCCTGGGGGGCCTTGAATGATGGTCAGGGGTGCTGTGGGCACACTGACCTCTGTCCCTCCTTTCTACCCTCTGTTCCTCTGATGCCCTCTTGCATCTCTGCCTCCCAAAGGCTTGCACAGCTGTTCGTTGCAGCAGCTCTGGCTACAAGCTCCACAGGAGAATGGTGCCTCTGGGGCTGGCCAGGGAGTGCTTCCCAGGTCCCTGTGGGGAGGCACCTTTCTTTGGGGCAGGGGGCAGCTCAGAGACCAGGGTGGAAGCTGCAGCTGCCCAGAGGACTCCCAAGGAGAGGGGGAGAAGAGAGGAGGCTCAGGGAACACTCCACAAAGGAGGCTGTTCAAAAAAGGGTGAGAGGCTGCAGGCAAGGGGTGACACAACTGGGCTCCTGAGACCCACAGGAGTGTCACAGAAAGAATGTGGTCAAGGGAGCCGCAGACACAAAGAGGTTGAAAACCTCTGCCCCAGAGTGATGCCTTAATGCAAGTGGTGGCTAGACCCAGTTGTTTGGTCTGAGGAGCACTGCTGCCACTGTTGCCTGATAAGCACCCCCAGGATTCACTTTGCCCAGGACCTGCTCAAACCTGGAACTGTCCCTGGCTCACCTAGCCAACATATATAAGGCACCAAACACTTCTGTACCAAGAAGAAAGCACTTTCCTTCTAGAAAGTCTATTTGTGTTTGTATAGATTTTTATCAGATTTACAGCTTGTAAGAAAGAGGAAACCACACATTGGGGTCAGTATTCGGAAGGCCAAATGAAACATGATACCATCAGCCAGGTTTTGTTAAACAAAGTGTATGTGTGTTTTCAACATCAAAAAGGGGCTCAAAAATTAGGGGAGTGCAACTTTCCCCTATCTTAACCTCCTTTACCCCAGGCATTTCTCTCCCAGTCAATTGCAGAGTTGGGTTAGGTGGGGAAAAGGCAATGCAGGTGACAGTTCACAGGGAGATTAGGGCCTGCAAAAGAGGTTTCTTCTCAGTTCAAGTTAGGTATGCTAACTGAGGTGAAGGACAAAATGATGCCCTCTCTTCTCCTTCCATGTATAAAAACAAACTGGGCTGTTGAAGCTTCCTTCAATACGAGCAGTAGGACAGATCTTCGTTCAACACTGGCAGTAGACACAGAGCATAAAGGTGTAAGTGCCCCTGCTGGATCAGGCCAAAGGCCCACTAGTCCAGCATCCTGTTCTCACAGAGGCCAACCAGCTCCCTTTGGGAAACCAACAAGCAGGACATGCGGTCAACAGCAGCACACTCTGCCCTTGTGATTTCCAGCAACTTGCGTTCAGAGGCAATCTGAGTCCAGCAGCAGAAGCAGAACCTAGCCACCATGGCTGGTAGCCAACGATGGTCTTAACTTTCATGACATTTAAAGCCATACAAGTTGGCAGCCACTACTGTCTCTCATGGAAGTGAATCCCATAGTTTAGCAAGGCACAGTCTGAAAAAGAACTTTATTTTGCCTGTCCTGAATATTCCAACGTTCAGTTTTGTTGATGTTTCTGAGCTCCAGTGTTATGAAGGAGAAAAAAATTATTTCTGCCCACTTTCTCCTCACGTACAATTTTATACATCTCTACCATGTCCCCCTCTTGAGGCTTACGTAAGAATATAAGAAAAGCCCTGCTGAGTTAAATCAAAGACCCATTTAGTCCAACATCCTGTTCTTGCAGTGATCAAGCCACATGCCCATGGAAAGCCCACAAGCAGGCCCTGAGTGCAGCAGCCCACTGCTTCCTTGTAGCCCCAGGAACTGGTATTGAGAGGGGGAAATATTTATACACAGAGAAAATGGCATGTCAGAGAGAAGGTGAAGCTGGAAGTCTTAAGCCTGACAAGAGTTTTCCACATGAAGGGATTTTATTACTTTTGATAGGGAGTCCCTATATCTAAAAGTAGTTCAGTCTGGAAACAGGTTTACAGTCTCCTCTGTTTACATGAGCTGGGTCTGAGGGAATATAAGATATTTCGGTTGTCCTTCCACTTTCTGTCACATTATTTTGGAGATATTTAAAAACACTCAGCACCCCTGAAAAGAAACTCAGAAAGACCTTTGTGTGTTATCCTTGATCCCTCGAGTAAAACCAATTCAATCTGACTTGTTTTATTTCTGCAGCTTATCCAAGCCCTTCACCCACAGCCATGAACGAGATGCCTTAAACCTTCCCTTTCCCACATGCCCTTGAATCAAACCCCACAGCTCTTCCCATGTAATCATTTTCAAAGCTTGTAAAAGTCGATTTGGAGGTTTTGTGCGTGTGTGTTTTCTCTACTTCCAGTTCCTAAAACAAAATGGACATACAAAAAAATTCCAGAAGGAAATACTGCTGTTCCTAGCCAATTAGAAAAAGGTTCCTGTTCTTCCATGAGACTCTTATTTCCAGCTTCATAAGTGCTAGTTATAGGACCAAAGTGTCAATCAAGTGGCTTTGCACTCCTCTTTCCCAGTACTTCTCTAGTGACCCCTGCAGGTTGAGTTTTGTGAAGGTCATTAATTCCAAATTACATTCAGAGAAGGAGAGTGAGAGATGGAGCAGTATTAGTGACTCCTGACCTGATGTCACACAGCAGGGACCAGGGCAATAGTCTTGAGGTCAGAGGCAAGCCATTCACACTAAAACAAAGACTCAAATTCTGTGTTATGGAAACCCAAATTCTAGAGTTTAACCACACAAGGCATGCATGCATTATATCTCTCTAAAGTGAGTTTGCTTTCCCTCTTTCCGCAAGGAAGAACATTCTGGTCCAACAGCCAGTTGCCCCAGGGCTGTAGAACCAAAGGGAGGCATCCTCTCCCCTCCCCAGGCAGGGCAGCAAGGGCCACTGGGAAGCTGCACCCTCTGCCTCTGAGGCACAACGTCCGGGCAAGGGGAAAACCAGCCTGGCCTCACCTATCAGCCAGTTGTTGTTATTGTTGCTGTTGTGATGTGATTGTTAGGTGTGCTCTGGATCCTGGAAGGATGCAGTTAACCACTAAAACCAGATCTTTATCAGGTGACTAGCACCAGAGATACTGAAGTCTAGAAGCTAAATGTTTTGCCTTCTGCCTTATTACTGATAAGAATCAAAATGTGCTGTGGTGAAGGTGGCAGTTATAGCGTATTTGGCAGTGTGGCATTTGTTGTGGCTGTGTGACGTGAGATGTTATCCTTTCTAAGCTGAGACCGTGTGGAGTTGGAAGCTATGCCAAACATCTGATTAGTTTCTGGGATTCAAGAAGAGCCCTGCTGGATCAGGCCCATGGTCCATCGAGTCCAGCATCCTGTTCTCAAAATGGCCAACCAGATGTCTGTGGGAAACCCGCAAGCAGGATTCGAACACAAGACCACTCTCTCCTCCTGCAGTTCACAGCGAGTGGCATTCAGAAGCATTGCTGCTTTCAAGTATGCAGGCAAAGCATAGCCATCATGGATTTGTCTTTGAAAGCCACTTTGGTTGGTGGTCCATCACGTCTCCTGCAGGAGCAAGTTCCATAATTTAAGATTGTGCTGCATTAAGAAGTACTGTCTGAATCTTCAAACCTTCCATTTCATTGGTTGTTCAAGAGTTCTAGGGCTAGGAGGGAGAAAAACTTGTCTTGTTCCACATTCTCCATGCCATAAATAATTTGATAAAACTTCTATCATGTCATCTCTTATCTGTCCTTTCTCCAAAGTAAACAGTCCCAGACATTCTGAAACATACAGCTGCCGATGCATGGTTACCCAGAAGATAATTCCAGTGAGCTCAATGGGGCTACTCCTAAGTTAGCTTTCATGTTATGTACTGTTATCCTGCACTTCCTCCAAGGAGCAGCTTTCTAGCCACACAACATCTGTAAGGCAAGTAAGACTGAAAGGCAGTTTCTTGCCCAAAGTCAACTGTTGAGCTCATGTTCCTGTTGAGCAACAGAGCCTGAGGTTTCCCATGTTCATAAGAACACAGGAAGCAGAGTCAGAGCATTGCTCCATGTACTCAGGGCTGTCAGCTCACAAGGGTTTCAGGTAAGGGCCATTCCATGCCCCACCTGGAGATGTTGAGGCTTGAACCCGGGACATCCTGTGTAGGAAGCAGATATGCTACTTCTGAGCTACAGCTTCCCCCCAGTTCCAGTCCTCCAGCCATACCTCTATACCGGGTCTCCCCTCTTTTTAGAAATGCCTCTCTTTTGCAAAGAAACAAAACGTTCAATTCTTAAGTAGCTAAAATCTTGACAGATCCTGCAGAGCAGAAGTAGAAAGGATGGAACATGGCTCTTGCACAACACAGTGTCCTAGCTGCTTCACAGAGAAACAGGGTGGGAACGAAATGAGAAAAACCATCTCAAAGTGCAATAAAGAAGTTTTAATATTTAGGAAAATATATACACACACAAGAAATCTGGTTGGGTGATTTGGGTTCTCTATAAAGCACCATAAATTCCACAGTCCACTATGTCTGCAATATATCTCTCATTAAGCACCAATTATTCTCCAGGATCCTGGTTTAGCACCAAAGGAGCTTCTTTAAAAGTCAGAAGCCTTTTTTTTTGCACCAAAAAGCAAGCAGGAAACACCGACACACCACACACTTTGCCTTATTGACTTTAAATGCAGAACTTCTCATTAGGAACATTTGAGAGCTCTGCTGACATTGGAATGGAGGCAGAGGCTCGAGGAATTCAGAGCTCAGGTCTGGAAGCGATTCAGTGCTAGAAATTCCTGCTGTTCCCTAGAGAGACACAGGGACGCCACGCGTTGCAAATATACAACAGCTGGTTTCTCCGTTTATGCCTTGCAGAGAGGAGGAATTTGGTTCCTTGTCCAATCAGCCCCGGACTTCCCCATCTGAAGAAAGCCCCCTTTCCCGACTCTTTCTCATAACCTTGCTCTGCAGGGCTCTCCATGGGGGTCAAAGCAAAAATGTCTGCCCCCACATAGCCCTTTGCCCCCTGAGAGACCCGTCAACTTGGAAGGAGAGCTCTGCTTTCCTATGTGCTGTCTCTGCACACTTGACCACATGGCAGTGGGAGCAGCAGCGAGTACGCTTGGTGGGGCATGTGCAGATTCACAGCTTGTGCATAAAAAGTCGCAGCTAAACATTGTGCACAGCCATATGCAACTACATAGCCCTCTAGAAACTTCAGAGTGCTTTACTCAAAGTACCTCTGCAATTAGGGCTGGGCAATATATCAATATATTGTCCAAAACTGGATTGAAACCGATATTTTGATATCGGTTTCATAATTTTTGACCTGGCTGTGAATCATGATGTATCACGAATCATGATGTGTTTGTGTGTGCTATGTGAAATTTACAATGTAGGAAAAACTGTGAAGCCAGCCAATGCCTCTACATAGCTCCAACTTTATTTCAGGCATCATGTTAACTGGTGATATATCATGATGCTGAAAACCAGATATTGCCCAGCCCTATCTGCAATCCTGGCAAAATCCCTGTAAGGCTGATCAGCAACATCATCCCTATATAACAGAAGGAGCAGGGTTCTGGATGAGTGAAAATAGCTTGCCAGCGGGTGGAAAAGGGTTGTTGCTTTTGCTACCTTCTAAACTGGCTGCAGCTTGCTGGATATGCATAAGACAAGGAACCGTTGGGGGGGGGGGGGCTAACCACCTACCGTGCCCACATGGTAGTACAAGGTGAATAGAGAAATCATCTGCTATTCCTTCTGATGAAGAACATTAAAGCTGCCTTCTCTCGAGTCAGACTGTTAGTCCATCTAGTCCAAGACTGGCTAGTCCAGGACAGCAGCTTCCCAAGTATTCAGACAAGGTGTCTCCAGCTCTGCTACTTAAGATACTTTTAGGTAGACATGGGGAACTGAATCTGGGGCTTTCTACTACTGAGCTATGATCTCTTTCCTATGATGGACAGCTACTCATTCTCTGCTCTATCCCGGACTGCTTCCTGATGAATTGCCTGCAGGAATAGGAGCTAGTCAGTGCTGTGCCACTGCCTGCCATATGACTTTCATTTTTTTAAAAGCAACGCAGGATTAATGTGCTATATATTATTAATAGTGAATTCATTATCTTTGTTTGGATCATGGTGTATAGCAAAGAGCAGCCTCAATACTCAAAAAAGTGATAGCTACAGAGAGCCGGGGGGTGGGACCCAAGGTTTGCACAGGTACGCATTTTTTAAAGCAAAAAATCCTAAGGACTGGGCATGCTCAGTGGGCACAGAATACTGACTAACTGATGGAAGGGGGTGGGGAATGGAAAAGCAGGAAATAAGGGCATGGAATGGAGTATCTTCAAAGTGGGTATGGCTGACTAGTTGGAATCTTGAACAAAAGCACTCTACGGTGTAGTAAAGGCAATGGCGCTTTAAAGCACACATGACTGTGCACATGAGCATCACTGCAACCTGGAAATGGCTGGAAAAGGGGGTGGGGATATAATGGGGTGGAGTAGGCTCTGTCAATGTGGGGGGGTCATGAAAACAACCCCCATGCAAAATGATCATTGCCTGTACATAGGTGCAGGTCTCACTTATGAGAACCAGAAAAAATGTTCCCTCTAGAAGCCTTCTTCCTTTGATGTTTGCCCCAGCCTGAGCTGACCTATTACTTCAACACTTAAGGCATCATCAAAGTTAAACCAGTCTAGACCCATGTTCCCCATGTGTGCAAATGTCCCTGCATGGCAATGGCAAACAGAAGTTTACACAAAGGTAGTTGCACTATTCCTTTCTTTACACTTCCCTGTATCTTTTGCACACCTATTTTAAACCATGACTGTTCAGCTGACAAGCTCTAAAATCACAGGCTACGATCCAGTTCACAGTCATGTAAGCCCCATTGATCTCATGCACAATTTGTGGGCTGGATTCTGACCTTTGTGTGCGCAGCCTACTGAAGAGATCTAAATTTCAGCCTACAGGGCTACAAAACCTGTTCAGAGACGAGCATAGCATGCACACAATGGGGGGGGGGGATTCAGAGTCAAGCTATGGCAATTGCTCCATCGGAGAAAACATTTCTGCTTGCCAGGCAGAATTGCCTCCCCTCTCTGCATGAGCTACATTGGGGGTTCTCCTGACCCTCCCAACCAGATTTTGGAGAAGAGGGAGGAAGGTCCCATTGCACCAGGGGAACTCATTGTGCAAAAATAGTGGCTGCCGGGGTGTGTTTAGCTTGGAATTTATATGAAGATGTCACTCACTTGAGACTGCTCAATTCAGCTGTGTCCTTCATGTACAACAAGAGCACTTAGGCCATCCCAGTAAGGAAGCACCACTTTCCAAGTCCATGCACCAATATTCCCATGAGGGAAATGTCTGGGGTAGCAGGTTTGAAGATTTCAGATAACCTAGAAAGCCCAGCTCTAACCTCACAATCTTGACTGAAAACAAGCAGGCTAATGAACTGGTCAGCAAAACATTCACCTTCTTCCATCTTAATTCTCTAGTGAAATGGTCTTCTTGAATGGCCCCCATTCTTCGGATGCTTCCAGTCCTTCTGTGTATGATTTGCAGCAGCTTACAGGCAGTGTTACAGTAATGCTTAGGAGGGCAGCGGAGGTGCTTGAGAGGCAAGCAGCTACTCAAGGCTGGGCTTGATCAGGTAGCCGCTGAAGGTGATGTAGATGTCCACGTTGTCACTGTAGATGGCATTGTCACGCTCTCGCTTGTAGAGGCGCACCCAGACCTCATCGTTCTCCCGCAGCTCCAGCATCAGGCTTTGGCTCTGCATGATGCTGCGGTCACTGGGCTGGGCGTAGAGGATGACCTCCTCCTGGTCGTTCCGCATGACGTGCATGTAGGTCTCCTTGAAGTTCCAGGTGTGGACGTTCAGGCTGAAGAAGTACAGGCCAGCCACGTAGCAGTAGAACTTGCCCTTGAACATGTCAAAGTGGCTGTAGAGGTTCACGAAGACCGTGTCGAAGATCAAGGCCTGGTAGCCTTCACTGCTGTGGAGCGCCTTCTTGCGGCCGACCGAGAAGGCTGCGTACTGGTGCTTGCAAGGATCTCCGGGGGCACCCATCTGCCCCTTGCTGCCCTTTGGGCCCGGGGCTCCCCGTTCACCCGGCGGCCCCTCTTTGCCCCATTTCCCAGGAATTCCAGGTTCTCCTTGATCTCCTTTATCTCCTGTGGGAGTGGGGGGAGAGAGAGAAAGAGAAAGCAAAGGCTTAGGGCACCCATGGTTTGGTGGGTGGGCTTGGAACCATCCCTTACAATGTGTTTCCATGCATTTTGCAGCATCCTTGGCAGTCGTCGTGATAAAAGGACGACACAGCTGCCAGCGAAGGAGGTGGGCTGTGGGGAAAGATCTGTGACGGAAGGCGGGGCAAAAGCAGCAGCTATGTCCCACATGCAAGGACAGCTGGAGAAGGAGAGTCTATGGAAGCCCTCAGAGATAGGAGGCTGCAGCCAAGTAAAACATATGCTACCACTAGGCAGACTTTCCTCAGTTAGTTGCAGGCTGGCAACCTCTGTCTGCTTTGCATTTGGCCTGAAGAGGATAACTTTTGGTCTTGGGCCTGAACTGATTTCTAACCAAATGGAGCCATTCTAACCAAATGGAGCCATTCCTTGGACTTTTATGGTTCCGCTACAGACAGATGAACAACTTACCCAGGATTGAGAAATGTTACTTATGGGCAACTTTAGTTACAAACAAGCTTGTACTGGGGTTAGACACACACACACACACACACACACACACACACACACACTCTTATACACAATCACATTGTACATATTCAGGGGAATGTGAATTGAGTGGTTAATATGTGTAATGACTGACCATTGTGCACATTCATCGGCTCTCATGGAGAATGTTCACATAGGGTCAGATTCATTTGAGTTGCTGCACTTAGGAAAGCCAGGGCAGTGAATCCCACTAGCTCCCCCCACCAACATTTCCTCCCTCCATACTCTCCCCAGTTCTGCTTTGGATGGTCAGGAGATGCACACCCTGAACACTGTGGAGGTGATTGTTTTATCTGGCAATCTGAAAAGCTTGGGCTGATGGAACATGGCCTTAGTGTGACATTGAATTCTACCCATAATCCTTTCATAAAGAGGAAATTGCGCACTTTTCATGGTCAATATGCCTAATTGCCAATAGACGTTGGGAAATGTGCATATCTTGATTGGATTTTGTACATTCTCTGGCCAGCATGCATAATCCCCAACAAGCCTCATTGATTGACCGGGAAATGTGCACATTTTCCTCTTCATGGAAGGATTATGTGCTCTCCATGAGGCCTGGTAAATGTGCACAATGGCCAGTTGCTTTGCACATTAAACACTCAAATTACATTTCTATATATGTTATATACACACAAGCTTATATATAGTAACAACACTTCACATGGAAGTTTACAAAGTAACAAGCAAAATTCAAGTACATCCCCTGGCCCATTGGGAAGCTTAAAATATGATTTTAGGCACTGAGGTGAAGCTGGGAGGAAAGAATGAAGGGAGAGGAGGAGTAGCTGAATATGCACTTACCCTTCAGAATGGTAATGTTGATATATGGACGCAGCTCTGGAATAATATAAGGCAAGGAGTGGGGACTGTTTCTGCCAGGACTGGCCTCAGAGGAGCCAGGTGCATCCTGGGAATCACAGCATCGTTTGCAACTGCTCGAGGTGATGGTGACTTCTTGGGGGCCAGACGCATCAGCGGGAGCCCCAAATACAAATAGTGGGAGTACAAGGAAGACCAAAGGTACTTGCATTTGGATGGTTTCCATAGTGACCTGGCAGAGAAGAGAAGGAAACACAAAGGCAACTGAAATCGAGAGGATGTGAAAGGGCAGGGTGTTTCTGGGCCTCGATTCTCTGTGACTAAAAACACCTCAGAAGCAAGGAGAAGGTAGGGCAAGCAGAAAGAAAGCAAGAAAGAAAGAAGAGAGATAGAATCCTCTTCAGAGAGGTGCTATATCAGTCCTTTCAGGTCTCAAAAACATGGCTGACTGCCTCTAGTCATGAGGGAAAATTCTTGATATTTTGGGAGGTTTGAGGAGATGGTTTGGATAAACTCTTACAGCAGTGGGCTGGTCCACTGTCCCTCAGACCTTGTGGGAGGCTGGACTATATTTTGAAAAAAGAAATGATGCAAGAGCACCATGAGCCCCCGTGGCTGCTTACCTGTGTCTTGTGAGTGGCAGGGGCTGGCAGCGGTGGTGGGACAATGAGCGGCGCAAGAAAGGGCTCCGGAGAGGGCCTGCTTAAAATGGCGGCTGTTCAAGTGCTGCTGCTGCTGGCACCAACAAAGCCCAGCTCCCTTCCTTCTCTAGGCAGGGCAGGGAGAAGCTAGGAGGAGGGAGGGAGGAGGTGCTGGTGCCACCGCTGCCGCCGCCGCCACCGCTGCCCTGTGAGGGAGAGGGAGGGAGAGGGAGAGAACGTGCATGCTGGTGATCCACGCAGCGGTTCCTAGACTGTCCGCAGGCCAGATCCAGAAGGCAATTGGGCCTGATCTGGCCCACGGGCCTTAGTTTGCCTACCCATGTCTTACAGTGTAAGGATGGTATTCAACTAAGTTTTTACTCAGAGTAGACTAATTTAAAAGTCTGTTAATTTCAGTCTACTCTAAGTAAAGACTTAGTTGAGTACCACCCCATCACTGTAAGAGTTTATACAACCCAACCTCTCAACCCCTCTTAAAATACCAAATATGTTATTCTCTTATGATTAGAGGCTGTCAGTCATGTTTTTGAAACCTGAAAGCACTGATATAGCACCTCTGTGAAGACGATTCTCTCTCTCTTCTTTCTAGGTATTTCCTGTTTCCACAGATGGTAAATTACTTTACAGCAAGTGACATGGTTGTTCCTTCTGCACTCAGACATGATGAATAGCTCCTGTGGGCCATAATCTTCTGCCTACTTCCTCAATGGACCTTTCTTTTGAGTAGACCTGCACAGGATTGCTCCATTGGTTGTACAAAACATGTGGCAGAGGTGATACATCTCCAGGAGTTTCAAAGAAGCAACTTGAAAACCAGTAATTCCTTCACTGGCCAACGGAAACCTTGATAAGGGCAAGAGGCTACGTATGGGCCAAACAGGATGTGATGTGGAAGATCTGTGATTGGATTTCGCAGAGTCCTTTATCTTCAGTTAAAAGCACCCATGGGAGTGGGATTTGGATCGGGGTTGCAGCAATGGAGGAGGAGGAGATTAACTTTCCCTCCTGTGAAGTCTCTCTGATTTACAGCTGCCATCAGGCATTGTTATTAACCACAGGGACCTGTGTTGTTCCTGTATCTCCCTTTCGCTTTTTTGTTTGTTTGCATCTTTATTTAAGATGGGGAAATGGTGTGGATTGTGGGTGTGAAGGGTAATCCCTCTTCGCCACCCTGAAATCCAGATTCCCCCTCCTCCAGCAGTTGCTTTTAACTAAACAAGAAGACATAAAGAGATCTTTTCAACAGATCTTCCACATTATATTTAGTCTTGTTCCTATAATTTATCATGTTACCTTTAGAAAGGTACCATAAGCGGGAAAACAGTAATACGTGCTAATGCACACCTTCCTTATTTAATAACTTCCTTAAGTTACCCCTTTTCACCACCATTCTTAAGCCCCCTGCCATGATTACAGACATCACAGTAATTACAAGGGGATATTTCCCTCCAGGATGACTTAACTGAGATAAGTGTTATTTATAGTGATCTTGAAAGATCCACCCCATTCAGGGAGCATTTTGGATGAACACAGCTCATCCGGTCGGGAAGGCAGAGTTTATATTGTTAACTGATCTTTCTTCCTTGCCAGAAAGTTTCCTGTTCTAAAAATGAACTCTCAGTAGTATTAGAAATACTAAAAGTCTGGTGTGTATGTGTGTGTTTAAATCCTATGAACATAGTAGCATAGGAAGCTGACTTATACCAAGTCAGTTCCATCTGTCAATCTAGCTCAGTTCTGTCTACACGGACTGGCAGCAGCTCTCCAGGGTTTCAGGCAGGGGACATTCCCAGGTCTAAAGGTGCTCTCTCCCTGAGATGCTGTACCAATGAACCCTTCCCCCTATCAGTTTTTAGGTGGGACAGTTTAACTGCAGTGCCCACCCTAACCAAACATCTGAAAGGATGCTTTAATTTCAGCCTGCACATGTGTGCAATTGAGAACTCCAGATAATAGCCTGCCTCAGTTTTGTGATCTGCAAAATGGGAAGGAAAGCTGGAGCAAAACAAACAAACAAACAAACAAACAAACAAACAAACAAACACAAACCCAGAACAAAAACCAAACACTCTCATTCAAAGGGAAGTTTTGTTGCTTGACAGGGCATTTGCACTTCTTTTTTTAAATACTATTTCTGCTAGGGATGGGGAAGGAGAGAGCTCCGTTTCCGCTCTAGCAAACCGTGCCTGTGAAGCCCTACCTCGCGTGCGTTTCGGAAAGCTGTCTAAAAGGCAGCTGACTTCTGCCCTCTGGTGAAGCAGCGCCCCTTGCATTTGAAAGAAGAAGAAGAAGAAGAAGAAGAAGAAGAAGAAGAAGAAGAAGAAGAAGAAGAAGAAGACGACCCTCCACCCCTTTGGAAGTTTGCAGAGCGGCTGTGGAAGCAGGAATATGCAAGCCTTGCAGAAGAGGCGGAGGGGCTGGCACGGCTGGAGCGCGAGGGGAAGGCAAAAGCTCCTGCTGCCGAGGCATGTGCGTTTGATTAGGGGCGTCCGGGCTGGAGTTTTGCAAACTAAGCAGATAAACACGCGCGCGCGCGCGCAAAGGTGACACGGAGGAGGGAACGGGGGGCTGCAAAGGGGCGGAAGGCCAAGGAGTTCTTCTCTGCCTGGATCCATCCCCCGGGACACCTAGCCCGTGACCACCAGCAGGCTCACCCTGGAAGAGTGGCGCGTCGCCGCCGCCTTCTTTCAAAATCCCTGAAAGTTTCCGCTCCTCTGCCTTGCCGGTCAGTCCCCTCTGCACACTGGATCCCCTCTGCTAGCCAAGCCAGCCCGGAGTCCCATGTCTTTAATAGCTTGTTGTTGGCAGAGGAAACTCGAACCGCCGCCACAGCCCGCCTGCGAGGCTCCCGTCCCGTCCCCTTTCTCCCCTCCGCGTTTGGGCTCTACGGCTCCAGCGGGTGTTAGGTTTCTGCCGCGTTAACTCTTTCCTCTGCAAAAAAAGAGCAGTTCCTGCCTCCTTCCTGGCTCTGTGCCTGCTCATCCCGGCCCCTTTGCTGGGCCCGGTGAGAGCCAGAGAAAGGGTGGAGGGAGCCATGTCTACTTGGGAGTAAGCGCAGGCGGACTGGGGCCCCTGCCCAGGGAAGGGAGTGAAGGGGTTGCAGCCTGTCCTCTGTTGAACAACAGAAATGGATGGTGACCTTCGTGCCAGAACCGAGGTGAATTCAGTCGCTGTGAAATCTTAGCATCACCGGCCCAAAAGGAGATGCCTCACTCCAAAAGATTTGCACAACACTTTCTGCTGCTAATTGTGAGATATAGATGTGGCTTTAGAAACAGCTCATCACAGTGGGGAAGGTGAACTAGGTGGCCAGTGTGGCAGCTCATATTCCTGTCCAGATTCCACAATAGTGTTGTGGGTTTGGCAGTTAGCTTAGCTGGTGTGTTGTTGATAATACCAGGGTCACGGGTTCAATCCTCATATGGGCATTGCAGGGGGTTGGACTAAATGGCCCTTTGGGTCCCTTCTAATACTACAATATTATGGTTCTAGGGTTTGGTCTGGATGATATCTGTGGGTACCATCTAGGCCTATGATCCAATGTATGTAAGGTTAGGATCCATAAGAGGAAGCCTGCTGAACCAGACAAACCAGCCACTCAGCTAAGTACCCATCAGCATCTTCTGGATTAAGCTCTGTTACCATAGTAACAAATGAGTGGGCCTTTCCCCACCTCACTTGGCTAGATGCCTCTTCATCCTGAGCAAAGTGGACCAGTGGTCTGACTCAATAAAAGACAGCTTCTAACCTGTGCAGAGGAGGGTGACCAAGATTATCAAGGGGTCTGGAAACCAAGCCTTATGAGGAACCGTTGAAGGAGCTGGGTATGTTTAGCCTGGGAAAGAGGAGACTGAGAGGAGATATGATAGTCATCTTCAAATATCTCAAGGGCTGTCATGTGGAGGATGGGGCAAGTTTGTTTTCTTCTGCTTCAGAAGATAGGACCCAAACCAATGGATTCAAGTTACCAGAAAGAAGATTCCAACTAAACCTCAGGAAGAACTTTCTGACAATACAAGCTGTTTAGCAATGGAATGGTCTCCTTTTGGGAGTTGCTGGACTCTCCTTCCTTTGTGGTTTTAAAGCAGAGGTTGGGTGGCCATCTGTCAGGGATGCTTCAGTAGAGATTCCTGCATTGCAGGGCATTGGACTAGATGGCCCTTGGAGGACCTTCCGACTCTATAATTTTATGATTCCTCCAGGAATTTCCCTCATGTCTTTTAAAAGCCATCTAGATTTGTGGCCAACGCCACATCTTGTAGCAGTGAATTCCATAGTTCAACTACACACTATGTTTTGACTGCTCTTATCTTCTACCTTCAGGTAGGTAGCCGTGTTGGTCTGATGCAGTAGAAATATATATATGCGTGCTCTGGTCCATGGGGTCACGAAGAGTCGGACACGACTAAACGACTAAACAACAACAACATATATATATATATCCAGTAGCACCTTAGAGACCAACTAAGTTTGTTCTTGGTATGAACTTTCATGTGCATACTACTAAGGTCTACTGGACCATTATCTTCTACCATTCAGCTTCATTGTATTAACCCAGGTCCTGGTGTTGTGAGGGAGGAAACAAAGGTTGTGTGACTTGTTTCTTTCATAACATATCCTGTTGGAGATCAAGATTGGGCACCTTTTAATGTTGGATGTGTACAGTTAAAGTAATCTGGGGTGCAAGCTGGTAATAGTTCTCACAGTTTTGCTATCATATTTGGTAGACTGGCTGGGCTAATTCAAAATAAGCATCGGGAAAGGCTAGGCAATATGTTTGTCATTGCTCAAGTATTAATGGCTCAAAATGGAAGGAAACAAGAATTTCCACCAGTAGAGGACTGAAAATAAAATATATGGCATAGGCTAGAGTGATGTTGTATAAGATAATGTATTATATTAAAAAATGTGGGAAGCATGTGTGACAATAAAAGACTCTCTGGATTGTTGGCAGAAATTTATTCAGTGCTGAAATCAAACAACAAATTACAACAATGTTGGGAAAGAAGTCTTGGAAATGATTTAAGTTACTATGACAATAAGCCAATCTATTAGTAACAGCAGTAGTATTGAAATAGCCAACAGATAATGAACTTAAATAAAAATGTGTGTATGTGTATGCATACATTCAGCTGATATTTTCAAAAAGATAATACTCTCTTTTTAAAGAAAAAATGAAAATAATTTCTATCAACACTGCAGTCCCACTGAAAACTGCACAAACGGCAGAAGCAGAAGGCATTCATTGGGGGAGGTCTGTAGCTCAGTGGTGCAGCATCTATGTATAGAGAAGGTCTCATGTTCAATCCCTGGTACCTCCAGGTAAGGCTGGGAAGAAATTCTGGGGAGCCACTGCCAGTCCATATTGAGCTAGAGGGACCAATGGTCTGATTCAATATAAGGCAGCTTCTGATCTCTTTTCCTGTGTTGTTCATGGCACAGGCTCTGCTTTTGGCTGACACCAACTTGTCTTCTTTGATAACAGAGAGACCAACACCTACGGATGCAAGTCTCCCTGGATGCTCCCTACAATATGGTGCCAGTCATCTTCTTTGCACAACCTATTTAAGAGCTGCAGAGCATTCCCACTGACAGCCTTCCGGGTAGAGGCAGCCGCTGCTGCTGTGCAATACTTTAAAGGGCCCAAGTGCATGGTAACATTTAATGTATGCTCTCTTAAGTGCTAAATTGGACTTGATTTTCCTGGCTTTGCACCCTCCCGTTCTGGCAACAAGCAAAGAGAATCACATTCTGGCCAGTTGGAAATCCCAACCGGAGGCTTTCCTGGCTTCTCCTCCCAAAAACTGAGTGAGAGGGTTTGGTGGGTCCGTTCCTGGCTGAGGCATATAAGGGAATCAATTCTTGCTTGCTTCCCACTGAAGGCAGAACAGCAGCATCAGCAGGTTTACTGTATCTCTCGAGTTATTTGAGGAAAAGCTGGAGGATGCCTAACATGAGGCTCTGGAGCGGACAAATTGTTTCCATTTGTTTAGATTAGGGAGTTGGAGATGGCTGTAGCCAAATCTGGGTTGCTTCTCACAGCTTGGCAGGAAAGCAAAGAGCACAGAGGAGCAAACGGAAAGTCTGGAGAAGGAAATGTGGAGGGGAGGGGAGAACGGAAGGTACTGGGATGTTGTTGCCTTTGAATTTCATCATAAAAAGCCATTTCTGAAAATGGAGTGGGTTTTATTTGCATCCCTGGAGCAAGTGTGGTCCTCCCCAGCCAATGGTGGCTGAAATGTGAAGCTGTGAACAAACCATGATGTCCCAAGTAGTCATCCCAGCTCTGCTTCTGGTCTTCCTGTGTCCTTCGCTGGGTCATTCCATCTCTTGTGATGCTTTGATTGCTCCTTAAGGAATTCTTCAATGTGTCTGGAGGAGGAGGAGGGCTGGCGGTATCATTCCTCTTATTGTGTTCCCCATTTCCTCTGCTTGTCCCTGGCTTTCTCTCTCTGTCTCTGCACCTCCCTCCCTCTCTCACACATTATGCCATTTCCAAGAAAATTCCTGCTAAATGCATACAGCCATATTCCGCCTTCTGCAATTAGGCTTTCAAGGTTAGGGTAAAACTGACCCTTGAATCATATTCTTGTCTAGCAGAGCTGCACCTCTTGGCAGTGCTGTTAAAACAATGTCTCCTGCATCCCCTCCCCAAACCATTCTCCGTCAATTGATGAGGGAGAAATTGCATTCAGAAATAACCCCATGGGTGGTATGGGGTTTGTTGTTGCTGTTGCTGCCCTTTCCTTACTTTCAAAGTGACCCAGGGGTGTTTGTGAGTGTCCTTCCTTTCACCCTACAAAGCATTTCCCCAGCGGTCTGTACTCTGCAGCCTCCCAAGGTGCCCATGTTTCAACCAAAGCCCAGGGGAAGACATTGTTAGGTAACTCCTACCATAGGGCTTTTTCAGATCAGGAAGCACAGGTAGCTGGGGAGCCTGCAGAGAGGCTTGAGAAATGTTTACTGGGAAAGTGAAATACACACAGAACCCTGTGCTGAAGTTCTAAAGAAATTATTTAGTGCCCTGAGAGGGATGCAGAAAAAATGGAAGCTTCTTTCACACAGGGAAGAAAACCGATGAGAAACTGGAGGATAGATTTTGGCAGAGCACTAGCTTTGGGTTTCAGAAGTGGGCACCCAGTTTGCTTATGACATTACTCATATGTGCTGAGCCTCTAAATGTGGGTGGGTGGGTGAAAAATCAATGGAATCTTGCTATATACATAAAAAGGGAATGCTGTTGTCACGCAGTTCCCATTGGAGGATCAGAATCCTGAATTTGCAGGGGAGGGGAGCCAGATTGCACAAGAAGGCAGATTGCACAAGAGCAGAGGCTAGGGTATGGGAGTGAGAAGGGAGGCACACAGAGTAAGGAGGAGGCATGGATATGCGGGTGAAAATGGGTGCAAAGTGGGACTGCAGAAGAGAGAGCGGCTTCAGAAATGAGGTTGGGAAGGTGAAAATTGAGCGTAGGAAGTGGAAGCTCTAGGGGTTTAATGTGGGGGGGACGGCAGGGGGTTGGCAAGCAGGGCTGCAGGCTTTAGTAGCCACATAAAGGTATAAGCAAGCAGAATGATAAGATTACATTTCAAGAATCTAGTGCTTGCACCCGGGGAGGGGGTGTCACTTTGGTGCGCAAATGCAGCGGTTTGACTTCACCCCTTGAGGTGCACTCTATTGTCTCTGGAGACAGATGGATGCAAACAACAACCTGTGGCATTGAATGCATATTTACATTGAATGTGCATGGTTGTTGTTGTTTAATTGTACAAAAAACAGCTGCTATGGGTGATGACAACAATTACTGAGACCAAAAGCAGGTTTGGTGAGGAGGAATTTAACTTTTCTGCTGCTGCACTTCTGAAGGAAATCCTTCCTCTGAAAGTGCTCTTTTCATTTGGAGGAAATTTCCCACTTAGATCCCCTCAGCGGATGCTGTTTGTATCCTCAAAGGCTTTTGTGATAATTGTAAAGACGTGTCTCAGATCATGTCTAGATCTTAAATGGGAGCACCATATCTTAACAGGGTGTTATCACCACCGAGTTGAATGGCAGATCGCTAATCAAATTTTCCAACTCGTTTCTGAAAGCACAAAAATAAATGAAATGCAACAGGCTAAACAAAGAAAATAGTAAATTCCCCTGACATAGTCTAACACTCGTGCATGGTTCTTGCAGGGACATAGTTGATTGCTCTGAAGGTAGGGAAAATGTGGTAAGCTAGCCATGAAACTACCATATGTATGGGCTATGCATTAAATCCAGAGAACCAGAGGCCAGTTCTGATTCACAGTAATAAAAAAGGGGGGGCAGGAAGCTCAATGTATCCCTTTCCCCAGCATCTGGATGTACTCTAAATTAAAGAAGGAAAATACAATACGAGGGAGGATTCTTCCTCTCAGAATAGACAAAAATCCCAGGGAACTTTATGCATAATGAGAAAGGCATTGCAGAACATTTCATAATGGATGGAACAGTCATCCGCCGATAATCTGTGGAGGCCTGTTCAATCCATTATGAGGTTTTTGATAATTCAGTATTAGGCATGTCAAACAGTAATCAAAGAAAGCAAAGCAGAGAAAGGAAGATAAAAGTAAGCACAGAAAGATGCTTTTAAAAAAGAAGTTGGATAACACTCCGCTAAAACAAAACATAGATGGAGAGAAAACTTACCCCTGGCTAAGAGACCAATCTCAGAAACCACTGTCCAGTTCCTAGATATCTTCTTCTTCTTCTTCTTCTTCTTCTTCTTCTTCTTCTTCTTCTTGTTGATGTTCTATTTATTAAATTTCTATACTGCCCTTCATCCAAGGATTACCGGTTGGTTTACAATATAAAAACACAAAAATACAAAGCATAGTAAAAAAAAAAAAGCAACAACACAGTATTATTATTATTTATTAATTTCTGACAGCATGTCTTTACCACAAAAAGCTCGACCATGGGCAGGGATGTTGAAGAATTCTGATGAAAACTGCCATGGGAACAGAAAATGCTAAAGTTTTTTTTATTTGTTCCATGAAATACGATTTGAATACGATTGGTATTTGCTGCTGCTGTTTATTTCAGTCTGCAAACAATATTTAATTGATTGTTTTCCCCTTCCACATTTACATTATGTTTCCTTTGCATTGAAATGAATAGGGGTAGAAAAAGACATATACATAATTTTATTTGTATGCCGCCTTTCCACAGTTCAAACCATGCTCAAGGCAGCTTACAAACACGAAAAAATGCATAACTACAACATAACAAAAGTAGTCATTAACAAGAAATAAAACACTAAAAAAATACACAACCAACTGGACAATTTCTGCATAAATCACAATCAGATCTAAAATAAAGATTCAAAAAACAACTGCAACAAATCTCCCCAAACAACACCAAAGTGCAAGTGTCTGTTCAGCAGCCTTAGCTTTTGTAGCTGGAGTCAGTCAAGGCTGTGTCCCTACACCTGCCACCCAATCAGGTGGGAAAAAGACTTGCAGGGCACGGAGCAGGTCTTCCAGAACTCACAGATAAGATACATAATTAAGTAGGTCAGTTGTGTAATTCTACTTCATTGGACAGCGAGATGAATAACATTTTTGGTGGAAGAGGAACTGCAACAGAACAGAAGTAGTGCTGCATGCAACAAAGCTATGGGCAAGAATTCCTTTTTTGAAAAAAACAAGTGTGTGTGTGGGAGATATATAAAAACCCTGTGACCACTTTCTAAGTTTAAGTAAGGTAAGCAGCAATCTTTTGAAAATTTCAGGAAATTTTCTCCCTGCCCACCATTTTTCAGAACGGCTTAATTTCATCCCCACCCAACCAGCAAGTGGTTGGAAAATATGTTTTTTCTAGAATTCACTAGTAGCAGAGAGAAAGTATGTAAAACCTGTTATGATAATCCAAAATAATTACTTTGCTGGCTTTAGAGTTGGTTAAACATGCCCAAGATTTCACTCTGTAGCTTAAGATAAGCTTTACAAGGGGTTGGTTTCCAGAGTAAAAGGTTTACAATTTATAACCACAGTAAATTTTTGTTAAACAGGCAAAATATTATTCGTTACAAGATAAGCTTGAGAGGTTGGATGCCAGAATTCCGATTTAAAGCATGCATATCTTCTCAAAGTTTGAGATGTCACTGACCCCGGCTTCAGTGCTGGCCCCTTGTTTGCAGAGCAAGAAGACTGGGGCAGAGAGATCAAGGGGGGAAGCGGGGCGGGTGGAGTTGTAAGTGAGGCATCTAATCATAGCCTGCATTTTAATCAAGGCTTATAGTTTGATTAGGGTCTGTATTTTAAAATGAGCTTAAAGATTTTCAAATGTTTTATGCCAGGCAGAAGACCAGCTGCCTAAGTACTTTGGCAAGATGTTTATCCTCCTGGACAAGGGGGCCCCTTGATTTATAGCAGAAAACAATTCTCAAAGTCAAAGGGAATTATAGGCTGAGAGTAAGGTTACACTGACCCTACATAATTAAGAGTTGGTAAACAGTAAAATAAAACCATGTGCCTCCCATTAAACTTGAGCCATATTTTCCTAAGGTTAAAGGCCAAGAGCAAATGGAAAAGAAAGCAACTG
Organism: Podarcis vaucheri; assembly: GCF_965113315.1. Taxonomy (NCBI): domain Eukaryota; kingdom Metazoa; phylum Chordata; class Lepidosauria; order Squamata; family Lacertidae; genus Podarcis; species Podarcis vaucheri. The sequence goes on along the minus strand of NC_138748.1, from coordinate 46,651,966 downwards.
GCTGGAGAAGGGGAGTGTAAATTTTATTTTGAGGCTGTAAACTGGTCCTTCCTTTTACTTTGAGAAGGTTTATTCTTCTAAAAAGCTATCTATGATAATGTATGAAATATACTGGCTTAAATGTAATTATGCAAAGGATCTAGAAAGAAAGAAATGTTAAATTCTTATTTCATAGAGTCATATTGCTGTAGGAGACCAGGGGGGCAGATGAGCCTAGCCCCCTGCCAGACAGGAGACGCCATCGAGCACTCCTGACATATGGTTGTCAGGCCTTTGTTTAAAGACCTCCAAAAAAGAGATCTTTCATTGATGATGCATGAGAATGTGAACCCAAGATCTCTGACATCTGTTTAAGATAAAAATTTAAAAACTATTAACCATCTGTTTTGGAGGGCAATAGGGCAAGGAGGGCAAGAGGTGAGCTGGTAATTAAGGTTCCTTGTTGAGACAAATGTAAGATATATGACTACTTATTTGTCATTTATAGATAGAAGAATATATAGCTTTTTGTATCCCATAAAAGGCAATAGGAAATGGGTGTATCTTTTAGGATTGGTTATAGCAATCAGCCAATAGGAAATTCAACCAGGCTGATTGGACAGAGGCAGCCAAAGGAGGAGCAAGGGGCCTGGGCTGAGGGAATATAAGTGCTGGCCATAATGGCAGGAGACCAGGCCAGAGCTTGGTAACCATATACCACTGTGCCTCTCATTTATTTGTCTGACAAATAAATTATTATTTTAATTTCTCTATTGCTGCGTTGAATATTTCATTCCAGCTAAGCGTTAACCACAAGCAGGGTGCTACATAAGTAAATGCCCTTTGTGAGACTAGAATGTGTTTACTTCTTGTGGGGCATGAACACAAAAAAGGCAACTTAACAATTGCAGATTTCATGCTTTTTGTTGAATGGGTGCATTTTTAAACACTTTAAATCTTTTCTTAAACCAAACAGGGTTCTTAAAATTGAAGATAAGTGTATGCTGTGCTTTTCTCAGCCTGAGAACAGTTCTAGCACCTCTCAGGTGAGCGCCATTGTGGGCCACTGCTCCTCTTGGCCGCTTCTTGCCTTTTAGTACTTCTGAGAAGCCCCAAATGAGCATTTCAAGTCAAAATGGAAGCTGGTCAGCGTGTGCAAATGTACCCTTTTTTTTAGATCTATGACTCCACCTAGCTGCTCCTAGGACGTCAGGGTTACTGTGAAATGTCCTATACAGGTTTATCAAGACAACAGGCCCTATTTGGCTTTGCTAGCTTCAGAGTTGCAAGCAAAGAACCAAGTACTTGCAGATAAAGTTACATAGTGCAAGGGAGTGTATCCAGAAAGGACTCATTCAGGTGTCCTATATGCCAGGAAACGAGATTCCTGCAGATCTGTTGTCTAAAGTTTTTAACAGGGAACGTCAACGCTAGCTGCTTCTATGACTCCACCTAGCTCCTAGCTGCTTCTAGCCACCACTGGTAAAGCTATGGAGTGGGGTGCTGGATGGATGTTTTGAGGTAGTGATGGTTGGATAAATTGAAACTGAATCCTGAAAATACACAGGTGTTCAGGGCCGTCTTTACCCGGGGGTGCAAGGGGTGCGGGGCACCCGGGTGCCAAATTCTGGGGGGAACCAAGCGCCCGCCGCTGAAGCCACCTAAGCTCTTATCTGATATGACATATTAAATAATTTTGATCAAGCTAGAAAAACAAAATACATCTATACCTAGGTATTACTGAATGTATTCCTACTGTTTCACTAAAGGACTTTGACTTTGTGCGCTCATTTACCAAAGACGCACCGCTCCAGCGGTGGCACTTGTCATTCACAATGGCGGCATTTGTCAGACTCAACAACAGCGCTTGTCATTCTCAATGGCACCGTGCACGCGAAAATAACTCTTACATCAAAACATTCAGTTATGAACTGTATTGAGCTGCTATGCGGCAGCGGGGTCAGCGGCACCTTTGACACAACTGATGTTTCTCCTAAGTAGGTGCCTAAACAATACTTATAAGTTTAAGTGTGGTGGTGTTGTATACTTATATAAGTGTATTTTAAATAAATGAACAAATAAAAAGTTTGTTTCTCTCCCCACCTTCTTGCGTAAACAAGAGATAAGGTGTAAGCATGGTGTGTGACATGAGCATAAAAAAAGTTAATTTGGGGGCTAAACTAAATTTGGGGGTGTTGGGTGGATCTTTGCACTCCAGTGGCACATATGCTAAAGACGGCCCTGCAGGTGTTATATGTTCTAAGGTATTGAGTCCAGGAGGTGGTGTTGCAGCGCTGTCAGGCACGGAATGCCCAGAGTGAGGATTTAACTCTTTATTTTCAAAACTACACATACAAGTTAGGAAAAGGCTGGTCTATCAGTTCTACATCACTCAGCTACTCCTAGGTGTGCACCTGATGAGGCAGTTGCAGCAACAGAGAGGCCCCACTCCAACCTCAGCTCATGTATCTGCCCTATCCAAGCTGGGTGCAAGCAGGCAAAGATTCTACCTCCCGCTTCAATCCTCTCCTGTTCCTGGGAGACAGTGGAGCAGGAAAGATGGAGACAGGAACAGGAAGTGTGGAAGCCCTTGACTCTCCACCAACCTGACCTATCTCCCCCCATCTCCTGCAACTGTTCCTCTCTTTCCAATCCTGCAGTCAGTCTCCAACCCCTCTTCTCCCAGTGCCCACTCATCAGAATCCAGCCACACTCCTCAGTATCCAGCCAGTCCCTGACAGGTGGGAAGACAGCTTGTTCTGGGTAGAATTACACTCCACTGGAATAATAATAATAATAATAATAATAATAATAATAATAATAACAACAACAACAATAATTTTGCTCAGTTTGTGTGAGCTTGTCTGCTCCATAGTTATGGACAACATCTCGGATGGCTTTATCAATAATAATAATAATAATAATAATAATAAAAATTTATTTATACCCTGCCCATCTGGCTGGGTTTCACCAGCCACTCTGGGCGGCTTCCAACAAAATATTAAAATACAGTGGTCTGTTAAACATTAGAAGCTTCCCTAAACATGGCTGCCTTCAGATGTCTTCTAAAAGTCTGGTAGTTGTTGTTCTCTTTGACATCTGGTGGGAGGGCGTTCCACAGGGAGGGTGCCATTACCGAGAAGGCCCTCTGCCTGGTTCCCTGTAACTTGGCTTCTTGCAGTGAGGGAACTGCCAGAAGGCCCTCGGTGCTGGACCTCAGTGTCCGGGTAGAACGATGGGGGTGGAGACGCTCCTTCAGATATACTGGACCAAGGAAGGAGTAGGTTCATAGCTTGGAGGTATTCCTGGAACCAAAATTGTCACTTGAGGCCCAGGTGGTGTTGGTGGTTTCAGTGCCTATTCCCAGCCCTAGCTAGTTTACCAGCTATGAACCCTTTGGGACAGAGATGACTCGGGCACAATGCTCCATGCTCTGCTAGCTTCCAGATTGGATTATTGCAATGCGCTGTATGTGGGGTTGCCCTGGAAGACACGCCAGAAACAACTGGTTCAAAATGCAGCAGTCAGATTACTGGCTGGGCTTGCCTTTATCATTTCCTGAGTGGTTTAACAGTCAATCCCCTTTCCCAATGAACTCTGGGAATTGTTGTTCTGTGAGGGGAATAGGGGCCTCTTAACGACTCTCAGCACACTTAACAAACGATAAGTCCCAGGATTCTTTGGGAGAGGTTGTGACCTTATAAAGTGGTATAATAGTGCTTTAAATCTATAGTGCGGATGTGGCCCTTGACTGGCGTTGTTCTGAAGTGTATGTTTGGGGCACAGTATGGAAGTCCTCCCCCCCCCAACAAGCTTTGCCTATGAAGCCAAGTTGTTTATTTCTCAAAGTGACTGAGGTGGAAATAATTCTTCCTGATGGCAGGCACCTCCCACCCCAGTCAGGAAACATTATTTTAACCATTTTATACGACAGGCTGACTTAATTTTCGTCTCCGAGATGAAGCGTTTCTTCTGTGGAGCAGCTCCTTAAATGGGTGACCCTGACACGGTGCCATTGTGAATCTGCCTTAAAGGCTTTCACTGTGATGACTTGCTCACTTGCCAGACTGGAGCCTGGCTACTTTCCTCCACTCTGCTGCTCAGCTGTTTGGAAGTCTCAAGATGGATTGTCTGATGCAAAGTACAATTATTCCCAGGTTGTACACCAGGTTTTAAATTTCGGATTCACATATTTTGACCCTGGGACAATGCACCTTTCTGGGTTGGGCGTCTGAGGTATTCCACTAGCGAAACCTAAGAGTAAGAGTTGTTGGACAGTGGAACAGAAGAGAGGTGGAGGACTCTTCTTTCTCACCTTATTCTTTATGGCTTCCTGTCTGGTGGAATGGGGCACATCCCGTATATTAGATGTGCATCTCCATTTGAAAAATTATATCAGCGCCACTATCCTGACTTTCCCCAAAGGATTGTGGGAATTGTAGTTTGGTGAGGTCACTGAGAATTCTCAGCTAATAATCTGTAGCTCCTCACAGAACTACAGTTCCCTGAAGAGAGGGGATGACTGTTAAACCGGTTTTAAGTCTGTAAGCGTAGAAATACCAAATGAACCAGGAGCTCTTTACTATCTAAAAACTTAATTATCTTTGCTGATAATTAAGCCTCCCCCCTCAAATATTATTTGATATGGGTTCTGGGCTTGGAAGGGAGGGCTTTAGTCTGAATTGCATAAATGCTGAAGGGGAATGTTTGTTGTTGTTTGGATTATGGACCTCTGTGAGTGAATGGCTCCTCCTACAGGAGAACTGGGGAATTGCACACACACACACACAGAGAGAGAGAGAGAGAGAGAGAGAGAGAGAGAGAGAGTTGTGCAGGGGACGGATTGACTATCAATTTCCTCATTCTGTAGCCTTACACTGTTAGCTCAGGACATGGACTCCATAGCAGTTCACCAACGCAATCCCCACACTTGGTCCCAGCTTTTGTCCTGGAAGGGGAACCCTCTTGACTTCTACTTCTGCATTGTTGGCTTGAACATGCACACAGCCCAGTAATCAAGATCTGTGGCATGCTGGGATCCACTGGCAGGATGCAGGTGTGATCTACTACAGCAGCCACATTGAAGTGGGGAATTCACCCATGTTGGGGGACTTCATTGGGACGTCCAGAGAAGCTGAATGTCGGAAGGGTCAGGACAGGCACTTCTTCACACAGTGCATTGGCAAACTATGAAATCTGCCCCCACAAGTGGCGTACCCTCCAACATTCCTCAGACGGAAATAGGGACATTTCTTGTCCCACCATTGAGCATTTCCTACCAAAAGGAGGGACACAGTACGCACACCCTCCACCGTCCTGAGAAAACCCCTTAATCCTGATTTTATTCTATTTTATTCTTTGGTAGATTTACAAAAAAGAACTCTCCAGAAAAGAAAAGCACACTCCAATAAATAAATTTTAGAAAGGGGCAAGATTAGACATGAACACACAAAGCATAAAAAAGAATTATTGAGCTCTGCTCCACTCTCCCTTTCATCCTGTCCAGGGTGGCCCTGCCTTCTGCCTGCCCCTTAGATCCAGTGAATCATGTAGGGCTGGGCCTCAGTGGCGGCAGCCTCTCCCCCACCTCTCCCCCTCTGCAGCAGCTGCTCTGAGCTGCCCAAGGGAGGAGGCTGGCCATGGCATCCATGGATAGAAAATGGAGTGCTCCCGCACAGCCACTACTACCATTGCCACTACTCGGGACAAGTGACGGCTCATCCACCTCTCCACTCAGGTCCTGCTTCCCACAGGGATCAGGTTGGTCATGAGTCTGATCCAGCGGGGCTCTTCCATTTTGGCTTCTGTAAATTGGGGTATGCCCTCCTTTTATTCTGTAGTATTATTATTGATTGACAAACCTAGACAGCATCTTAAAAAGCAAAGAAGAAGAAGAAGAAGAAGAAGAAGAAGAAGAAGAAGAAGAAGCAGCAGCAGCAGCAGCAGCAGCAGCAGCAGCAGCAAAGACATCACCTTGCCAACAAAGGTCCGTATAGTTAAAGCTATGGTTTTCCCAGTAGTGATGTATGGAAGTGAGAGCTGGACCATAAAGAAGGCTGATCACCGAAGAATTGATGCTTTTGAATTATGGTGCTGGAGGAGACTCTTGAGAGTCCCATGGACTGCAAGAAGATCAACCCTATCCATTCTTAAGGAAATCAGCCCTGAGTGCTCATTGGAAGGACAGATCGTGAAGCTGAGGCTCCAATACTTTGGCCACCTCATGAGAAGAGAAGACTCCCTGGAAAAGACCCTGATGTTGGGAAAGATGGAGGGCACAAGAAGAAGGGGACAACAGAGGACGAGATGGTTGGACAGTGTTCTCGAAGCTACCAGCATAAGTTTGGCCAAACTGTGGGAGGCAGTGGAAGACAGGAGTGCCTGGCGTGCTCTGGTCCATGGGGTCACGAAGAGTCGGACACGACTAAACGACAACAACTATTATTGATTAAATTTGTTATATATCACCCTTCCTCTGTAGAGCTCAGGTCGGTTCACAACATAAAAATGCAAGATGAAAACACAGAATACATAATGAGAACAAAACAAAACAAAACAATAAGCCCACCTCATTGGTGGTGTAGATTAGAAATGGAAATGAACTGATGGCAAGTCAACAAGATTTGAGTACATCAAGGACCTCCCTTTCTCCTTTACTAAGTGTTCACACAATAATATGCACACCCACATATGGAGGATTGCAATTGCAATTGACTGAGCCAAGATTATTTTTACTTACTTATTTATTTCCCACCCTTCGCCCTTACATCCAAGGGCAGGTTACAGCATTAATACACAACATTAAAAACAATAAAAACAACTTACAATCATAAAAATAACGTGGGTCTTCAAAATATACACCTCAAGTGTCAAAAGCCCGGGTAAAGTGGTGTGTGTATTCAGCATCCTCTGGAAGCTGTATAATGAAGGCGCCTGACACACCTCTGTGGTGAGGGGGTTGCACAGCTAAGGGCTCGCCACAGAGAAGGCCCTCTCCAGGACACCCCTAGCCTCTGAGGGTGGGGGAACTACTAGGAGGGCCCTTCTGTTGACCTCAGCCCCTGAGAGGGTCTGCAGGGAAGGAGATGGTGTTTCAGATATTTGGGGCCTGAGTCATTCAGGATTTTAAACTCCAACGTGAGCACCTTGAATTGGCTCTGGAAACGAACTGGCAACCAGTAACCTGGCTGCTGCATTTTAGACAGATAGTTGAAGACTATGAGTTGTCTTCAAGGGCAGGCCCACACAGTGTTGCAACAATCCCATCTGGAAGTTAAGCAAAGCATGGACTACAGCGGCCAAGCCTATGACAAGTAGACAAACATGTGGAAATGAAACACGATCCAAGCTGGCTGATATGTGCACCTAAAACCATGTTGCAACCCTGTTACCTGTGTAGGCGAGATCTGTTGCTGGGATATGGACCCCGAGATAAGAATCTTTGAAATAACACCTGAATCTCCGATGGTGCAAACAATCTCGATATCTAGATAAGAGGCCCAATGCAAACTCCCTGAGGTTAATGGGGAGATGGAGAGCGATAACCCAAGTTATTTGATTTGGTTTGGCTTCGGGATCATGGATATAATGGTGTGGAAAACTATGTTCGCACTCCGTGAGCAAATGAATTGTTATCCCCGGGAACAGCTGCATCTGTGGTTGAGAACAGCAGTCACAGGACGTGCTGTGCAGGAGGACCTCAGTCTGCAAACACCTGTTCTTGGCTAAGCAGGGCACCTGGACAAACAATTATCCCCCACACAAGGCATGCACTGCAGGCATACAGTTGCTGGCCTGTGCATGCCATGGTAAGACACAGAACCTATTATTTTTCCAAGCTGATCCACTTGCATTCCATCCCATAGGTATTTTCTGAAGGAGTTTGATAGTAGCGGCAGGTGGGGTGGTGTTGCTTAAGTGGCTTCCCAACGTGGAGGTTGCTGCCAGTTATGGAGACGGAGAGGAATGAGCTGGGGTTGGCTCTGCTGCTGTGCTTGCACCATGCTGGCCTCCTCACCCCTCTCAGTTACTGACAGCAGCCTCTGTGTTGGGAAACCAGGTAAGCAACACCACCCCAACCTGCTCCACCAGCTGCTACTGGCAGATGCCAATGAAAACCCAACTCAATCAGAGTTTAATAATAATAATAATAATAATAATAATAATAATAATAATAATAATAATAATGGTCCATGGTCCATTTTGTGGTAGGCTGAGAGTGGTCATGTGCAGGGCTGGCCCTATCATGAGATAGAGTGGGGCAGCTGTTTCAGGTGGAAGATGCTGAGAGGAAGGGAGGAGACACGGTTGTAGTGAATTTCCAGGTATTTAAGGCACAGGAAATGTTGGCAATTCTAGTAGATGTACCAAGTCAACATTATCACAGAAAAGAGACTGGTAGGCAACTGCGGCAAGAGGAACTTCCAGTGCCAATGATTCAGTGGGAAGAGATAGGACTACAATGCCCAATGTGCCACACCAACTACCCTGGTTCTGGGTAATGTGCCTCTGTGCTGTATGAGGGCAGGCAAGCTGTGTGGCACTAGCATAGCCTATGCTTGAGAAAGTACAGAGCAGTATGCTTTCATGGGCAAATATTTGCGTATTATCCACTCGTCCGAGCAGATGAACTGCTCCATGCCCGCTCTGGCTCTGTGGAGCCCCTTGCTCATTTCAGAGGTGTGCAGCTGGTTTTTCACCACATCGGAGCTGCAGCGAGAGTGCTGGCAGCCCAGGCCTCCCCCCTCCTCCTCCTGACGATAGCTCACAGTGATGGCGAGTGTGCAAGCAGCCTGCGCAAGTGATTAAGATGCATCGCCTTGTAATAGGCCCCGCGTTATGCCAAGTCAACCCCCTCCTCCGCTCCCTCCTCCTTCTCTCTCCAAATCTCTTTAAAGCCCAGCAAAGGTCTCTTTTCTTTCCCCCTTTCTCTCTCTCCCTCCGCCTCTCTCCAGGCACCACAGCCGTGGCTTGAGGGGCTATAGAGGCAGTTGTGAAGGGAAGGAGACGTGACTGATTAGTGCAGTGGGTACATTCAGCCGAGGGGGTGTGTGCTGGTGGTACGTGGCATTTGTGCTGCGTGGGTGAACCTTGTTTGCATGGGAGGGCTGTGTGTCATTGTCATTTGCGTGGGTGGCTGTGCTGTGGTGGGCCAGCTGAAACTCGAGGTGTGTGGAGTCGCAAAGGAAAGGCCTCTCTTCCTCTACAGCAGGCACACAGGCAGAGGCTGCTTTTGCCTTTAGAATTTGTGTCTCGCTCTGTGTGTCTGTACTTCTTCCTATGCAACCTGACTGTGATCAAACAGGAGCTGGGAAGAGGCACTGCATGGGCTGGTGTGTCCGCCGCAAGCCTTACAGCTCTGGCCACCGTGTGACAGCAATGAAAAACACTTTGCCCCCTGCGGAGTCTGAAGAAACCTCTCGTCTCTCTGACTCTGCACCTGGAATTGGGGGAGAGAAATCCATTTCCACAGCGGATGAAACAGATGCACTAAGACATGCCCAGAATGCAACTCCAACACTGCTCTGTGTGTGAGGCTCCTCTGCCGTCATCCCCATCGCAGCTCTCTCTTGCGCAGTGCGCAAGCCAGACACAACTCTCAAGGCTGTTCAAGCTGCAGGAGCAAAAGGCAGCTGGGCTTTGCTCCCTCCCAGGATCACAAAGAGCCTGAGTTCAGATTCCCACCCCAACCCTCATGCTTCCTCACCTCTTCCCAAACAGAACAGCCAGTGGGGTTTCATGCAATGGCTTTTTCCTACCCAGTGTCAGTCTCCTGTTACAATGTGGGATCCACTTGTCCAGCCCGATCTGGGGCTTTCTTTTTACTGCTGAGTTCATAGGGGTTTATTGCCTGGTGAACATGCAAAGACATTGCAGCCTTAACTTTCTAAGATCCATGTCAGGAGTGGGAAACTTTGCTCCTCCAGATGTTGCTGAACTACAAGTCCCATGTGCAGAATAAGTGAACATCGGCAATTTCCACTCCCTTTCTTATCAGAATTTGACAACCTGGGTCTTGTAGACCCTTAAAGCCTAATAAATAGATCGTGGCACAAACTCTTGTAGGTCAGAGTCCACAACTCACTTCTGACCAGTGGCCAAGCATGATGAATAAATGTAGTGGCAAGATGAACCATGTAACAGATGAGCAATTGAAGAAAGACAATTCCACTCTCTAGTGGGCTGGGCATTCCCCGTGTCTATTGAGACCAATATCCACTATGTCAGGGTTGCTGAAATTGATTACAATTCAGTAGTTTCCATGCTGGAGTCTTCCTTTGAAATTATTATTTTGATAGAGTATGCTATCTATGATTATTTATTTATTGCATTTATATCTCACAGTTTACTCCAAATAGCTCAAAAATGACATACGTGGTTCTCTTCCTCCTCCTCATTTAATCCCCACAACAATCCTGTGAGGTAGCTTTGGCTGAGAGAAGACAGTGATTGACCCAAGGTGACCTAATGAGCTTCAAGGCTGAGTGGGGATTTGAACCCTGATCTCCCAGGTGCTAGTCTGACAATCTAGCCAATACACTAAACGTATTCATTGCCTGTGAATGTCATGAGTTACACCCACATTGTATGTTTCTATTCAGAAGGTTTATGTGTTTGACTAATGCCCTGTTCAGACATTTGCCTCCATTCATACTCCTGATGTGTGCAGGAGGGAGTTTGGACCACAGCCTCTTGCCTTGCCTCTGATATCATTCACCCTGTTCCCCAATGTTCATGCATTTGTCATGATGTCTGAAAAACAGGGATACTACATCAACAGCACATCATGAATTCAGAAAACCCCCCTGTACCCACTTTTGATGTGCAATGGTGTGGGTGTCGGAGAACAACCAAATATAGACTCATATTCCGAAATCAACAAAGAATGGAAATTCAAGATAGTTTATGGGCTTGGCAAGCAATACAGGTTTTGCCAATGAACACTTGAAAGGCAGATCTCTAAAGAAACAGCTAGTGAGTGGGGAATGAGGAGAAATGATCTCTCCGTTTAGGAAGTGTCAAGTTTTGATGGTTTGGTTTCCTCAATCCTTCATGTTCATGTTGGCACTGATAGCTGTTGTTTTAATAGCACATATGTCAATTACAGCCATCTGGACTCAATTTGGAGTATAAATTGTGCAGGTACAGCAAAACAGGAAGAGATAACTTATTCTTGCCTAAACTGGGGAGAAGGTCCATAATTCTGTGTCTTACCAGACTGCTCCTGAGAGCCTGATGTCTTGCCCACCATTGGGCTAGTGCTGAAGATGGCGCTTTGCATCTTTACCATTCTAAACAAAGTAACTGTGCATGAAAGGACCTGTTCTTGCATGTTTCCTGCTCCTCAGCAAATAAGGCAAATGTGTGACGGTCTAAAGTAAGTGCCTTTCTGTTCAAATTGTTCTGGTTTTGTACAGTCATACCTCGTGTTGCGCTAGGTTCATGTTGTGAACGCGGCAAACCTGGAAGTGTACACTTCCAGGTTTTGCTGTGCGCACGCGCAGAAGCACTCTGTGTGCTTTGTGCATGTGCAGAAGTGCTTTATTGTGCTCTGTGCTTGGGCAGAAGCACTGCTCTAGTTGCAGACTTTTTGGGGTGCGAATGGCAACCCAGAACGGATCGTATCCGCAACTAGAGGTACCACTATACTATGAAGTCCTTCCTTTCTCTCTCTGTTACCTCCCTTGAAGTTATTTTGCACTAGTCTTCAAGGACAAGATCCTCATTCATACATTCTGCAGAGTCTTAACCCTGTACAGTGGTAACTCAGGTTACAGATGTTTCAGGTTACAGACGCTTCAGGTTACAAACTCCACTAACCCAGAAATAGCACCTCAGGTTAAGAACTTGGCTTCAGGATGAACAGAAATCGTACAGCAGCGGCGCGACGGCAGCGGGAAGCCCCATTAGCTAAAGTGGTGCTTCAGGTTAAGAACAGTTTCAGGTTAAGAATGGACCTCCGGAACAAATTAAGTTCTTAACCAGAGGTACCACTGTACAGCAAATATTTATTTATTTGTATAATTTAACAAAATTTGTGTACCTTGATTGTAATAAAACCTCGCAGTGGTTTACAAATAAAATAAAATAAAATAAAATAAAATTATGTTTTCTCTTAAAAGGATGTTAAAGCAACAAAGGGGAACCTGTGACACACACACACCAACATTGTTGGACTACATCTCCCATAATCTATCCATGTTGGTTGCAGCTGATGGGAATTGGAGTCCATTACAAGGCTCCAGAACCACACAAAAAGATTTGTGCCAACAAGATGGCATTTTAAAGCCCACAGTAATACTGTAGGCAATACTTGGATAGTATACTGACTGAATGTATGTATATACACTCAGAAGTAAATCTCACTGAGTTCAGTGGAACGTATTGCAATATAAATGAGCAAAAGCTCATTTTCTCAAACTCTCTCTATCAGCTGCCTGGTACTAGGCTGTCCGATGCCTCAATGACATCACAGCAGCAAAGCCAATTGTAGCTTTGAGGGTCAGTAACACCGACACTGACTTCATTCATAGGTACATGCTAAAATCTATCCCTTTTATAGCTCTCTATAGACTTTGCTACAGGTTGTTAAGGAGTAATACCTCAGCTTTAAGTCATTTAAGGTGTTGATAGCTTGAAATGTGCTCACTCACCTCCTTTTAACACATCAGCCCTGACTCAAATATAAGAAAAACTACACAAACGCTAACATAGTTTCTCACAGTTTCACCCGGGCTGTTCCCAAATGGGGCATTTTGGGAAAAAAGAAAACCCAATGATTGATGTAGTATTGAAGAGCAGGGTTTCTCTGTCCACCCTTGTCCACCCATCCATTTCCCCCTCAGCATATCAAAACCCTTTCCCACCTGTTCTTTCCTTCTCTTTTGTCCCCCCTCCCTACCCGCCTCTTTCTGTTTCGGAAAGCTCCCTCTGGAGGAGAGTGCCCAAGATCACACACAGGACTCCAGATTGAAGTTGGTCTGTGTATCTTAGCAACGGCCGTGTATCGGAAAGTTCAAGGCGTGGGGGTGAGGGAAAGTAATATACCAGCACTTGTGGAAGCAGAATAAACCTGAAGGAAACATACTTGGGCCCACTTGTTCTCCCATCCACCCACCCGCTCTCATTCCTCATTGAACACGCTCCCAAACATGGCTGTTTTCAAATAAATGCACTTGTTGAAGCCGCTCGGCAAAGAGGAGAAGGGTTGACACCAGATATTGCCTAGCACCAACACGGAAACTAATTTCAAGGATTCCTACTCAAGCAAAGAAGAAGAAGAAGAAAGCCCGGCTGCAAGAAATTTAAAGAGGCTGAAAGGAATGTTGATGACAAATGGTGAGGTCTTGGAAGCATTGAAGTGTGCCTGTCTTCACAAAGCTCTCTTAATCTGTTCGGGGGTTTTTTTTTTTTTAACTGCCATTTAGCTTTCAAAGGCCGCTACTTGGGGAGGGAGAAGATGGCAATGTGAGCATCAGAACACCAGGAGAGCTCTGCTGGATCAGGTCAAAGCCCCATCTAGCCCCTTCTTCACAATGGTCACCCAGATGCCTCAGGGGGAAGCCAGCGAGAAGGACCCGGGTGTAAGAAGGTGTAAGAAGGACCCAGGTGTCTGAAGGAGCATCTCCACCCCCATCATTCTACCCGGACACAGAGGTCCAGCACTGAGGGCCTTCTGGCGGTTCCCTCACTGCGAGAAGCCAAGTTACAGGGAACCAGGCAGAGGGCCTTCTTGGTAGTGGCACCCACCCTGTGGAACGCCCTCCCACCAGATATCAAAGAGAACAACAACTAGCAGACGTTTAGAAGACATCTGAAGACATGTTTAGGGAAGCTTTTAATGTTTGATGTATTACAGTATTTTAATATTTTGTTGGAAGCCGCCCAGAGTGGCTGGGGAAACCCAGCCAGATGGGCGGGGTATAAATAATTAATAATAATAATAATTTATTTATACCCCGCCCATCTGGCTGGGCCTCCCCAGCCACTTCCATAGAAACCAAAAATACACTAAAATATCACACATTAAAAACTTCCCTTAAGATGTCTTCTGAATGTCAGGTAGTTGTTTATCACCTTGACATCTGCTGGAAGGGCATTCCACAGGACGGGGGCCACTACCGAGAAGGCCCTCCGCCTGGTTCCCTGTAGCTTTGCTTCTTGCAATGAGGGAACCGCCAGAAGGCCCTCGGTGCTGGACCTCAGCGTCCGGGCAGAACGATGGGGGTGGAGACGCTCCTTCAGGTATACTGGACCGAGGCCATTTAGGGCTTTAAAGGTCAGCACCAACACTTTGAATTGTGCTCGGAAACGTACTGGGAGCCAATGTAGGTCTTTCAAGACCAGTGTTATATGGTCTTGGCGGCTGCCCCCAGTCACCTTTCTAGCTGCAGCTTCTGGATTAGTTGTAGTTTCCAAGTCACCTTCAAAGGTAGCCCCACGTAGAGCGCATTGCAGTAGTCCAAGCGGGAGATAACCAGAGCATGCACCACTCTGGTGAGACACTCCGCAGGCAGATAGGGTCTCAGCCTATGTACCAGATGGAGCTGGTAAACAGCTGTCCTGGACACAGATTTGACCTGTGCCTCCATGGACAGCTGGGAGTCCAAAATGACTCCCAGGCTGCGCACCTGGTCCTTCAGGGGCACAGTTACCCCATTCAGGTCCAGGGAATCCTCCACACCTGCCCGCCTCCTGTCCCCGCCTTCTGTCTTGTCAGGATTCAACCTCAATCTGTTAGCCACCATCTATCCTCCAACCGCCTCCAGACACTCACACAGGACCTTCACCGCTTTCACTGGTTCTGATTTAAAAGAGAGGTAGAGCTGGGTATCATCCGCATACTGATGAACACCCAGCCCAAACCTCCTGATGATCTCTCCCAGCGGCTGCATGTAAATGTTGAAAAGCATGGGGGAGAGGACAGAACCCTGAGGCACCCCACAAGTGAGAGCCCAGGGGTCTGAACACTCATCCCCCCCACCACTTTCTGAACACGGCCCAGGAGGAAGGAGCAGAACCACTGTATGACAGTGCCCCCAGCTCCCAGCCCCTCAAGACAGTCCAGAAGGATGTTATGGTCGATGCTATCAAACGCCGCTGAGAGATCCAGCAGAACTAGGAAACAGCTCTCACCTTTGTCCCTAGCCCGCCAGAGATCATCAACCAGTGCGACAAAGGCAGTTTCAGTCCCATGATGAGGCCTGAATCCCGACTGGAAGGGATCCAAATGGTCCGCTTCTTCCAGGCGTGCCTGGAGTTGTTCAGCAACCACTCGCTCAATCACCTTGCCCAAGAATGGAAGATTTGAGACTGGGCGATAGTTGGCCATTGTGGCCACATCTAAAGATGGCTTTTTAAGAAGCGGTTTAATAACCGCCTCTTTCAGCAGGTCTGGGAAGGCTCCCTCACGGAGGGAAGCATTCACCACCCCTCGAAGCCCATCGCCCAGTCCTTCCCGGCTAGCTTTTATAAGCCAGGATGGACAAGGATCCAGGAGACAGGTGGTTGGTTTCACTCGTCCAAGCAGCATGTCCACATCCTCAGAGGTAACAGATTGGAATTTATTATTATTATCATCATTATTATTATTTCCCTGCTTGTGATTCCCAGGAACTGGTATACAGAAGCAATGGAGAGATCCTCTGGCAATGGAGCATTATGCAGCGATCATGGCTATGTTGTGAATATTCCCCAAACATTTCTCCTCTGCGCCCTTTCCCACCAAGAAACCACCACAGATCCTAAAGTTAGGGACACCACATTTAGGATAATTCCAACAGTTTTGTAAACGTAAAAGGCAGTAATGAGAAATGGAGGCCAATACCTCTGGAGGGAAAAAAGTTTATTGTATTTGCTTCCTGAGGAAGTGGTTACTTGTCGGAAAGGGTGGGTATAAGTGGCAGCGTTTCATAAAAACAAACTCTTTTTTTCCTGCCACCTTCCCTGCTCACCCACAAGGGCACATCACAAACAAGACCCCTTCCACTGAATGGAAGGCTGTGCTTAATAACCTCTCCATATGATACAGAGCAAAGCTGCAGTG
This sequence comes from Podarcis vaucheri, assembly GCF_965113315.1. Classification (NCBI taxonomy): domain Eukaryota; kingdom Metazoa; phylum Chordata; class Lepidosauria; order Squamata; family Lacertidae; genus Podarcis; species Podarcis vaucheri. The sequence goes on along the minus strand of NC_138748.1, from coordinate 46,635,942 downwards.
AGAATAATCACAATTATAGTCTTTTTTTTAAAAAAGAGAGCATTTCAGAGCATTCATTGAACTTCACATACATTCCTTATAGGGGCGCCATCCCACAGGGACTGAGCCCTCCCCCCCAATATTTTTGGGAGGGGGTCAGGGCTTCCCCCCATGTTCAAAAGCAGTGGAGGAGGTGAAGCGCGGAGCCAAGCAGGGCACAGCTTTAGAGGCTGGCTCCTTCTCCTCCTCCTCTGGTAGATGGGAAGGAGGGTTGAGGAGGAGGAGCCATTGAAGCTGTGCTGCCACCACATTCAACATCAGCCCTGCCATTCTCCTTCAGAAGCCGGCACCTCTGGTTCCTTCAGTCAGTAATCCTTACAGCAACCTTGGAAGGTAGGTTAGGATACCCGTGTGGCAGAATGGGGTGCCGAGACTGTTCTCAGTGTTCCAGTCGGTGGTATGGGGACAATACTAGCAGAGAGGAAATGAGATTTAAATCAGGGACTTCCTGGTCCATAACTCAGGCTGTAATCCTATGAATACTCCCTTGGGAAAAAGCTCCATTGAATATAGTGGGGTGTACTTCTCAGTAAATACGCATACAAGCACACTGCACTTCTTGGCCACTATATTGCACTGACTCTCCAAAGACTTAAATCTTGCCCTACATTTTTGTCCAACAGACCTTGTTTTTCAGGTATACTGCCTATGTTCTGGGATGTTTCCTTAGTAATAACAGATCCTTTTTAAAAAAAGAGATTTTGAAATGGCTTTTAAAGCATTTTGTTAGTAAAATTCCCCTGTTAGTAAAGGACCCCTGGATGGTTAAGTCCAGTCAAAGGCAATTATGGGGTTGCAGCACTCATCTCGCTTTCAGGCAGAGGGACCCAGCGTTTGTCCACAGACAGCTTCCCGGGTCATGTGGCCAGCATGACTAAACCACTTCTGGCACAATGGAACACTGTGATGGAAACCAGAGCACACAGAAATGCCATTTACCTTCCTGCCGCACCGGTACCTATTTATCTACTTGCACTGGTGTGCTTTTGAACTGCTAGGTCGGCAGGAGCTGGGACAGAGCAATGGGAGCTCACCCCGTTGTGCGGATTCAAACTGCCAACCTTTCAATCAGCAGGCCCAAGAGGCTCAGTGGTTTAGACCACAGTGCCACCCGCTCCCATCATTTTGTCAGTGGGAGCACATGGGAAGGTGCCTTATACTGAGTCAGACCATGAGGTCCATCTCGATCAGTACCTGCCCTGATTGCCAGCAGCTCCCTAGGGTTCCAGGCATGGGCCATTCCCAGCCCTGCCTGGAAGATGCTGCAAACTGAACCCGGGACCTTCTGTATGAAAATCAAATGCTAAGGCCCTTCCCCAGATCTTCCTTTTTCTCCCATTTCCCATGTGCATAAGTTTCTTTCCTTTCCACTTTCCCATGTCCATTGAATCAGAACAGTAATAAACATTACCAAATGGGGTTGAGTCATAGCTATTCTCTAAGCCAGGATAGCCAATGTGGTGTCCTCCAGATGTCACTGGACTACAATTCCCATGATTCCTGATCATTGTCCATGCTGGCTGGAGCTGATGGGAGTTGGGATCCAGCCACATCTGTAGGGCAGCAGATTGGCTGCTCCTGCTCCAAGAAGTCCAATCAGAGTTGGGGTGAGATTAAAGTCCTATTTTAAGTAAACTGTTATGGTGGGCCGAGTTGTTAATGCAGGGTATATTAGCACAGAACATCTTCAGCGATGTGCAATAATGCATGGATGAAGGTGGGATTGCTTCTTAGCAGAAATCCTTGGTCTGAGAATCATAAACATGAGAATCCCTGTTTTCAGCTGTAAGATGTTGGAGAGGACACAGACATTCTTGACCTTACTCAGCTGACCAATCATGTCAGCCGAGGAAATACATTACTTCCAACCCAAATCCCAGAAGCCTTTGCTCTACCTGCCACTCTGGTTGTTAGGCCTTGCTTTACTGTTTGAAAGCGGATATTTATCTGCCCACATCCCTCTCAGGCTTTCTGTTTTTTAGGAATCCCTTGTATTATGAATGATCCTTCCGTTTGTTATTCCAAATGAGTCACTGCCAGGGTGTTTCAGAGAGAAAAAGAGTCACTATAAGTAGCTAATGTTCATAACACTAGGCTTCTCAGAGATCCCAGGCTCCTCTGGCAGTGGCTTCTGTTCACTGCTCCCCCCTGCCCCACTGATGGGGGCGCACTCTTGCATGCCATTGCCGTTTTGGGCAATCTTGCTGACCTCACTTGCTTCTGCCTCCATTTCATCGTCTTCCTCTTCCTCTTCCTCCATCTTACCACCCGTGGTTGCTGCTGCTGCGATTTCTTGGTTCTGCACTCGGCGGGAGGGTCTGAGGAGAGCCCTGCGGAAACCCTGCTTGAAGCGGTACGAGAGGAAGCCATAGATTATGGGGTTGGCACAGCTGTTAGCATAGGGCAAGACCACGACAAGGAAGTAGATGCCAAAGAGAGATGGCTCCTCAGGCAAGGTCCAGATGACGTTGATGATGTTGAGCACATAGAAAGGTAGCCAGCAGAGGACAAAGACCGCAACAACGGCAACCACCATGCGCGTGACTCTCCGCTCGGAGCGCTTGCGCTTGGCTGTCAGCGCTCTCACCTTTCTGCCCGACGACCGAACCTTGACAACAATAAGCAGGTAACATAGGCAGATGACCAGCAGAGGCCCAAAGAAGCCAAGAGTGGCTGTGTAGACAATGAAACCTGCTTTCCAGACTGAAGCTGGCTCAGGCCACTGGATGTGGCATGTGCTCATGCCCGGGGGGACATCTGAGAACACGACCACAGGCAGCACCACCACAGAAGACAGCACCCAAACAGTGGCACTGACCGCCTTGGCCACACGTGCCGTCCGCCATTTTGACGATTTCACCGGGTGCACTACCGCCAGGTAGCGGTCCACACTCATCACAGTCAGGCAGAAAATACTAGTGAACTGGTTTATAGCATCCACGGCCATCACTAGCCGGCACATGAAGGAACCGAAAGGCCAATAGGATAAGGCGTTTTGTGCAGCCAAGAAGGGCAGGCCGAACATGAAGAGCTCATCGGCCAGCGCCAAGTTGAAGATGTAGACGTTGGTCACCGATTCGCTCACAGAATGGCACAAAACCACATAGATGACCAGGGAGTTTCCGGCTAGTCCCACCACGCAGACAATGAGGTAAACCAGAGGGATGAGGACACCGCTGACATCCAGGCCAAGCCTGGAAGCTTGGGATAGGTTCCCAGAAACAGGGGCTGCCCAGCTGGCTGTTGAATTCTCTTCCCAGGAAGCCAGTGTGGTGGTGAAGTTGAAATTGTCCATGGCAGAAGAGTGAGGTGATTATCCCACTGGATCAGTCGGAAGGGGTCTGCATTTGGGAAGAACAGGGAGGGGGGAGAGAGAGCTTGTAATGCATCTTATAGCAAACTAAAGGTAGCACCAGAGAGAGGAATGGGGGGAAAGTCCACTTTACAAGCTCCATTCATTTTGCCGGGGCATGAAGAGGAGCACAGAAGTTAATGGAGATTCCAGATTTTACAGCTGAGTGGCTCGTGCTCCTCTTGTACAGAAAGGTGCACTAAGAAGTCCCCATTGATTTTGATGGTCAGCAGACTGTAAACTTCCACCTTTCAGTTTTCCGCTTCTTACATAGACTTAACTTTGGCTGGATCATGCCTAAAGGGTCTTACGAGGGACTCAAATGCCTCCTATCTGAGTGCATGCCAAAGCTTTGTCTTTCAGTGTTTAGATCTATATCGCCTAAACCAATAAAAATAAAATTTTAAAGAAAATTCTGCCTTCAAACATAAACCCATTTAAAAAGATTTGTGCAAACAAACCAAAGCTATCACCCAAGGGGGGGGGAGCATTGAGGGTTTGTTTTCTGTTGTGTGTTTTTTCAATCTAGCAGCATATAAATTTTATGAAATAAATGAATAAAACAAATAGTTTTGCTGGAGACTAGTGTTAAGCAGTTGCACTGTGGTCTCAAGTGGCCTGCTGCCAAATATCAGTGCCCCAGTTCTTGTTGCCATTTCTGTATTTCCTCAAAGGTTGACAATGGCAGGAGGGAAGAGATTTGGCCCAGGGGCTGCTAGCTTGTGCCCCCAGTTCTCCAGTCATGGCAAGGCCGAGAACTAAAACTAGCAGGGAAATTTCCAAGGATGGGAAAGGAAATGGAAGCATGCAGTGACCGTAAGGCTGCTCAGAAAAGTGAGACCATCTCCATCCTCACTGTGTAGTTGGTTCTTAGGAATGATTGGGCCATTGGAACGTTATAGAAAATGGGAGAGATCTAAAAACTGATGAATTGGTCAGATTAAGTTACTGACACCCATATTGTATATATAATGGTGCATTCTACATATGGCTCAGACTGAAATGCATATTTAGTTTCAGTTCATTTTAAAAATACTTATTATTATTATTATTCAATTAAATTTATACACCGCCCTTCACTCGAAGATCTCAGGGTAGACCACAAGAAACAAATACAGGATAAAAGCACAAATAAATAGAACAAAAACATAATGAAAAAAATAACCCCCCTGTCCCAAAACACATTTAAAAGGCTGTAGAATATTAATCAGCCCAAGGTCTGGGTGAAGAGGAACATTTTCACCTGGCGACTAAAGACGTCTAATGAAGGAGTGATATGAACCTCCCTGGGCAGAGAACTCCATACTTGACTTGTCAAAGATCCTTACTGAAAATGTGAACCCAAATCCAAAGCTGCAAATACCTTAAGGAGGAGATCTTGAAGAACTGGTCTCTGAATGGAGGAAGCCCTTTCAGCTGGACATGCATTTGCTGCTACTGTATTCTCACTGAACAATCTATTGCTAGGTCATTTAACCTGCACCTTTTAGCCTGTTACTATGACACCCTGGCACATGGCTGGATTAATCATTATGCTCACTATATCATATAATAAAGGCCCCTGTTAAGCTAAGTTCTCTGTTGAACTGTAATCATCCAATGAACATCTATAGGTAGACTATAGTTGTCCACTATGCAGTTGTCCACAGGCCTCATTTAAAACTTTTGTCAACTTTAGAAAGCGGCGGTTGTTCCTATGTAGAGGAGCATCAACCATGTTTCTTGCTGAACCCTTGGAAAATCTTTGTCTCTGTGACAGAAAAAGGGGAAGGACAGCAGCTGATTGACCTATCAGGCTTTTGCATGAAAAATGACACTCAAATGCTTACAGAAAATCCTGAAGCTGCTTGTATTGCAATGTTAAATTTCTGCTGGGGTTTTCTCCCCAATGAGTACTTGCTCCAAACTTGCTTGGCTTCTGGGATTCAAGAATGGGTAGAAGCAACCCAATACATTTTGCTGCCTCCAAAGTCAAGGTGTATATTACCCAAAGCTGGTCAAGATATTTGGGTACCTAAGACAGAAAATTCCACAAGCGCCTCTACCATCCCTTTGCTGCAAAAGTCCTACAATAATAAATCAACTAACCATTTGCTATGCTTTCATGTCACTCAAAACCAGCTGCTTTCCCACTCTGCCTAATGGTAGGGCCAGTCCTGGAAACAGGGAACCTTCCTCAAACATCCTGTTAATAAGCGCCAATCCCTCCTCTAAATGTGTCGACATATCATCCTTATGTTCTTGGTGACATTTCTGCATCCAGTGCTCCATTGAAACAAACCATCAGGCCTTCTGCCTGAATTTCTACAATTATATTACTTGGATGGAAGTGCTGCAGATCCAGGAGATGAATTGTTTTGAGAGAATAAATTGAATCAAGTAAAGCCGAGATTCCAGAAATATAATACTTCCCTGTACCAGAGACCTTTTATGAGACCCTTCATTATTCAAACTTTGGGCATTCAAAACCCCTTATTATTATCATCTGGATTTGCCACAGGGCTCTCAAGTACTCCTGTGTCAGTTTCACCCTCCATTATGAGCTCTGCCACCTTCCCCAGACGCCTGATTACACCTCCCAGGTCATTTGAATAAATGATTGTAATACACAGTGAAATCACTAATTTTCCAATGAAGTCCCGTCGTCAGTCTCTTGATACTATGTTAGACAAAGCCCAGAACTCATTGTTTAATGAGAGGGAGGACTAATGAGCTCTTTTCTGCTTCTAATTCCCCTTGTTATCCTTATGATCATTTTCTTTCTGCTGTTTTCACCCAACCAAATACGTATTATTCTTGCAGGCATGGGTAGTGCCAGAGGATGGGAAGCCAAAGCTGTTGCCATGAGACGGCCTGGGGTGGGCAGAGAGCTTCACTGCAGAGGTGAGAATTAGCTTGGGCAAAACAAGATGCCTTGTGGTCCTGGTTACCCCTTTACATCTTCACTAGATTTCCTTTTGACTTCATTTGATGCCAGATCTGCATATAAAGCTCCAGAATGGCATTCTGTCGTAAGTTATAATGGGAATGAAAATTGGGCAAATTTGGAATGTAAAGTGAGGGAGCTGCTTTAACATAGACCAGGAATGGGAGAAAATTTTTTTTCCAAGCCAAGAGCCACATTCCCTTGGGGGTGGGTGGGCTACAATTCAGTGGTGGGCAGGGCCAGGGGCAAAGTGGCCTGCACAAGGGTGCCAACTTGAATAAAATATTGTGGGTGGAAAGATGAGGACCTTCAGTTCCTACAACTGCGGCAAGCCCTACTGGGAACAGTGGCCACTGAGACCATATAACACAAATCCTGAAAGACCTACATTGGCTCTCAGTACGTTTCTGAGCACAATTCAAAGTGTTGGTGCTGACCTTTAAAGCCCTAAACGGCCTCGGCCCAGTATACCTGAAGGAGCATCTCCACCCCCATCGTTCTGCCTGGACACTGAGGTCCAGTGCTGAGGGCCTTCTGGCAGTTCCCTCACTGAGAGAAGTGCGGTTACAGGGAACCAGGCAGGGGGGCCTTCTTGATAGTGGCACCCGCCCTGTGGAACTCCATCTGATCAGATGTCAAGGAAATAAACAACTATCCGACTTTTAGAAGACATCTGAAGGAAGCCCTGTTTAGGGAAGTTTTTAATGTTTGATGTTTTATTGTGTTTTTAATATTCTGTTGGGATCCGCCCAGAGTGGCTGGGGAAACCCAACCAGATGGGCGGGGTATAAATATTATTATTATTATTATTATTATTATTATTATTATTATTCATTGGAATCACTAGGTTTGAGCTCTTTGGGTTTCTCAGAATAAAGAGTTAACTGTACTGACACTGTGTTTTTTATTGCTGACTTCTAGGCATGTCTCACATGTCTCTGGCTCCTGACATCCACTATAGTACTTGCTACTTTAAGATGTAGTGTTAGCTGCCGACATGGGCAGTTTTAAAAATTGAAAACTCAAATTAGTGGGCAATAATCAGTGCTTTGTTGAGGGGGTGCTAAAAGGGTACACGGTACCGGCACCTCTCTTTTTTGTTGTTAAAAAGTGTGGCACTTACTGCAACAACTTCATGGTGATGAGTACCGGCACCTATTTTTCTAGGGAGGGGGAGCACTGGTGATAATGCTATCAATTGCTACTAGCCAGGATGAATATACAGTGTTGCCCCGCAAGACGAATGCCTCGCAAGACGAAAAACTCGCTAGATGAAAGGGTTTTGCGGTTTTTGAGCTGCTTCGCAAGACGAATTTCCCTATGGGCTTGCTTCGCAAGACGAAAACGTCTTGCGTTTTTTGCAAGTTTCCTTTTTCTTAACACCGTTAATACAGTTGCCACTTGACTTCGAGGAGCAACTCATAGAACGCGGTGTGGTAGCCTTTTTTGAGGTTTTTGGTGATTTTTTAAGCTTTACCAAAACTTTTCCAACACCGTGCTTCGCAAGACGAAAAATTCGCTAGACGAAAAAACTCGCGGAACGAATTAATTTCGTCTTGCGAGGCACCACTGTATACCACCGCCAGTATTAGAGAGAGTCTGCATTTGAATTTCACTTGCTGGGGACCACGAGCAGGAAAATGCTACTGAGCTCAGGTCTGCTTGTGGGTTTCCCAGGAAGTACCGCATTTTTCGCTCTATAGGATGCACCCTTTCCCCTCCAAAAATTAAGGGGAAATGTGTGTGCGTCCTATGGAGTGAATGCAGGCTCCTTGGCTTCAGCGATAGCAACGTGAAGCCTCTGAAGCGCAGAAGGAGTGCTCCCTCCGTACTCTGGAGGCTTCGCGTTGCTTTCACTGAAGCCTGGAGAGCGAGAGGGGTCGGTGCGCACTGACCCCTCTCGCTCTCCAGGCTTTAGGGATAGCCGCCTGAAGCCTTTGGAGCACAGCGCGAGTTCCCGCTGCGCTCTGCAGGCTTCAGGCTCCTTTTGCTGAAGCCAGGAGAGCAAGACTCCCCTGGCTTCAGCAGAGAGGGAGAGCTGCGCAGCGCCCCTTCAGCCAAGCGGGAGGAGAAATGGAAGGGGCTCTGTTTCTCCTGCCGCTTCGCTGACGGGGTGCTGAGCAGAGAGGGGGATATTTTTTTTCTTGTTCTCCCCCTCTAAAACAAGGTGCATCCTATGGTCCGGTGCATCCTATAGAACGAAAAATATGTATGTGGCTGGCCACTGTGAGAACGGTGATTGGACGGGAGATTGTTCTGATCTAGCAGGGCTCTTCATACACTGAACTGAAGGAGGAAAATTCCTTGTCCTTCTCTATACCAGCAGAACTGGATGTAGCTACTGGTGAAACATGAGAAAGGAGACCTTTCTAGCTATGAGAGCAGTTCCACAGTCGCAGAAGTGGGAATGACCCTGAAATGCAGATAATGAAACCAGATTTCGAGGAGTGGATCTTGGGCTGGATCATGCAGATCCAGGAGCACATACCTAAAGAGAATTTCAGGAGTTCCAGGAACAGCCCTGGAAGTCCAACTGGGAATGGGGGTGCTGTGGGGAAAGCTAAGGCAAGGAAGTAGGTGAAGAATAATGTGGACGGAAAGCTCACCCTGATATTTCATGGTCTTCTAACCATTTTTTTTTAAAAAAGTAATAAGTAATACAAAAACAAAGAAACAAGGCTAAACGAATTCTCCAGCTAGAGGTGAATGAAAGGTTCGCCAAATACATTTCTTTCGATAAATTTCTGATATTTCCTCCCACTTAACCCCAAAGGGCCACTTTGCAGAATTTTTCTGGAATATTTGCCACCATTCAGAAATTTTAGTTTTAGTTTAGCTTTTTTGTGGTAGCTGCCATCCCCGCAATCTGGCACAGCACCCTGGAATGATGCTAGGTCTGGGGCACTGAGGAAGATGCAAAATGGTGGCCAGGTGGGGAGGGAAACCAAGCGGGGGGCAGGGGAGAACAAAACTGTTCTACTGCCCCATCCCTGGGGAACTGTTGGATAATTTATCTTCCCCATCCTCCCATATGGAGAAATTTTGTGAAATGGTCTGTCTTTCCCAGTTTCTCTTACCACAAATTTGGTGCAGAATTTCCAGAGGCTATTTGCTCAAAGCTTGAGTACCAACTTTGGTTCAACACAGTGTGAATAACTTGTTTTAAGTGTTTCAGGTAAGTGTCCCTGACATGATGTGGAAGTGTGAAGCCAACCTTGGACGAGTGGTCCAGCAATATGGCACTTAAATAAACAAATAAACCCCCAAATGCATCTGTGTTTAGGAATTGCAAGCTAACAACATGGTGAGAAGATGAGGAAGATGAGGGCTGGGTCTCTCCACTCCTGGTGGCATGGCAATGCTCCATCACTGGTGGGTGATCCTCAGACAGCCATTACTCTAGACAGCCCCCCCTAACTGGAATAGGTTGGACGAAACTGGGGGAGGGAGTTGAAGTTACCCCCTCAGAAAAAATACTATTGCTTGGGTGCTAGGAAAAGGCAAGATCCTACAAACAGAAGCACCGCCTCAAGGAAAGACATTTGGATCCCAATTCAGGATCTAGAAATGACTGTGCATTTTATTGTGCAAAAAAAGTCAGCCGATGAAAATTCCAATATGATGCCGACAAGATGTGTGTGTTAACTCACTAGTCCAGACTCACCTTTATTCTGTAAGGTCTTCGGGACAGTAAAATTACATATGTGCAGTGTCTAATCCAAAAGAACCTCAGTCTTGTTTTGGCAATAGTTGCTTCAGATATGCACATTCATACATTCCCTACATGTCCAGTTATTGGGCTCCATTTTGTGCATCGGTTCAACATGTCAATCAGTCTTTCAGAAATGAAAGCTCTCTTTATCATTTTGTCAATCTAGCAACAAAGAGGATAGGAGAACAGGACAGGATCTTGCAAGTACGAATGCCATCTCTCCTGAAAGGAGACCATGTTGCCTTTTACTTATATGGAGAAATAGGTTTGTTCAAAATTGTCTTGCACTGAGGATGGGAGAGGGGATCACAAAGACTTCTACCTGCCTAGTAATCAGTTTGAGTTATTTTTAAAAACCAACATGGCAAAAACAACCTCCAAACAGAACCAAAGATTTCATAAAGAGTCTCGTGTGCCTGCAGATGTAGAAACTTTCCTTATGAGGACCTCATCTAAAATGACCCATATTTCAAATCTGCATGCTATCATTACCACATCCAGAATTCTATGCGTGTGTGTGTACTACTTGTTGCACATTTCCCTCTTAATGTTTACAGGAGTGTCAAGGAGCCCCAGTCCCAAGCAAACCCAAGTCATGCCACTGAGTACAGCTTGTCTCTTTCTGCTCCAAAAGATTTACAACCCAAGACTGCAATCTTCATCCCAATTACTCTGCAACAACTCCACAAAAGTTTGTTCTGGAACAAACAGTTGCAAATTGCAAACGGCAACCAAAGTGTGAAATGGAAGACAACAGGTGGGTGCCCTGGACAGACCCAGCAGGAGAACACAAGCCAGTGAATCTGAAGATAAGCAGCTCTGCCGTCCAGCCTGTTAGATCCTGTCGCTTGTCTTCCCTTCCTACTTGGACTCAATAGACAAATATTTTTTAAAAACCTGCATATCCCCTGGAGATCTGGGGGAGGGGTGCAACACAGCAGGGAGCTTCAATGATACAGGTATCAAAAGAAAACTTTTGCATGCAACAGAATTTGCGGGAATATAAGCAGAAGCAGGAGGCAAGTTTGCCCAATACTCACGTATCAAAAGAATGGATATCTGCCTTCACTCTCCAGGACGATGCTTAGTATTCTTGTTAATTCCTCTTGGGGAGGGGGAAAGACAAAAAATATTTCAATTCCCGAGTTGGTATAAATCCAGAATCCGTAATGCTTTTTAACATCTCTCCCCCCCCTTCCTTTGAGATACCTGATTATCTCCCCTTCCTTCTGCTTCTGCTGGAGAGGTGGCATCCCTGCTCAGGCCCCTGCGCTCCTACATCTGCTTCCCTGCCGTTGCTGCTGATACTTTTGCACCTGGTCTCTCCAGGGCTGCTGCAGGTAAGAAGGCAGTCAGTCTTGCAGCGTTTGCTGAGGGGAGCCCAGCCGGACGGTCCCCCCGCCCCTCTAGCTCTCCTTCTGCTGAAGTGGGGGGGGGGCGCTTGTTGTCTCTCGCAGGGTTAGGTAGATCAAGCGGTGTGTCAATTACTCCCGGGAACGGTGCCACCAGCCAATCGGAAGAGGTTCCGAGGGGAGCGACAGGGGAGGAGGTGTGGGGCGAGGATGAGGGAGGAAGAGAGAGAATGAATGGTTGAGAGAGAGAGATTGAGAGAGAGAGAGAATGAGGAAGGAATGAGGGGGAGTGACATAGTGATTATGATGGAGAGAAAGAGCATAAGGGGAGAGAGAGGGGGGGGGAAGGATGGAGGGAGGGAGGGAGAAAATGAGACGGGAGAAAAAAGGGGGAAATGAGGGGGTGTGAGAACGCAGTTGTGACAGATGGTGACAGAGGAGAGTAAGCGCAGGAATGAGAGAGGGGAAAGAGAGAGAGAGATGTGGGAAGAAAAGATCTCGCAGGCTCCTGGAGTGTAGTCGAACGGGAGGCAGAGCGGAACATTCATGGAAATGCAGGATTTCATACACATCCCATCATTTTCTCTGGCTTCTTTGAAGTTTTGCAGACTTTTTTTTTGGCTGGTAGAGATGTTCACCTGCTCCGACATCGCTGTCTCCATAAACCTTCTTCCCATGCTCGTTAATTCAGAAGTGTGGCTTGGCTTTTAATAATTTGGTGTTATGTAACTTGTTTATGAATGGCTGAGCCGGGGACCATTTCTACAAGGGGCACTTAAATTTAAACCCTTTGCATTTTTTTGGCATCTGTGACTGGAATCTTCACCTTAGAAACTTGTTACTTGCTTGAACAGAAGTGTTCATAGAATCATAGAATTGTAGAGTCTGAAGGGACCCTGAGGATCATCTAGTCCAACTCCCTGCTGTACAGGTATATGCAGCTGGCCCATATGGGGTTCGAACCCACAACCTTGGCGTTATCAGCACCACACTTTAACCAGCTGAGCTAACTGCCCTGAGGAATCTGCCTTACACTGAGCCATCAAGCTTGGTAATGTCTACACTGACTAACAGTGGCTGCCCAGGGCTTCAGGAAAAGTTCTCCCCCAGTCTTACCTCAAGATGCCAGGGACCTTCTGCATGCAAAATAGATGCTATGTCGATCTTCATAATCAGATTTAAAAATTTAAAAATATATGGCTAGAATTAATATACATTTGATTTTTAAATGCTCCCCAGACCTTTTCATTCCATAAGGATATATTTTAACTGCCTTGCTTGATCAGACCAAGTTCTATCTTGTCCAGCATTCTGTAGCATAGACCAACCAGATGCCTCTGGAAATTCACAAGAAGAGCATGGAGGTGATGGCCATCCCAAATCTTAGTTGCTTCATCTCTTCAGCTGTTGCTCAACATCAATGTTGCTTTGGTGTGGCTAACAGCAATTGTTAAATCTGTTCCGCAAATCTACCTAATCTGCTTTGAAAGCCAGTGGAACTAATCTGGCAGTCCTCAAAACATCTTCTGGCAGCAAATTCCACTGGTGAATTATGTGTTGTGTTAAAATCCTGCATCCACACCATTCACAGGCAACCCATTCCAGACGAAGAGCCATTGGTGGCTGCCACCACCTCTCTGATAGTTTAACTTATTTCATAGCGATGTGAAGAAGCACTTTCTTTTGGCGGTCCTGAATCTTCCAACATTCAGCTCCAGAAACTTCTGCACAATTTTATATACCTTTCTCTTGGTCTCACATTTTTTCTACCCCCTCTCCTGTCATTTTCCCTCTTCCGCACTCTGAAGGTGTCCTCCTGATCCCTTCCCTGCCTCTTTCGCTCAAGTGAGCTTGCTGAGTGCAATTATGAGACACATTCCCCCATCACTTAGCCGCTAGGAGCCTATTAAGCTGCCTCTTCTCGCCCTTCTATGTGGAATTTTGAGGGCCAAGTTCAGATGCCTGGCTGGGGGTGCAGTTCCACATGAATAGTACGTTTTCTGCTTCTTTCTTCTTGTCTGGCCTCCATTGCCATCACATCTCAATACTTTTGCAATAGCACTTTGTTATTTGGGTAAAACTAACAATGTCTCGTATTCTTAACAAGCTGGAGAGGATTGTGCCATTCCTTTCCCCACTGAGAGATGGAAAATCACAGGAATGAAATGTAATGGGTCAAGAGCTTCTTTAGGTAGCACACAGCGCTGTCTTTGATGACTGTCCCCAAACTGCCATTAGTTCAGAATGCAGCTGTAAATTTTGCCAGTTTATATCGTTAGAGATTCCCAGCTTCTGGATGCAGCACCAGCTGGGCTTGGCAGCGAAAGATGGGTGCAAAGGATAAGAGATCGCTGGAGATTTGGGGTGTTTGCAGACTGGGACTTAAAAACGGCAACCAGGTTGTTCAGATATTGCAAATGGGACAAGAAAGGGAGAGAAATTTGGGGAGACAGGGAGGCGAGACTTCCCTGTGAGCAAAGGTTGCGGCATTTGGAACTTTTTTAGAGAAAAGGCAAGCATGGCATGGAGAAAGTGGGGAGAGGTCATGGAGATCCAATGAAACAGAATGTTGGAAAGAGTTTGGACTTGATATCCCACCTTTCACTCCCCTTAAGGAGTCTCAAAGTGGCTAACAATATCCTTTCCCTTCCTCCCCCACAACAGACACTCTGTGAGGTGAGTGAGGCTGAGAGACTTCAGAGAAATGTGACTAGCCCAAGGTCACCCAGCAGTTGCATGTGGAGGAGTGGGGAATCAAACCCGGTTCACCAGATTACGAGTCCACCACTCTTAACCACAACACCACACTGGCTCTCAGATAGAGTCAGAACAGATAAAAGCACTTCTTCATGCAGCACCTAGTTAAACAATGGAACTCGCTCCCACAAATGGCAGTGATGACCACTAACGTGGATGGCTTTAAAAGAGAAATAGACAATTTGGGGAAGATAAGGCTATCAATGGCTACTAGCCATCATTCTGCCTCCAGTCAGAGGCAATAATACTTCTCAATGCCACTTGCTGGAGACTGCAGGATGGGAGACTGCTGTTGTGTTCGGGTCCTGCGTGAGGATTTCCCACTGGTGGGCCAGTTTGGCAACAGGATGCTAGACTAAATGGGCCAATGGCCCTGATCTAGCAGGTGCTAATGCAAACTCCTCCACAAACTGGAGAAACTTGCACACACACACACACACACACACACATGGCAAGCAAGCACACACCACAACCTATTGTGCAATTGCTGTGTGGGATTTCTGTATTGCATATTTTAATTCTGGATGCTTATATTTTAATGTTTCAATGAGATTGTCTCATTGTGTGGCTTAATTATGGATGCTCATAGTTTGATGTTCTGATGGGATGGCTTTGCTGTGCATATTAATTACGGATAGTTACATTTTAATGTTTGTGCAACCAGCGGTGGAGGAAGCCGCTCAGGCACCTGGGGCGGGACAAGCTGCCTATAGGGGCAGGGTGCACCATGGGGCTTCCAGAGTCTGCCTGCCTCCTCTCACTCAGCCGCCCTACAGCTGGGGGGGGGGGAGGCAGCAGGTGGACCGTTTGGGCAGCGCGCCCAAGCCACCACATCTCTCCCAGTGAGTGCCGCCCGGCATTTTGTCACCCCCCTCAGTGGTGACACCCAGGGTGGCCTGCACCCACCCCTTCCTCTGCCCCTGTGTGTAACAGGTCCTTTATATTTTGTAAACCGCTTAGAAGCCTATTCTCGAATCAAGTCCTTGATATAAATGAAATGAAATGCTTCTTTCAAGACTCCTTTCAGCTGGGGGAGGTGCTGGGGAAAGGATCCTATGGCTGCCAGGGAAGGTCTCTGCGGGTGCATGTCCACCTGTTGGCACAACACTGCTGATCCCTTTGCTAACGTCATCAGCTTTGGGGCTCCTTTGGGATATTGCTAATTGACTTACCAGTAAGCATTTTGCTCGCAGTTTTGACTTGCATCCACCAGTGAACTGCTGGATTATTGGGGATTGCAATTTTTATTCCGTGCCATGCTTATTGCACTATTGTGCTTTGAGCACAACGGTATCTGTGGGAAATGTAGCATATAAATAAACAGTCTATAACTATCTGGTACAGCATACTGCTCTCATAGTGACCAGCCAGAGGCCTGTGGGAAGCCCATAAGCAGAATCCATGAGCAATAATATTCTACCGCTGTTGCTCCCAAGCAGCTGGTATTTGCCTCCGATACTGGAGAGAATGGCTATCATGATTCACGACTAACAGCACCCATTGATAGCTTTATCCTCCATTAATTTGTCTAATCACATTTTAAAGCCATCCAGGTTGGAGGCCATCACCACTTCTTGCGAGAGGAAGTTTCGTAGTTTAATTATGTGTGAAGAAGTAATTCTTCTTGTCTGTCCCATAACTCCTAATATTCACTGGAGAACCCTGGGGCTTAAAAATTATGCATTTTCTCCATTCTATGCATAAATGTATATGCTTTGATCGTATCCGTATCATCATGTTGTGAACTGCCCTGACTGAAATCTATGGATGAAGAGTGGTACATTGAATAAATGGATGGATGGGATGGATCACCCCCATCTTGCCTTTTTTCTAAACTAAAAAGCACCTCATGTAACTTTTCCTTGGAAGGAGTTGCTCCATCCCCTTGATTGTTTTGGTTTCCCCTTTGTGAAACTTTTTACCTTCTACAATAGCCTTTTTTTTTTTTTTTGAGGACAACAACCACAGTTTTCCAGTTGTGGCCACCCTACAAATTTGTAAAAAGCAGGGGTGGGAAGTCTCCAGTCTACAGGCTGTATTTGGCCCACCAGGCCATTTTCCTTAAACCACACCCTCTTTCCCCATACCTGTCATCATGTGACATATGGTGTGGTGCAGGTACTGATGTGGCTGCAAAGGAACCATTTGGATTTTAAAGCCAGCTCCCAATTATTCATCTGCTGGAACAAGGCACACTCTGCCCTGCTCATCAGCTGATGGGCTGGCGGAGTGAACCTTGCTTCCATAACACCAAGCAGTTTGCATCGAAACCACTGCTAAAATGGAGGGCGAATTCTTAATATTAGCAATGTTTTCAATGCAATTTTTCAGCCAAGTCACAGTTCAAAACTGCAGGTCAGTTTCCAGGTTCTGGTGGCCTCTCCCATTGAAAGATTTCCAACTTCTTCCTAATGATAAGCTCCTTCTAAGGAAAGCATCCTGGACTATTAGCCTCTAATCTGCTTAACAAATGTAAATTGCCAAGTCACTGTAACAGGACTGTTGGTAGACAATATTCATTATCGTTATTGGAAGAGCTTCACTCAATGCTACCACTTTGCTTCTGGACAAAATTTAAAGTGCTGGGGAGACCTCTAAAGCCTTATAACATTGGTGGCCAGGGACCTGAAGGACCACTGATCCAATTATTAAGAACTTCATATGAAGCCCTGCTAAGGAAGCTCCTGTTTTCTGAAGTTAGGTGTGTAGGAAGCAGGGACAGGGCCTTTTGGGTTGTGGTGCCTCCTGTAATGGCATGTCCTCTCACTGTCCATTCTCACACCCAGGTATATGTCATATTACTATGTTATAGTACACAGAGAAGTTTGTTGTTGGGGGAGAACATATAAACAACGATCATAGGAATTCATTTTTGTTTTTGCTGCTTTTAAAAATTGGATTTGCTGCTGCTATTTTCACTTCACTTTCTATTTTTGAGATGCATTTCTGTTGCTGCTAATTTACATTGTGAGCACCTAGGAAACCAAAGTTTCATGGTGCACTATTTTATTATTTTTCAGAAATAAAGAATAGGTAATATGCGGTTCTTTTCAATATCAGGAACTGCTTTCTCCTGAGCCAGACTGCTGGTCCATCCATCTCAGTACTGTCTTGTGCTTTTTACAAAATTGTATTTTACGTATATTGTAAGCCGCTTTGAAAATTTTGGTTAAGGTGGGGGCATAAATGCTCCAAATAAGTAAATGAAACATATTGGCTGGCAGCCATTCCCCAAGGCTTCAAGCAAAGTGGTTTCCCCAACCCTACCTGGAAATACCTGAACTTGAACTGGTGGGGTCATTTGCAGGCAAAGCATGTCCCCCACTGCTGCATTACAGGCATTCTCTTACGGGGTTGTTGAGTTCACAGCAACCACAGCACCATCTTATTGAATGCATTTATTTATTTATTGCTACAGCTGATTCACAGCTAGTAATGCCAGAGAACTGGCTTTAAGCCCATTGCTCCTGTTAATCTCCAAAATAAAATGTGTGGTAGAGATCCCTTGCACAGAATTATTGAGAGCTAGAGGCTGCTTTTCATCTACAGCTCTTCTCTCCCAGTGTGCGTGTGGTTCTCCTCGGTCATTTCTGTTGCTCTGAACCTTGTTATCAATGGGTAAAAAATCTCACGGGGTAGCAGATGGGACACAAAGCAAGAGGGACTCCTGGAGAAAAATTAATCTCAAGCACCAAGTGCTTGGGGGGAGATGCTCTCAAATACATCCTGTAACCAGGGATCACATCCAGCCCCTCTCCTCTCCTGGTCCATTCCACCACAGTGCTCCCAGAGCCCTTGTAATGAGTCAGTAATACAGGTGCCAGCAGCTGCCAATTCTATTGCACCACAGGGACAGCTCTCATCAGTTTTATTTTAGCAACCCGTAGGCTATTAGTCTGTACGGGTGACTCATTCCGTCGCCTTCTCGCTCTTTCCAGCTTTCCAGCCCCATCCCCTGCTCTGCCTGTGCAAATTAGTGTGTGCATATGCGATGGAATGTAAGTGGAGCCATGCACAGTTCCTTGTGGGGATCTTTGAGGACTCTGGGAAGATGAAGGAGCAACAGAGATCTCTCTCTCTCTCCCCCGGCCCAAGTCCAGAATGTCTCCAATCTCCTTGCATATTATGCATGCTCAGTAATTGCCATCCTAGAAGGCACTGATTTTAATTGTGACGAGCTGATGCAGCCTCTCCTCATTTATGCCCTTTGGCACCATTTCTCATGGAGGGGAGAGAAGCCAAGGCGCTGATGTAAAGCGGTCTGGCATATAAGTAAAAATTATCATCGTAATTACCATCCCACGAAAGTTGTTACCAACCATCCTGCTTACACACATACACCTCTGGGTCACGGGGTAACTTGAGTGGCAGGTCAGATAAGCAAGAGCAGCTGATGGGAGGTCTTTATGCAGCACCGGCATACAGCCGCACCATAGAGTTTCTGGTGCTTGATTGAAAGGAAAGCTGGGATTGGCTTCTGTGATCCGGGATGTCCCACTTCAAATGGGACAGTTGGTAGGTCTGCAATTGTCTGACTCGGTATGAGTCATCTGTTCTTCATCTGGCTGTGCCCTGTGTCTTTAATTTACACGCCGCTCCAGTTAATAATAATAATAATAATAATAATAATAATAATAATAATAATAATATATTTATACTCCACCCATCTGGCTGGGTTTTCCCAGCCACTGTGGGCTGCTATTAGTGCTACTATTTCAAAAAGTGGATCTAACAAGCCCATTGCCTGCCTGCACATGTACTATTTTATTTTCGCGCCCCTTTAAAAAGCTCAGTATAGATCCTGAGAGCAAGGAGTCATTTCAGTACTTATTTCCTGGGAACCTACAAGGAAGTAGTTCCCCAACCCCTTCCCACCCAAACAACCTGAATACAAAAGAGTTGCACGAGTTATTTTAGATCCAGGGGCCAAAGATATGCTTCTGAGAAGAACATTCTACCCACCAACATGTCTCAAAACGCCATCACACACTAAGATAAAAACATGGACCTAGAAAGGTCCTCGGCAGAAGTTTACCGAAGCCTTAGATTCTTCTTTTGCAACATGAAGCCATGGCAACACAGTTTAGGTCAGGAACTTGACATATTACGTCTGGGCTCAGACAAGCTAGAATCTCAGCAGGCCCGAGGGTCTGACTAATGCTGATTGCCAAACCCCATAGGAGATGGTTTACAGGACCCAGAAAATAATGTTACATATGGCACCATTAGGAAGATTTCCTGTGTGTGAGACTCTGCCTGAAGCAAGTGCCTTGGAGCATATACAGGCAAGCCTGTGACAGGGAGCAGCAAGGAAATTTGCCCGTTTGTTAGAACAATCTTGTGGCATGGGGCTGATGGGAATTATAGTCCAAAATGTCTGGAGGGCATCTTAGGCACATGCACACCATACGTTTAAAGCACTATGATACCACTTTAAACAGTTATGCCTTCTCCCAAAGAATTCTGCGAACTTAGTTTGTTAAGGGTGCTGAGAATTGTTAGGAGACCCCTCACAGAGGTACGATACACAGAGTGGCTGAACAATCATTCCCTCTTCATGCAGAACCCTGCGCATTATAGCTTTGTGAGGGGGAATAAGGGTCTCCTAACACTCCCAGTACCCTTAACTAGCTCCCATAATTCTTTGGGTGAAGCTATATCACTATTTGAAGTGGTATCATAGTGCTTTAAATATATGGTGTGAATGTGGCCTTACATCACAGAAATAAACCTGACTGAGTCTTCCTCACATCCCTTCTTCTGGCCTGTTAAATGTCCAAGTGGCTCTTGCAGGCTGCTTTCTTGCCACTGCCTCCTGTCTGGGGTCATACCACTTGTGTCCCCACAGCTCAGCCGACCCGATCATGAGTTTGCATGGCTGGACTAGAGGTGACAGAATGCTGGAATCCCAGAAGTCCTTTCAAAAGGTTCCTGAATGAGGAGAGAAGGATTGGAGGACTGCAACCAATCATGCAAGTGGGGGCAAAAGGGGAAAGGAACTAACCAATGGGAAGAGGGAGGAAGCCCACAACAACCCACCCTTCCCAGATCCTGGTATGTCAGGATCATGAAGGCGAGGGAAAGAAGGTAGCATCTCCGGGAGGAAATCTTGAGTTGCTCACCTACATCATAGCTGTCAACTTTCAGATTTGAAAATAAGAGATCAGCAGCCTCGAAAATAAGGGATCAGCAGCCTCACCTGTCCCAGGGACAGTCTACGGGATATCTAACAATCCAGGATAGCAGCGGGAAACAGCGGGAAATGGCGCTGGAATAAGGGAATTTCCCACAAAAAAAGGGAAGGTTGACAGCTATGACCTACATACAGAGATGACCCAGCAACATGGGACAGACCATCCAATGATGAAGTGAGTCTTTCTTCCCCGTATCAAGGAACTTGGGCACCTGACTGGCTTAAGCCAAGGACTGGAGCTATGCCTTTTGAGGCAAAAGTGGCCATGGCCCTGACTTATCTATGACACATCACATCTCCTTTAGCTTGGACTCCATAACTGGTCAAAAATCCCTCAGAACATCCCCAAGGTCCCAGGATGCGGATTTGATGTAGGTCAGAGTTGTCATGATGCTTTGCAAAAGGAGATGCAATGCGTGAGTTACAGCTTCTTAGCTAAGTAGCAGACATGTCGTCATCAGAGAGGCCCAGCCCTGAATACCCGTCTCTTTATCATAGATCTTTAGAACCAGCACAAGACAAGGGTAGCAGAAGAAGAGTGGCAGAGATATTTACTGAGCCTTTATTGAGCCTTGATTGCGATGCTGTGATCAGGGACAGAGAGGTTATATGGGGAAATTTCAGAGAACAAGGGCACTTGCACACAAGAGCCCTTTAGCACAGCTGAAGCACTGCTTTTATACAATTGGCTAGAAGTGGAATTAAAACAGAGTTACCACACAAGAAACTTTACAAAGCGCGGTATTCTCCAGCAATACAAGGGTCGAGATCATCCATTAATTACTCAGAAGAAAGGTCCCTTCAGCAAAGGTCCTTTCCAATGCTATTCAAAAGCCTTCTGTTTTACTATTTCATGTTGGTATAAGTTGAAAATGCTGAATGGTATTTCTAAATTGCCCCAGGGTCAGTTTCTCTTCCCACAGGGAATTGTGGTAGGGGGGAGGAAAGATGTTAAGTACGTATTTTCTCTTATCCCCCCCCTCTTTTCTTTGGTTAATGGTGAAATAGCACTTTTATGATGCTATCTCACCATTAAAATAAGTAAATAAAGGTATAGTGAGATGAAAGCAGTAATTAGAAGCTCCTCTCCCATCCAGAGGGAGAGAAACTGTCATTGGAGCAATTTAGAAAGGCTATTAACAGTGCAAAGTACACTCTGTTAACCAAAGATCCTTTAGCCAAGATCAACAGGAAGCAATAAAACAGAATAAACCTTCAAAGAGGAACTGGAAAGTACAGAAGCCTTGAAACCCCTTAATAGCGCTTTTCCTGTCCACACTGAAGAGACTGGTGCTACAATTGCACTAAACTTTTTTTAAAACAGTAGCCATAGATCAGGTTGCGGGTGGAAACTACAGGCCAATGAATCAGGAAAACAACAGAACACAGCAGACTAAATATGGTGTAATGGGGAGGCTTCCTAACAAGTGACGAATTCCAGGAGGCAATTCCAGACTAAATAACTAGTGTGGAAGCACCCCCCCCAAAAAAAATCTCAAAACTCTTCACTGGCATCACTTCGGGAGATACAGGAGAGGAATCCAGTCTTCAGTCTCTTTCCAATCAGCAAAGCCCAGAGAAAGGAGCAATTTCAGTGGGTAAGGGAGCTGGGTCTGGAATCTAGAAGGCAAATAAAAAGAGTCAGTCTGCGCCATCCGCAAGTGAGACTTCCATGTGGCAGTACAGTGGGGACTTCCAAGCATCCTTTATAAGGTCAGGTTTCCTTTGGGGAAAGTGTGCTGGAGACGTATGGTCAGTGGAGAGTCCTTTTCCATTCATGGTGTTTGCTTGCTGGACACCTGCCCACAGCTCTAACAAACAAAAAAATGAGGAAAGAAAGAGCAATGGTGGGCTGGTTCACTGGGACTTCTCTTGGACTCCCGGCAACCCTTTCTTCTTGCAGCTCCTCTGTCCTTTGTTGTTGAGGGTAACTAGAGCCACTCATTAAAGACTGGTCTTGGTGGAAGGAGAGCGAGAGTTCAGATGATACCATCAGCCTGGCTGCTGCTGACTAAAGCTGAGTCAAGAGAGCAGTTTATAATTGTGTTAGATGCCCAAGCAGCAGTAGGAACTCCTGTTTGGATAGTATCAGGCAACATCTATTTTCAGCAGGCTCTCCTCTCATATTCGGTTGAGTGTCCATCCAAATTTTCTTGACTTTCTTACCAAATGTGTAAGTGGGGAAATCACTCATTCCTCCCTTATGCATTTAGTGAATATGTGAGGGCAAAGTGGGGCTGCCCCTGAATTTTAATTAAAGTAGAGCCCCTTGACATGACCGGTAAATGGGTGGACCTACAGGCTGAATAAATGAAATTTTAAAGTACACTTAAAGCAAACAACTCCCCCAAGGAATTCTGATAGTGGTAGTTTACCACCACCTCACAGAGCTACAATTCCCATCACCCTTAACAAAACTACAGTTCCCAGGATTCTCTGGGGGAAGTTAGGGTGCATATGGTAAGATTTACAAACCTTATTTCTATCCTATACACACACATATGTGTGTATAGCATCATATAGCATCAGAAATTCATCTCATGCTTAGAAAATCTGCAGTCACTCGTTCATCTGGTCTATTTTGATTCCATTGCTGAATAAAAGACATCTGAGTTCTTTAAAAAGTCTGTATTTCCCCTTTCCATAACAGTTTGCAACCAGCAATTTAATCCATGACCATACTGTTCCAGATCTTCCATTGATCAGCTGTCAGGACACAGGATGTTCTCCAAGCTTTTGCTAGCAAAGTCAGCTAGCATATGTGTAACTAATTATAGTTATATAGTCTCTCCCTAATTGGTTTTTAACATGTCCCCCAAATATTGTCAGAGGGTTTAATTGAAATTCTAAGCTTGTGATATCTCTTAGGCTTTGAATTGTTGTTTGCCAGTATTCATTAACCAGGCTGCAGTCCCACCAGATGTGAGCGAAAGTTCCTTTCTTCTCCTACAGTTTGAATACATGTGTGACAACAGCTAGGAATATATTTGGTATATTAATTGGGGTATAATTCTGCCTAGGTGTTGCTTTGTTAATTTCTCCTTTGGATTTACATCTATGCAGTACTTCCCCCTAGAAAAATAGCTGCCGGTACTCACCATGAAGTTGTTACAGTAAATGCCACATTTTTAACAACAAAAAAGAGATGTGTCAGTACTGCGTGCCCTTGAGTACCGCCTAGGGGGTGAAGCACTGCATCTGTTACCTATCTTACAAGGGCCTGTACACATAATTCCTCTGTACCTCTGAGACAGTCGTAGTGAACTCTCCCAATTCTGTTTTGCAATACTGATTTTGCGATCGCTTGGGACTACTAAAATTTTATACCTTTTAGACAGCAAACATTTTTTCTTTTCCAGAAACTAATTTTCTCAAATAACATGGGATCCCTTTCTATATCAACTGCTCTTGTAATATTTTCAGTATAGCTCCTTATTGGCAGATACTGTAAAAATCGGCAGATGGAGATTGACTTGCTTTTCTGCTAATTGACTTTATGAGACCATAACCCCCTGAAATATAGTGTCTTTGAATCTGGTTATGTCCTCTCTAATCCAGGCAGAATAGTCTTGTTTTTCTTTCATTTTCTGAAAGCCCATACTTCAGAGGAAATTTCCAGGGCCAAAAACATTATCCATACTTTCCCCATATTTTAACAATTGGTCTCTTGATTTTACTTGCTGCACATTTCCTTGTTTCTGTTTATTACATCTGAACCAATATAACAGGGAGTTGGTTCCTATTTGCTCTCCCATCCATGGTGAGGTATCTCTGAATTCCCAATCTGTATAAGGGAATTAACAGCAAGTCACAGAATGATTCTGTTTTACGGTTTTCCTTCCCAGCCACAGTCTCATTATCTGTCATCTTCAGGTCTCTTTCCCACAATCTCTGTTAAGATAAAAGTGGTTCAGGAATTGGTGGAGGGGGCGGCAGCTTAGGTAGGACTGGACACAGTGGTAAGCCGCTAAGAGTGAATCAGATGTTGAGCCAGAATCAGTTCCACCTCCCAGCATGAACGGATGCTGGTGCTGGCATGAACAGACTCTTCAAGCTCAACACACTCAGAGAACTGCCTGCTTGCTTGCCCAGTCTCAGGACTCCGTCCATTTGCCACACTAAATGTTGTGACCTGTCCCATTCTTCCAAAAAGTGTCGCTCATTGAATCAATGTCTTAGCTTCCACCTAGCCACATATCTGGTCCTCTGGTACACCTGCTGCACCTTGTAACCATGCCTTATTTATGAACCATTCTGATTTAAGCTTCAAAGTCCTTGGCAGAAACCAAACTGGACATTTGAGCTCTTCGTCTGGCAGTGAGGGCCAAGACATATGAAGGCCTTTGCCGGTACTTATTTACTTACCCTTAAAGGATGCTGCACCCCCTTTTCTTTGTCTTTGTGGGTTGTGGGCAGAGAACCGCCCGA
The DNA here is from genome assembly GCF_965113315.1 of Podarcis vaucheri. Classification (NCBI taxonomy): domain Eukaryota; kingdom Metazoa; phylum Chordata; class Lepidosauria; order Squamata; family Lacertidae; genus Podarcis; species Podarcis vaucheri. Next base: position 46,611,183 of record NC_138748.1, on the reverse strand, counting down.
ATCGCCTCATCAAACACTGTTTTCAGGCCGCGCTGAGTCAGTGCTGAGCATTCGAGGTACTTCACTGCATCTGTGAGTACAAAAAAGGGGCAACATTCTGAGGAAGGGGTGGATTTTAAACTCAAATAAATCACAGCATCATCATGACTACAGGGACAAAATGGGAACTTGCTTCTGCTGCCCTGATGCTAAATCAGGTCCTCCTTTAAAGAGTATTGCAGTGAGACCTGGACAACTGACACCCTGTGTTGTGGGTGGGTACATTTGGACAGCCACAACACCCTATTGGTAGATCTCTCGAAGCTGGGTGCAATATGGCCAATGGAATGCAGTCCAAACGGTTTGAGGGACCTATTTATGCCCATGCATGCGACCCAGAGCTTCCTCTTTCGGCACGTGCATTCGGAACACCCACCCACCTCTCCCTACCTTTAGGGTTTTGCGCTTGACCTTGCTATGCCATCGTGTGTCGTCTGTCGTTGGGACAGGGGCACAGCAGGAATTTTCCCCACTTGGCTGATTTGCTGTTGCCATTTGGGTTTCGCCTGCTGCATAGCAAATTGTCACAACTTGTACGGTTGCGGATAGGATCTGGTTCAGGTGATAGGGATGAGAGAAGGGTGAAGGGTATTCCATTAAACGAATCCAGGGACTCGATGGTTTAGTCAGCCTCTGAGAGGGGGTTGTGCCCGTGCCTGAGTCCAGGGGACATTTGGGTGGCGGAGTTAGCCCATTCCCGGCTTTCCGCATATGCAGGTGTTCACCCTTGGCTGACCTATGCTGGAACCCTGGGTCAGCGCTACTTGCATGGCAGGGAGCTAGTCGAACCAGAGCATATGCAACCAGTCACTTTCTGTAATCAATAAAGTTGTGGCCTAAATTCTGCCAAAAACCAAAACCAAAATTTGAGTCAAGTGTGAATTTATTTAGGGGGGAGGTTTCTGGGTCTGAACACGCAAACACATTGATTTGGTGATAAATACTATAGGTGACAGAAAATAGTAATAGATGAGTGCGTCTCATTGTTAACCAGAAGATTGGTGGTTTGAGCCCACACAGGAAAGGCTGTGGACAGAATTCCTGCATTGCAGGGGGGTTGGACCTCAGGATTCCTTCCAACTCTACAATTGTTGTTGTTGTTGTTTAGTTGTGTCCGACTCTTCGTGACCCCATGGACCAGAGCACGCCAGGCACTTCTGTCTTCCACTGCCTCCCACAGTTTGGTCAAACTCATGCTAGTAGCTTCGAGAACACTGTCCAACCATCTCGTCCTCTGTCGTCCCCTTCTTCTTGTGCCCTCCATCTTTCCCAACATCAGGGTCTTTTCCAGGGAGTCTTCTCTTCTCATGAGGTGGCCAAAGTATTGGAGCCTCAGCTTCACGATCTGTCCTTCCAGTGAGCACTCAGGGCTGATTTCCTTCAGAATGGATAGGTTTGATCTTCTTGCAGTCCATGGGACTCTCAAGAGTCTCCTCCAGCGCCATAATTCAAAAGCATCAATTCTTCGGCGATCAGCCTTCTTTATGGTCCAGCTCTCATTTCCATACATCACTACTGGGAAAACCATAGCTTTAACTGTACGGACCTTTGATTCTAATAAGTGAAACATAATAAATGAGCATCTGCAGCTGTGAATGTGCCTGACTTGGTTGCTCCCTGGTGATAATATGTTTTTAAAAATAATAAAAAAGGAAGCTGCAGTGACCATGTAGGCTCTAGTGGGCCCCAAGTCTCAGCTTAACACCAGGCCTCTTTGATGCTGCCATCTTCTTGTTCTTTGGCTGGTCATGGGGTGTGTAATGAGCTGATGGGCCCTGGACTTTGACCACCAAGTGCTGCTCCATCTGCAGAACTGCTGTAACACACAGCAAATAGATTTCACCATTTGTTTAAACAGTCTGGTGCTTTATTCGTTTGCTTTCATTTTCTGCATTTGTCTATATGCTTCCTTTATTTATTCTCTGTTTTAAACTTGTTGTCTCTTGGCTGCCCTAGGAACCTAATTCATCATATTAATTTGCCAAGTCCTGAACAAATTAGGCTCTTGCTCAACCTACGTATCCCCAAATGCCCAACCACTTAGGTCTTGGAGCTGCAGTGGAAAGGAAAGATGAATTCACCTACGCAGAAAAGAACGGGGTTGCTTGTACAATGAGAGAAAGGGGCCTTGAGAATGAGCGAGTGCAGCATGTTACCCTTTGCTGGTTAGCGCCAGACCACACGGCAGGAAAAGGAAGTTGTGGCTGAACAGTGTTTCAACTGACAGAACGTTTGAAGACCAGTTCCGGACAGAAAAGGCCAGGGAGTGGAGAGGAGGAGGAGGAAGTCTGAAAAGCATCTCCAATGCTCACAGTTAAGACAAAAGCAGTCAGATGAACTACTGGTAGTGAGGTCATCCTGCACAGGAAGGATGTTGGCGAGAAAATAAGCAGGCATCAGGCGGGACTCCTCCAAGATTGGCATCGTCTTGGCATCTGAGGCAAAAAGGCTGCAGCCTTCCTTCACAAGCAATCTCCTCTGCGAATGGGCTCCATTGTAACCTCTGCTAGCAAATGCAGTGTGCATCATTCTAAGATGGTTCAAGCAGGCAGTGTCCTAGAGGAGTAGCATAGGCACCAATTCACCCAATGCAGTTTGTGCAACGGTAGAAAAATGCCTCTGCTGCAATACAGATATGAGAACTGGAGGGCAGCATTCATGCATAGGGAGGAGCATGCACAGAATCAGGCAAAGAGCCCCCCCCCCACTTTTGACGTGGCCATGTGCGCATTCGTTAAAAGTGCGTACCAAAAGTGTGTTCACAAGGAGAAATTCACACTGAAATGCTGAGGAATATTTGTGAAAATGAATACAGGCGTCCTCCCACTTATGTGTGATTGACTTGCACACAACTACACACATACGCAGTGACAGGAAATAATGACATAATTAAATTTCAACCAGGTAATGGTAGGAGAGGGAGAGAGGCCCACCCCAGAACCTAAAGATGACGTGGGTGAGGGTGGAGGAAGCCCCAAAGACACCAGAGGCATAGCAGGGCTTTGTTTATGCTGCTCAGCCTCCCCGCCCAACGGCTGACATGCAGGGTAGTGCAGCAGCAGCCACCAGTTTCCCACATGTCCTCCAGCCTCCTGGCAGTCCTAGAGCTTCGATTCTAGTTGTGGGAATTTTTTGATACGCTGATTTTGTTATGGATTGGAGAGTGAGCAGCAGGGAAGGCATTTATAGGGTGTCAAGGGGGTACTCCCCACTTCTGGAAATTTCACTTATGTGTGCAGATATCTGGAACGTATGCCCCATGTAAGTGGGGAATCAGCTGTAAATTTCAAATGGAAATTTCAAACTGAATTTAAGGCTGGGAAAATGAGAAAAGTAGAGACCTGAAATGGACAGATCCTTCCAGAATTGGAAGTGTCGAATCTTGTTGCACTGATGTCCTGATTACGAGCTTCCAATAGGCATCTGGTTGGCCGCTGTGACTAGATGGGTCACCCCCCTGACCCAACATGTTCTTATGCTGGTTTCCACAATTTTAACAGCCCCAGTTTGAATTGGGGCATCTCCTCCCACCACCTCACCCTCACATACCAATTTCCTTGGCCAGCGCAAGGCCTTGTGGGTACGTAATGGGTGCCAACTTCTTCTCTTTGAGCTTCTCTATGGTGTCCTTGTCATCTCGGAGATCCAGCTTTGTGCCCACAAGGATCATGGGAGTGCTAGGGCAGTGATGCCGGACTTCAGGGAACCACTAGAAGAAAGTTCAAGATTTGAAGTGGGAAGAGTGAGGCGAGAAACAATAGAAAGAAAGAAACTGGGCTACATTTTGTATCATTGTAGTCTATCTAGCAAACACTTTACAGACGATAAGAATTGTCTTGCTGGATCAAAACAAATCTAATATTACCACCTTTGCCAAGGTGGAGCCTTCCAGATGTTTGGGAGTCGCAGTACAAAACATTTGGAGGGCACCAGCTTGGCAAGGGCTGATTCACACCATCACTATTCATAATAGGGTCATCTTTTAAGAAAAATCTAACTTTAAAGCAGCCCAGGTGCTCTGATTTTGTATGTGTGCTGGAGATGAGGAGTTTGATCTTTTCTCCTGTATCCTTTTCCTGATCTATATTTCACCCCTATGCTGGTAATAGTGGGGAAATAAATACAGGCATCTATATTTACACACACACACACACACACACACACACACACACACACACCAGATCCAGCAAATAGTATCTTTGGGATGTGGGCGGGGAGTAAATTTAAACTGGAAAAGTGGCACAGGAGGAAACAGTTAAGCATCGCCTCCCCAATGCTGCTGCTCTGATGAAACCCAGACTTCTCCACAACTGTTGCTGAAGCACAACCAGTCAATAACCAGGAGGTTTCAACATGGAACTCTTGTATCACATATTTCTTTGCCTAGGGCCAGCTCCAGGTTTGCGTGATGCCCACACCTTCCATTCATCATGCTGCTGGCCTCTACCCATTTGTCACAGGCAGCCCCAGTTCTACTTTTGTATCCTCCCACTCCTCCATCCTGTTGAAGTCCATTTTCTACAGGCAGGTGTGTGGGAGGAAGCCACCCACAGAAAGGAAGAGAAACAGTGGGGAGGTGTGGACAGAGGAGAAAGCAGAAGCGACAGCACAGGTGGGGAGGAGGAAGTGGAAGCAACACTGGTCCCTTGCCTTGGCAGATTTCTGGCAGCATCACTTGGTGCCTCTGGGACTCATTTTGTTCTTAACAATGATGGTACAAGCTGATCTTCATAGTGGATCTTAACATGCATGATGGTACAAAGGAAGGGAGGCAGTCTTTCAAAACCTAGGCCTTGGCATTTCAATGGACCCCGGGACTAAGCCCTAGCAAATTTGTCAGTTGCAAGGGATCAAAGGGCTGGAGTCAGAGGCAGATCAGCAATAAAGGAAGCAGAGCTCTGCTGCAGCAGCAGAGCATATGCCTGCACTGCCCAGGGTGGACATGCTTCTGAGGAGGGCGGGGCGTGCTCTTGAGGGGGCGGGGCATGGAGGGTGCCCTCCCAGGTGCGGAATAGCCACTCGGGTGCATGGAGTGGTGTACACACCCTGCAGCTGGGGGCAGAGTGAGCCACCCACGGGGGCGGAGCGAGCTGGTGGTGGTGGACAATTGGCACGACACCCACCCATGACTCCCAAGCCTCCCCTGAGCTGTCAAAATGAAGGGGAAAGGGGGGAATGCCGCCGGCAAAGCGGTGCAGCTCCCCCCTTCCCCTAACGGCTTGGGGTAGGCTTGGGAGTCACAGGTGGGCAGCGCGCCAAATGTCACCCCCTCAGCGAAGACACCTGGGGTGGTCCACCCCCACCGCACCGCCTTCCTCCGCCCCTGCTCTGTTGTCAATGAAGTTCACTCTTTATTCAAGGAACATGCAACTCAGCCTGGTGGTCTCAGCAGCACTCCCCAGTAGGTCTTGTTCCTATGGAACAGTTGCCAGGTCCCTGCCTCCCACCCTTTCTAAGGCTCTTCCTCTCCCAGATGTTTCCCAAGCAGTCTCAAACTGCATCTGTGCACCCCTGATCTTTGTTCTGCTCTTCTTGTTACAATAATAATAATAATAATAATAATAATAATAATAATAATAATTTATTATTTATACCCCGCCCATCTGGCTGGGCTTCCCCAGCCACTCTGGGCGGCTTCCAAAAAATATTAGGAGCACCTTTCTCTACACACTACACCTGTAGAGATGCCCGGGGCGGGCGTCGCTACGTACGATACATGCGTCGTATGTAGTGATGCCACACATGTGCTGTATAGCGGTTTGCCGCCGGCGCTGCTCCAGCGCCGTATGGACGGTGCCGGGATCCCTCCATTGTCGCTACAGCCGCGAATGGAGGGTCCTCTGTTTGCCGCTGCAGCCACAAGTGGAGGGTCCTGGAACTGTCCGTATGGTACTGGAGCGGCGGCGGCAGCAAACCGCTATACAGCACATGTGTGGCAGTGCTACGTACAGCGCATGCATGTGATGCTGTACATGTGCTGTACTTAGCGGTTTGCCGCCAGCGCTGAGATCCTCTGCTTGCGGCTGTAGCTGCGAACAGAGGATCCTCCACATGCGGCTGCCCGTGCCATAGTGAGCCCCTGCAGGGTGACTTCTTGTCACCCCTGCAGACATGGAACCCGGGGTGCTCCGCCCCCCTGCCCCCCGTTGTGACACCACTGCTGTTGCCCCTTCAGCATCCATCACCTCCACCCAATTTTCTCCCTCTGACCTCTCCTCGGTGTCCTACCACCAATCCCCTGGCTCTCAGACTTTCTCCTCTGGGGTTTCCCTTGGGGGTTCCGTGGCTGGTGCCTCCCACTACTCCTTTTCGTCCAGCCAGTCCCTGCCGAAAGCATCCACATTTTCCACTCTGCAGAGACCAAGTATGATCAATTTCTCATGTGCTCAGTGCCTCCTTCCTCCGCTGCATAAACACCAGGATGATCTCACCTTAGCACGGACATTCTCATAAGATGCGGGGCTGACTAGAGAGAAGCAGATGAGGAAGACGTCCTGTGGGCATAAAATAAAAACGGACACTTTAAAAGTCACACTGAGGGTTGGTGCTGTCTCATGTAGCAAAACACAAAACACACCAAATATTTATATAGTGCTTTGCCCAAGTACTCAAAGCATCTCACATACTTCATCGCAGCAATCCTTAACAACCACCCTGTAAGGTGGGACACTATCATTATTTCCACATGAAAGGTAAAGGTAAAGGTACCCCTGCCCGTACGGGCCAGTCGTGTCTGACTCTAGGGTTGTGCGCCTGTCTCACTTAAGAGGCCGGGGGCCAGCGCTGTCCGGAGACACTTCTGGGTCACGTGGCCAGCGTGACGAAGCTACTCTGGCAAGCCAGCACCAGCGCAGCACACGGAAACGCCGTTTACCTCCCCGCTAGAAAGCGGTACCTATTTATCTACTTGCACTTAGGGGTGCTTTTGAACTGCTAGGTGGGCAGGAGCTGGGACCGAAAGATGGGAGCTCACCCCGCCGCGGGGATTGGAACTGCTGACCATGCGATCGGCAAGCCCTAGGCACTGAGGTTTTACCCACAGCGCCACCCGCATCCCTATTTCCACATTAGACAGTTATAAAGTGACAGGGTGAAAGCAACAACAACCCTGCAAACTGTGCATTAAACCATGCAGATCAAACTAAACAAATATAATCAGGGAAACCAATCCAAAATGAATATTAAAACCAAAGATGAAAGGCAACTTAAACTGATGGAATATGCACAGCTTGCAGACTTAACTTATAGAATAAGTGAACAAGAAGAATGCACATTTAAAGAAGACTGGAAAATGTTTACTGGCTATATTGGTGAAAATTGTGTTTATTTAAGATAAATTCAACAGTGTAAATAAGTTTTGATGGATGTAACAATGGATTGCTGAATGGATTGTTCATGTAAAATATTCAGGGATGTATGGTATCCAAAATGAACCATGGAAGGAGAGGCAGGAGGTCATTGTTTAAGGTTGTTTAAATGAATATTTTGAAATGTAATTTAGAAAAATGTAATAAAAATTATTAAAAAACAAAAACAAAATGAATATTAGCACACTCCAGTGTTCTTTCATTAGACTGCAAAAATTAGAGCATGATCTGATTAAGCATTTTTTTTGGGTTCCATTGATTTTCATAAGCGAGTTCATTATCTGTTTCATTGAAATAAATAAACAGCACAAATAACACGCTAAACGTTAGAGAAGGAAGATTGCATTGGCATACTAAACTGTTTGAGCGACAGAACAAACCACAAACTTACTAGTGCTATTTCATGAATTAGTGAAAGAGAGCCTAGCCTAGAAACTGAAGAAGAGTGTAGGGCGGGACAGGTTCCTTCTGACACCCTAGGATAACCTTTATTAGTTACCTTTGATTCTTGTCACCATCCCACATACAGGCAGGTGGGCATCTGTTCTACATTACAGAGGACCGCAATTTTGTTTGAAGGTCTATCTGTTCTAAGTCCTGATGCTGCTGGACTCCAACTCCCATCAGCCCCAGCAAGCCTGACCAATGGCCAGGGATAATGGGAGCTGTAGTTCAGCGGCATCCAGATGGCAAAATGTTTCCCATACATGACACAGAGTTTTAACTTCTTTGCTTTACCTGACAGTTCATCTTAGTCTATGACAGGAAGAAGAAGTGATTTTGGCCTATTGAAATTTTTCACGCAGAGAAGCCACAGCTGCTTTAAATACAGTGGTACCTCGGGTTAAGTACTCAATTCGTTCCGGAGGTCGGTTCTTAACCTGAAATTGTTCTTAACCTGAAGTACCACTTTAGCTAATGGGGGCTCCTGCTGCCGCCACACCGCAGGAGCATGATTTCTGTTCACATCCTGAAGCAAAGTTCTTAACCCAAGGTACTATTTCTGGGTTAGCGGAGTCTGTAACCTTAAGTGTATGTAACCTGAAGCGTATGTAACCTGAGGTACCACTGTACTCGCTTTTGTTTTTCTATTTAAGTAAGAAAAGCCCTGGTCTCCTTTGTATCTGTGAGAAAGGGGGAAAGGCAGTACCTAAAAGGAAAACATAAGCCAAAGCCTACACCAGTGCTGAAAAATATGACTTGATTTTGCAGAATAAACGTAATAAAAAGTTCTATTATCTTTTGGTTCTGTGATTTGTTCTTTAGAGGCAGAAGCAGTGTTGCGTGGTCCACTTCCAGTGTTGAGTGGCCACTGGGAAGACCTTCACACAGGTCAATCATCAATAAGGTGGTAAAGCATAGAGTCTGAAGTGGTTGACGCTGGGAAAGTTGCTCTTTTAGGTGCTTGTGCCCTGAGCCACTTATGGCTATGGTAGTTCACTGGCAGCCAGTGCAGTGCTTTCAGGACCAGGGATCCATTGTCCCATTGAGCTGCCGCACTTAGCAGCCTATCAGCTGCCTTCAACACTAGGTGCGACCTCCAGATTGTCTCAAAGGGCAGCCCCACACACGGTGCATTGATGTAGTCCAGCTATAGGGAGGTCACCAGAGCATGGATAACTGAGTCCAAAACTGCAGAGAAAATGCATATGAGAAAACAAGAGGAACTCACTGTCTGAGGATAGGAGAGAGGTCTCAAGCGGTCATAGTCCTCCTGGCCAGCCGTATCCCACAACCCCAGGTTTACAGGTTTGCTATCAACCATTACATTGGCAGAGTAGTTGTCAAATCTGTAACAAAAGTAGGTGTCAGTTCCTTAAAGCTTATTGCCATATTTCAAAAAGTGGAAATCTGGACACAAAAGTTGTTCAGTTGTTGTTGTTTTTGGCAAAGTTGAGCTTTTGCCAGTTTCTACCCGGACACAGCTTCCAACTACAGTAACATGAGCTGTTTCGAAGGGGAGGATCTTTGCCCATTTTAAGTCAAATTTAGGAAGTTTTAAGTCAAATTTAGGAAGAGGAACACATCTCAGCCTATCCCTTCTTCACCCAGCAGCCACATGTGTCCCACAGAAAGCCTCTCCAGAAGGAATGGGTTTATGGGGTGGCTGTGGCGAGGGGGATGGGGAATTGCTTAAAATTGGGCATGGGAGAATGTGTGCAAACTGTCATGATATAGCTTAGACATTAGGTGGCACAGAAATTTATTGTATCTGGGTGGAGTCAGGCGTTTCCTGTTACCGTTCTTTTTCGTTTAAGGGAGAGAGGCAATATAGTTCAAGTTCTGGCTTCCTGACAAATGCAACCTCATAGGTTTTACGTGACAGATCCTAAATAAGTCAATTTAAGGAAGTTAATGGCAGGAAAGTTTCGCACCTCCACCTCTCTTTTAACACACATTGGGAGAAAATATAACTACAGCCTTCTATAAACCTCTTAACTTTCTATGGTTGCTACTTAGGGGACACGTGACATGTCATTCCAACATGTAACCTTTGCAGTGATATCACAGCATGCCTGTGCATCACAACAGTGGCCTGCTTTTTGCTTTTTGAAATTAATAATTGGTTTATTTTTACATGATCACGATCTGGATCAAGTTGAAGTATTGTGCTTTTATAAGGGATAAAGCACTACAGCTTCTGCCTTGGAAATCAGTTGAATTTCAACCTGCAAAGAGAGCTTTTTACATTCCAGCAGGCAACAATAGCACCTAGGGTGACTCAAAAGTATCTCTCAACTACTCTGCCTGTTCTGACTCAAGTGGTAAAATTCCGGGCTCCACCACTTCAGATTGGAGGGGTGTTTATGTGTCAAAGCTTTAATCATCTCCCATATAAGTAACTCCCTGCATGTATACTAAGCCTAAACGAAAACTTTTTCAGTCAGAGAACAACATGCCAGTGATGGGCGGGGCCAGAGACAAAAGTGGGTGGAGCAATACATGACAATGTTACCTTTGCACAGCTAGCTAATTTCTACACACACGTTTCTGAATTATCAGGGTTCAAGGACACATACAAGTCAGGCGAAAACACACAAGGAGAAGGGGTGTAACCCAGGGAGTTTCCCAAAGGCCAAGATAGAGAAGTCTTGGAAGCCTGAGCTTCCAAACCCCTTCTCTACACTAAACCAATACACAAATGAAGCAATTGATTCCCAGCTATAGTCTGAATAGCTTGAGAATGTTACCAGGTCCCTCCAGCCCAAGGCTAACTCAAGATGGTGCCTTCCAGATATTGTGGACCCCAACACCCATCAGCCCCGGGCAGCATGACCAATTGTCAGAGAGTTGTAGTCAGCAACACCTTATGCGGCCTCTGAGCTTTCCCAACCATCATGAAATGTGTTTTATCCTAATTAATAGTGATTAAAATTTACAACAACAAAAATCCCATATTCTCCTCCTTAAGACCACTTGTGAGAAGGATACAAGAACTATATCACCGTTGCATTCATTTTATTTGTATATTGCTTTGCTGATCTGATGGCGGCTTATACAAACATTACTATCTTGTGGTCTTCGTTGCTCGAGAGGAGGACATGGAGGGATAGTTTGAGCCTGGTTGGAATCAATAAAGCAAGAAAGGTCTTGGAGCGGGCTGTGGCACGTAGAGTGGCGGTTCTGGGTGGGTGTGTCATAGGCCACCCAGGCATCCAGTACAGCAACGAGGCCCTCTACAGATTGGATGACGTGCATCTGTCAGATGCTGGAAATGATATCTGGTTGGGGGACATCATAGCAGGGATTAGGAGTTGGTTACAGGTTTGAAGGTATTGGCGGCGAGCTTTGCTCGATTGGCGGTTAGGCATTGGCAAGGGTAATTGTTATGCAAATGAAGGGGGGAAGGAAGCGCCATCACCTTCCCCCAAGGAAAAGGGTAGTCTGGTAGAGGACTCCGGGGGGCGTTGCCTTGTCCGAAACCTAGGGAGGTAAGGGCCTCCGGCACGCCCCCGAGTGGTGACACCCGTGGGATCCTAGTTGGCGTACTTCAACAGGACTCCCACGGCTTGTGGATAACCCTTCCCAGTCTCCATGTCGGGTAGTCGATAGGAGCCAATGCCTAAGGCCAATACCTTTCAATTCCTGTAATCAATAAAGTTGTGGCCTTTTATGACCATTAACCTTAAATAATGTGTCCGGTGTCTTCATTTCACATGGGGGGAGGGGATTTGCCACGCAAAGAAATCATGCTCAAAGCGGCTCACAACAAAGAAACAGGGATGCATATCAAACACACTACAAAAACATTTTCATAATAGCATAGCAAAACAACAGCATGACAACCATTTCATGGAATAACAAAAATAAAAACCATTTCATAATAACATAGCAGAAAAAACACATTTCGAAAACACACGTTCCAATACTGAGAAAATAACATACAGCAGAAGAGAAACTAGCCTCTCTACGCTGGACTATAAGTAACACTGGATAGAGCAGTAATATTATTATTTACATATAAATTAAACAATGCTGCTGCACATCCCTGGAGGTTCGGATATTATTGGATAGTTCTCCAGAGTGTCCTACCCTTTACTGAGGTATGGATAGTGAAGCCCTGTGATTAAATAAAGTGGTCTGCCATCAATACTGCAGTCAGTCCTGTCTATTAAAAAGAAATGGCCTGCCCACCTGGTGGTGTCCTAGTCCTCCACTTGAGAAAAAGGTGGTTCACAATTTTCAGTTGAAATAGACCGAGTTATATTACAAATATATGCAGCAATATACTTCCTTTTGGTCATGTGTTGTGCAGAAGGCTGGATGGGATCTTTTGTTTCTGTCTTGTTTTCAGTGTGTGTTCTCGAAGCTACTAACATAAGCTTGACCAAACTGTGGGAGGCAGTGGAAGACAGGAGTGCCTGGCATGCTCTTGTCCATGGGGTCACAAAGAGTTGGACACGACTAAACAACAACAATGTGTAGGGGGAGTAGGGTTTGTACAATGGGTGGCCTCTGGCTAACTAATAAAGACCTTGACTATTAGGCAGATCCCAAATACACACACATACTGCTCCGCCGTTAGTTTTCACCTAAAGCGGTGGTTCTCAACCTGTGGGTCCCCAGGTGTTATCGGACTACAACTCCCACCATCCCTGACCCACTGGTCATGCTGGCTAGGAATGATGGGAGTTGTAGTCCAACAACATCTGGGGACCCACAGGTTGAGAACCACTGACCTAAAGGAATGCAATTACTGTGATACTGTGGGGTGTAACATCACAAAAGGCAGTCAAATACAACACTGCCTGTTTGCCCAGAGTGGACATGGAGGGAGATGTTACTCCAGTCAGGAGGACTTCCTGTCACACCTGTTCTGGAGCTTCCTCCCCCTGCATGTGACCAGGTGCATGACCCTGGGAGACCCCATAAAGGGGCTAGTCATGCAGCCATCTTCCCTTCTCCTTCTCTTGATGCTCTTGATGTTTCTTGGTGTCTGCTGGCTCTCAGCCAGCAGCACACAGGCTCATTTCTCACAAGAGGAATCCACACCTTTCTCTGTATCTGTGACTACAAGCTAAAACCTGCCTTCAGGATCAGATTGTGAACTGAATGTAAGTACACTTCTCATTACTTTTAAGATGTTGTATCTTTATTGTTTTTAAGAAGGAATAAAGGGGAATTTACCAGGAGCAAATCCAATCTGGACAAGCTAGACCGGATTGCTTAACTCAAGAGATTCTAATGAATCTACCAATTGGCTTCCTGCTATGCACAAGGGAAGGTGTGCTGCTATTAGCTCACTAGCGTGAGTGGTGAAAGATAATATTTAATCAATATATCATCTCCTACTATCCACAACATTCCCACAGATACTGCATTTACATGAGCTGTGGGGACTTGCTACCTTCTTATTTTCTCTCTACAGGCCAAAGACTTGGCGGAGAAACAAAAATAAGCTTTATCTCAATTCTTTGAAAGCTCAAGGTCCGCAGCCTACAGATCCTTTGCCTCTGAGCTGCACCATACTCACACGGTAGGGATGTATTCTCCTGGGAAGGCATTTGTGGTGTAGCTGATCAGGAGGCAGGTTTTACCCACAGCTCTGTAGAAAAGGGGAAAGAAGCACATGGCACATATTATTCCAGTTTCTGCAGTAATATGCCTGCTAATGAAGCAGAGCAGGAAGTACAGACAAGTAGGGAAAGGGGGAGCCTCCCTCCGAGGGCCCCTTCTAATCCCAAGGTAATGAAAAGCTGGAAGGAATGCAAGAAAGGATGTCACTTTCATTCATATATTCATTCATTAAATTCACCTTCCCATTTAACAACAGCAACAACAACTCAGAGCAACTGGTATGTTTTCAAACCAGTTGAAATACACAGCAATAGTAAAATAAAAATAATTTAAATGATTTTTAAAACTATCAATAATTTAAAAGCTGGGATAATTGGATAGGTTGGGGGGGCGTTATAAATGGGAAAGGCGTTGGTGGAGTGGGGTTTCAATCTGCTACAAATCTTGAGCAGTGAAAAAGATTAGTGGGTGTGCCTGGGGATATTCTGTGACAATGTGGGTGCCACCACTGAAAATACCCTGCTCTACATATTTACAGATTGTGCCTCTCTAAAAGAAGGTATATAGAGCAGGACATCACATAGGATGGTGACATGGTTCATACAAGATTTTAACAGGGCGATCCTATATGTGTCTACTCTGAAACAAGTGTCATTGAGTTCAACGGGTCTTTCTCACAGGTAAGTGGATTGTGACCTAAACTACTACCTGAACCTAATGAAGCTCAGGTGAGCTCTCAACAATGGCCAAAATGGGAAGTTGTTTTTGCAGAGTAGGATAGAATAGGACTCTGTGCCTGGCCTCATGCTGCCCACACGACATTGGGTGGGGAGGAGGAGGCAGAGTAGGGACACAGGATTTGGGAGGGGCAGCACCCTCCTTGAAAATTTGGGAGAGCCTGAAGACCCCTCAGCCCCCACTACCTGGTGCAGCTGCCAGATCTTTTAAGTTGGAGATTGAATATGTAATCTAGTTCATACATGTACTTGCCCTACTGAACTGCTCAAGAGAACGGTGCTTTCTGTTTTCTAAAATTTGCATGCATATGTGAGAAAGAGAGCTTACAGGCTTCCTCTTTGGGGTATTTTTAAGAGGAAGGGACTAGTAAAGGGCAGGGAGTGGGAAAGTCTCTTTGTCTGCTGCTGGCCCAGGTGACAACCTTATCCAAAACTCCAGGCATTGCAATATGTGCCACTCTCTTGATGTTGCATTCGAAACTTCTCTTCAAGCTTCTCTCCTCCTCCCTAACTGTCCATAGTGCTACTTAGCAGATACGTGCACAGATCCTATCCAAGATGCAAGAAACTAAAGCTGCAGTCCAAGGAAGTGGAGGGATGGGGGAGAAATGGGACTGAGTTTGCTTTTAAAGGGAAACCTATCAAATTGGGACTTTCCAAAACAATGTGTGAATGAAAACCTAGGCATCTTTCAAAATTCACACTTCTCTGAATTTTGCATTGTAGTTCTCCAGCCAATTAATGTGCACCAAAATGCATATTCTGGGGCAAAGCGTGTATAAAAATGTGTTCATTAGAAAATAACATGCAAAAATGTGTTGCATTAGGGGAAACTGACACCCTCCCAAAAATGTGTGCATTAGCAGAAATTGCCTTCAAAAATGTGTGCGTTAGGAGAAATTCTCATTAAAATGTTGATTATAAGTTCCTTGTGCAATTTTTTTTAATGATGTGGAAATGTGGAGAAGTGAATTTAAGATTGCAAAAAATGGGAAACCAGAACCTGACAGATTTGTACATTCCTAAACTGAGTCGGGCTTTCATCTAAGAAAACATGCGTAGGATCGGGCTGCAAACCTCAGACATAGAGAAGTTGAAAGCTTGCATGGAGCTACCTTCTGTTTGTGGAAAATAATATGTTTTTGAGTCACCCAGACCACATAAGCAGAAAGAGGTGAAGATGCTGCCCAATGAAGAAGTCTTTGTACTGCAAGCACTTTCCTGAGCTGAACCTTTTACAAACTGGTGCAGTAAAAGATGCTCTCGTTTAGTACTGCTCATTTCTCACCCCACCATCCATCATGGTGGCTTCTGACTCTGGCTCTCTCCAATCAGCAACTAGTTTTACTGGGGAAGTACTTAGAAAAAGGAAGAGGTGTGTGTCAGGCCAAAGGCCTAACTCCACCTGCACATGTCTTCTGTTGCATGGTGGGATGCCCACAATCCATCTGGCTCCCCATGTTTTCACCTCTCACTTGGAAACTGTTAGGCCAGGTGGTATTCCCCCAGAGGCCCACATTTAGCCGTTGCCCCTCCAGCTGCTGGCCCAATTGCTGACCGTTAGCAACACCAGGAGGTGATTATTCTGGTTACACCTTTAAGGGTCACATAGGTGCCTTATACACAATAGAAACTCTTAGTGCCATAGGCTGCCATGGTGCAAAGACCTCCACTTTCCCATGTAAGCTTTTGCCTGTGGATGGTCACATGCATATTCTCCCTTGAGAACCTTTAGGGGTGTCCATATGCTGCATTCAACCTGCATGTACAACCTGTGTATATAAATAATTGAGCTGTACACTCATACAGTGATCCACATGTAACATTCAATAAGTGCCCATTCTATGTACCCAGTAACCTAAGCTGCACAAATCAAGAGCTATACACTTTCACACAAGCACTCGTACGTGTGTTGAGGCAGATCGGTGTAATGTGTGAACAAGCCTAATGGAATGTAGACAATTGGTCCATCTAGCTCAACCTTGTCTACACTGACTGGCTGTGATGCTCCAGGGTTTCAGGAAGGGAACATTCCCAACCATACCTGGAGTTGCAAAGCAGATATTTGACCACTGAGCTGTGGCTCTTCTTCCAAGGGTGTTTCAGATTAATCAAACTCCTCAGCACAGCAGGGAAAGATCCCAGGGGAGGATTCAGAAAGCAATGTGTGTGTGGTGCATGTAGGTATAATGCAGAGAAAGCATGGCCTAAATGCAGGGTTGCCAATACAAGGGCCACATCTTCACTTGCAGTTCATTTCAGAGATGACTCTGCTGTCCCACCCTTCAAACCCACCAACCCATAGAATTCAACTGTTTCTGGATATGCTGTCAGAAAGACCAGGGAAGTTCTTCAATCATTCCCACAGAAATCAGACCCCACAAGCAACACCATAAAATGCAACACAGAAATAACACACTCTGTATCCAAGTCAGAATTTATCAAAAAGCACCTTCTTCTTATGCAACATATTGAAATGGGGGTGGGAAACCTGTGGCCCTCTAAGATGTTGCTGGACTCCCATCATCCCTGACCATTGGCCATTCTAGCTGGGACTGATGGACCATTGCTCACACTAGCTGGAGCCCCACGATATCTGACAGGGCCACAAGTCGCCCACTCCTGGCCTAGGGTGTGCTCTTCCCCCACCCTTGATTGCTCTTGAAGCAAGTCACAGTTCCTTCCTGTGCTTGCGTGGCCTCTCTGAAAGACACACAGAGAGAAGCTGTCAGCTCTGGGGCCTCGGAGCAAGGAAGGATCTACTCCAAGGAAGAGTCACGCCTTCCCTCACTCTCCCCTGTCCCCTCAAGCAAATGGTACATACCCATCTCCAACCACCACACACTTGATGGCTTGCATGGCTGTGGCCTAGCGGACTTATGGAGTTCCGTTGAGTCCCCCGGTCAGATCTAACGGCTTGCAAGCGATGATGGCGGAAAGCCTCCGGCAGTTATGTCAAAACGGAAGCTGAATTGAACAGCAGATTGTGGGTTAGGAAGGAAAGGGAAGAGAGGCTGTTTCTCAACCCGCCCACTGGTCCCTTCCCCCCACCAGGCAGCCAGGGAGGGGCATGTGCAAGCATGCCATTTCAAGAGATATTTTCTATCTTTGCTTGCCCCATATGGCTAGCCATTTCCTCTCATCACACTCTCTGACTCCAGGCTTTGGACTTGTAGGGGAAGCTACTTGTGTAGCTTCCAAACATCCAGAAGAGCAGATGGAGGGATGGGAGAAGCACAGAAGGGGAGCCTCTTCTCTTTCGTAGCATTCCTAGTTTAGGAGAAGATATCTGGGTGAGGAATGGATTGGGCTCATGCTGTAGCTCTTTCCAACCCCCTGGTGAAGAAAGAGAGAAGCTGCTTTCTTCCAATGGGGAATGAAGGGTTTCCATGTTTAATAAGACACTGACAAAGTTTCAGGTTGCCTCCAATATTTTGCCGGAGGGATTCAAGAGCATACCGGAAATTTAGGTTTGTGCAATTAAAGTGGATTAAAGCGCTCTGTCATCTGTGTGCAATCGACGAAATCAACTTTCTGCTGTTAGACCTAAGGCTCAATAAAGACCAAACACTGTCTAAGCTTTCTGTAAGCAAGCAAGTCTGAATGGATGCTCATTAAAGAGATCACCTGGAGGATGAAATCAACACCTCCCAAAAGAAAAGGGGCCTCTTATAATTGAGCCATAAATCTTTCAATCACTCAGTTTATGTCTATTCTTTGACGCACAGGAAACCACAGGAGGGGGGCTCTTGTGCTGGAGGGTTTCCCGCAAGCATCTCAGTGGCCACTGTGAGAACAGGATGCTGGACCATATGGGCCACTGGCCTGATCCAGCAGCCTCTGGCCCAAGAAGAGAGTGTGTGCCCACTCACTGTGTGCCCCTTTAAAAGCAGATTAGTGTGTTTTAATGAAGGGTGAATTCTCCATGTGATCATTGCAGCTATCACTTGACAAATTACAGCTTTCATTAGTCGCCACTCTGCTCCGCTAACAAGCACACAGTTAATTACTGCCATTGCTTGTACCAAGTCATTACGAAACAATGGGGAGCAGTGCGGCACCTTAGTGATCTGTCATGTGTCAGCTACTGAACCATAGTGAGGTAATTTAGCTCCTGTGGAGGGGCAACTGGATCATGTCCTTAGATGCTATGAGGCTGGCATGGCTTCCTACAGTATTCTCAGGCTTTCAGAAGAAGGGATTGTGACAACAGTGATTACACAACTCAAAAGATAATTGCTAAATTACCATCAATATGTCATCCCATTCCATCGCCATCTCTTCTTTCTGCAGGACTTTCTTCCAGAGCACTTTCAAGATCTCTCCTCTGCAAATTTCCCCCCACTCTGCTGTCATGGGGTATCACCCATAGTGGTGCAATTTGGTCATTTCAGATTTGGGACATAGTGGTCTCATTACAAGCTACTGTGTATCAAGGATGGACAAAATTTGCAAATTAATACATTCTTGTGCAAATTTCAGTTTCTCTCAGGTCCTCATTTTTCCTTTTGTAAAAAATAAATAAATCATTTTTATTTGATTTTACAAATACAAAATTATAACAAACCAAATGCATATCCATATATAATGATTACTCTGAATCTCCCGACTTCCCTCCACCCCCTCCGTGGGTCTTGTTCTCAACATTTATAACTGCATATTATTCCATAATCTATACTGTATATCAGTTCAGATTATCCATGGTATTTGTTACATTACAAATGCAATTAAAATCCTGCTAATATACTTGGAAGAGCAGACCTACACAAATGAGTTTCTATATTACATTGCCAATCAGACTTTACAGTCCACCATATTGTCTTTGATGATCGTTCTCAGTTTTGGGGCTGCAACCGTGAATTTTGCAACTTTGTCTGTCATGAACCTATTGGTGCAGACAGCAAATACGTGATCTTCACTTGATCATCCACATCGAATGGCAGATTTCTTTTTTAAAAAGCCATTGCCTGATGACCAGCACAAAGCCTTCAGTTTTCTTACCTTCTTCTCTGTCCAGCCAGGGGCGCTGTTGCCCAGGGTTCTCTGTCCTGTACATAAGAAGCAAGTGGAGAAAGGGTGGTGCTGTTTTCTATTTCTCAGCCTTGCTGTTTGAGGAAGAAGATGGTAAAAGGAAGTGGAAGAGGAATTATTGACATGCTGACGCCGCTTGGCTGTGCCTTGTGACCCAGAGGAAACAAATGTGGTAGGAAAGACAGGACTTCAGTGCTCATGGCCTGCCTTCAGTCTCCACTCATGATCAGAGAGGCTTCCCAAATGATGAAAATATGCCTCAACACATCATTTCATTCCCATAGACCAGTGTCCAAACTTTTTTCAAAGAGGGCCAGATTTGATGAAGTGAAGGGCAGTGAGGGCCGACCAAAGGGCAGACCAAAGTTGTTAACCTTTTTTTATTTTAGGATTGAAGTTGTTGAGCTTTTTTATGCTTTTGCCCCAAAGTTGTTGGAGTGAGATTAGGGGGAAAGGCATAAACTACACAAATCCTACAAAGAATCCGATTGCATTATGGCTCCAAACTGGGGCCACTATGGATAATATTGAGGCAACAGACCACAATTTGTATTGCAATTGCATGGTAGTTGCCTATACAGAAGTCAGAACAGTGTCAGGTTAGGATCTTTGTGCTTTGCACACACTCTCAATTCCCCAGAGCTTCCTGCTTTGTTGAAGAAGCAGAAGTGAGTTATGCATATTGTCTTTAATGGGCAAGACTGGGAAACAGAGACTGTGTGCACATTGGGGCATGAATGCATCCTTGGGTCTCTTTTTCCATATGCACTTTGGTTCACTTTCCCCCATGCATGAGCACTTCTAATTTTATGCCTCCCAAATCTATCTCGAAGTTTTCTGTCTAAACCATGGGCACCACTTTATGGGATGTATTTGTAAAGTGTGCTGTTGTCGTCTCCTCTCCATTACTACTTCCCCACCTCCAGTAGTTCTGGAAACATGAGGTACACTGTGGTGTGCTTATTTATGTTTGCACGTTGTTGTTGTTGTTGTTATTGACCTGTCCTTCACCATAAGCCCCTGGAGATCATGTGTGGCATGGTGATTAGAATGTCAGACTAGGACCTGGAAACCAGGGTTCAAATCCCATGAAGCTCATTGGGTGACCTTGGGCCAGTCACTGCCTCTCAGCTTACCTACTTCATAGGGTTGTTGTGAGGATAAAATCAGGCAGACAGGACTACAGTGGTACCTCAGGTTACAGACGCTTCAGGTTACAGACTTCGCTAACCCAGAAATAGTACCTCGGGTTAAGAACTTTGCTTCAGGATGAGAACAGAAATTGTGTTCTGGCGGCGCGGCGGCAGCAGGAGGCCCCATAAGCTAAAGTGGTGCTTCAGGTTAAGAACAGTTTCAGGTTAAGAACGGACCTCCAGAATGAATTAAGTTCTTAACCCGAGGTACCACTGTATCTACTTCATCTTGAGCTCCTTGGAGGAAAAGTGGGGTACAAATGAAACAAACAAACAAACAAACACAGTAAAATACAATTTTAAAAAGAGTTTAGAACAACTTACACAGGTGCACTTAAACATGTTTTGCCCATGGAATTGTGCAACAAGTAACTTCAGACAAAGCAAACATTTCAAGCCTGTTTCATGGTGGGCAGAATGGCCATTTAAAATAAATAAATACAGTTGTGTTTTTCCATGTTCTGGCATTACATGATTTTCAAAAATAAACATACAGCATTTTCCAAAAGAAATAAACAAACATGAGCATGTTGCATCTGGGCAAGCACTGTGCCAGAATGCCAGGGTACAGAACGGCAATGGGTACCTGTAATACCCAGATCAGAAGCTGAGGTAGAGTAGAAAATATACAGTATGTTTCACACATATTTACATATGGCTAAGGAAAGATGACGAGATCAATTTTGGGGTGAGGGAATAAATTAGTTTGTTCCTTTCCCTTTCCCTTTTTATTTCACACCTCCTGCAGCTGCTGATTCTTCCTGAAAGGCCTTTTAATATCTATATCCATATAGCTGTTTTGGGCAAGAGCAGTTCTATACAAAACAGCTTTAAAATAAAAATAGAATAAAATTACCATGTATGTGCCTTCAGCAACTACTGCTGGAAACAGGGAGACTGTCAACTGCATCCTTTTCTTTCTGCTGATGAAAACAAGATAGTTTAGGTGTGCTCAGGCAAGGAGCAAACGGAAGTATGAAGTGTGGCAGTAGACAGCACCCAGCGAAACATCACCACACACATGAACCCCTGCCTCCCACCCACACAATGCGCTTTATTGCATCCACAACTGGGTACCTTGCAATTTTTATTGGATTTTCTTCCCTTATCAGATTAACCATAGATGGGGGAAATCCAACTTAATTAGGGAGAAAGTGTGGGCTTCCACTTGAATGAGGAAGATTCTGTTCAGCTTCAAACCCACATTAAAACCTCGTGTGAACAAGCCCAGAGATCCAGGATGCAAAGAACTGAAAAACTTCCCTCCTTTTTATTTACTCGGCTGATTTGCTGCGCAGAGCCTGAGGACTAAAAAACAGATGGGGATACATTTGCAGCACCAACTCATCCTCTTAATAAGCAAATCCTTTTTGCACTTCCAAGTTCCCTTTTCCTTCCTAGAGCATGCGGGGTAACACAGCCATCACAGACCTGCTCAGTCCTAGACTGCATGACAGCTCAGGCCACAAAAACCCATTTTCCTCAGCAGGGCTGACATTTTGTCTGTAAACACCTTGCAAACTGTTGCATTGCAGATCTGCACATCTGCAGCTCAAGACCCTTTTCAGCAAGAACAGAACGGCTGCTCATAGCAGCAACACTGTGGCTTTTCTTTCAGGAAACAACCAAAGAGCGTTTGCACTCGTTTCTGAACCAGGACCACATGGCTTCCTCTGTCAATCTGAACCCACAAGGAGGAGGAACCAGAGAGAAAGAAAGGGGGCGGAGTCACAGATGAGTGCAGTCCTCCTGGGCTGCTCCCTACATTTTTGTTACTGTTCCTCTGTAGTCACTTTAATTCCGAAGAAGCACAAAGGGAAGAGAAACCCACACAGCTGTATCAGAGTTGGGAGGACTGTCTTCTCAGCCCGGCTTCAGAATGGATGCACGTCCCACCAGTAAGTCAACTCTTTAGAAAATGTGGCCATGTCTTTATTCTGCCTCCATGTTATACATGCTGTGGGGATCCAGAAGGGTCTGCCTCATAGGATCACCGCCAGCCTAAACCAGTTATTGAAAAGAAATGAGACAACAGGGATCTCTTGGGCAAGAAGTTGAGGTTTGCCAGTCTGGTCTGAATGATTTATTTCTTTTACTTCCACCCTCCCAAAGCCACCTGTGACTGAAAGAGGTCTGGCTCATGTGTCCTTTCTGTGTTTGATGCTTTGCAGCTATGTGTGAATGGAGGGATACCAGGGCCGGCTGTACCATTAGGGAGAAGGAGGTGGCTGCTTCAGGCAGTGGATGCTGGGAGTGGCAGCAAGAACGTTGGACGACAGAGCTACCTGTGCCACACAGCCTGTCTGGTGTGCCCCTAAACTAGCTTGTGGAGGTGCAGTGGAGGAAGCTGCCCTGTGGCCAGTTGTTGACTCAAGATTCAAGTGCCACCAATTTCCTTGGTTGCTGGATGTGGGATAGGAAGGGTGTCCACCTTCTCCTATATCTCAGCAGTCCAGTGTTGTTGGTCCACAAAGATGTTGTTGGGAGACAGCCAGATTTCACCCTGTGCTTTTTATTTTATGCCATCCAAAGGAAAGCTTTCATATTCTTTGAAGTGTGCTTACAAGTACACCTATTCTGGCTCAGATTGTGGATGAGCTTCCCCAGTTTGCTGACCTTTCTGCATAACTTTTAGATTGGGTTGAGCAGACCCAGCACCTTGGGGGTGAAGGGAAAGGATGTGTGCCAAATGACCTAGAGAAGTACGTTCAGTTAAGGGGAAAGACTGGAAGAAGGGGCGATCCAAACTGGGCAAGCAGAGGTGCCCGCAGGATTTTTCCTGGGGAGGCAGAAAAAAAAAACACTGAAAGGAGCGATCAGGTTAGTTTTCCAGGGAAGGGTGTGTGGCTAATATTGCCTGTACATTTTGCCTCAAACCTCAGGTTCTACAATTGGTAAAAACTTATTTTAATTAAAAAAGCACACACAACTAATGTTGGGAATCTGGGTTTCATGATTTATCTGGGGCAGGGTGGGGACTGTTCCATTGCTCCCCAATTGTGGATCCCCATGTGTGAAAATGCTGTTCGTGTCAATGGTCTTTACATAGGAGTTTTGAGACCTCCATTGCATTCTCCATTGTATCCTCCATTGCATCTGAGAAACAATAGGAAAATTTGGGACAGTCAAGTGTATAGGGCAGAAAGGGTTTGCTGAAGGCAGGAAATGAAGGGTGGTATTCAAGTAAGGGTTACTCAGAGTAGACCCGTTGAAATAAATAAACATGGTTATGTTAGGTCCATTGATTTTAGTGTCTAAT
The DNA here is from genome assembly GCF_965113315.1 of Podarcis vaucheri. NCBI lineage: Eukaryota > Metazoa > Chordata > Lepidosauria > Squamata > Lacertidae > Podarcis > Podarcis vaucheri. Next base: position 46,587,539 of record NC_138748.1, on the reverse strand, counting down.
CTGAGTAAAACTTAGTTGGATACCATCTGAAGTAGGGGTTGTATTCAGCTAGGAAGCCTCTGCCCATTTCAGTTTTCTCAGTTTCTCATTTTCCCAGACTTAAATTCAGTTCTCCATTTTTGCAGCAATTTGCAAAAAAAAAAAAAAAAAAAAGGAAAAAGAATCCTCACAAAAATCCACCAGCAAGATTTCTCTTAAACACATTTTATATGCAAGCATTTTCCTCTCATATAATGCATTTTGTATGTTGTTTTGCCGAATTTATTCCTTGTCATCCACATGTTTCCCCAAAATGTGCATTTTTGCAAACCTTGTTTGGTTGGAGAGCTGCCTTGCAAACTTCAGATAAGTGCGCATTCGGAAGGATAGCTGCGTTATGGTTCACGTGTTGCTTCAGAAAGTGCAGATTTGATAGATTAGGTTTTAAATGAATATTGAATCAAATTTTCCCTCAAGCCCTACTCACCATAGACCTGTTGGATTGTATCTATCTATTTATTTATTAAAATTTATACCCCTTGATTGGAAAAAAAAAATCCTCAAAACAGTTTACTAAAAACGTTAGTCCAACTCAGGAGTAGACCTGTTGAAAATAATAGACCTAAGTTTCTCATGTTCATTAATTTCAATGGATCTGTTCTGAGTAGTACTGGATCCAACCGAATCTGCTTTCCTATTATTTTACTTGAAAACTTTCTGCAATTGTGGCATGTAAGCTGAGGGGACACTCTGCTTCTCTCCCAGCTGTGGCAGCCCCACCAGTTGCCAGAGCCCAGAGAGGCAGAATGGGGCAGTGGTGAGGGTGAAGGAAGCCACTGGGCTGGTGGCATCCCACCTCAGTCGCCATGTTTTAACTCTCTCCAGGGGGCTCAGAGCCTCTCTATGGTGAACCCAGCTCTTTCGGCATATGTCAGCTGTACCTTATCATTGTTTCAAAAACATGTAGGTGTGCTTTTAGCTACCTTTTTATCCAGGTGATAAATTCTTAGAGCATGTTGTTATTTAGATTTTGTGACGTTAGTCTGTTTTTATTGACTGTTGATTTATTTTGAGTGTTTTTTTCTTGAAGACTATTAAGTTTTACGGGAGCGGCTTAGGCAATGAGGAATTTATCACTTAAGGTGGAACACAAACAAAAACCTCTTTTGGGGTGTAGGCAAGGGAAATAAACCATGTGGGTCTTCAAACTGTGACAACTCTTAGGCACTGAGGTGGCTGGTGCCCATTGGGCCTAGTAGGGCAGAAGGAAGGAGCCCATAATCTTGGCGGCCATTTTCGGTGCTCCTCTTGCTCCCACCCAAAAGAGTTTTTTCAGGGGCACATGAGATCTCATCCCCAAATAAACTCTTTTTCGGGGCAACAGTGAGACGCAGGTCAAGTGACTCACACAGGACTGTGTCCCAAAATACACATGTCTCAGTTTTGCACTGGGAAAAGTTGGGATGTTTGGGAGCGAGAGTAGGTGGAGCCAAAGCCAATGAAGAATTTGGATTTGATATCCCGCCTTTCACTCCCCTTCAGGAGTCTCAAAGCGGCTAACATTCTCCTTTCCCTTCCTCCCCCACAACAAACACTCTGTGAGGTGAGTGGGGCTGAGAGACTTCACAGAAGTGTGACTGGCCCAAGGTCACCCAGCAGCTGCATGTGGAGGAGCGGAGACGCGAACCCGGTTTCCCAGATTACGTGACTACCGCTCTTAACCACTACACCACACTGGCTCAATGACAGACAGAGCCAACTAATTCTAGTTTTGTGCTCCATCCTTCCCCCTACTAAGGCAATACTGAGGCCTAAGGAGGAGAATGCTGACAGGAAGTACCATCCCTTGGACTAGCAGTTGGCATGAGGGCAGATCAAGGTTGGTGGGGCAGCGCCCCATTTGCCCTAATGGACTAGCCTCCACCTGTCAGAGTTTGGGAAAGGTGCTCTCTCAATATATAAAATTTATTTCTACAATTCATTACCCATCATTCTGTCAGGGATACATAAACATTTAGCTTGGCTTCTGTTTTAGATTCCTACCTCTTGGACGTGGACCAGGCAGACAGTTGACACCTGCCTTTGCTATCACATATCACAAATAAATTGTATCCTAACGGGCTGGAATGTTGGAAGTGGAGAAAGTTCACCAAGACAGACAAGGGTCCATGACAAGATCCTCAGGGCCTTCTGAAAAATGAGCAAGGAACATGTGCCTACTTTCCCCTCTTCCCAACCATCCCAAAGCATCTATAGCTAATCACAGCTAGATGGATGGGGGGAGATTTGTCTCCTTGTGGAAGTAGGCCAACTGTGATCCTTCCCCTCGCAAGGCCCCATGTTCTCTTTTGCTGTACATAGGGTAGTCATGGTGGCTTCCAAATGGGATGCTGTCTTAGGTCTGGGTAACAGGAAAGCTGCCACCCACTTCCCTCCAAATCTAAGAAGACCCTTGGAAGCTCCATGTTAGAAGAGGAAATCAGGAACTGGCCAATTACTGGTTCCCAACTAAAAGAGTGGGAAGCCAAGTCTTGTTTTTCAAGGAAGATTTATCTTTGGGAGACTCCTCTGACTCCTTCTCTCTCTTCCCCCCTCCTCTAGATTTTGTTATAATAAATTTGATTTTTAAAAAATGTCACTTTATCCACTATCTGACCAAGATCTAGGTCCATAAGTTGCCTTCCAAAGTATCATCAATAAATGAAAAGGGATACATTAAACTTAGCTAGACTAGAGTAATGTACCTGTGCCTTTCCACATGGTTCAACTATCAATCTCTCTTTCAAAGGGAACTCTGGGAATTGCAGCTCTGTGGGGGGGGGGAGGTCTCCTGGCAGCTCTCAGCATCCTTAGCAAGCAACAATCCCCAGCATTCTTTGGGGAAGAAGCTTAGAATGGTATGATGCCATTTTACAAGTATAGAGCTGGTGGGCCCCTAGTCCATCTACACAACTATTAAAGGTGCAAGAAACCTGCCTACTTTCACATCTGCCCCCCCCCCCAATTGGGACACCCTGAATGGGGTAAGGTTAAAGCATATTGCATTGTTCCAGTGGTTGTGGTGATGGTTCATTTTTTATGTGCCACATACTATCAAAACAGGAAAAAATCCCAATCATGCAACATGGTTAGAACACATTATAATGAATAACGCACCATAATTAAAATGCACAATAAAAGAATCCCATTAAGATGTAAACAACCGTAATTAAAATATTCAATAAAACAATCCCATTAAAATACGGTAATTGAATCAGGTGACTCAGAGCAGGAAATCAAGAGGATGTTTGTGTAAACAGTTGGTGTCCAGAGCCATTTAGAAAACAGCCAGCTACAGAAGTGCAGAGACAGTGGAAAAGGAGGGGTTAGCAGTGCAGTCCTAGGCATGTCTACCCAGAGGTAAATTCCAGTGGATACAATGGGATTTACTGCAAGGTAAGTGTATTTAGGAATGCAGCTTTATTCATCCTAATTCATAACACTGAACTCGGAGTCTCTCGGTGAGATTGATTCAGGATAGATTAAAAAACAAAGGTAGTTCTTCATGCAACACCTAATTTATGCAATTCATTGCCAGGAATTATGGTGACTACTAGCTTCAAGGCTTTAAAAGGGAGTTAGATGACTTCATGAAGAAGATGTATCTCAACAGCTGCTAACCATGGTGGTTAAATGGAAAATATGTGTTTATTTTCAACTGGGGAGGAAGACTGAGGTCTCAGGAGGGTGGGGAATTTTTATTAACACATTTTAAATGGTCAAGTCACTCTTTCTCCTCAAGGGCGGTGGACAGTTGAGATAGTCTACCCCCAGGGAAGAAGTTGTGCCAAAAGTGGATGCAGATTTGCATAGAATGTGCATGTCCTAATATGTATATAGCTACAAATTTAGAAACAAGTGTTGTGATATAAATAGAAATACAATACATCCCACCATAGTGAGGAGGACTGTGATTGAATGACCTGTGTGTCAGCCTGCTCAGTCTGTTGTCCAGGTGCTAACTGTTGATGTGCAACTTCATGGCCCCTGTTTTTCATTCATAGGGTTCTTTGTCTCTAAACTTGGCTATGGAAACCAGGTAGACCTTCAGATAGAAGTCTGTCCTCTACATGGTAGGACACATGGCTAAACTATCCTCCCCTTCAGGTTGATGCACCTTGATGGTTTCATGAGTACCATTCTCGAGTTAAAAGTTAGCATGACTGTTGATACCCTGGTTGGTCTGTGGAATATATGGAGATGACCAGGTATTCCACATAATTGCTCCTGAGCTTCATTTCCTATTAAATAAAAAACAGGTTTGACTCCTTGGTGTATCATAGAATCATAGAGTTGGAAGGGACCACAAGAATTGTCTAGTCCAACCCCCTGCAATGCAGGAATCTTTTGCCCAAGATGGGGCTTGAAACCCTCACCCTGAGATGAAGGGTCTCAGTCTCTACCAACTGAGCTACTGCAGAGCAATGGTACAAATATTGTGGGACTCCACCTCTGCTAAGCCCAAGTAAGCATGGTTTTTGGTCACTGTTGGAAGCAGGATGTTAAATCAGATGGACTTTGGGGCTGATCCACAAGGATTCTCCTTTTGTTCTTGTATATGCCACACACCAGTGAGCCCCCACCATGATGCTACTGAGAGGTCCTTGGCTAGTGCCAACCTGGACCCCTACCCAGCACTGCTGCTGCTGCTTGAAGTGTCTCAATCCACCTCCCCAGGGATCTATGGGGTTTCTACTCTGCTGTATAGGATTGCAGCCTCTGCATAGCAACACTGAGCTGCTGTATTTGGAATCAATTTCCTTCGGAAGTTCACCAGTTCAAAGAATCCTGGAACGCCTTCATCCGCTGGAACAAGCCTCAGGCCTCCCAGGAGCAGCTTGGTTATCTTGATCTTTTAATTGCTATCTCTTGGGCTCTCATTTGAGAACTCTATTTAATTTTAGCCCCATGTCTTTGAATGTTTCCAGAGCTTCCTACAGCCTCTGGTTCTGGTCTCCTCAGATCAAAATGCCATCTGTGAAAAGCTTGGTGCTCTGGATATCTTCAGAAACATGCCACTCACCCTCACTGAGCAGACGGCTCTGCAGAACGCCTCTCAAAGAGGAATTTGCAGAAAGAATATCTCTGAAGTAGGAAGTTGAAAGTACCCATCAGGGCACGTTCTGTGTCCAAGGGCACTTTGACAAAACACAAGGGAGATTTCGAAAGGTGGAAAAATACTCAGCCACAGCCAGCTTCTTAAATGTTTCTTCTTGCATTGGCTGTGGAAAATCCCACCAACTTGGGCACATCAAGGTACTGATGCAATGTTCCACCTTCTATTTATCCAGTTTTGACCATCTACACTGCTGCCTCTTTTTCCTGCTATCAGGTGCTTCAGTAGTCTGCCAGATCATTCTTGTCTGAAACCCTGGAGGGATGCCCATTGGTGCAGACAGCATTGAACTAGGTGGACTTGGTATAAGGCAGCTTCCTATGCTCTTTACTTTTCTGTTTCACAGCTAGAATCCAGAGGCTGGTACAATTTGGCTTTGCCAGTTCCATGGATAGTTTCCCTTGTGCCCTAGAACAGGAGTGAGGAATCTGTGGTCAGGGACGATGGCACTTCCAAGTTAAGTGCTTATAACAGTAATAGGAAACCTGTGGTCCTCTATGTGTTTTTGGACTCCAACTCCCATCAACCCCAGCCAACATTGCCAGTTGTAAAGGATGATGGGAGTTGTAGTTTGACAAAAACTGGAAGGCCGTAGTTCCTCACCTCTGTCCTACAATAATGTTTGGGACAGCAATCCTATACCCACTCACCACTGGACCTGAACCCCACTGAACTCAGCAGGACTTTCTTCTGAAGTCTTTTTGCAATTAACAAGACCTCAGCATCCATTTAATCAATGAAGTCTTTTGCTTTCATTTGGACTTATGCACATTTAACCTGGATTGTATGCTAGGAATGAATCCTCTGTTCTGTCTAGCAAGTGTGTGGGCTCTGTGCCATTGAAATCAGTGGGACTTTGCATCCTATGCTCTCTTTTTAAGAAGTAAGCCCCACTGAATATGTGGGACTAAAAGCTGAGCAAACAACTATAGGATCAGGCTGCACAAAATATTTAGTGCAGGTGAGTTCCGACTCCTCTTTTCCTAGAAAAATAACGCTGCATAAGCCCCTCATATTATCCTCACAACAGCCCCGTGAGGTCCTTTCATCTGACTAGCCCAAGGTCATGCAGTGAATTTCACACATAACTGGGGATTTAAATTCTCCCAAGTTCTAGTTTTATACTCTAACCCCTAACCTGGTACCCTTCACAATGCATGGCCCATGGTCAGGGATGATGGAAGCTGGATTCCTTCTGGAAGGCACCAGGTTGGAGACAGCTTGTTGGCTCTCATTATTCACCTTGCTCATCTGAGGATGAGCATCTAACTTTGCAGAAGTGCTGCATGCCTCCAGGTGATGGGTTAACCACACAGAGCTGTTGTATCCTTCAAGGTCTCTATGAAGAACTTCTGATGTTTTTTAGGGTTTAACAAATACAGAAAAAAGAAAAACAAACAATAAACAGTTACAAAACTTCAAAAGTAAATAAAAAAGTAAAAATACAGTAAAGAACAACAGTTACAATACATCAACTCATTAAGAAAGAAAAAACAAAAACATTTAAAAAGCAAAAACATTTAAAAAAAAGAAAAAGAAAAAAGGCCAATGTTTTCATGTCCTTAACTTTCATTTTCTTATTTCCTTAACTTCCTCACACCTCCCTTTTTGTATTCTAGTTCAGTTATCTATTTCAGCAAATCCTTTCCCTCTTTCTCAGATTTAGTTCCATAATTTATCTTAACACAATTTAGCCTTAAATTTTACACCTTTACCCATAATCAATCCATTCTTACTTAATTCTCAATAACATTTCTACTAAAGCCATATATCTTCTTTCTAGTATCCTTCTAACATTCATTAATTTTATAATATTTCTGTAAGTATACTTTAAATTTTTTCCAATCTTCTTCCACCAACTCTTCTGCCTGGTCTTGGATTCTGCCAGTCATTTCCGCCAGTTCCATGTAGTCCATCAGCTTCATCTGCCATTCTTCCCGGGTGGGTAAATCTTGTGTCTTCCAGTGCTTTGCGATGAGTATTCTTGCTGCTGTTGTAGCGTACATAAAGAAAGTTCTATCCTTCTTTGGCACCAATTGGCCGGCGATGCCCAGGAGGAAGGCCTCTGGTTTCTTCAAGAAGGTATATTTAAATACCTTTTTCATTTCATTATAGATCATCTCCCAGAATGCCTTAATCTTTGGGCATGTCCACCAAAGGTGAAAGAAAGTACCTTCAGTCTCCTTACATTTCCAACATTTATTGTCAGGCAAATGGTAAATTTTTGCGAGCTTGACTGGTGTTATGTACCACCTATAGATCATTTTCATTAAATTCTCTTTTAAGGCATTACATGCCGTAAACTTCATACCTGTGGTCCATAACTTTTCCCAGTCAGCCATCATAATGTTATACCCAACGTCTTGTGCCCATTTAATCATAGCAGATTTCACCATTTCATCTTGTGTGTTCCATTTCAACAGCAAGTTATACATTCTTGACAAATTCTTAACTTTAGAATCTAACAATTCTGTTTCCAATTTTGATTTTTCCACTTGGAAGCCTATTTTTTTATCCACATTATATACCTCCATTATTTGATAATAATGGAGCCAGTCTCGCATTTTATTTTTTATTTTTTCAAAACTCTGCAATTTTAGTCTGTCTCCCTCTTGTTCCATACCTCCTTCCTGTCCTTCCCAGCAGTGCATAGGTGATGTGATGGCCTCACCCCCGGAGCACAACGGAAACTCAGCTCATGTTTATCACACTACAATGTGACCAATGGTGTTAGTTAAAGTGGAAACTGCGCACATAGTTGTGTGACTGGTCCCCGAATGCAGTCGAATTGTAATAACCAGGAATGTATGAGGGTGGGACCTTACTTGAGTGGGTCAAACCCACATACTAAGGAACATGCATGACTAGGCTCCTCGTTCCTACCTCTACACCTCAAAATCTAGGTCATTGCTTCCCCTTTTCTGACCATATATTTAGCAATGGTATTGCACATGCACTGTAGCATAGATAAAGAGTTTCCAGGACAAAATGGGTGGGACTTCCCTTTTTTCTCCAGACATGAGAAAATAAGATAAAAATAAAAGAATGGTTTACCACAGACTAGTGGCTGTGTTTGGAAAGAAAACACAGGACTCAGCTATACAGTTGCAAATGAAACATTTTAAGTGTGTTTTAAGTGCAGTATACAATGAGACACTAAATGGCGGTGGCCATTGAATTTATGGAAAATTCAATGTATTATTATTATTATTTTTTAAAAAAGCATTTTCAGAATGGTTTTTATATGTGTGTAGATTCCACCACAATGTGTGAAAAGCATAAGGAGCCAAAGTCAGTCCATAAGGGGGGGGGGGCGGGGCTCCAAAATGCAAGGCTGGGCATAAACCTTTGTTAGGACCAACCAAAATGTCATGAAATTGAGGTGAGCTTTCAGACTCTCTAGAATTCTTCAGCAGGCAGGGTGTTATCTAAAACAGGAGAAGGAGGGAAAATAATAAAGCAAAAAGGTACAAAAATTAGGCTGGATGTTGTAGCCATGGGTCAGTTCCAACATGGGGTTTGCAAACTGAATATGTCCCTGCCAGGTATTACAGGTATCAGATTAGTCCTCTAGGATTGTGGAATAAAGAAGCAATGACTGTTCCCCATTTCCAAGAACAGCCCTGAATCTTAATCAAAATACCAGTTCCTGTTAGGTACAACATGTGAAGTATGTTTTCAATGTCATTAAAGCAGGTATAGCTTGAAAAATAAATCGAAAGAGGACTCCAATGTGGTTTAAAATGTATCATGATATTGGATGCCTCCAGACTTGCATTACTTTGCAGAGGGATTCAAGAGGACATCAGGTTTTGCACAATTAAAGGGCTCTGTTGCCCTAGTGCAACAAATCCACTTTAAGACAGAAGTGAGCTTTTGGCTGTTTGAAAAGTGATAGCATTGAAAAGCAAAGGATGAACAAAAGACGAATGGAAAGATGCATACACAACGCACAGTAACTCACATAACCACCCTGCAAACAAATTGGAATAAATGCTCATTAAAGACTGGAGACAATACTTTTGCCTAAGCTTTGTGCAAGCAAGTCAGGATAAAGGCTCAATAAATACAGGTAGGTAGCTGTGTTGGTCTGACGCAGTCGAAACAAACAAACAAACAAACAAACAAACAAACAAACAAACAAATGTATGTCCAGTAGCACCTTAGAGACCAAATAAGTTTGTTCTGGGTATAAGCTTTTATGTGCACGCACATTTCTTCAGATACACTGAAACAGAAGTCGCCAGACCCTTATATTAGTGGGAGGGTGGGGTGGGGTGGGGTTTTTCTCAGAAGGGTGGTGGGAGATGAGTGACTGACTCAATGGGCATGGTAAACCTGTTGGCGACTGTTAACGACTGCAATTAGTCATACTGAAAAAGCAAGGGATAGTATGCAGATGACCAAAAATAGCTTTAGCATGTGTAATGAGACAAGAATCCAATATCTCTTCTGTTTCAGTGTATCTGAAGAAGTGTGCATACACATGAAAGCTTATACCCAGAACAAACTTAGTTGGTCTCTAAGGTGCTACTGGACTATCTATCTATCTATCTATCTATCTATCTATCTATCTATCTATTTATTTATGCTCAATAAATAAGTTGCCTGGAGGAGTCCTTTTATAATACTTTTTTTTTTTTTTGCTATCATCATCTAAAGAAAAAAATTCTTTCCAGTAGCACCTTAAAGACCAACTAAGTTAGTTCTTGGTATGAGCTTTCGTGTGCATGCACACTTCTTCAGATACACTGAAACAGAAGTAGCCAGATCCCTCTATATAGTGAGAAGGTGGGGAGGGGTGTTACTCAGAAGGGTGGTGGGAATGGGAGATAGGCAGATAGCTGGGAGAGCCTGTTGACGACTCTTAACGACTGTAATAGGTCTTACAGGAGAAGGCAAGGGGTGAGGAGGTGAGAAATGGTTTAGTCATGTATAGTGAGATAAGAATCCAATGTCTTTGTTCAGCCCAGGTTTTTCCATAGTTTTAAGTTTGGTAATGAGTTGTAATTCAGCAGCTTCTCTTTCCAGTCTGTTTCTGAAATTCCTTTGTAGTAAAACAGCTACTTTGAGATCTTGTATAGAATGTCCTGGGAGATTGAAGTGTTCTCCTACTGGTTTCTCTGTTTTGTGATTCTTGATGTCAGATTTATGTCCGTTTATTCTTTGGCGTAAGGTTTGGCCTGTTTGTCCAATATAGAGAGCTGAAGGACACTGTTGGCATTTGATGGCATACACAATGTCTAAAGAAGTTAGCATTTGCTGCAGTTTAACAGTTACCCCCAAAACTGTCATCTGAAAAGAGGGGTACCTCAGTCTATCTAGTGGTGCAGCTATTCCTGATTCCCACAAGGAAAATAAATATTGTGATTTCTGAAAACTGTTGAATTCAAAGTCCAGTCTGAATACCCAATTCCGTTTTTACAAACGCTGCAGCCTTCAGAGAAAGAGAATCTTGATGCTGCTGACATTTATTTTCAGCTACTGCAACAGCTTCCCATTTATTGTCAGAATCTTGCTGAGTGCTCTGAGTAATCTTTATTTAACTATGGAGCTGCTGGCCCCCAGACCGCTACTTCTTCTTCTTCTTGGTCTGTAGTGAATCATTCTGTGGTTTTCTCATCTCTGACATCACCCACCCAGTTTCCTAAGAATAAAAGAGGAACTATGTACAACCTAGAGTAACATCTATGTGTAGCCACTGGTTGATAAATAGCAAGGCCTCCTCTGCCCCTTTAAAAACCACCAGACACCTTAGCTGCCACCACCGCTCCTTAAAAATGGGAGTCAGGGTATGCAAGCCCAGTCAAGGGGGATTTCCACCAAAGATCTAATGTAAATGTTAGGATCTGGAATGCTTTTGCACTGGGTGTGAATTTGTAATTGTTTGCTAATTTCAGCAAAATATTTATCTGATTTGGATTCTTCCCACTCCAGGATGTTTTGGAAGGAAATTATGGACTTGGTAATATTTTGGGAGCGATACTTCTAGTAGTTTGGAGAGAGGGTCATGGGGAGAATTTTAGGGCAACAATCCCTATGTGTGTTTTTAGTCTGTTTGGCTTGTATTTACCTCATAAACCATAACATGGGCCCTGCTGGATCAAACCAAAGACCCAACTAGTCCAGCATGCTGTTTTCTCAATTACCAACCAAGATACCGGTGGGATGTCTACAAGCCGGACACGAGCACCATACATTCTTCCCACTTGTGTTCCCCAGCAACCACCTCTGATACTGGTAGGGATGTTTCCCTCATGGTTTGTAGATACTGATTGCCTGATACGCCATGGATTGGCCTAATCCCTCTTTTAAAGCTATCCAAGTTCATGACCATCACACTATCTTGTGTAGCAAACTCCATAGTTTAAGAACGCAGGATACTTTCAAGTCCCCAAACTGCTTTTAAGACTTTAAGGAACAGTTTGTGGGAACAGCGGGGGATGTGGGTGGTGCTGTGGTTTAAACCACTGTGCCTCTTGGGCTTGCTGATCAGAAGGTCGGCGGTTCGAATCCCCACGACGGGGTGAGCTCCCATTGCGCGGTCCCTGCTCCTGCCAACCTAGCAGTTCAAAAGCACGCCAGTGCAAGTAGATAAATAGGTACCGTTCCGGTGGGAAGGTAAAGAGCATTTCCGTGCGCTGCTCTGCTTTCGGTGTTCTGTTGCACCAGAAGTGGCTTAGTCATGCTGGCCACATGACCCGGAAAAACTGTCTGCAGACAAACGCCGGCTCCCTTGGCCTGTAAAGCGAGATGAGCGCCACAATCCCAGAGTTGTCTGTGACTGGACTTAACTGTCAGGGGTCCTTTACCTTTACCTTTTGTGGGAACAGCACCTGAAGGACCAGCTCTGAAAAAAATGTAGGTGGTCTAAATGTCCGTATCAGACAAGGAGTGGTGAGACCTGGGTTGAAATCCCCACTAAGCCGTGAAGCTCACTCAATGGTCTTGGGTTGACTGCTGATTCTACCCCATAGAGAAGTTATTAGGATAAAATGGGTTTGTGTGTTTCCAAGAGAACCTTGTATGCTGAGTTGTTCAGAAGATGAGCAGCTTGAAAATGTGCAGGTCAAAAAATGGCCATGTTCTCTTCTGGATCATATTCTTGACATTCAGAGCAATCTCGGGTGGGAGTAAAAAAAGATTATTTTTCTTTCAGGCACATCAGATTTAAATGAAACCGAGGAAGCTGAGCTGCAGACTATCAAAAAGCATAAGGAAGAGCTGCTGGCAGACATCCAGGTGGGCACCACCCCAAGGGCAGTTAGGCCAAGTCTTCCTCAACCTGGTGTTAGACTACAATTCCCATCAGCCCCAGCCTGCATGGTGAATGGAGTGGGATGATATGAACTGCAGACCAACATCGTCTTCAGGTTGACACTGGCTGCAGCATTGCCAGAATTATGACTATCGCTGGGAAGGGTCCAAACACAAGAAGCTTCCTTATTCTATGACAGACCACCATTGGTCCATGTAGCTCATTATTGTTGATGCTGCTTGGTAGTGACCCTCTAGCATTTTAGACATGAGTCTTTTCCAACTGTACCTGAAGATGGTGGAAATTGAATCTAGGACCTTTTACATGTAAAGCATGGGCTCTGCCACTGAGCTATGGCCAGGGCAGGCCCACCCATGAGGCCAGGTGAAGCAACCACCTCAGACGGCAGGATCCACGGGGGCAGCAGATCCCAATGTAGAGCTTTCTGTTAGGTTTCTGTTTATGCCACTGTGCAGTTTTTGGAGTCACAAGACTCTGTTGACATTCCAGACTGTTGGAAGTCTCACGGGAGACCGGAGACGGATGTTGATGTTACTGGTTTCCTGTTTTTTTGTTCCAGTTGCTCACTGACTCTCACAGAGAGCAGATGCATATTCTTTTCTGTCCTGCGTAGTTAGAAATAAACGTAGCGATGTAGTACATATTTCCAGCTCCTTCAGGTGTTCGTATACTTTGCGTAATGAGGGAACATGCCTGAAGCCTCATTAAAGGGTTAGGTCATTAATCACCTTCGGAGGAGAGCCATTACAGCTCGGCCATATGCAACAGAACCTCCAACACTTTCTTCCCTCTTTGTTCCTTCACTCACCCCTTCTTCTCTGGCCAGAGTGGGGGCAGCATTTGGTGGTTCGCTTCAGGTGCCAAAATATCTTGGGCTGGTCCTGGCTAAGGCCCTTCCCCCAAGGCCAAGGCCACACCTTTCCTCCCAAAACACACATTCATCATAATAACGGATGCAGCCCCAGGGAAAGAGTCCCAGCCTTGTTGCTAGAAGCCTTGTGACCAACCATCTCTATTCAGTCTGGTTTGCAATGTATCTTAAAAAAAAAATTATTGACTTGCTACCAAATCAATTATATTTTTGATTTGCTTTATAATTTTTATTGATTTGCTACCAAAAAAAAGTGCAAACCTAACAAAAAGAAAGAAAATGAAGAATAAAAAATATATAAGCCATAGCCTGGAAGGACAAAACCCCATAGATACAATGCTACTCCAAAGGGACAAAAAAATAGTTTAACAGCCAGTCATTTCCTTACAGGGAGCTCTGTGAAGGGAATAGGGGGTCTCCGAACAACTCTCAGCACCCACAACAAACTCTAGCTCCCAGAATTCTTTGGCTGAAGCTACAAGTGCTTAAAAAGTATGGTGTGAATGTGGTCTCAATCTCCTTCTGCAGATGTTATTCATCTGTAAAATGGGAATAACCACAGCAACCTCCCCCTAATGACTGCCTCAAGGATAAAGATTGTACAGCAGTTACCAGGGCTGAATCCACAGCAAACAGTTTCTGGGGAAACTACTAAATGTTTTGACCACTTGATGGACAGCTGACTTTAAAAACAAACCAGCGGTATGGGTTCCCTTCAGATGGGAGCGAAGTGACTGGAACAAGCCCCAAGTCTATTTTAGTAACCAAGCGTAACTGGTCTTTACTTCCTTTTCACACGTCAGACTTCTGCAGTGAATAACTATTCTGTGTGCTGTTCTTTCTTCTCTCACCCCTCCCCTCCCCTCATTCTCTCTCTTTTCTCTCATTTATAGAGGCTAAAAGATGAGATTGCAGAAGTGTTTGAAGAGATAGATCGTTTCCAGCAAACACAAACAAGGTGAGGAGCCAGGGATGTTCCACAAGGAGGAGGGATGGGAATCTTCTGGCTCTCTAGATATGTAGGACTCCAGCTCCCATAAGCCTTAATTAGAATGATCAATGATCAGGGATGATGGGAGTGGTGGTCACGACCATGTTAAGTGTTTATAGCTTTATGGGAGACCCTATATTTCCTGGTTAGCTGATAACTAACCCATGTTGTCTGAATACCAGGTGTACGATGCTCTCTCTTTGTGTTCTTCTGAAAGAGAACCTAATCTACTGTACAAATTTCTTTATATTTGAAAAAATAATGATGATAGGTTCATGTGTTTCAGGTGACAAAGAAAGGAACCAAGTTAAACATTATTAAACCATGGCATATTCCTTTCACCAACATTCCCAGCGATGATCTGTGAACCATGTTTATTTCCCAGCATCTCCCAATAAACAGATTTTCTTTAATTTCCAAAATAAGATACCTAACCTCTAAGTCAGGGTTGAGCCCCCTACTTTTGACTCCCACTGTATTTTGGGCTGTGAGCCTGAACTGCTTTGAGCTGTGTATCACTCTCAAATAGCATTTCATATAGTCTTTACTCCATTACATCATAAACAGAAAATATCAACCGTAGTATCTTTAGCAGCTGATCAGCTAGGTTTCCTCTGAATCTGTTATCAGCACCATATGTCTCTGTGAGTCTAAGAATGTGCTATAAGTGTGGTTGTGGCACTGCCAGAAAAATTGCCAACTAAAAACAAAGCAAAAAGGGGGCTGCGTTTAAGAAAATAAACAAAAAGCATGAAACTAAAGAATAAATCTATCCTGTGCAAATAAATCTAGCCCATGTTTTAAACATATACTATTATGAAAGTTGGCATAGAAGACTGTGTACAGTATATACAAAAATATAGATGATTTACACTGGAAATGTCTAACCAGGTTCAGGAACACCCAAGATGCTACAATACGAATTCTAAAAAAGGAGTGCAAAGACATTAAAATGAATCTATATGTCCCTAATATTCATAGCAAATTCTTGAAAAGCCTGATGTGAGATAACTATGCCGTCTTGCATGGGGCAAACAATAAAAGTGATATACTGGTACATGCCAGTCTTTAGAACAATGTTCTTCAACACTGAGTCCCCAGATGTTGTTGTACTACACCTCCCATCATCTCTGGTCCAAGTGGCTGAAGGTTATGGGAACTGTAGTCCAACAACATCTGGGAACCCAGGGTTGAAGAACACTTTAGAGCAGAACATGGTTAGCAGACCCTTGCAATGTTAGTTACTGCTCATTTACAACCAAGTCAATGAGGTTGAAATGCCATGACTTCAAGTCTCAGTAAAGTGCCAGGGCTTGAGTGGATGGCCCATCTTAAGGGAAATACATTTTAAAAGACATCTGAAGGCATCCCTGTTCAGGGATGTTTTTAGTGTGTGATGTTATATTGTGCTTTTACTATTTTTTGCTGGGAGCTGTCAAGACTGGCTGGGGCAACCCAGGTGGAATCTACAGACATATTAAAAAAAAGTTCTGAAAATGCTTTTTTAAAAAGCACTTAAAAAAAATAAAGCACATTGAATTTTCCATAAGGAAATTTCACCATCTAGTGTCACATTGTATATTGCACTTAAAACACACTTAAAACATTTGCAGCTTACAGCGGAGTCCCCAGTAAGATGGGTGGCACATAAATAATAATAATAGTTGTTGTTAGGTGAATGGGGAAGCTGTCCATTCAAAGGGATGAACCATTCAAATGTGCATTTTAATATGTTGGCCCTGTTGAAAAGCTACACACTGTAACCTTGGTGGGGGTAGCCAATGCTGTGATGTGTATTAATTATTGTTCAGAATGGGCCAAAGTACATGTCACATGCAAAAACATGTAACAGTAACCTGATGGTCTCCCCCACCCCACACCTTTGGATGAAAAGCTGTAGGAGGAGGAAAGAACTGGGAGCAGAGAAACAGTGGAGGGTGCCTAACCCTTTCCCTATGGGTGGTTCCCCTAATTCAAGTATACACACAAATGCCCACCAAGCTACCATAAGCCATGATCCTACATCATGTTTAATTTGACCCTGCGGTCTGGCTCAGGCTGGAGGAAGGTGAGCCATAAATGGGTTCAGTGCCAAAACAAATTGGCAAAATGGTGGAGCATCTCCTGACCGAGCCAGAATTGAGGAGATTTGGATTATTTTGCTGGGAAGCCAGCAAGCACCCAGGAGGAAAAGTCTAAAAGTCATAGGCTGCTCTTCTTCAATCTGTTCCATATTTAATCAAATCTCATCTTGGTTTTTGCAGCAAGCTGGTCCAGAGGGATAAAGAAATGTGCGTTGGACGGAAGAAATTTAACATGGACCCTACTAAGGTCAGGTCAGGTCTATGTGTATTTGCACTGTATAAGTGGAGATTGACTATTACGTACATGTAAAATTCAAGATCTGGAGTTTTCGTTTAAAAAGAAGCAAGTTTCTAGTCCCTAAGGTTGTAAAGCTTTTGTTTTTAAAGAACAGAGTAGGCACAGGCCTGCAGAAGACTCATCAGTGCAGTTCCTAAATCATATTCAGATGTCCTCTCACGTGACTTTACAATCACCTGGAAGGAAGGTGGGGCTGTCGCATCCTCAGTTCCTACTGCCTACAAGCATTTTGCGGGGAGGGAGTCACATTTGTTGAGAGGGGATTGCTGTATGTACCTACGATGCTGCTGTGATCTGGATAGACAGGTCCATATGTGAAGACACAGCAGTGCCCTTAGTTCAGTGAATGCAGCCCCACCCTTCACCGCCATGTGATTCTTAATCACATAAGCAAATGTCGAAGTGCTCGGAGAACTTTTTGGATATATATTCAGTTAAGCCTAACTTCTCCAAAGACGGCCAGCAGTTAAGCTAAAAGATATATGACATTTCAGAAACTGATAATGAAGGCAACGCAGACAGTTTTCAATAGGAGACAACACCAATCTCACAATCATGGCTCTTAGATGTTGTGGCTACTTGGAGTCTGTCACAATCTTGACAGCAGAAAAGGTGGAGTCCAAGAACAAAGGAAGTCCCTTTGACTGGGTCAGACCATTGCTCCGGCTAGCTCCATGTCTTCTACACATTGTGGCCTGCCTTTCCGTCTGGTGGTGCTGTTGCTTAATGCAAGCTCAGTCCACAATAAAACAACTCTCATCCACAATTTGATGGTGGGTGAGGTGACTGATCCAGTGTAAATCTCAGACACCTGGACTAGTGACTTTGCCCAGCTTTTCTCACCTGGGTATTCAGTGCAGCAGTAGTCCAGGTTGGTTGGAGTGTGGCAATGATCCATTGAAACCCCACAATTCTCCCCAGGAGGCAGACATGCTGTTGGTGTCGGGAGGCAGAGACGGAACAGACTGTCACTATATTCAAGCAGGATTTGAATATAGCTAAACTCAATTTAGAGCTCTTGTGCAATAAACCCACTTCCAAAATAATCAAAATGTCATTTGCGATAAGGAAAGTGACAGGAAAACGCACAGGGACAAATGGCATTTGTTTGATGCAACGTGGTCTCTGACCTCCCTGCAAAACAATTAGAATGAATGCTCGATAGAGATGCAGAATGAAGAGGAACTATTAGGAAGGACTGAAAAATCAGCAACAAGAGGCAGAACAGAACTATTGTAAGAATTCTTCTTCACCAGGAATATATGACACCATCCTCAATTCTTCTCTCTGGAATTGAATGGAAATGTTCTAAGGACGCCCAGAGCACTATCACCTCCCTTATAGTCCAACCCCAATCAATGTTGCAACAGCCAAAAATGGAGAGGCAGTGTAGCATAGTGGTTAGAGAGCCAGACTGGGACCTGGAAGACCAGGGTTCAAATCCTCACTTGGCCATTCAGCTCCCTCACAGGGTTGTTGTGAGGATTAATGAGGAGACGTAGAGCCATGTATACCACCTTGAGCTCTTTTGAGAAAAAGGTGAGCTAGAAATGCAACCTAAATAAATAAATAAATGTCACCTTAAAAAGAAGATGGGAACATTAAAAAGAGACCTGGAGTGTCTCCCTCCTCTGGGTGGTTCATGCAGCATCTACTTTAGAAAGAAAACCAAAAACAACAATAAAAGTATTTGCAGCCCTCTTAACCAGAAGATCTTTCAGCTCTTGGTCTTGCGCCATCTTTCTACAACAAGCCCTCATTTAGCCCAGCAAGAGAGAGACCTGCAAGGAAAGTCGATGAGGCCCAAGCCCAGAACTCACCTTGGCTGGACTGAAGAGAATTGAAGTTGTGTCTGCTCTTATCTCTCTTTCTTTGGCCTAATTACATCTGTGCAGTCTATCAGCCCGAACCCAGTCTTCACTGCACTCCCTGCCAAACCGTTCCTTTCAAAATACTCCCAACTTAATTACTCCCCTCTTACTGTCAGTGCTGCAGTCAGGAGCAGAAGCTCCACAATTAAGCAGTAGCTAAGCCTCAGCAGAGCAGCAGATACACTGGTGGGGAAAGGCATCTCTGCGGTGTAGTGGATGGGAAATGTCAGGAAGTGCAGCCCTAGTCCTTTGAAAGCTGCGATGTTAACTGCTAGAGCTCCACAGTAAACAATGGGACTTCCTTGCTCCTCAAAATGAATGAGGCAATAATGAGGCTTTCAAGTTTGACGGTTGTTTGTGACCTGTTAGCTTTGAGGAAATTAGGGAACCATGCCAGTATACTAATATATGCCTGCCAGCTGATCGTAATAAACTGGGTTTTGTGCTATCCTAATGAATTGGGTTTTATGCTCTGTGTGTCTGTAATGGATTAACACAAAACCTTCAGTTTTTGGACTCTATAGTAGTACCTTGGGTTAAGAACTTAATTCATTCTGGAGGTCTGTTCTTAACCTGAAACCACTCTTAACCTGAGGTACCACTTTAGCTAATGGGGCCTCCCGCTGCTGCTGTGTCACCGCGGCTCGATTTCTGTTCTCATCCTGAAGCAAAGTTCTTAACCTGAGGTACTATTTCTGGGTTAGCGGAGTCTGTAACCTGAAGCATCTGTAACCCGAGGTAGCACTGTACTTTTGGGCATGGATAAGGGAGCTGTCCTGATGAGCTTCAGCACTTCGAAGTGGACCATTCTAATAGTGGGCATATTATATGCTACCATGGTAGGGTTAACTGCTTCTGATAACTGTGGCACTAAAATACGGTTGAAATTATTTTGGAGGCAGGTAAGGAATGTTGATTAGGGTTGAGGCTGTTTTCTTTTGCCCTGTTGGCATCGCTGATCACCTAGGTTTTGCAGGTTTTGAAGCACTGCGACTACAAACCAGCAGAACCTGTTTACAGTATTTGACTAGAGAATGATGTCCAGAACAAATTATGATCCTTCCTTCATCATATAAGAGTCACTATAAAAAAATAAATATAAAGCACAGCACCTATATTTAATTCCAATAAAGTATCCAGTATAAGGAGTATAAACACAGTGATAAATCAGAAATAGCTGAATGAATTTAACAAAATGAAAGCGCAAGAAGGGTGTTGCATGGGCAAAGAGAATTTTAGAGAGCTGGTGCCAGGCAGGTAAAGTATACATTTTTGCATATAAGCAGTATATAAATGTGTATTATTACTATTATTGACTCCTTCATGATAATCAAGTCTGCTTTTCACAAACAGGGCATCCAGTATCTGATTGAACACAAAATACTGTCATCAAATGTGGAAGAAATTGCCAAATTCCTTTACAAAGGAGAAGGCCTCAACAAGACAGCCATTGGAGATTACTTGGGAGAAAGGTGAATACTCTTTCTTTCTCTCTCTTTTCCCCATACACCTGAAATCATTTCTCCCACTGCAATAAATAAATATTAATGGTGGAAAACAATTTCAAGTAGAGAAATATTTCATTATTTTCATAATACTTCATAATTTAGAAATGTTCTTTTCTTATATTTATATCCACCTTTCTTCCATTCTGAAATACAAGGCAGTGTACTGACAGTTCCCAGGCTGTTACTCTATCCAAGTGGCACTGTGGTCTAAACCACTGAGCCTCTTGGGCTTGCTGATCAGAAGGTTGGCGATTCGAATCCGCACAATGGGTGAGCTCCTGTTGCTCTGTCCCAGCTCCTGCCAACCTAGCAGTTTGAAAGCATGCCAGTGCAAGTAGATAAATAAGTACCACTGTGACAGGAAAGTAAATGGTGTTTCCGTGCTCTCTGGTTTCCGTCAGGGTGTTCCATTGTGCCAGAAGCTGTTTAGTCTTGCTGGCCACATGACCCGGAAAGCTGTCTGTGGACAAACGCTGGCTCCCTTGGCCTGAGAGCAAGATGAGCATTGCAACTCCATAGTCGCCTTTGACTGGACTTAACCATCCATGGGTCCTATACCTTTACCTTTACTTTTACCTTTACCATTACCAAGGACTATAAGATAGTATTTCTCTCTTGAGCCTCATACGCCTTCGGAACAAGCTGCTAGCCGTGATGATTGTGTGCGCCTTCCACTGTCAGAGGCAGTGCAACAAATCCACAATATATATTTTGCAGTTAGTTGAGTGATGGGAAAATGTTTGAAAAGTGTGGGATGAACAAATTGTTAATGAGAAAATGTCTTAACACCCACAAATCAGGATGAATGTCCATTGTGGTATAACCACTCTGCAAACAAATCAGAACAAATACTCAGTAAAGACTGGGCATAGTCTAACCTCCTCATAGGCTTTGTGAAAGCAAATCAGAATGCATGTTGAATAAACAAGTTAGGGGTGAATAACCTTCCTCTTTGCTTTCTCCCCATCTCACACTGTTATTTTTCTTCCACCAGGGATCCACTGAACCTCCAGATTCTGCAGGCCTTTGTAGAATGTCACCAGTTTGCCAATCTCAACCTTGTACAAGCATTAAGGTATGCTCTAAGCAAAGCATTAAACACTTACAGATGGAGAAATTCAATTCCATTTGTATTTAAAGGTGAACTTACCTAATTCACCATTTCTGAAACAACATGCATACTGAAACACAACCTTCCTTCAAGATTTGCACTTCTCTGACTTTTACAGTGCTGTTTTCCAACTTAGTATGATGTACAAAATTGCATATACTAGAGTAAAATGCACATGCAGTTGCATATACGAGTGAAAATAGTGTACAAACATGCATTTTATGGGGGGGAAATTTCATACAAAAATGTGTCTATTCAGAACAATTTGCCCTAAGATGCTGATGAATTTTCATGAGGAAACTTTTAAACAAAGAAGCAACAGCCTGCAAACCGATGTTTAGACATGGAGAACTAAACTTAAGATTGGAAAAATGATTGACAGAGAAAAGCTGAAATGGACATTTTCACGCATTCCTGCCTGCAGTATCCTATGCTGATTTGAGGACAGGTGCTGTGTCTCCCTCTTGACACTTCATGATGGACACCCTTTCGGATAAAAGAAATCCAGGTGCTGCTGAGCCAGAATAGTTGAACTTGGAAAGTCTGGGTTTTCAATTCATGCAGCCACCCTTTAACTCATGGAGAGCTGAAACAAAGAAGAAGATGATGAACCAGAGGCTCATGGTTTGGCAGGGAATTCCCTCTCCTCCCCATGTGATTGTTATAGGGCTTTGTTGAAGCTATGCTTGTTGCTCTTTGAACTAACTGGTAATGACTTCATCTCACATCAAATGAGCTAAAACTGGTACTGGAAAATCTACTGTTTCCCCAGATCCCTAATACCGGATTATCTAGCTGACTGAGAATCTGCTCTTGGTGACAATTTGTTGGAGGAGATAGCTTCCCTTTTGCACTTTGACGTTTTCTCCAAATGCTTATTTGTCAACTTTAGGTGGGTCTTGCTTGTGGAGAAGACATCTTGGAGCAGAGTTGCTTTGAGATAATTCCTGAGAAGGGAGCAGTGAGGAGGAGGAACTGATACAATATTGACTTAGAGCCGCTGAACACATGATGAATTTCCTGCTCCAAAATCAGCCAATCAGCTTATTGTATACCCTTTGCTTTCACCTAAAAACCAAAGCAAGAACTTTTCAAGAAAAGAGTCATTAAGAATGAAATACATTTTGAGTCATTCATTACGTGGAATTTGAATAAGATGATACATACAAAGAGACATAGAACAAGTTGCATAGATCCTGCTCCAGCGCAAAAGATGATTCCACATTTATGTAATTCATGCTGTGTGGCAAGTAGTGGTCAAATGCACTTTCCATAGATGTGAAGAACCCATGAATTACCCATGTACAGCATCACATGAGACAATCTGTCATTAAAATTCCATAAAGAGACTCCATGTTGGCTTCTAGTAAACTGGCCCTCAAGAGTTTCAACTTTTTGTAGGAAGATATGTAGTCTAATCAAATAGGATCAAATGGAATGAATATTAATACTTTCTTCAATTCAGTAACCTCCAGCCAGTTGTTAAGAGAATTCAAGATTTCCAGGATTGATACCAGTTTCAGTGGAAGACTCTCCCATCCTTATGCCAATTAGCAGACTCTGATGGTTTGGTTTCTCATTCCCAGACAGTTCCTGTGGAGCTTCCGGTTGCCTGGGGAGGCACAGAAGATTGACCGTATGATGGAGGCCTTTGCCAGCCGGTATTGTCAGTGCAACCCAGGAGTTTTCCAGTCAACAGGTAGCTGAGAGGAAGGCTGTGAGATGGAAGTTGTCAGTGTGGTGCCCTCCAGATGATGGGCTCCAACTCCCACCATGCCTCTCCATTGGCCATGCTGGCTGAGGCTGATGGGACTTATAGTCCATAACATCAGAAGGGTGCCTCATTGGCTACGCCTGATGCTGGGAAACATTTATGCAGGATTTTGTCAAAAATGAATCAAAGGGTAGCCCTAGTAACCACCGGGCTGCTCTGGTTGAGCTCTTCTTCCCTAGCTTTGGGGGGGGGGGGCTCTCCCCTGAAATTTTGTTTGTCTTAACCCCTCTGGCGAACCACACACTGACCCCATGCTTCCACAAGCTAGCACCCCAGCCCCCCCACTGCTGGCCATCTTTCCCCTTCCTTCAGCTACTCCCATGCTCCAACTGTGGGTATTTCTATTAAGGCTGGGCTGAAATCCCCCTGGAGTTTCCTAAAAAAATACCCTCCCGGCCATGAAAATAAGGTGCAATTTCCAGGTGCTTTCTTGGGGTAGAGTGGGAGAAAGTTCTATAGAGATTTGGGGAGGGGGCTACTTGGTTCTGCCAGGTAATGAGGCTAGTCGGAAGGCGTGGATAGAGCCTCACGTCACTTCTCAGTAGAACCACAGTCCCTTTGCAGTGATGCAACACAACACAATGTCTCTGAAGACATTCTAGGAAGTGGGCCAGGCAGGAAGCTGTGGAGAGAGCCCTGTGCTGCTGTGAAAAGCATGGGGCTTTAAAAGAAAAATAAAAATCAAGGAAAAATTAAAAATCCTTGGTTACCTTGTAAAGCTAAATAAGGCCAGTTTGGATTTCTTCCTGGAGGATTTGAAAAAAAATTCTTACCCCTCCAGTTTTTTGCAAGACTCAAATTTCCATAAATGTGTTCTTTTTCTTACTACTATGTGTACATAAAAACGTAAGAGCTGGCCTGTAGCCCATCTAGTCCATCATTCTGCTCCCACAGAGGCCAACCATTTGCCTGTGGGAAATCACCGATAGCCTTATCCTCCATGAATCTGATGGACCCTCTTTTAAAGCCATCCAAATTGATAGCTATCACTGCCTCCTATTTCAGGATAATCATAGATAACCACAACTGAATATGAACACTGAGCTTAGGAAGCAAGTCTGTCATATTCAACTGCATCTACCCAAACTAAAGATTCTCTTTGAAGCTTGCCACAATGCCTATTCTTCGAGCTTCCTAGAAATCATAGGCTTTAGGCACACCACTCACTCGCTTGTTTCCTTTCTTTGGCAGACACCTGCTATATCCTCTCTTTCTCCGTCATAATGCTGAACACCAGCCTGCACAACCCCAACGTCAAAGACAAACCTCCCTTTGAGAGGTTTGTGTCCATGAACAGAGGCATCAATGATGGAGGGGACCTTCAGGAACCACTTCTGCGGGTAAGAGAGCTCTGTGCTTCTCTCTGCTTTTCCTGCTAGTTGGAAGTGGAAAGAGAGATCTTCAAGAATGGTTGAAGAGCCCACATATTCACCTATGCCATCTAGTTCTGGCCATATTACCCAGAAATCCTCAGGAACAATGACTTCTGAGTTTTCGCTTCTCTCTTCTCAGAAGTTGGGTTCTCTCACTAGTGGTATTGTAAGTGAGGCCAGGCAGTAGATATTTGGCATTGACCTAGTGACACCAGCAGTCAAATTAGCCTCTGTCCATTCTGGAAAGGGCCTGAGAGATGCAAATATTTCTTTGGGATTGAAAGGTGCATTGCAGTGAGAAGCAAAGGAGGAAGGGTAGACAGGAACTGCCTTGTTATAAACCACTTTCTTACAACAAGCAATGTATAAATTTTATAAAATAGATGAAGAAACTGAACTGTGGGAAATCCAAATAAGAAAGGCGGAATAAAAATCTTGGACAAACTAGTCCAAAATGATAGCAGAAAAAAATATGTATACCTAGAGTTGTCATCTATTCCACACACACACACACACACACACACACATACACACACAGACACACACTGGTTTTCCCCGCAGGATTTCAGGTTGGCAGGAGCAGGGACCGAGCAATGGGAGGTCACCCCGTCGCAGGGATTCGAACCGCCGACCTTCTGATCAGCAAGTGCTAGGCTCTGTGGTTTAACCCACAGTGCCACCAGCGTACTAATGACACCCTCCGCCATGAGAGGAGAAAGGGATTATGCCAGAGGACATGCCCCAAATGCCAACACATGCAGTTTGAAAACTCATCAGAGACTCCAAAATAATTGTGTGTCTATCATTCTCCTCCTCCTGTGCCAGACTCCACTCTACAGCAGGCGGTTCTCAAAGCACATCGTAATAATGAGCTCTCCAGCAGACAATTAATAGACCTGTACAGAAAGGGAGCAATACTAATTCGTAGTCGATAGCCCATCAATTTCCCAGGTGTGGCAAATTCTTCCAAAGCTTCAGAGGATGTCATGAATCATTCTTCCCTCTCCACTAGAAATATTAGCTTCCTCTACTTAGTGAAGCCCTTAATGAGCTCAGGTTTTCTGCAGTACTGACACTGACTCAGCCCATTCTCCCGGGGAAATGTTGATGGGAGTTATTTATCTGATTGCATGTGATTATTTTCACAGGCACATAATATGTGTTAACTATTACCTATATACCCTTTGCCTTAGTAGAATGCTATGTCGAATGGCTATATACAGCCATTGATCTAGTAACAAATTTGGGTGACCCAGTGCCTGCCAGTTTAAAACAGGAATGGACCATCCCCAAAATGAGGTGGCAATGGTGCAAGGCTGGGGGATTCCCTAGGTTTGAAGATGTATCAAAATTTAAGAGAAAAGGGAAATATCAAAAATGGCATGACAAGGACCTGTGACCTTCTAATGCAGACATAGAATCATAGAATCATAGAATCATAGAGTTGGAAGAGACCACAAGGGCCATCGAGTCCAACCCCCTGCCAAGCAGGAAACACCACCAGAGCACTCCTGACATATGGTTGTCAAGCCTCTGCTTAAAGACCTCCAAAGAAGGAGACTCCACCACACTCCTTGGCAGCAAATTCCACTGTCGAACAGCTCTTACTGTCAGGAAGTTCTTCAACACATCAACCGAGGAGGAAGGGGAAAGAAACTGGAGCAGGGGAAAAGGAAGGGTTGGGCTACTCAAGTTTCTAATAACATATAGCAAGTGTATGATGGAGGGAGAATCAGAGTTTGTGGGAGAGTTGTGTGCCAAGAAGAGGTTACACTCCCCTCCCTGCACTATAAAGCAAGGCTGCAGGAAAAAGGAGAGGACAAAGAACACATTTCTCCTTTCCCACTCTCCAAAATGCCACTCACCCTCTCACCCACTATATAGATATAAAATACAGTGGTGCCTCGCAAGACGAAATTAATTGGTTCCGCAAGTTTTTTCTTCTTGCGAGTTTTTCGTCTTGCGAAGCACGGTTTCCCATAGGAACGCATTAAAAATCAATTAATGCGTTCCTAGGGAAACCGCTTGCCAGGCTGGCGGTGCGGAGAAGGGCTTTTCTCCGCACCGCAAGCCTTCAGGACAGGTACGGGAACAGAGGGGAAGGCGCGCAGCGCTTTCCCTCTGTTCCCGGGGCTTGCGTGGGAGGAGGGTTTTTCCTCCCCACCGCCAACATTCAGAACAGCATTCTGAACGTTGGCGGTGGGAAGGAAAACCCTCCTCCCACCCCAAGTCTTCAGGAAAGCCATCCGATGCCGGGTGGCGGGAGAAGGTGTCCCCCCCCGGCATCGGAGCTTTGTTCCGATGCCGGGTGGCGGGAGAAGGTGTCCCCCCCCCGGCATCGGAGCTTTGTTCCGATGCCGGGCGGCGGGAGGAGGCGTTCCCCCCCGCCGCCCGGCATCGGAGCTTTGTTCCGGTGCCGCGCGGCGGGAGGAGGCGTTCCCCCCCGCCGCCCGGCATCGGAGCTTTGTTCCGATGCCGGGCGGCGGGAGGAGGCGTTCCCCCCCGCCGCCCGGCATCGGAGCTTTGTTCCGGTGCCGCGCGGCGGGAGGAGGCGTTCCCCCCCGCCGCCCGGCATCGGAGCTTTGTTCCGATGCCGCGCGGCGGGAGGAGGCGTTTCCCCCCCGCCGCCCGGCATCGGAGCTTCGTTCCGGTGCCGCACAGCGGGAGGAGGCGTCCCCCCCCCGCCGCCCGGCATCGGAGCTTCGTTCCGGTGCCGCGCGGCAGGAGGAGGCGTTCCCCCCCCGCCGCCTGGCATCGGAGCTTCGTTCCGAAGCCGGCAGCGGGAGGAGGTCCGAGGACAGTGGGGAAGACGTGCTGCGCTTCCCCGCTGTCCCTGAGATTTCCCTATGGGCTGTCGTCTTGCGAAGCAAGCCCATAGGGAAATTCGTTTTGCGAAGCGCCTCCGAAACGGAAAACCCTTTCGTCTAGCGGGTTTTCCGTCTTGCGAGGCGTTCGTCTTGCGGGGTACCACTGTACTCAAAGTCAGGGCTCGCTATGATGTTTCTGGCTGCTGAGAGTAGGTGGGTTATGAGCTCTTTATGGTGTCAGTGGGTGTTATTATCTTGGAAGATGTTTAGTAGGGCCAGTTCTGGGGTGACTTCTGTTTAGTTATTTTGCATATTTCTTGTATGATTGCTGTCCAGAAGAGTTGGATTTGGGGGCATTCCCACCACATGTGGAGGGATGTGCCTGTGGAAGTGGATCCTCTCCAGCATTTTGGTGAGGTTCCTGGGCGTATTTCCGTGGTGTTAGGTACCATCTGTAAGTGAGTTTCATAGTGAGTTCTTTCCTTTTCATTGATAGGGATTTAAAGGGAGGTTTAGACCACAGTCTAATCCATTGGGTGGGGTTAATCTCATGTACATTGAGCACTAATAATGAAACATATGTTGTAGATTTGTCCCCACATTTATTATGCTATTTTTGTGATATACAAATGACATAAGAAAACGTGGTATATTTGTTTGTATAACATTATCCTTGTTTTAAAAAGAGTCAGGGCTAGCTGCCAGCCCCAATTCTAAGCTCTATAGTGCTGGACAGCACAACAGATAAGGGTTTTTTTTGGGGGGGGAGGACAGGAAAACATGTTGCTCCCTCCTAAAACTTCTCTCCCCTCTAGGAAACTTGAAAAGCACTATAAGAGCTAGGAAGGGACAAGGTGAATATAAAATGGAAGACTGGTATAAAGAGGTGCGGGCGGGGTATAGCTATTAATGATAAATTAACATTAATGATAAATTAATGATAAATTAACAGGTAAGATGAGGAATATGCGGGAGAAATGATTTTAAGGAAGGTGTTTGTATAATTTGTACTGTAAAATGGAAAGGGGTCAAACCATTGCAAGAGCTGTTGAATTTTTGGGAGGTTGGATAGTTACAGTGGAATGGTATTGGGGGTGGGGTGCCCCCTTTGTATTCTTATTTGTTTATTATTATTACTTCTGGCGGTTCCCTTATTGCGAGAAGTGAGCTTACAGGGAACCAGACAGAGGGCCTTCTCGGCAGTGGCACCCGCCCTGTAGAACGCCCTCACTTCAGATGTGAAGGATATAAGTAGATATCTTACCTTTAAAAGACATCCGAAGGCAGCCCTGTTTAGGGAAGTTTTTAATATTTAATGCTGCATTGTTTTTAACACTTGATTGGAAGCCGCCCAAAGTGGCTGGGGAAACTCAGCCAGATGGGCAGGGTAAAAATAATAAATTATTATTATTATTATTATAAAATCAAATAGAAAATTATAGAAAAAGAAAAGCACTGTAAGCCTTGGGTCCTAAACTTTTCTAAGGGTCAGGATATACAACATCATTTTGTTGCAGGATGTGTGTGTGTGTGTGTGTGTGTGTGTATGCACGCCCGCACATGCACCCACATACCCCTGCCTGCCTGCCTGCCTGCACCCAGCTCTCTAAAACTTTCTTACATTTCAGTGAAATTAGTGTCCTTTTTTCATCTGTGTTTGACTTTTGAAAACTTGGGAGGTTTACCAGAAAATGCTGCTCTTACACACTTACACACACACTCACTCACACACACACACACACACACACACACAATGTCCTTACCAATGGAAACATTGGAGGTGTATGATTACAGGGCAAGAGGGACCATATTCTAAGCAGGATTTGCTTTTGTCAAAGTGTGGCTCACACAGTCAGGGGAGGCTTCTCACAGTGTCCTTTATTAACTAATGCTACACAGCCCTGGACAATTTCTGCAGGAATTTTGCAATTTCTTCCAATTTCAACATAGCCTACCTATCAAAAATTATTCTGAAACACCACTCAGGGGGCAACTCTGATTTTATATAGCAACCACTGAAGTGCCCTTCATATGAAAAGATTGGATTTCCTGCTGCTGGCAGTCTGGAGGAAGTTGCAGTGACATTACATAATGTGTGACAGCATGTTCCAGTAGTCCCAGTGTCACTATTTTACTGGACAAGAAATGAGAAAATCCCCTTGTGAATGAGTCAGATGTGCATAGCTGGGACTTTATGTTCCTCCAATTTTGAAAATAAAGAAAGAAACCATTTAAAGGAAACCCACTTGCTGAGTATAGAATAGCTTATGGAAATGAAAGAGATGTTTTTGATTCTATTTGGAGACCAAGAATCAAGTTCATTATGCTTGAAAGGGAGAGAAGAGTGATGAGAGGAGGAAATGGGTTTGAGCTAGGAAGCATTGGGTACTGTGGAAACTGCTGAAATCTGGGTTGCTTCTACACTGGTCCTTTTCTCTGAAAGTATCATCCTTTGCCCTCTCACTTTTCGCATGTTTAACAAATCATTCCATGCCAGTCATTAATTATAGGTTGACCTACAGTCTATTTTTTACACCAGATTTGTGGCCGTTTTTAAATTGGAAACGCATTTGCAGTGCCATCCAGTCCCATGTGCTCTTTGGGGCTCCTGTGCCTTTAATTAAAAGCATCCTGGGGGCAGTTTCACCTCTTGATTCCTATTGAGCACAGGATTCCTGGCGAACAGCCTCTTAATTGCCCCTTGGTCTCTCTTAATCGCACCTTATCAGTTAGTGTCCCTTCGTTGCTTATCTGCATATGAACGTTTTCATTCCTTATTTCATTCATGGCCTATTAACTTTTGTGTGGAAAAATGGCACTATTCCCGTTATATAAAAACAAAAAGGAAAACACTTTGGCCAGTATTTTACTAAGTCAGAAGGAGACTTCATTGGTTTCAGAGGGTCTACTCTGAGTATGACCCACACAGGATATCTCCCTGTGAAAGGAAATAAGTGATTAAACACACAGGTAGGCAGGAGGAAAGGGAAAGGGTTGAGGGAGGAACCATAGCTCAGCTAAAAGGCTCCTCAGTGCTCAGTTTGAGGGATCAGGTGGTGGGAACGATCTCTGCCCGTGATGCTGAACAACTGCTGCGTTGAATCACCATTACTAATACCACACAATCCTAGAAGGCACCAACCTCCTGTGTCCCTGTGGTGAGATGTGTGGCATTCCCCTTCAAGATTTTCCTCTTTCTCCTTTTCCTGAGGCAGAGTTTGTTTGACAGCATCAAGAACGAACCATTCTCCATCCCAGAGGACGATGGGAACGACCTCACCCATACTTTCTTCAACCCCAGCCAGGAAGGCTGGCTCCTTAAACTAGGTAATATGTTTGTATTTTGCTGAAAATCTTGCTGCCGCCCCTCTACCCCAGGCTAGCCCTCCCCACCCCCCTCAGTCTCTCGGAAGGAAAACCAGCAGAGCCTTTCCTCATGAGCTCAGGACTGCAGCAAGCTGCCAGCCAGACATCCTTGTCTTGTGGTGGGGTAGCAGTGACCCCTGGCGTTCAGTTCTGCTCTGTATTCCCTAGAGATTCCCTTCTTTCAATGCGCAGGCTGTCTTGAGCCTGGATGAAATAAATGATCTCCTCTGCCCTTATCCGGCTTGGTTCTTGGCCTGGATTCTTGGGGCAGGAAGGAAACGGTACCTGTGTTGCTGGAGAAATGGCCCTTTCGGAAGATGCTCAGAGCACAGATGTGGGTGCAAGGATCCATTCCAGCAACACAAAGGCTGCATACATGCCATGCATCAAAAACACATTTCCTCCCCCCCCCCTCCATACAGAATCCTGGGAATTGTAGTTTGCTGAAAATTGTGGCTCTCTGAGGGGTATTTGGAGGGAAGGGAAGAGGTATGCTTTAAATGTGTGCTGTGTGCACAGCCAAAGATCCAGAATAAGGTTAGCCACGCACGTTGTGACCATGAACAGTCAATGTTTTACCACCCCTAGGAAACATGGTCATTGCTTTTCTGCCATTTGCCTGCAATCTGCTATATTGTTCTGATGTGTTCTCAGAGAACACTAAGATTGCATGCACACCATACATTTAGAGGAAATTTAAAGTGCATCTTGCCCACACTGCCAAAAAGAATTGTTAAATTTGCTTGGAATTCTAACTCTGTGAAGAATATACTAGTTTCCGGTATTCTTTGAAGAGAATGTGCTTTAAATGTTTGGTGTATGTGCAACCTAAGCCTTCTAAGATAATTCTAAACTAACTCAAGCTATAGCAAACATAGCTTAAAGATTAATCCAGTCTTAACCATGCATTGTGTGTGTTTTTAATTCCTTTTGCACTAGGAGGCAGAGTGAAGACTTGGAAGCGCCGTTGGTTCATTCTGACGGATAACTGCCTGTACTATTTTGAATACACCACGGTAAGAGTTGTGTCCTTTCCATTAAAAACCCCACAAACTTTATCTGAAAGATGTATCCTCAGAGAATGTGAGGGACATTCTAGTGTGGTGCAGGGGTTAGAGTACTGGTCCGGGACCTGGGAGATCAGGGTTCAAATAACCTGGACCAGTCACTGTCTCTCAGTCCAACCAGCCTCACAGGCTTGCTGTGAGGAAATAAAAGATAGAGGGGGAACCATGTATGACAACCTGAACTTCTTGTATGAATAGGGGGACAGAAATACGGTGATAAAAAACATACATAGAACAGGGTGCTCTTTTATTTATTATAATTATATACCACCTTGGTCTTCAAGGTAGTATACTTGGTTCTCCCAATTTAATCCTCACAAGAACCTTGTGAGGCAAGTTAGGCTGATGGTGAGTGACTGGCCCAAGATCACCCAGTGGGCTTCACGGCTGAGTAGGGATTCAAACCCTGGTCTCCTTGGTCATAATGCCAACCTTGTTCTCCAGCCCAGGGTCAGCGGGCAGCTGCTAGCACTAACTTCCTAGGTACTGCCTGCACATTGGGAAGGTAACTCATCTCTGATTTGAATTTTTTTACAGGACAAGGAGCCGCTGGGGATTATTCCACTGGAAAATCTATCTGTTCGAAAAGTAGATGACCCGAAGAAACGGGTAAGTCACTGTTACTAACTGTGACCAGTGGTTGTCATCCTTTCCTTAGACACAACAAATATTTTTTCTTCCCCAGTTCAGTAGATTTGCTGTAGCTTGAAACTCCAGACCAACAAGGCCTCTACTTCTGGTTCTTTGGTTGTAAACTAGATGGTCCAAGCAGAGTCCACAATAAAGTGTCTTGTGGATAGCTCTTTTTAAAAAAACAAACAAAACAAAAACCCTTTATTATACTTCAGATAACAAAAAGTAAACATAAAACCATCCAGAACATTACATTACATTACATATAATACATACCTTACATACCTACACATCCTACGTGTATCCCACAAATATTAGATTTCCAACTCTTCTCTTTGTGTTTCATGTGGATAGCTCTTGTTTAGGACTCCAGACATCAAGTGGTTCCCCCTCCAGATTTTCCATTTGCTTTTCTACTTCAACCGTCAGTCAACCTGCCATGCTAACTGAGCATTGCTCAGTCCTTAGTGAGCTGTTTCTTTCCCCCACTGAGGATTCTTTCACCTATATTTACTTTGTAGTTCTACAGACTTCGGGGTTCCTCTGGGTTTGCTGATCTCTCTGTCTTGTGCGTGGATGATACCATATTGGGCACATAATGATACTTCATTAGCAAGACCCAGTGAAAATATGTTACTACTAATTGGTGTCTGTAAAGCCAGCAAAACACAGGTTCCGCCAAGCTTCACTGCATGACCAACCAGGTTCCATCTGACTCTCCTGTGATGCACTAGATTCCCCCAGCCTCTGCTCTGGCTTCACCTTCATCCACACCCAAGTTCCAATACTTTTGAAGTTCAAAAACAACAGCCTTGTTGAGGATAGTTCTTGGAATTCCCAATAGCAAGGAAGTGGATAGAATTAGATTTGGTAGTCTAGCTTCCCTCTTCTTCTTTTCCTCCACCTCCACCTTTGCTTGCATCAAAAGATCCATCGTAAATTTCCATGGAACACCAAAATCCAAGTCATCCAATACGTATGTTATGCATCAAGCCTGTACCAACTTAGCCAAGAGTAAGGCTCATTCAATGCAGTGGGATTTACTCCTGAGTCAGCATGCATTGTAAATAATTTTCATCTCTAAAACTTCGTGGGGGTCTTTTTTTAAAAAAAGTAATGAATTAAGGAGCATGTGCTTTTACAATCATACATGTGCGTTGGCATTCAGAACACCATAAAGTGGGAGACAACTTGCTGCTTGCTGAGTAACTGGTGTAATTCTCTTCCCTCCCAACCCACTCCATAAGGGACTAGGACAGCCTTCCCCAACCTGGTGCCCTCTATACATTTTGGACTACAGCTCCCATCAGCCCCAGCCAGCATGACCAATCATCAGGGACTATAGAAGTTGCAGTCCAAAACACCTGGAGGGCAGCAGTGTCATAGCTCCTCTCCAACTCCCATTGCCAAGCAACAGGATGCAGAAATGGGTGGAATCAGGTAGGAGGTGAGACTGATACACTTGCCTCAAAGTCAAATCCGCATGCGAAGTCCTGTCCATTCTGAGGGTCAGGCAAACAGCAATCCAAATTGTCAGATAATCCAGAGGTCACAGAATGCAAGCGGTCATGAAGTGAAAGGTCCAAATGGAAGCAGCAAGGTAGGGCTGGGAACCACAGACATTGTTTCCAGCATCTGACTGCTGCCCAAAGTCCTGTTTAAGAAGGCTGAAGCTGGCAGGTTCTCCTCTGTGTCCTTGAAGGCTGACTAGCTGCAGGTGGAACCACTCCACCTTCTCTCCCTTCAGACTGCTGTTCAGTAGGGGAAGTTGAGTCCTGGCCCATCGCAACCAGATTAGGTTTTTTCGAATAAAGAAAGTGAAAATTTCAGAGAAGTGGACTGGGATATCCTTAAGAACTTGACCAGCAAAAACCCCTTCCTTTAGCATCTGCCCCTCTTGCTTCTACACACCATTTGTTTCCTCCACAAATTACCGGGGAAAACCAGGTGCATTTTGTAGAATGCTTAACATGTATGAAAATACACCAAGAGGGAAGGTGAGCAGAACCCTTGGGGTTCTCAAAAGCTCATTTTGGAGCATCATGGTACATTGAAAGAGGCACCTGAAATGCTCCAATTACTTTTGCATGTCAGTACCTTCCGAGATGGATAGCAGCGGGAGCAATACACCTGTCTTTAAAAAGAACATTGAGTAGCAGCGCTTTGTTACTGGTGTCTCGGCTAATCAAGATCTTGAGGGAGCCCACCCCTTAGCGGTGTCTGTCAAGGAGATCTCATCTGAAAGTTACACTGAGGAGGGGGAAACGGGTGCCAGATCAAAACGGACGATTTCTGCCAATAGCTTCTCCCTGAGATTGGAGTGCATCCATTCAGCAGATTACTTGATAGCTTAACTAGGAGTGCACTTGAGAGATGGGAGGTGGGAGTTAGAATTCTTCTGACAGGATCTTACAAAAGCTACATGGTGCCACACCAGGAAAAACACCATAGAAGGCAAAAGCAGTCAGGCAGTTCTACAAAGCTGCTGCCAAATCACCCAACTTTCTGCATCTCTTTGGGACACAGAGCAGCCCGGGTTGGTGGTCCTTGCCCAAGGATACAGGAATCAAAATGCCCTTCAAGTGGGCAGCTGCCTATGAGCGCAAAGAGATTCCTAGTCTGCAAGTTGCTTTTCATTAGAAAACTGACAGTAAGGCTGCCGAATGTAATCTTATTATGTGCACTGACTTAGTAATAATCCTTATAGTACTCACAAGTAAAAATGCACAGGATTGGGCTACCCAGGAGTAACTGCTATAAGGGTCCATCTAAGTGCCCCACAAAGGACTGCAGTTTAGTGGCGGAGCAGCTGCTTTTCATGCAGAAGGTCCCAGATTCATTTCTGAGCATCTCAAAGTAGAGCTCGGGATTCCTGTCTGAAAACCTGGAGTACCACCCTCAACCAGTGTGGGCAATGCTGAGTAGATGGGTCAGTGGTCTGGCTTGATTTAAGCTTCCTATGTTGCTGTGTTCTAATGCAATGGTTCCCAAGCTTTTTCTTGCCCTGGACCACTTGAAAATTGCCGAGGGTCTTGGCTTAATTATTCTCCCACATGTTGCTTAGAAATTGTAATATGATAGATGCTGAAGTATTTTAATGGAATTCGTTTCCCAAGATGCAGTGGGGTGTTTTTCACGCCCCACCTACCTGTAACTATTCTTTTTTTAAAAAAGAGACAAAGCTGCACATTACACATTAAGCCAGCCTTGGTAGCTCTCCAGATGTTGCCCTGCAGTTCCTCTCATCCCTGATGAGAGATGGGCTCCATTTCTTGCCTGTGCTGGCTTCATACTCGTGGTTTTTGTCACACTGGCTTGGATGACTCCAAATCAAAGTTTGCATTTTCTCTCAAAAATACATTATGTACACAAAAAAATTTTACATACCACTATTTGTTGAAAAAATAATAGTACAATAATAGTTTACATAATAGTACATAAAACCATACAGTGAAAACCATACGAAAAGGTTAAAATCAGAAAACAGTGAACTCTTGTGGAAAGACATATTCTTAATAGCCTGCAGACTTTCAAAAGTTGAGACGGAAAGCCCCGGTGGAATCTCTCTTGGCAGAGTATTTCACAGTACTGGGCCAATGGCACTAAAGGCTACTTTTTGTTGTTGTCAAATGAGCTGCACCGACTTGGAGAAAGACTAGCAATGCTCCTGCAGATGATCTCAGTGATTGAGCTGGAATATAAGGGTTCAGGCAGTTCCTAAAGAACCATGGACCTAAGTTGTTCTTGGCTTTGTAAATTAATACACAGACCTTTGACCTGGTTTAGTAGTAGATGCACAGCCAGTGAAGGTGCTTTATTAATGGCGTCATACATTTTCAACAAGATGCCCCATCAGCAGTCAAGATGCCTCATTCTGCACCAGCTAGGGCATACTAACCAGACCCAATGGCAGCCCCACATACAGTATGCATTAGAATATGCATGTGAATATATGCATTTCTGTATGTATTTTCTCTCCAACGTGCCTTGAAAAAATAAATTTTGATATGGAGATGTGCAAGATCAGATGAATGGCTATGTTCCGATCCACAAATTTGCCCAGGAGACATGGATCGGGTCAGCTCACGCCAGAATTGGCAAAGTTCAAATCCCGCAAGTCAATAAAACGAGTAAATAAAATGGCATTCTCTGTTGCAAAGCCATCCTTCTCTAGATAAATTTCAGTCTAAGTACACAGTTGAGGAATGCAATGCGAAGTGTTTCCCCAAGGTCAAGCAGCCAGTTCTTCTCAGAAAAAGGAAATAAATCCCAAGTCCTTCACAGCGCAGTGTCGTTGCCACGGGATCACATAGAATTTCAGCATTATTGTATATGTGAAAATCTGAAGGGGGGTGCCTTTGCAGCTTTGACCTAAAGCACAGCAGAAACAGAGGCTTGCCGCATGCTGGATCTTGTAGCTTTGTTGATTTCCAGTCTCTTGATTCCCTTCCATTTTCTGTCCTTAGAATTGCTTTGAGCTCTTTAATACAAACAGCAAGGGGCAGAAAATCAAAGCCTGCAAGATGGACGGAGACGGGAAGGTGGTTGAAGGCAAACACCAGTCTTACAAGATCTCTGCACCCTCGGCGGAGGAGCGTGACCTATGGATTGACGCAATACGGTGAGAAGGAAGGCTGTCAGGGTGATG
Source organism: Podarcis vaucheri (assembly GCF_965113315.1). Classification (NCBI taxonomy): domain Eukaryota; kingdom Metazoa; phylum Chordata; class Lepidosauria; order Squamata; family Lacertidae; genus Podarcis; species Podarcis vaucheri. The sequence goes on along the minus strand of NC_138748.1, from coordinate 46,550,724 downwards.
TGGCAGCATGGTGGTGCTATGAGAACAGTGGGCACAGGAGGGGAAACTGGAGGGGAGAAATACTCAGGGATACCATACTCAGGCACACCATAGTTTCCCACCAGTGTGACAATCGAGAGCCCAGTGTGGTCCTGACGGGTGGTGCACCCACGAACCCTCACAGATCTGTGCACCTACATGGCCTCATTTGATTTCTAATCTCCCATCAGCTCGTAAGTAATTCATGGCAGAATGTGTGGACTGTCTCCACTGCAAAGCACAGTGTTTTGAACTGATGCAAATGGTCCGTCTGTGCCATTTGATCTATGATGCTGATTCATCTTTCGGTGCTGCAGTCACCAAGCGAGGAACACGCATGTATGATCCACCTCATTCACAGTTTGGTTCAGGATCTTTCTAAAACAAAATAACGAGACTGCCAGTTTTTAGTTATAAAAGGTGGCAAGACCAGTCAGGTGTAGACACATAGACACATACTGAATTAACCTGGTACCATACCTTTTGGGGTTTTAAAGGCCAATGCAGCATAGGTACACTGGTTAAAAACCATGTAGCCCACTTTCAGTACTGATATCTTTGCTAGCCCTGGGAAGGAGTGAGCCTTTTGCTCCATTCTATCAGCCACAACATCCTGCCTTTCCTTCTACTTTGTCCCTTAAAGTTTTGTGCTGATCACCAGGTGGATTTGATTCTCCTATGAACAGCATCCTACTTCCTACAGTAGCTAACCAGATGCCTCTAGGAAGCCCCTAAGCAGGGCATGAAGGCACCTGCCCTTCCATCTTGTGCATTCCCAGGAACTGGCATTCAGTGGCATATCACCCCCACTCTGAACATGGAAGACAGGGGCTGGGCCATAGTTCATAGGCAGAACATCAGCTTCACACATAGAAGGCTCCAGGTTCAATCCCCAGCATCTCCAGGCAGAGCTAGGAATGTTCCCTGCCTGAAGCCCTGGAGAGCTGCTGCCAGTCAGTGTAGACAATACTGAGCTAGATGGACCAGTGGTCTGACTTGATATGAGACATCTTCTTACCTTCTTATGAATTTCTCATGGCCTCATTTGACTATTTCCCCATAGCAGATGCCTAGGAGTCTTGTCCTGTTTATTGTCCTGCCAATAGCATTGTTCTTAACTGAAAGGTTTTTATGATGTATTCACGATTTTAAACTGTGTATTTGCAATATCTTATAAGCTGCTTAGAGGATCCCCCCTTTCTAAAAAATATTAAGTGCTACATATTATTTTCTAAATAAATTAATAATGTCCTCCTGGTTCCTGTGAAGGTGATCAACACTTTGCTGGTGGCCGAGCCTTGAATATCTCCCATTTCCACCCCCTCTTTTTTATTCCAGAACCAGCATCACACAAGACCCCTTCTATGATCTGGTCGCTGCACGTAAGAAAAAGATCGCAAGCAAGAAATGAGCTCCCCAGCCTCCATCTTGCTAATGTTTCAACCTCAAGAAAAAAAAATTGGCTTCCATGAAGTCCTTCCTGCAAAGGAACTCAAAAACACCTCCAGCTTCCTGTCCAAGGAAGGAAAATGACTGACAGGCTGATGTCAGTCTCATTTTCTCACTCCTGGAGTAAAAATCTAACATGACTTGAGACTGTAGCTCATTTGCCTGAACAGATAGCAGGTCCTTGCATCGCATCGAGCAGGGATTGGATGCTGATATTCATTGCTCAATGATCTGGGTCGAGGAGAATCAGGAAAGTCTTGTGGACGTGGATTCCTGTCTCACTTGTCATTCCATGGTCTTCTGGGTAATTGAGTTTTGCAGTATGTAATGAAAACACTCATTTGGAATAATAAGATGAAGGATAAAATTCATCTGGTGAGAGGCAATACAATGGGGTGGTGGTGCTTGTCCAGAGTAAGTCCATTTATGTTTTCGGTCTACTGAGCTTGCCGTATGGTTCTTTTGAACTTTGTCTTTTCAGGACAGAACCGCCCAGGCAGAATCAGAACCACCCAGGCAGAATCTGGCTCTAAAAGGTCAAGTAGGGAGTTGGTGGTTCCTGTGTTCTAGCTGCCTGCCCCAGCATAGGGGTGGGTTGTCCTGTCTTGTCATTTTATATTGGCCTTTTGGGAGGCCTACTGGGCCGATCGATTGAGACATTGGGGCTTTGGTCTGGGAGGCATGCATTCAAGTTCTGCCTCACCCATAACAGGAGGAGCAGACAAATTGCTCTCATTCACCCTCAGATTCTCATCTGTAAAATGGGTATAAGGGCACCTGCTGCCCTGGATTCTTATGAAATAGTACTGTGTAGAGCACTTTGTGCACCGAAAGTGCTATGTAAATTATAAATAGAAGTAATAATAATAATAATAGTAATAATGAATTGCCACAGAGTGGCAATAAATAAATAAAATTCAAGCAAATGTAAAAATATATATGCCAGATGTACTTACACATGCACACATACACCGAGTAAGGGTGCAGTTTTCTACACACACACACACACAGGGTTAAACAGATGGAGAAATGACAACTTTTCTTTATAAATAAAAATGTGAAAAAACATTGCAGCCTCTTCTGCTCCGTTTTTGTTTTGTGTTATCAACGCCAAACAGAAGCAGTAGGAGTGCTGTGTATTTGTAGTCTTCTTTCCTTTTTCCCTTTGATACATGCAGCCTTCTAGCTGGGGAATTCGAAGAAACCAAAACATCGGCGCAGTTTTGAAGCCAATGGTTCAAATCAGTGCAGTTTTGAAGAGGCTCAGTCCGCCGTCTTTGATTCAAAATGGCATCCAATTGGCTGCAATCTCATAAGAAAAGTTGCACAGTGAACAAGCAACTTGCCCAGATACAGAGTAATGAATCCCAGCTACATAAGTCATGTCTACTGGGAAAGGAGCTGTAGCTGAGTGGTAGGACACATGCTTTGCATGCAGAAGGTCCTGAGTTCAATTTCTGGCATCTCCCGGAAAGAGTGGAAAAGCCCTGTATCTGAAAACCCAGAGAGCTGTTACAGCACCTTTCTAGGTCACCACCTACCTGGTTCTGAAATACTTTGATGCCACTGAAAGATGCAGACAATGTCCCCAGTGCATTTAGTTTAGCTCTTCATTTCAAACCCCACCTCCGTTACTGGAAGACATTGAGCAAGTTGCAAATAACAGGTGTGGGGGAAGGTTGGTTATGACTGAGACCTCAGCAGGGGCAAATGGTTAAAGCACACCACCAAACCATGGTCTTAATCTTGCTTGGGGTCAGCTAGTTGTTGTTTTTTAAAGCCACACAAGAACTTTGTCCATCCACACTTCCCTTTGTCCTGTGAGTTCTTCTGTTTGTCCCATGATTTCTAGGGTCTGATAGGTTTTCCTTCTCTCTCTCTTCTTTCTCCAGGAAAACCCACAATTTGCTGCTGAATCAGAACAAGCATCAGACCACAGGTAACCTGACTGGTGTTTGTTCCAATTCAGCAGTAAATTGCAGGTTTTCTTGGGGAAAGCAGTGGGACAAGAGGAAGAACCTCTTGAACCCGTGCCTAGGAATCACAGGACAGACAAAAGTGAGGATGAGCCCTGTGTCTAGTTGGACTCTTAAAGGTAAAGGTAAAGGTACCCCTGCCCGAACGGGCCAGTCTTGACAGACTCTGGGGTTTGTGCGCCCATCTCACATCTATAGGCCGGGGGCCAGCGCTGTCCGGAGACACTTCCGGGTCACGTGGCCACCGTGACAAAGCTGCATCTGGCGAGCCAGCGCAGCACACGGAACGCCGTTTAGTTGGACTCTTAGCCCTCTGCAAAACTGGAATGTTACTTCCCAGATCTCAGAAGGCTATTGCAAAGCTGTGCAGTGGAAGGACTGTTAGACTTGAGCCGCTTTCTTTTTCCAAAACAAAAGTACAAATGAATGATCGGAGCACTCAGCTCTGAATCCACCGCCACCTGGTGCACTTCCACAGCACCACGTGATAGAGGACTCGGACCCCGGTATCCTGATAAGTCCTCCTTTCGTTTTGAAAAAAGAGCAAGTTCCTAGCTCTTAGGATTGCAACCATCGGCTTGCAAGAGGTTCAGAAGGTCATGCCAAACAGTTGCTGGAATAAGCTGCCCTGGCCTGCCTCGTTCTTCTCTGCAGAATGGAGAGCCAAGTTAAGAAATTGTGCAAAGCTATTCCATTTCCATAGTTTATAATTGGTGGAGCAATCGGGGTGTGTGTGGGGGGGAGTTGTAACATGGCATTTAATTCCCCTGGGTGCAGAATTTTGATGTGGTTTTCTTGCAGAAATGGGGAGCAGCATACAGTCCTGGTGAGGATAAGGTCCATGATGCAGCAGTAGCCAGGGGGGCAAGCCACTGCGTCAACTGCAGAGTGCAAGGCACAGAGGCTACCCTGACCTCTCTCCCTCCCCTCTCCCTCCCTCTCCTTGGCTCTTTCCCCTGTTGGCATCCAGTGCCCTTTTCCGTTCACTGGCCTTCCTTGTTTACCTTCCTTGTCCTTTCCATCTGCAATCTCCGCTCTCATTTCTCACCTCTTCTCCTGAAGGGGGCTCTGTCCACAAGGAAATCTGCAGCGCGAAGGCTGCGCTCCAGTTCATCTACTTTCCCCTCCTCTTTTTCTTTTGCCAATGCAACAGGGCAGTTGAATTAATTCCAATAGGCAGAGCGAGAGAGAGACTGTATCTTAGAGTCAAGGCACGTGCAGACCTGGGAGAAGAACACAGAGGTTTTCCTCTAATGACGGCATTGCGCAGGTCTTTCTTTCCTCTAATGACGCCAATGCGCCGAGGATCTTATTGATTGATTTTGCTGGCTTCTGCGTGCCATGGGTCTCCCCCCCCGCACTCCAACCCATCGAGAGAATGAAGCCCTCCACCCCAATAGAAATCCCAGTGGGTTTCAGATGCAGCATTAGCAGGAGGGAGGGGAAAGAGCATTTTACTCCGCTGGAAATGAACCTGCAGAATGTATATTGAAGGTTGAATTTGCCAGTCGCTTCGGTTGGCTCTGAATCAGAAGCGCTTTGGAGAGTTTGGGCGCACTATTTGCTCAAGGTATTTGCTAGAGACGGCAAAAAGATAATCTATTCTTAGGGCCCAGAGAGTTGTAGGGGATTTGTTTCATTTCTTTGCTCTTGCCCAGAAGAAGCCACCTCCAGAGTTCATTCCAGCCAATATGAAATCCGGTTCCTGTTGTTTTTTTGTTGTCCTCCCTGAGCAAGGCTTAATTTTGAAAATGAGACAGACCCACCCAAATGGCAACAAGCCCAGAGCATCCCTATGCATTTAATGACAGCACATCAAGCAGCATATCAGTCAGTTTAGTCCTTCTCCACCGTAAGAACACAGATGTGCCAAATTGCCCCCGATATGGGGAAGGGGCATTGTGCATGTATGACGTCACATATGCACCACCCTCTCAACCTGGCCAGGCTGACGCAGCCCGTCACTTTGACTCCCAACTACCTTAGCTTCATGAAAGAGATGTGCCAGGACGAAGATGCTTTGTGCTGGCATTTCCCTGGGGGAGAGCGCCTTCCAAGGGACATGCTGGGGTGCATCCTTTTGAGGATCACCACTGGATTTGGAATGGGTGGGCCATCTTTGAAAACATTGGGCAGCCCGGCCCCTCTAGGTGCACCCCTTTAAGAGCATAAGAAAAGCCCTGCTTTGTTGTTGTTTAGTCATTTAGTCATGTCCAACCTTTTGTGACCCAATGGACCAGAGCACGCCAGGCACTCCTGTCTTCCACTGCCTCCCAGAGTTTGAAAACCCCTGCTAGATCAAGCCAAAGTCCTGCTAAAAGGTAAAGGTAAAGGGACCCCTGACCATTAGGTCCAGTTGCAGACGACTCTGGGGTTGTGGCGCTCATCTCGCTTTATTGGCCGAGGAAGCCGGTGTACAGCTTCCAGGTCATGTGGCCAGCATGACTAAGCCGCTTCTGGCAAACCAGAGCAGCGCACGGAAACGCCGTTTACCTTCCCGCTGGAGCGGTACCTATTTATCTACTTGCACTTTGACGTGCTTTCGAACTGCTAGGTTGGCAAGAGCAGGGACCGAGCAACAGAAGCTCACCCCGTCATGGGGATTTGAACCACTGACCTTCTGACCAGCAAGTCCTAGGCTCTGTGGTTTAACCCACAGTGCCACCCGCGTCCTGCTAGATCAAGCCAAAGTCCTGTCTAGTCTAGCTTCCTGTTCTCAGAATGACCAAAAGCTGGACCTGAGCACAACAGCACTCTCTCCATTTGTGATTCCAAGCCACCGGCATCCAGGAGAATACTGCCTCCAACGGTGGGTGCAGAATATATCCATCATGGTTAGTAGCTTGATAGTAGTCCTATCATCCACAAATAGTGGTCCTATCATCCACAAATTTTTCTAATCCCCTTTTAAAGCCGTCCAAGCTGGTGACAATAACATCTTGAGGGAATGAACTCCATAGTTACTTATGCACTGTGTAAAAAAGTACTTTCTTTTTTCTTCCCTGAATGGTGGTCCCAAGTTCCACCATAACAAGAGAGGCCTTTCCATTTTCTCCACACCAGGCATAATTCCAGGGCTTTTTTCCAACTCAGTTCTGGCATCTCTCGGGTGGGCACCATTGCCAGTCTAAGAGAACGAGGGAGGCGTTCATTGGAGATGTTCTAGAAAAATAGCACTGCATAATTCTATATGCCTCTATTATGCCCCACCCCCAAACTCACCCTGTTTCCTAACTGAAAAACTCCAAATGTAGGAACCTATTCTCACAGGGGAGTTGCTCCAGCCCCTTCATCATGCTGTTTGCCCTTTTCAGAACCTTTTACAGCTCTATAACATCCCTCTTGATGTGAGGTGACCATTCTGTATGGAATTATTACACAAATACATTGTATCAGGGAATTTGCTTTCAAAAATGTGCATGTGAGGCAAAACGCCATACAGGGAAAAATGGGTGTATATGGAGACATTTGCACTAGAATGCTGATGGTTTTCATGAGGATTCCAACACACACACAATGAAGAAATGTAGAAAACTGAATATTGGAATAATAAGAAATGGAGAGAAAATGAAAGGTGAGATTTTTCCCTCCCTGGTTCCAGGGCATCAAGAGTAGGTCCTATGAAGCCAATAGGGACCTGTTCCCTCCCCGCTCTTTCTCTCTCTCACACACACTGCAGTTAACATTTTCCCCATCAGACATCATTATTGGTTCCCTGCGTTGAGACTTGTAGCAGCCCATTCATGCCCACTGCCTCACCGCCTGTGTACACCTTCCCGTCTGCACATATACGAATATACGAATCCCCTGTCGGATAGTAAATTTGATGGATTGCCGGCCAGCTAGCGTGTTTCCGTCCCTGCTTGGGAACGCAAGCATGCTTGGAGACAGAAAACGAAGGCTGTCATTTGGGGCTCTCTCTCTGCCACCCACCCCCTGCATCAAGGACTTCTGAGTGCAGCTGGTAATTTATTTTCATAATAAAGGTCGATATATCTTCATAAAAAGCCAGGAGGCAATGGGCATAAAGCAGAGGGATATGTCAGGCTCCCGCTTTGTCCCGCCTGCACCTTCCCCCTCCCACCTCTGTTTATCAGCTCCTCTTTTGAAAGATAATACATTTTAAAGGGCTTCAAGAAATCATTTGCCAGTGGAGGAGATTGAAACTGGGAGGCCAGCCAAGGATTTTGTTCAGCTGAGTTTAGAGAGACGTGCAGGACAGGATGCAGAAAACATATTATGAAGAAACGGGGCTGTTGTGGGGTTTGGCGGGCAGCAGGGAAGGGGAAGTAGAGAGAAAGTCAGCAGCCTTGGGCTCCAGATGTAACTCTGCATCCCAAATGCAGAATTGTGGATCCTGATTCCAAATGCAGTTTCAAGCCAGGTTTTGTGCTAATCCAAACTAGCTGTCGCCAGCTAACTATGGGTTAACAACCCATAGTTGTGTTGCAACCACAAACTAGCATGTGACCCACCAGCTGAAAACCAAAGTGATCTACTTGGCTCTTGTTTATCATTTTGCTAAGGACCAGAATGGCAGAAGGAGGCCTGAGTTGGGTAGGCATGGTGAGAGGCAGGAGGAAACACACACATACAGAGGTCCTAATTATTGAAAGTCCCATTTCAGATCCTCTTTTGTTGCTGAGCCTACATGCACGGTTTCAGAAATAATTCACAACCATGAGGGCTAGAAACCTGTGTTCAAAAAACAAATGCCAAGGAAATTAAATTCCACATCATCACTTGTTGGGCTCTGCAGAATGCATGCAAGCGGAATGTATGTAGATCAGTGGTGGAGCATCTGTTTTGCATGCAGGAATCATGGCGTTGTGGAGTGGAAGGGACCCCAAGGGACCTCTGACCTCTCCAGGGAGGTTTGGGAAAGATCCACTGTCTGAAATCCTGGAGGGTTGCTGCCAGTCAGTGTGGACAGTGCTGAGCTAGATAGACTCTAACTCAGTGTAGAGCAGCTTTCTACATTCCTGTGAGACAACAGCACAGAGCCCTGATTTTAGAAAAAAATCCTGCTCTCTATAAATTCAGGAGAAAAAAATGTAACCCCCACATTGCCCTTGCTCTTTTCCCCACCTGTGCTTGCCACTTGAACTATAATGAAAAGTAAATCCAGGCAAACCGAGGCAGATCATTTTAATGTTTCGCATTCATTCAGATTAGATACCTAAATGCTTGCTGAAGGCAAAAAAAATATTAAAGATGTTTACTGCTGCAGTGCTTTGCATTAAGGCTGTGCAATAGGTTTACATTTTATTCTTTCTCTGTTCTAATTTTGGCATCTCTTCTTGTGGTGCAGGGGCCAACTAGCAATTAATTAACAAACCTTGTGATACTTGAGCTCCTAGAGAAATTGCTCATGTCCTGCCTGTAAAATCTCAGTGCTGATGCACCTAGTTTGGCCGATGTAACTTCGTTTCCCTTGCAGGGGAGTTAAGCTGCCTTTCATGAGATCTAGCAAACAGTGATCTTAGCAAGTTTGCCACAACTGCAGATGGCCTTGTGGAGACATCCGCAAAATGTTCAAATGAAGATAGGCACGGGATGTGATGGCCCCACCTCAATTTCTGTGAACTCCAAAGTCCCAGACGCTTTTGTCCATACTAGGACTGTCCACCAGATTTGGGCAAGCTGCAAACCAAATTAATCATATTCAGAGGGACCTGGGTGTTTGGTACAGATATCCACAGGTTGGACTGGATAACCCAGAGCTTTCCATAGCTGTCAAGGAGCAGAGCATCAAACAGGAGGGAGAGGCGGGCATTAGGTGTGGAAACACCATGAAAAGGCTGAGACCTAGCCTGATTGCATCTTTCCAGGAGATGGTGGACTGGCTTTCCTTCATACCACAGATCCCTGAAACATCCATGCTCCTGATCTGTCTTCCTGCCAGAAATCTCAGGAAAATATATTCAGAGACATTTCAGCTCAACTCTAGCTCAGGCTGTCGATGCAAAATTGAATCTTTGTGCACCTGGGGCGGGGTGGTGGTGGTGGTGGTGGAGGAGGCCAGAACCCCCCACTTCCTGCTCTGTTTATCTCCCCTCTGGTGCTCAGAGGCATACTGACTCCCCTGAGTGGGTTGAGAGGAGCCCACATCAGTCCCACCCTCTCAGGGCAGGGGATAGAGTTGGGAGTGGGAGTGGCTTTTTTGATCTCAATGTTTTGGGGAAAGGAAAGCCTGGACAGGGTATCCCTGCAGGGTTGGCCAGTTTGTGGAAGCCCAGAGAAGGGAGGGCAGCTTTGGCATCCTCTCAGACTAGGCAGTCAGTTCTACTAGTTGCTGCCTGTGGGTTGTGCCTGGTACAGCATCAGCAATCAGCTGAGATTCCTGCAATGCAAGGGGTTGGCTAAATGACCCTAGGGGTTCCTTCAAACAGTACAATTCGATAATTCTGTGCTTTGCAGAGACAGCCCATGGATGCCTGACAAAACAGGAGGGTTGCTCCCATGCTCCCACTGAACATAGGTGCAAGCTATCTATACACATGTGCAAGGGTTCATTTGTGCAGTTCAGCTATTCTGTACTCAGGCTGTGCACTCACAGAATGCTGCATGTGAATTATGATATGAGTGTACACAGGTTGTACACATCCCTGTGGTCACACATCCTACCCAGCCTTTCCAGCAGATGTCCATGGTGGGCTCAGACATGGTTACTTGGAAAGTCCATAGACCACCCCCTCGCCCCTCTTCTCCTCTCCGCAGTTGAGCATGGGAATCAGCCTTCCTCAGCCAGGCTTCCATTTAGCAAATGCTTTTGGACAGGTTGATAAAAAAAATCCATCCTTTTTGGGCTGTGTCACCATTGCTGTGGCCCCAGCCTTGTGCTCCCACTTGGCCTGAGTCTAATGAGCACAACCGCAGCCCTGCTCTAAGCAACTGTGACAGCGATGTGCCACAGTCTAATCTTGCACGTGTCATTTCCAATATATCCTCCCCCATTTGATGATGATGAATGGGGCCTGTCCCACACAGGAGTAAAGGGAAGAGACCGTGCATGGGGACAGACCCCCCCCCAAATCTGTGCATCTCTACTACTGCAGCTCCTTGAACTCCTCCTTGACGAGTATGTGGTGGAGGCAGGGGACCAGGGAAGGTCCATTCACTCCTCAGGTGGGCAGTTTTGTAGGCAGGCCCTGGGCCACCTCTGTGAACTGGCCTATTGCAGGCCAGATCTTCCCCGTGCCACCAAATTGGCCAACAGTGGCAAGAATCAAAGAGTGTTCCCCTGGGCGTGGTGCCAACTGGCCAAGTGGCACTTGGCCCCACACTCTCTTGCCACATGTTGTCTAGTTATTTGCACCTTAGGGAACAGGGTGGTTACGGGGTCTTGATACACAATGACCCAAGAGAGGGACCAGTGATTTGTGGGGTGTCACACCACCCGCAAGACAGAAGGCAGGGATGAAGGAGGAGCCAGGGCGGTCCAAGGCAGAGGAAGGATGGATGGGTCAGGCGAGGGATGGGTCAGTAGATTCTCCCCCTTCCTCTGTCCCACTCTCTCCTAGAACCAGGAAGGAGTTGAAAAGAGCAGAGCAGTGACAACTTCCCTGCAGGAGAAGTCTCAGGATGGAGGGTATATAAACTGGAAGAGGATAGGAGCCTCTCTGTTGCTGCAACTGCTCCATAGGGCCAAGACCCATGAACAGCTGCCTAGAGCAGTGTTTCCCAACCTTTTTTGGGCAAAGGCACACTTGTTTCATGAAAAAAATCTCAAGGCACACCACCATTACAGCCCCGTGACGTCAGCGCGCAGCGTCACGCCGGAGGGGACATGAATTGCTAGCAAATTACATAATCACCTCCTTGAGGGCTGGCTCATCTTCTCCGAAGGCAGAACCCCATTAATTAACAGCACAGACTCACACCATAGCCAAGACGAGGGGGGAAAACCTCAGTCATGCACAGTCATGCACATGTGGGGGCTAAATGAGGACGAAGACCGGGCAGAGAGCAGGGTTCAAATCACCCCACCTGGCCAGGACAATCCCTGGGTGCTCCCTTGGGCCACTCGCCTGACCCACCTCGCAGGGCTGTTGTTGCGAGGATAACACGGGGAGAACCACGCGCGCCCCCGGGAGCTCCTTGGAGGAGAAAGCGGGCGATGAATGCAATGCACGAAATATATGAGAGGCGACCAGGTTTTGCAGGTGAGGGGCCCCCGCCAGCCTCCACTTCCAACACCCGGCACAACGACGCCGAAGTTTCCCCCCGGGCTCGGCTCGGGGAGCAGCGCTGCTCCCCCCGGCTCCCCTTCGCCCTCCCGGCTCTCTCTGCCGCCCACTGGGGACCCCCCTCACCTGCCAAGTCCGGAGCACCGGTGGAAGTTGCATGCATGCATGCATGCAGGGCGCCGCGTTGCCATTGCATTGCACTGCACTCCATGCAACGCCTGCACGCATGCATTGCCTTACACGCCCGCCAAGGGGTCTCCCCGCGGTCCGATGTGTCCCCTCCGGCGCGGATGCAGCATTGCAAAAATAAAAAAACCCCGACGCAGCCCTACCTGGGGGGCAGCCTCCGCCTCCGCCGCTCCGCGGGGATCCCCGGGCTCCATCCTGCCGCCCGATCTCCGCGGGGGCGCAGGCAGGCTGCGCGGGGTCTGCGCGGAAGAGCCCCTGCCCGCCCGGCCGCCGCCGCTGCGCTCATTCCATGGCCGGGAGAAGAGCGCTTCAAACAAAACGCCCGGCCCGCCAGGCCACGCTGGGAAACGTAGTTTGCGCACCCCGCGCGGGCGTGGAGCCCAAGGGCGAGGGGACTACGGATCCCGGCAGCCCCCGCGCCAGGGACGGAGGGGGAGAGGCCGGGTGCAGGGATGGAAGGACGGGTGGCCGAGCGAGTGAGTGAGTGGCAGCCGCCAAGCCTTGGCCAAGAGCCAGGAAGGGCCTCCCCGGAGGAGGAGGAGGGAGGCGCAGAGCGGGAGGGAGGGAGGGAACCCCAGGGGTCATCTAGTGACGGCGCCCCAATCGAAAATTTGACTTTGAAAAAAAAAATCTTTCGAATTTTTTAATTTTTCCCGCGGCACACCAGGCAACATCTCGCGGCACACTAGTGTGCCACGGAACAGTGGTTGGGAAACACTGGCCTAGAGGCTAGAAGCATTTGTGCACGATGGAAGCTGCTGTAAGTGTTTCTCTTGCCAGTGAAGAGTTAACTATTAGATGTGTGTCTTCCTTGCCTGGGAAGGGCCATGACACTCCTCTTCATGCCACAAGTGTCTGCTGATGTTTCAAGGACAGTGAAAAAGAGGAGCTTGCTCTCCGGGGACATTAACCAAACCTCAAGGTGAGGGGACAGAACTGAGACAGCAGGGTAGAGTGGCCAGCCGAGGCCGCAGGTGATGTGCTAGGGCTGTGCTTCTCACCTGACCTTCATCCCACCAATTCAATGCAGCATCTGAGCATAGAGAGGGTGTGAAAATATTGACAGGCAGAGCCCTATGAGTACATTGCAAATCATCTGAGATATATCCCATTTTGACCAAGCTGCAATCTGCCCCAGAGCAGAGCAGGCACAGAAGTTGTCCTGCAAGCACACACTGTACTTGGAAAGCAAATGTTTTGCCTGCATGTGGAGCCTAAAATTAGAATCTGGACTTTCTTGTCAGGAACAGAAACGTGCATCGTTCCACTTGCTTCCGACTGTGGCAAGTGAGCATAGTGGGGGGAAGGTCCTCCTACTCATTCTGCCCAGGGGGAGTGTGGACTTGTGCTCCAAAGTCCTGCCCCGATGGTGCCACTGTCCGTGGCCAGACACAGCTTGGGCTGCCTCCTCAACAAAGAAAACCTGATGACTGACATTTCCCTGCTGCTCATGCCACTCACACAGGATGCTTGAGCCGGGCAAAGGAGGGCTGATTTCGGTGCCAATTATGTCTAATCAGCGATATGAATATTTATTGCTGTTACCAAGCGTTGTCAGATGCAGCCCTGTTCTTGACGGCCTGGAGTCAGCGTTCAAACCTCCCTCTGCATCTCACCGGACTTTTTCGGTCAGCGACTGGCTCCCTAAACATGCCCATCTGCCTGCCCGCTTGCTCGCCACCACCAAATAATTGGTGGAAGATTTGTCCAGGGAGAATCAGCATTCTTGAAAGAACAGATTACAAGGGTGAATGAGGAAGTTTCCTTGTGCCTTTCCCCAGGGTCATGTGGGGAATGAGAAAATGAATTGGGTTTTGAGGTAGCAAAAGAAATGTGGCCTTTATCTAACAAGGCACTTTGATGCCTTAAGCAGAACCAGGCGTGCCAACTCCTTGGGGCCAAGGCAGTCTCCCCCCCCCAAAAAAAAAGAGGATTCTTTTGAGAGGGGTGAGCCCCATCCCTGTGGTCCTGTGTCCTTTTAACTGGAGATGCCAGGGATTCAGCTAAGAATCTTCACCCTAGCAAATGGGTGCTTACTCACTGAGCCACAGCACCTGCCAAAGGCACCCAGCTTTCTGCTGCATCGTTTTCTTATAGCGCTTGTGCAAAAACCTGGCAGTCAGTGCCAGCTGCCACCTTGTCGCTTGTCAGTGCTTGCTGGTCATGTGGTTAAGGTGCTAAGGGTTCCATCTTCTTGTCATGGCAGCAGAGCTCAAGGGAGGTACTTAAAGGTGGGGGGAGAAATCACCCACTTCCCTCTCCCACCCCAAAGCGCGCTGCTAAATCTGAGTCAAAACACCTTGGCACCTGCAGCTTACCTGTCGTCTTTATCCAAGCTGGAAGCTTTCCCAACAGATGGCTGTTACTTAAATAGGAGAGAAACATAGCTTTCCCCAAGTGGAAGGAATGGGAAGCAAAGATTATAGTGATTTGTCTGGTGTCGGCAGGGCTCCTTTCCCTCAGAAGCCTGGCAGAGCAGGAGAGGGGGACCACCCCCAGGTCTATTCTTTGAGTGCTCGGTTCTGCAGCATTTGGAACACTGAACTCAATGGGGAATGCAAGGGCCTCCGCATTAATCATCTGCCTCCAATGGATAATGTCGTCAGACACACACATAGAGGAGAGAGAGAGAGAGAGAGAGAGAGATTGCAAGCCTAGCACAGCCACCATGGCTTGGAACTGCTTTGATCCTACTAATATATTTCTATATTTCTCGATAGTTCTAAAGCAATAAGCCATTGCCATGACCCCCTGTTAAATATCCTACGAAGTTCTTTCGGAGAAGGTGCATGCCCAGCACATTTCCCGATTCACTCCCTTCCCCGCATCTGGTCTAATAAACAGGCGAATCCAGTCTGTCTTGTCAGCTGTGAAGTCTGTTGTTGGAAGAGTGAGAAATCTGATCTGTTCTGCATATTTCATGGGCTTGTTTGCTTTGCTCTAGCCCTGCAGCATTACCTTGCTGCCAGCCCCAAGCAGCCCTGCTCAGAGCCGTCCTTTTTTGTAGCCAGCGGGAGCTGATAGGATCAACCCCATTTCCAGAAGGCATTCATAGGAGCCTGCACAGAATGGTGTAGGTAATATTTGTTTGCTTGCCCACATTTTTTCCATCAAAGGTAGCCAAGTGGTTGTATGGGACATCAATACTGAGGCATGACCAGGGGTTGGTCAAAATGCCTCTCGACTTTGCCACCCTGTTTCTTCAGGTTGTGAACAGGGCTGCCTCCTTTCTGTGATGGGGTGGGAGGCAAAGACTTATCAGTGCCAGTGGGAGCTCATGTAGGGTAGCCCTACAAACGTTATCCTTAGTAGTCAGAATAGCACAATAGATGGGGGAGCCCTAGAGCTGAGTCTCATCTCTGCCACTGATGACCTTCTGCGCATGCTTGCCCTTGTCCTCTTTCTTAGTCCTCATTCTGTAAACCAAGAACAGGCTGTTTGCAAAGATAAAGGAATATCAAGAAGGGAAGCAGGGCAATTTCATCATAGAATCATAGAGTTGGAAGAGACCACAAGGGCCATCGAGTCCAACCCCCTGCCAAGCAGGAAACACCATCAGAGCACTCCTGACATATGGTTGTCAAGCCTCTGCTTAAAGACCTCCAAAGAAGGAGACTCTACCACACTCCTTGGCAGCAAATTCCACTGTCAAACAGCTCTTACTGTCAGGAAGTCCTTCCTAATGTTTAGGTGGAATCTTCTTTCTTGTAGTTTGGATCCATTGCTCCGTGTCTGCTTCTCTGGAGCAGCAGAAAACAACCTTTCTCCCTCCTCTATGTGACATCCTTTTATATATTTGAACATGGCTATCATATCACCCCTTAACCTCCTCTTCTCCAGGCTAAACATGCCCAGCTCCCTTAGCCGTTCCTCATAAGGCATCGTTTCCAGGTCTTTGACCATTTTGGTTGCCCTCCTCTGGACACGTTCCAGTTTGTCAGTGTCCTTCTTGAACTGTGGTGCCCAGAACTGGACACAGTACTCCAGGTGAGGTCTGACCAGAGCAGAATACAGTGGCACTATTACTTCCCTTGATCTAGATGCTATACTCCTATTGATGCAGCCCAGAATTGCATTGGCTTTTTTAGCTGCCGTGTCACACTGTTGGCTCATGTCAAGTTTGTGGTCAACCAAGACTCCTAGATCCTTTTCACATGTACTGCTCTCAAGCCAGGTGTCCCCCATCTTGTATTTGTGCCTCTCATTTTTTTTGCCCAAGTGCAATACTTTACATTTCTCCCTGTTAAAATTCATCTTCTTTGTTTTTGCCCAGTTCTCTAATCTGTCAAGGTCGTTTTGAAGTGTGATCCTGTCCTCTGGGGTGTTAGCCACCCCTCCCAGTTTGGTGTCATCTGCAAATTTGATCAGGATGCCCTTGAGTCCATCATCCAAGTCATTGATAAAGATGTTGAATAAGACCGGGCCCAAGACAGAACCCTGTGGCACCCCACTAGTCACTCTTCTCCAGGATGAAGAGGAACCATTGATGAGCACCCTTTGGGTTCGGTCAGTCAGCCAGTTACAAATCCACTGAGTGGTAGCATAGCCAAGACCGCATTTTACCAGCTTCTTTACAAGAATATCATGGGGCACCTTGTCAAATGCCTTGCTGAAATCAAGGTAGGCTACATCCACTGCGTTCCCTTCATCTACCAGGCTTGTAATTCTGTCAAAAAACGAGATCAGGTTAGTCTGACATGACTTATTTTTCAGAAATCCATGCTGACTATTGGTGATCACAGCATTCCTTTCTAGGTGCTCACAGACTGTTTGCTTAATGATCTGCTCCAGAATCTTCCCTGGTATTGATGTCAGACTGACTGGGCGGTAACCTCTGCTGAGAATCTAGTTTCCTTCACCTTTTCTTCAACTGTCACCTCAAAGCAGGCTGCCAGAACTGGTTTTATCTCAGCTGGTCATTATAAGACCTAAAATGGTTAGAACTGGTACCTGGGCTTGTTTTTCTTCCTTTCCCCTCTCCATCTCTTTTCCCTATTGTGTCATGTCTTTTAGATTGTAAGCCTGAGGGCAAAGGCTGTCTTACTCCTTGTCTTTGTAAGCCACTTTTTTTTGGGGGGGGGGTCCTGTGGGTTAAAAATGCTCCAAATAAATAAAGCATCTTGCAAATTCCAAACACTTATACAAATAATAACTCGGCCTTGTATTTAAGCACTAGCCTGATTGCCACAGGCGAGAAGAAGCTGCTTGCAGTTGAGCACATGGGATGCCTTGCAGTCCCTGCACCACACCCAGTATAGAAAGGTAGCAGGCTGCTGCAGAAGGATGGAGTTCTCTGCCCTGCAACTGACAGATGGCAAATAAATATTTTTTTTTTTAAAAAAAAAATGCTTTGCAGGCTAGTAACTTATGTGGACTTATCTACAAGGCTGAAGTGGTAATATTTCCCTCTCCTATATATCATAGAACTTTAGTGTTAGAAGGGTCCTCAAGACTCATCTGGTCCAAGCCCCTATGATGCAGGAATCACAAAACTTTTTTTATCTCTGACAGCTGACATCTGAAGGAGAGTCCCACCATCTTCTGAGGAACAGCTCTTACCGCAGAAAGTTATCCCTAAAGTTGAGTTGGAATCTCCCTTCTTGCAATTTGAGTGCGTTGGTTTGGGTAATGTGCGCATCCGTGTGAATGTCAAAATCTGATCAGAGTAAGATGATGATTGTCAGAACTTGCTGACTTAATTTGGGCTGCAGCTTGCCAAAGCACAGCTCTGTTGCTGTGGGATATGTTATTTTTATGAGCTCCATCTCACAGTTTCAAGTCAAATTAAGACAGATCCACAACCACTGGCTTTCAGCCACCAGCCAACAATGGGAAAGTTGAGTCTTTTCTTCATGAAACCTTAGCCACTGTCTCTCACCGTTCTCGCTCTCCCACAGCTCTCTTCCCACTCTGCCAGCGGTCCCCCACACAGCCCATCATAATCTGACATTTGCAGTATAAGCCTAACTATCTGATTAGGACAGGAATTACGTGCATGACAACAAGGCAACTAAATTTAGGATTGGTAGGCGAGACCCTACAATTTTCAAAGACCAAAGGGATGGCCACCTATGTGATGGGTGGATGAACTAACAGCAGGGTTTATGTGCATGCAAACAACTGATAACGTTGGAGAGAACTTGAAGAAGCATGTATCCAAAGATGGATGTGAAATGTTGCTGTGGAAGAAGGAGGAAGATAGCTTACTGCCATGTCTCCTATGTGAAGTCCCAATTACCATAGAGTCATATGTGCTTTTTAGGTGTCAAAAGGGGGAAGAGCCAACACAACTACAGTGGGGTCGGGGGGACATCCAATCCCACTCCTGGGGTTGTGTGATTCTCCTGCCCACTCTGTATCACTTGAAATTGAGACTTCCAGGAAATCCGGACCTACAGCATCCCCAACCAGCGCCAATCAGGACTGATGGGGCAGAGAGCAAGGAGGTGAATGGTAGGTGGAGACAAAGTCAACGAGAGGTGGGGCTAACGAATTCTAGTATTGTCCCCATCCTCCTCTTTTCTGAGTTCTACAAAGGCAATACCGAGACCAAGGAGGTCTCGTCCATATTCCACATGTTAATCTCTTTTCAAGTATCATGTGACGGTGACATAATCAAAATAAGTAGGTGCACAGAAAGCTCTGCCTTATGCACAGTCAGACCACTGGGCATCTTCCTTAGCATTAATCTAGTCGAACTGCCAAGGGGCAAGTTTTTCCACCTGTCCTGTCCCAACATGCTGCCTGGGACCTTTCTAAGAAGGCGCTGCCCCCTAAGGATCTGCTCCAGTTCTCTCTGGGATTCCCCCCCCCCCAGGGGAAAGCACCTTTCCTTTTGCCTGGAACATGAATGTGTGTGATTTTTAGTTTTTCTTGAAATATTAATGTTTCATTGTCTTACATTTGTGTAAGTTCTTTTTGTATTTGCATGTATTTTGTATTTGTGTGTACCCTTTCATAAGCTGCCTTTTGGGGGGGATCATAGAAATAAATGTTAATATAGCTTAACAATATTGTTTCTTACACTGACTGGCAGCAGATTTCCACGATTTCAAACAGGATTCTTTCCTAGCTCTCCCTGGATGCTGGAGATTGAAACTGGCACCTTCTGTAGAAAAAGCCTGTGTTTTATCCTTGAGCTTCTCCCTTCTCCAAAAACCAGCAGGCATCATGATAAATCTCATTGATCCCTCTTCTCGTTTCTCCCACATTTTTGCTTCCCAGCTTGTAGGAAAAAGCAACTGCCTACCTATAGCCATATTTCCTGAATTTCTAAACAACCTCTCTGTTTAAGCATTGCTTATATCTAGGGCTTTCTTTGTTAGGGAGGAAGTTAATAGTTAAGAAGCAAACAAGCCCTTCAGATATGATTAGGTTCTATCCCTCAGGTGGCCTCAGGCCTCATATGCAAGCTGCAACTAAATCTTCCTGCTCATCTATGCTTCATTTTTCTCCATGCGTCAAACCAGGAGGAAAATACGGTGTTGTGAGGTTGCATTTATGAATTCCAATCACTTTTGCATTCTTGGATATAAGGCACTATGTAAAATTTTGCTGAGGCTAGCAGGCACTGGGGGGGGGGGTGTTCGTACAAAAGACCTATTGATTTCAATAGGATGGAATCTGTGTTGTGTGTGCCCAGGAAGCTAAGTTACTTGCTCAAGGTCAGGCAAGGAATCTGGAAGGCACAGAAACCAGGGACAATCTTGACATGCGCTAAACACATCCATGTATTTAATACCTCCTGAACTGATCTGATTTTTATCTGAGTCCTCAGTCAAGATCAGGGTGCATGAGGGGGTTTAAACTTTCACCCATGATTCACAAATATATTATTCAGAATGCATTCCAAGGCCCCACAAAGAGGAGCTTATGAAGTCATTCACACCCCTATAGACAACCATAATTTCATTTACTCATACCTATCAACTGCCTCAGAAAAACCGGGACATCCCATTACCCCCACAAGCGTATGGTGGCTATTTTGGATGCCTTTCTGACTGAGATCTAGCCCCAGAAAAGCATTTTTCTGGGTCCACAATCTCACACGGGTCACGTGAGTTGTGGAGGATTTCAGAAGATGGATTGTATCCAATTCTAGACCTACGCAGAGCAGAACCCACTTGAAATAACAGTCATGCCTAATTTTAGCCTGTTAATTTCAGTGGGTCTTCTCTGAGTAACAATTAGCTGGATACAACACACAGTACCCTTACCAAACTACAATGCCCCAAATTTCCTCAGAGAAGACATCGTTTTATTGTTAGATTTATATCCCTGCCAATTGTCATTTTCCTGCCAATTATTTTTATTGATTTTCCATAATTATTAACAAATTGTCACCAAATTAATACAGATTCAATACAAATTTAAGAGCTGACTCCCGCCTCCATATGTCCCCTCTATTTTCCTCCCTCCTTTGCTGCTACCGATAAAATAACTTTTCCAACTATCATTTCAAAGTACATTCACCTTTTCTCCCTACACATCACCTGTTTAATTACCAATTTCTGTTATGGCTTTTATACATTACCTGTCCTCAAAATAGTTGAGTAGAGTAAATCCGCTTTTATCAATCTATGATAGTCATTCATCATCTTCGAAACATTTTCTTCTGATACCTCTTGAGTAACACTTTGCCTGAGAAAAACAGATCTTGCTTCCTCCCAGACAACATCCACACATATCCCACACCCATGACAGAATACAATTAAAACTTCTTAAAACTGCTTTGAGGCTTTTTTTTTCAAAAAAAAAAAAAAGAGAGAGAGAGAGAGAAAAGGCCGTGTACAAATTTTGTGAAATAAATAAAATAATGAATGAAACAGTTTAAACAGTTTAAACTCTTTAAAAAAAACAGTTAAAGACTTCTAAATAAAACATGACACTGCTAAACTGAGATAGAAATGGGTTTATAGAGTAGATCTTGACCTCAAAATCTGCTTAAGAGGGCCTCAGCCTCTCAGTCCATTTGTATAGCCATAGATGATTATAATGATGGTGATTAATTACATTTATATACAGTCGTACCTCGGAAGTTGAACGCCTTGCAAGTCAAACGTTTTGGCTCCCAAACACTCAGAAGTGAGTGTTCCAGTTTGCAAACGTTCTTTGGAACCCGAATGTCTGACATGGGTTCCACGGCTTCTAATTGGCTGCAGGACCTTCCTGCAGCCAACTGGAAGCCGTGCCTTGGTTTCCAAACATTTTGGAAGTCAAACAGACTTCCGGAACAGATTCTGTTCGACCTCCGGGGTACGACTGTACTGCCCTTCCACCAAAGGTCACAGGGTGGTTTACAGGGGAGAAATAGCAAAACGAAAACAATAACCTCCCCTCCCCCAACCTCCCAGGGAGGTCACACACTCCAGCTTCATGCTCTGGGAAGAATTTGGTTGTGTTCCTCTGCTGGACTGCTCATCCATCACTTCCTCTCGGTGTTTCTAGCAGAGCTGTGTATCCAAGGGCTCCAGCTGCAGCCGTCAAGGCCTGCCTGTGTTGAAGATGGGCTCATACATCTTTACTGCAGGCAAAAGGGCCTCACTGTTCTCTTCCTGCACCACTCGGAGGCTGCCTGCCGGCTACCCCTCCCTCCCTGCTACCCCCTCACTCACTTTTGCAGCCAGACCGCAGAATTGCTTAGAGATTGAAAACCTGTTGGGGTGAATTACAGAGGCGGCTGGCAGGGGCAGCTGGAGCAACGAAGGGTTCAGTATATTTAAACTCACCGTAGTAAAACCATAATGGGATTTTGCACGCCGCTGCGACCAGAATACCCAAACTGGCTCAGCATCTCTTGCCTGGCCAGGCTTGTGCCTCTGCGACAGCTACAGCTGCTCCACAACCAGAATAGAAGCAGCCTGGGAGGTGAGGAATCTGATTATGTGAGACCTTCTCCAAAAAAAAAGAGTCCTCTCCCAGCAGGGACATCTGCTTCATTTAGAGGAGGAAGATGATGTTCTGGGATTCATGTGCACAGGGAGACAGAAAAGGGCAGCGGGGAGGAAAATGAAGGGAATTGAGAAAGGGAATGAGAAACCAGCTGTTTCTCAGGTGATCCATCCCAGGACATCTTAGCAACAGCTGTTGTCTGCACCTTACCCTGGGACCTGTCCCCGATTATACTTGGTACACAGACTTTCCTTCTGGGATCCTTTGCAAATAAATGAGCGCTCCTTTCCAAAAGGCTGCTGCTTGTCATATGCAACATAGCTGTGTAAGATTCCCCTAGTTTACCCAGAATTTCTTAGTCTTGAAGGAGCTGAAGGCTAGGTGTCAAGGCGAGAGTCAGCGCCAGGTCAGCAATAACTCACAAGGTGCCACTGAAGCGAACTCTCTGTTCAGAGAAACAAAACAGCTCAGGCCTAGTGAGCACAGCAACTCTTCCCAGTAAGTCTTGCCCCAATGAGGCAGTTGTGAGGACTGAAAGTCCCCCCTTCCCACAGCTCCCTAAGTCTCCTCCTCCCCCAGGTCCTTCCCAAGCAACCTGAGACTTTTCTGCCTTGCCTGTCTTTGCTTCTTCCTCCTTTTTCCTCTTCATGTTTGGGGAGACCAGCGGAGAGGAGAGCTGGTCACAGCAGCAGGAGGAGACACCCTGGATTTTTCAGTAGCCTGCCTCATCTCTGCTTCCTGGACCCCTCCTCTTCAGCTTCCACTTCTGCCTCTGGTTCTGGACTGCTCTCTGCCCAGCCCCTTCCTGATCACTAACCCTGTTGCCTTTTCAGCTTCTGACACCTCCTCCTCCTCCCAGTGTGCTCCTTCTTCTCCCTCTGACCACTCACCATTGTCCCACCACCAGTCCCCTGGCTCTGAAATGTCTTCCCTTGAGGGTTCCCCAGTTGGTGCCTCCCACCACTCCTCTGCACCCAGTCAGTCCAGGACACTAGGCCAGGGCACGTACTCTATTACAAGGATGGGGAACCTGTGCCCACACCCCAAGACCTCCAGCTGTCATCTGTGCCAACCAGCAAGGCTAATTGTTAAGGGTGGTGGGAGTTGGAGCCCAATGACATCTGTAGGACCACAGCTTCCCCGTTGCTCATTTATTAGTCCTTATTTGTCAGAGATAGTCACTGTTTTTATACCTATTGCCTCACATGAATCACTGTGCCTATTTTGCTTTTTAAGAAGATTTTTTTTAATGTCTCAAATTAATGATGTTATTACTATTAATAGCAACCTAGTCATATGGGTGGCATATAGAGATAGATAGATGATAGATAGATGATAGATGATAGATAGATAGATAGATAGATAGATGATAGATAGATAGATAGATAGATGATAGATAGATAGATAGATATAGATGATAGATAGATGATAGATAGACAGATGATAGATAGGTTCATTTTGTATTTAGACATGGTAAGAGCACACCAGGTTTGCTCCTTATTAAGAAGATTTTATTTACAGGCTGAATGAGAGAACAAGGAACAAAGGGCAAAGAAAAAGAGTGCAGGCTATCATCTTACATCCTTTCAGTCACTGGGAACCCCCAGCAGCAGCAGATGAACTTCTAGGGCAAACCACAGCACACATTGCAGTCTTTTTCTATGGAGAGGTTCCCCAGGGATATGCCCCTTCCGTCACCAGGAACACCACAGAATAGGAGCAGGCAAGATCCTGTGTTGTCTGGCACATAGCATCTTCCTCAGTTTATGCTGAGGTTCACTGAGCAAAGTTTGCCCACCTCTTATATACCGTAAGGCATTATATATATTAGAGGTTACCACCCACACACTTCTGCTGCGCTTTCTGCTTGTGTGGTGGCACCTTGGTAAAACCACTTCTTATTGTTTGTAGCAGAGTTTTCCCCGGAGGCAGAGGACAAGACCAGGAGTCAAACTCAAATTCACAGTCAAGAGCGTCTTTATTCCTTGACTGGTTGCACAAGCATTTCTGTTACTATTATATACACAAGCTATTTACAACATAGTCTACATTCTTTCTTTCTCTCCCCAGCACGGTATAATCTCAGTCCAGTAATTGACAATCCTGACACAGCAAAACTCACAGTATCAGCAGCACACATTGTCTTACTTCCAAACTTGCTGTCGGCATGCGTGCTGACAGCACATGTATGTATGTGCTTTCCTTGTGTGGAAATTGCAGCCTGCAACTTCCTCCCTTTCGTTGCACCTGCAGCTGACACCCATCAAGCCTAGAGTGCCACTCCTACACACTAAAGAAAATTCTGGAGCCCTCTTTAAAGCTCCCAGGACCTTTTATCTGTTTCTTAAAGAATGTTTTCCTAACAATATAAGCATACGTTCTCCCCAAAACTATGTGTGACTACATACCAGGCTCTTCCATCAGGTGGCTGACCCTGAAGTTCTGCTAAGAGTTGTCTGGTGACTAGGAGGTGGTAACTTTGAGATTTTTCCCAGGCACTCACAAGTGCTCCCATAATTGGGGCTTGTCAGATACATCAGATAATGCAGGTGGACCTGCT
The DNA here is from genome assembly GCF_965113315.1 of Podarcis vaucheri. Lineage (NCBI taxonomy): Eukaryota > Metazoa > Chordata > Lepidosauria > Squamata > Lacertidae > Podarcis > Podarcis vaucheri. The sequence continues at coordinate 46,526,452 of NC_138748.1, read as the reverse complement.
GGCCTTGACAATCTGCCAAGCATAAGGCAAATGGCCACTGGTCCAGGGAACACAGCTGGTGGCTGGCCTTGAAACCCCTCCTTACTTCAAGCAGTTGCTAAGCAGTTTCTGAAGCTGCTGGGAAAGCTTCTTGATAGCCAGTGTGGTGTAGTGGTTAAGAGCAGTAGTCTCGTAATTTGGTGAACTGGGTTCGCATCTCCGCTCCTCCACATGCAGCTGCTGGGTGACCTTGGGCCAGTCACACTTCTCTGAAGTCTCTCAGCCTCACTCACCTCACAGAGTGTTTGTTGTGGGGCGGGAAGGGAAAGGAGAATGTTAGCCACTTTGAGACTCCTTAGGGTAGTGATAAAGCAGGATATAAAATCCAAACTCTCTTCTTCTTCTCCTCCTCCTCCTCCTCCTCCTCCTCCTTCTTCTTCTTGAAACAACCTTATAACAAGGAATGAATGGGAGAAATAGTCACTGAACAAATTAATAACAGGACACAATAGTAACTCCTCAATATCACAACGGTCTTTCCATTACACTGCCGCTTCATGATTTTGATCTCTAGAAATAACAGCACAGTTCTATACATCTGCCTTCCTCAACCTGGTAACCTTGGTGGACTACAACTCCCATCGTCCCTGACCGTTAGCAATGCTGGCTGGGGATGATGGGGAATCGAAAACATATGCAGGGCATCAAGTTGAGAAATGCTGCAACACATGTCTATGCACAAGAAGTAGGCCCCACTGAATTCTATTGGATTCAATGGGATTTACTTCTGAGTAGGGACATACACTGTAAATCTATGAGTAGGGGCAGCAGAATGATGCATCTTATCTCTAGTATACATACACAGCCATGTATTCCAGAGCTTGGGGACCTGTGACCCTTCGGATGATGCTGGATTCCGACTCCCATTATCCTCAGCCAGCAGGATCAATGGGCAGGGAAGATGGGAGTTGTAGTTCAACAGTATTTGGGGGTCCTTGGGTTTCCCACCCTAGACCTATAGCCTAATCTTCTCTCCCCCCCCCGATCTTAACCACATGTTTAAAGGTAAAGGTAAAGGGACCCCTGGCCATTAGGTCCAGTCGTGACTGACTCTGGGGTTGCGGTACTCATCTCACTTTATTGGCCGCTTCTGGTGCTTCTGGCGAACCAGAGCAGCGCACGGAAACACTGTTTACCTTCCCGCCGGAGCGGTACCTATTTATCGACTTGCACTTTGACATACTTTCGAACTGCTAGGTTGGCAGGAGTTGGGACTGAGCAACGGGAGCTCACCCCGTTGCAGGGATTCAAACCGCCAACCTTCTGATCAGCAAGTCCTAGGCTCTGTGGTTTAACCCACAGCGCCACCCACATCCCTTAACCACATGTTTACTTACTACCTAATTCCAGTGCTTTTTTTCTAAAAAAAAAAAAAATTTACGGGTATTCTCATTTTGACTCAAGAAAATCACCATTTTATAGTTCAAATCGGGGAAAACAAATACAGTAAATGGACAAAAGTACAAAATGTTTAGGGGTATTCATACCCCTGCGTCCCCCCCGAAAAAAGCACTGCCTAATTCTAACCCACTAGCTTCAATAAAGCATACACATTAGTTTGCGTTTCAAGGTACTTTTCTCAGCCTGCTATATTGCAAATTGCAACAGGGGAGGTTCACTCTGGACTGCTGATAAGCTGTTATAAGACAATTATCTTCCTTCTAGTGTATCTCTTAAAATGAAGGAGGATGTATTATTTCCTTTTGATTAATCAACGCAGGAGAGGCTTTTGCAGAATACAGCAGGCACAGTGAAGTCGTTGGTTAATGTGAAACGTTTGCGTTGGAGTTTAGGCAAGTGATCCTTCAAATAAGGATGTTAAAAGGGGGGGGGGAGAAAAAAGAAACTCCACATCAATGGTACTTAACTCCTCGTAAGTTAAGCCGAGCTATCAGTCAGTACATGATTGTGACAGGTGATGTGGGGAGACCTTTTGCTAATTTTTTGGCACTGTCCAATATTTTGCAAACTTTTTGGCCAGAAATTCTGAAATTGATTAATGAAATGACTGGCTGTTTAATACCACAAAATCCCCAACTAGTGTCATTATGTTATCTTAAGGGCTTGATTAATGACATCCTACTTGAAGTTGTTGTAAGCCTACTTGCGGCTGCTAAAATGTGCAGAGCAGCAAATTGGATGAAAAAGAGTTCTCCCACCGATGTCTAATCGGTGTGAAGGAATCTTGAATAATGCAACTTTATGCAAATTAACTTACTGCTGAAAATTAATATAGAGAGAGCAGGCAAACAAATTTATTGAACCATGTATTTTATCCATAATGCTTCAGTACAACGAATACCAGGACGATACTTAAGCACACCTATTCTTTCCTTTATTATAGCATTTATTGTTTGGTTGTGGGTGTATCATGTAGATGTTGCTCATTTTTAGTTTGTGTAACCAGATCTTAAAAGTATGCTTTTAAAAAAGCACATAAGCACATATTTTCACTTGCAGTATGTTGGAAGATATGTCAAGGTAGTGATGCTAGCTGAAGCCAAAACATAGGCGGCTGCCTTGTGCTGTGTCAGATTATTAACCTATCTAGCTCACTCCTGCCTGCACGGACTGGCAGCAGCTATCCAGGTTTCAGCCAGAAGTCCCAACCCTACCTAGAGATGCCAGGGATTGAATGTGCAAATTTCTACATTCAAAGCGTGTGCTCTACCACTGAGCTATGGCCCTAGCCAATAAAGATTGCCAGTGATGGCTTTCAGCTGTGTTAGGCTGGGTGTTGGTAACTGGCCCAAGGTCATCCCATTGTGAATGACTCAATACAGGTTAACAGGCCTAGGCCTGGGTTTAAGATTTATTTGTGTGGGTGAGCAGCAGGTTATGAGACCAAAGCAAAGGTTCACTGGGACCTTCTAGGAGGAGGAAATGGGAACAGAACTGGAATTACAGCAAAGGGGTAGAAAGTATATGTGATGCTAAGAAGAGGAGGGCTCCATCACTACACAACTGTGGGAGAGAGAGCCCTTAATTCCAGGAAGAGTAAAAGCTCAGGGAAAGGCTGTGGCTCAGTGGTAGAGCATCTGCATTTCTCATATTATATATATATAGTTAAATTTTCTGTTTTACCATTTAGAATGTACATATAAACAATCTTAAACAATGACTTCCCTTCTTCTCTTTCCATGGTTCATTTTGCATAGCATAAATCCCTGCATATTTTATACAAACTAAACCATTCAGTATTCCATTATTACAGCCATCAAAACTTATTTATACTGTTGAATTTATCTTAATGCTGCCAACGGTTTCAAGTGTACACAATTTCCCCTCATACATTCAACAAACATTTTCCAATCTTCCTTAAATGAATGTTCTTATTGTTTTCTTATTCTATAAGTTAGATATGCAAGCTGCTCATATTCCATCAGTTTAAGTTGCCATTGTTCTTTAGTTGGGACCTTGCTCGTTTTCCATTTGGGGGCTAACAAAAAACGGGCCGCCGTAGTGGCATACATGAATAACCTTTTTTGACACCTGAGAATTTCCGTCTGAATGATCCCCGACAAAAAGGACTCTGGCTTGTTGTTTTATGAAAAGTACTTTTAAACGTGTGTGCCCCCCCCCACAATTCATTATGGATTATTTCCTAATATATATAGGATATCACCTGAGACCAGTTCTGCTTTTGCTCCAAGATTGTTAGAGGACTGCCTCCTCACCCCACTGCTAGAGGTGGGTGATTCCTTGATGGTTCCTCGCCTGCGAAATGGAAAAGAGTGCTGTGCATATAGATCTCCTCCCGCCTCTGCACATCTCTTTGCAATCGGGGCATGAGCAGGGGAGAAGGTGTGCGCTTTCCCGTAGCCTCAGGTATTTGACATTAAACACCAAGGAGAACAATCACGAATCCGCCACAAAAAAGGCATCATGTGCCTGTGCCTGCGTCACAATGGGACAAGGAGGCCACCGAGGGAGGGAGGAGGAAAATGAAAGAGGAGAGGAAAGGCACATCAGAAGTGGAAGCACAAAATAGGCCAGAATGAAGCAATTAAATGCCTTATATACAGTACTATAGCATCACAAGGAATTATAAAGTGTCCTTTGCAGTGAGCTGACAGTCCTCTAAAGCACCTAATCTGGCATATGACTCTATCAGTTTCAGTTTCTCAGTTTCCCAGTCTTAAATTCAGTTTGCCACATTTTCTGCATAGTTTGAGAATTATTATTTTAAAGCATCCTCACTTTTCATCAAAATTAAGCAACATTTTATGGTACATTGCCCCAAATTTAATACATTTCTTTATGTTATTTTCACTAATTTATGTGCATTTTAATGCACACTTTCCCTTAATATATGCATTGTGTTACTCATTATTTGGTTTTGTTTAAATTGCATCATAAAATATGGAGAAGAATTAATTTCGTAGGGTAGCTGTATTCTGATTCACACATTGTCTCAGGGAGTGCAAATTAGGTAGGTACACAAACTTCTTCCCCATCCCTATTTGACATAAATGTGAAAAATGTTTGTACGAAGGATCATCTACCTTAGATCAGTAATCCTTACAACAGCCCTGTGAGGTATAACGGTGGGTGCTGGAATCCACACAGGGCAAAGGATTACATAAGCAAATCTACTATATATTTTAGAAAGTCGCTTGTTTGCTATGCAATTGGGTCAGGTCTTAAGATATCTTACTCAAATTTTGCATAGCAGTTCCTGAGATCAAGGGGCAGGTTTATTGTCTAGTTTTGGATACAAATGCGGAGTTCTCACCTGAGAGGAAAGTCAAGTTGCTCTCGTCATTTTCCATTGTGGTGTCTGTTTCATTGAAGAAGACCTATGCCCCAAGGACAAATTCCTTAAGTGTCGCCATTCCCGCAGCCTACAATGTGGGAGAGATGGGAGGCAGATAGGGCTCACTCCATCAGCTCTATTGAGAGACCAGCTCCACCTGACTCCTCTACTTCCTCAGCTGCTTCCATTCCACTTGGTCATGATGAGAACTTTAAGAATCAGTGCCTGGCTCTGCTTCCCCCTCTGCCCTCCCCATTCCGCTTTCCTTTCATGCCATGTCTTTTAGATTGTAAGCCTGCGGGCAGGGACTGACTTGTTTTCATTAATCACATGTGAGCCACTCAAGGAGCATTTTCAGCTGAAGAGCAAAGTGTGAATGCTCTAAATAGATAAAAATAAAAAATAAACAGGCTTTGTCAGCCACCACCACCCTCCCCGTTATATATTGATGTTTTTCAAACTGGCCCTTGGAAAGATTTCACACTGAAGGATTGTGACTTTGTGTGTTGCTAAGCAGAAGAATGGCACTTTGCAGGCACTGCAGACACCACTGTTTGTGTAGCGCTTGTCAGAGGAATAAAACAAGCGAGCGCAGGGCTAAGAAATGCTGTGTCATGATTTGAGAGATATGAAGAATGGGTGCCTCTTTTCTAAAAACGAGAGCGCTGAGGGCAGAAGTCCTCTTGAGAGCAGGACTTCTTATGGCAGTTGCCAGTGTACTAGTGAGTATCAGTATGGTGTAGCAACTGGTTTGCTAAAGTTGCAGTCTCCTGATCTTCGGCCCACATTTACTCCAGACAAGCCCTTAGAGATGCACTCCTTCTTTTGTTATCCTATACTTGCATGGTGAGACTGCTGCCCATCTTAGGTCAGTCTGAGACCCAGTAATGGGTCCTGATCCACCAGTTGAAGATCAATGTGCTGCGGGGCGGACGGACCTTTTTCAGCATTCCTTTCTGGACAACCTTCTGATCAGAGCTGGCCATACCATTGGGCAGAGTATATGCATAAATTCAGTATATGTTGGAAGGCAGTGGTGTCCCTCAGCTTTTCCTCCTGAGTTCCTAACCAGACCCATTGGAAAAGAGAACTGTGTGTCACACACCTTGTCCTCTATCTTTATAAGTGCCCTGGGGGCAGTGCAGTGCCCCATTCTAAACCCTCCAAGTGTCCCTATTTTCCAGGGACGTGCCTGATTTAGAGAAGCTGTCCCAGTTTCCAGTTTGATCCCAGAATGCCCCACTTTTCCTTAGGATGTCTCTATTTTCATTGGAGAAATGTTGGAGGGTATGGAGCTGTCTGAAAGGAATCCTGTACAGGGAAGTTTTTAAAAATGTTTAATGTTTCATAATGTGTGTGTGTGTGTTGGAAGCTGCTCAGAGTGGCTGGGGCAACCCAATAAGATGTGTGGGGTATAAATAGTAAAAATATCATTATGGAATGGGACGTCCCTATTTTCATTGGAGAAAAATTGGAGGGTATGCCATTCCTGCACGAGGAATGGCATACCCTGCAAAGCTCCTCTTCCGGGCACAGCCAGGTTAGTCTCCCCCTTGCCATTATGCTCTTCCTGGAAAGTTCTAACTTCTGGTGGTCCTAACTCTCTGGGCCAGCAGCAGAGGCCAGTGGGTGTCTCCCTTTAGCTCCACAGTCCATGTTATTACTGCTCAATGTTGAGAGAGAAAGGCACTCAGCACATGCTCACATGCACTCATTTAATATATTCTGGGGATAAGCCCTGGCACTGAAAGCAGGCACAGAAGCTCTATGCTAGCCTAACTTTTTTAAAAAGTATGTGTAGTGGTACCTCGGGTTACAGACGCTTCAGATTACAGACTCCGCTAACCCAGAAATAGTACCCCGGGTTAAGAACTTTGCTTCAGGATGAGAACAGAAATCATGCGGTGGCAGCAGGAGGCCCCATTAGCTAAAGTGGTCCCTCAGGTTAAGAACAGTTTCAGGTTAAGAACGGACCTCAAGAACAAATTAAGCTCTTAACCCGAGGTACCACTGTATGCTGTAATTTCATTTAAAAAAATCAAAGTGGATATGCACATAATCAAAACCATGTAATGATGTCGAATCACAGGGCATTAGCCAACTGTTGTCTTCTTCATCTGCATAAACCTGGCAGCATAGGAAAAGTTTACAGCAGATGTTTAATAGGTTAATATTAAAAAAAAACCACATCTGCTGAATCTCTGTTGGAAGAGCATTCCACGTTTTGTGTTGATGTCAAATGAGCCTCACCAAATCAATGGCTACTTGCCATGATGGCTATGTTCTGTCTCCACCATTGGAGGCAGTGATGCCTCTGAATGCCAGTTGCTGGAAAGCCCAGGAAGGGAGAATGTTCTTGATCTCAGGTCCTGCTTGCTGGCTTCCCACAAGCCTCTGGTTGGCCACTGTGAGAACAGGATTCTGGACCAGATGGGCCATTGGCCTGACCCACCAGGACTCTTCTTATGTTGTGATGGAGGATGACCAACAATACTCCTGAGAATCGTCTCAGTGATGGAGCTAGGAGGTGAAGGTGCAGGCGGTCCCTTTTTCTTATCGGCAGTGCAAAATGTCTCAGTTCAGCTTAAACTCGCAGCGCCCTAGGAGACCTCTGCAGGTGAGCTGCTCGGTTTTCATTCTTTCTCTTTCCCTCGTTTATTTCTTTTCCTTTCATACATTCACCAGAGACCTGAAATCAGGCACAGTAGTCAGTGGGACTCTTGCCTGCTTTAAAATAAACAGTGTCCACTTAGCTTCATTTAGTACAATTAGACCCTGGTGTGGTAATCAAGTTTTATGGAAACTCATTTACCAGTCTCACTTGGTGCATCTGGTACCAAGTCACCGTCTGCCTGCAGTTGGTCATAGAGGATTCTGAGACAGCACAGCTGATGCACAGCCCAAATCCAGATTTATCCTTTTTGAACTGCTCCATTGAAACCTATATATTTTCCAGCATAGCCATACACAGAAGAGGCAGAGCAATAGAGTCCACAGTTTGGTTGTTTTACGGGAGGAAGAGAGAGGTGGAGGACTCTTCTCAGTGCCAAAAAGCATTATTGTGAAAACTTTAAGCAGTGATATATTTGAGGTTGGGGAACCAAGGTAGGGGAAGAGAAATGTGACCATCTTGAGACCATATCCATGCACGGATTTGCTGGCTCATGAAACCTTCTGTACTGTGCAAAGCAGAAGTCCTACTGCTTATACAAATAATTTACCCTAAGCCCAATGTCCCATTTCCAACAACTACAAAACATATGGTAACACAAAGTGATCAGTTCCGTGCTGTTCATTCCTAGATCTTGTAAATCACACTCGGCATTTGTTTGGATGCCTGGGATATCATTGTTGTTCCCTGAATTCGTTTAATCCTTTTTGGCCTCAGTTCATAAGATTTGATAGTATAGCTAAGTGCACAAGGAGAATTAGCAATGAGACTTCCCCTTCCCAGGCCCCCTGTAAGCCCAAAAATCTGCTCCAGAGGGTTGGGGGACCCTCGGGAGCAGATTGGGGGCTGATGGGGAGAAGGAGAAGCCCTGTTGCAGAAGTAAAACAACAACAACAACAACTTATTATTTCTACTCCGCCCATCTGGCTGGGTTTCCTGCCTATGTGAACTGGATTTCACCCTCGCTTTGCTTGTGTGCCATTCTTAGCTGAAGACACCTAACATTTCCAGCTCCCCGTTTTACAGAGGACTTTATGTACTTCTAATCATTTGGTGGGGAAAGAGATATCTGATGGCATAGTCTTCTTCTCCTGACTGCTGTTTGGGAATGGCCTGCAGATTGCTCACTTCTCGGGCAATTTAGTGCAGCACATCATTCAAAAACTGCTGTTGCTCCCTCAGATCAGTGTGTGGCTAAATATAATAAAGCGCCCTGTGGCAATGCAATAACTAAGATTTATTGTGGCATGTGTCTTTGTGGACTGGTGCCCACTGCATCTGTCTGGAATCCACTGCTCCTATCCTGATGCCACAATAAATCTGTTTGTCTTTATGGTGCCACAAAACTCTTCACTGTCTCTGTCGCAACCAGGGAGCCCTTTGAAATATCACCAGGAGACCTTGAGGGTGCAGCTCTCCTACCTGTCCTCTCTAGTCAATCTTTAGTCAAACGAGCCACTGGATGGCACCACTGTTCCATTCAAAACATCACCTGTGGACCGACTGGTCTGGTTTGGGTATGTAGGGAATAGTCAGTCCTCTTCTACAGAAAGCTCAACGGTGTCACTTTAGGAATCTTGATGCACTTTCTCATGCCAGAGGAGCATTCCCCATCTGTGAAAGAGAAAAGCATCTGTGGCACATTGCTTCTTTTTAATGTGCCTGGTCCATGGAGGAAAGATGAGGCCTTTGCAATCTTCTCTAAATAGTTCCCATTTGGGAGAAAACAGAGGACATTGTATGCTTTGTGGGTAACTGCACTATGGTGTACAGAGCATACAGAGTTGACAGCTAAGATGTTTGATCATCAGCCCCATGGTGGATATAGTTAGGGCCATAGATCAATGGAAGGAGCCTGTGATTTGTGTTAAGTTGTGAGTGAATATATCAGATGGCACAGCGATTCTTCAAACAGCTCTTGTTTATTCACAGGCCAGAACAGAACTGAACTGAAGGGTTCAGCCAGCCTGCTTATATAGAGTTCCACCACAACACAACTGTAACCATTTTCTGTAACTATCCAATCACTGAACGTCACTTTCAATCCCCTATTTGCATATGTGGACCTGAGTGAAAACTATCTACAGTATCCCCCTGCTGGCCCAGGGTGAGAACTTCAGTACATAACACTTTGTGTACGAAAGGTCCCAGCTTCAATCCTTGGCATCTCCAGGTGGGAATGTCTCCAGTCTGAAACCCTGAAGAGTTGTTGCCAGTCAATGGAGACAGTCCTGGGCTAGATGGACCAGTGGAGGGATCTGTGTTGCTTGCACTTCAACAAGGTCCATGAGAATTACAGTTTTCCACTCTTGTTTCTGACCTTTGGCATCAATGTGATGGCTGTCGTGCAAAAACAGGCTTTTCCATTACTTACTGAAAGCAATGCTGTGTCCTCTGGGAAGACAAGCCCAAGCTTCTGAGAGGAATAAGCTAAAGTCTGGAGAGATGTATGGTTTCATACTGGCCGTGGGATTCTTGTACTATAGCACAACAACAAAAGCGGGACATGAAAAAATAGCCACCTCCTGGAACATTTGTGGCCAAAAAATGGTCAAAAAGGGGGGGGATTTCAGCAGGAAGTTGCAGGACATGTAACTGTGGGAAATGAAGTAGCATCTCTGCCCTAAAACTTTTGCAGGTGCAAATTATACATGCAACTGTCCCGATAACGTCTGAGCACAAGTAATCATGAATGCACAGTAAAAAGGACATTCAGAAGTACCCAGAGTCACCACATAGCAGTGATTATAGAAAGGGCTACAACAGAAAATGTTTCCAGAGAGGCTTCAGACCCTGAATAGGATGGAAAATTCCACCAGGTCCTGCTTCTCCTGCCACTGTGATGAGAAGAAACGCCTGGCAAAAAAACCCTGTCTTCTTGGAGGTACATAGAAGAACTGTCTAGGCCCAGCAAGCTTTCCTGAGAGGATATCTGAGAAAAGCAGCTGGTACTCATTCTATTAGCTGATGACAGGAGGTGGTGTGTGTGAGAGAGCCAGACAGCCTTGAAGAAACAAAATCCTATCTCTCCTTTTCTTCCGGAGGTTGAAGGGTACATCACATAATTTCAGTTTTACCAGCGAGGGTCCATTCATCAAGACCAAACTAAGCAAGTTGAAGGTTCAGATGGAGAGGAAAAAACAGCAGTCCAGAAAACTCAGGAAAGCAAGAGGTGGAGGAGCAGAGGCTTCTCATTTCTTCTCAGCCCTCCTTCTAATCACCACTGGAGCATGCTGGAAAAGGGGGGGGGGAGAGTTGTATAGATCGTAAGTAGAGATTGCTAAATCTGTCAATTTTCATTTCAATTTCTCGCTTTTCCAGTCTTAAGTTTGGTCTTCCAAATTTCTGTGTCGCTTTGTCATTTCTTTGAATGGTCTTGTGAAAATTCATCAGCATGAATTTTAATGCACTTTTGTGTGTATATATAATTATGTTTGATATACACATTTTTACAAGCCATTTCCTACAATAGAATGTATTTTATACGCCACTTTCATGAATTAATGCATTTTTTGTGCAAACAGTCCCCTAACTGACAGATATACCCTTTCCTCTGCCAGGGTCCCCACACTACCTGCAGCGGGTCAGAATGAAAACTTCCACCTGAACCAGGAGATGGAGAGGAGGAGGGGCAATGAGGTCTAGAAGAAAATGGATCTGTGTGGCCAAACATGGGTTAAAGTAGCTGATAGGTGCTTTTGGAGTCAAATAAATAAAAAAATGCAGGTAAGATACAAGTTACAGCCACTGTTCAGTTTGAACTATGAATGCAGATTGATTCAAATTCTGTTTATTTGAATTAGTTTAAAGCCAATGCATTCAAATTTGAGTTAATTTAGAAGTAATTAGAATTTAATTAAACCAAAGTCAGCTTAATATAAATTTAGATCACATCACTTTGATTAATTGAATTTTTTTAAAGCATCTATCATTACATAGCTCATTTATTAGGCAAGCCATTTTCCCTTTGTACGTTGGAAGGAACAGGGTAGAGTTGCCAACATTTTCTCTGACAAGGCACTCTGTGCCTTTATATCACCTAGGCAAGAAGCAGAAAACCAGAAGACAAAGCTTTTATTAGTATGGTGATGCAGTGATCGGAAAAACTTACCTAGTGAACGTTTTGCTTATTTTGCAACTGTAACGATTTATAAATCACCTCCTCGCCATAGCTTCTGCAGTGGTACGCCATAAAAGATGCCAGGAAATCTAATATTTAACAGAAATATACATATACACAGCAATTTAAAAGCAAATCTTAGAAACATCAAATCATACAAATTCAGTATATATTACATAAAATGGCTTGAGTGCTCTCTTTAAAAGATGCATTCTCAATGAACACCCCACTTGTGTCATGTGTTCTCCAGTTCCTCATCCACAAAAAGTTCCAGGGGCAGGGTTAACCCAGGCTTGGCTTGCTTTGGAGAAGAAAGTACTGCAGACCTATACAGTCTTTTTGTAATATTTGCTTTATTTACAGATATACTGTAGTGGTTGGGAGTTACTCGTGCGTAATCCTGCCCCATTTGAGCATCGGATTGCCTGGTTAAACCCTCCGGACAGCACAGCCCATCTCAGCGTGGCTGCCCTTAGTCACTCGTAGAGTCTGTCTGTGGGCGTTTCTTAAAGCGCTGCCAACATAAGAGTTGTTTGACGCCTAAGCGTCTCCTCCTCTCACTGCGCGGGAGTCTCCTGCGCAGGGTGGGCGTGGGCAGCGGGGTGCTTGGGCTCTCCTCACTAACTTCCAACGAAGAGTCCTGGAGCCCCTGCACCTGCCTGTCCCGTTGCTCTCCTGGATCTCTGGTGTTACACTCATTCTCTTCCCCTCTTTCCCAGCTGAGTCTCCCCCTAGCACTAGGACCTTCTCCTGCAGAATCAGAGATCCTCTCCTTCTCCCGTGCCTCTGATGTCAGTTCCCTGACATATACTGTTATAGGTCCAGTCAGTGCTTGGATGGCAGACTGTCTGGGAGTTATATATAGGCCACTCTGGGTTCCATAACAAATGGCAGCCAGGTTGCAAATGCAAGAAATAAGAATAATCTGTGCATAGGATGTGTGTTTGCATTTTGGAGGTGTGTGTAGGCACATAGGCTTGTGTGCATTATCCAGCTTGTCATGGATCTGCAGCAGGGCTGACAGAATGAGCTGCCCAGATCTTATTGGAATCTAACTGAGCCCTTAGGAAAACTCTCTAATTGCATCAGCCCTCATGCCAGAGACCATCACCCTGATGCGTTAGGTTCACCTTGCTTTCAATCACTCCTTGATAAGACTATCACAGAGAAAGATAACATGTGTACTCGTTCACTAGACAGCCCAAATGGAAAAGGCAAACTGTCTGTCCATCCCTTCAGCACGCAGTTTCCTGTGGGGAAGCCTTCTAAGGGACTGGGCTGCCCACAATCAGATAACCACCACTGAGCCTCTCGTGGAATCTCAGCTGGAGCCGTTGGCAGATAGCCCTCCTGGCTCCTGAGCTGTGGCTCCCTGCTCTCCGTTGCTGAGCAGCCTTTGACGCACTTTCAATCAGAGGAGCTGTCAGTCACTCCTGCTTCTGGAGTGAGATGGAGAATTGCGTGTGCTCCTGAGTCAATGCCCTTCTGAAAGGAACTTAATAGGTTGTCAGAGTGCTGGCTTCAGCACCAGCAGGGAATGCCCAGTGCTAGGGATATTTTATCAGGGCAGAGAGTTGCCCTGATTCTGGATGCCATCCTTCAATTTGTCTGACGTCCAGTCTTGCGGGGAGATGGTGGTGGAAGGAATGTTTCTCATGCAGCCTGCTTCTGAGGGTGCAGAATGCAGCGGCAAGACTCCTTACGGGGTCCTCACCGTGGGATCACATTCACCTGGTGCTATACTAGCTGCACTGGCTCCCGGTGGTGTACAAGATCAGGTTTAAGGTGCTGGTTTTAACCTTTAAAGCCCTATACGGCCTAGGACCCTCATACCTACGGGACCGCCTCTCCTGGTATGTCGCACGGAGGACCTTATGGTCTTCAAATAAAAACTTCTTGGAGATCCCAAGCCACAGGGAGGTTAGGCTGGCCTCAACCAGAGCCAGGGCTTTTTCGGTCGTGGCCCTGATCTGGTGGAACGCTCTGTCACAAGAGACTAGGGCCCTGCGGGACTTGACATCTTTCCGCAGGGCCTGCAAGACAGAGCTGCTCCACCAGGCCTTTGGACAAGGCACAGTCTGACCCCCTCCTTCGGTATTCCTCATAGAACTCTAGCCCAATGGTTGCCATTAATTTGATTTTGAATTGATTTCAGAATGAACTGATTCTATAATGCATTTCAATTAATTGATTGTGATTGTATGTAACTGTATTACTTTTATTGTTGTTAGCCACTCTGAGCCCGGCTTTGGCTGGGGAGGGCAGGATATAAATAAATTATTATTATTATTATTATTATTATTATTATTATTATTATTATTATTATTATTATTATTCAGCCTGGTGTAGTGGCAATGAGAAAGACTAAATAAAAGCCATGGCCTGAGACCTTGTTCCTCAACAAGCAGCCCAGATTCTGCTGATGTTTCTCGGAAGTGTTGTTGGCTATCCCCCATCAGAAAATAAGATGAGCCTGCTGGATCAGGCCAATGGCCCATCTGTTCCCACTGTGGCCAACCAGATGCCTGTGAGAAGCCAGCAAGCAGGATCTGAGCACCAGAGCCCTCTCCCCTCCCGGGGTTTTCAGCAACCAATATTCAGAAACATCACTGCCTCCAAAGGTGGAGACAGAGCATAGCCATCATGACTACTAGCCATTGGCAGCATTATCTTCATGAACTTGTACAAATCTTTTTTTTTAAGCCACCCAAACTGGTGGCAGTCACTGCCTCCTGTGGGAGTGAGTTCCACAGTTTAACTACCTGCTGGAATTCAAAACACTGCAGGAAAATATGCCAGGCTAAATTGCTATTTTTCTTTCAAACTCCTTGAGTCAAGGACCTGTCTTTGGGAACTTCACAAGGTGCCATGCATACTGATAATGCTACATCAGTGTTCTTGGGTTGCCAGATGGGGTTGAACTATAACTCCCATCCCCCCTGATCATTGGCTAAGCAGGGTGGGAATAGTGGGGGTTGCAGAGCAACCTTTGGAGACGTTGAAGACTATTGTAATACATAAGCAGTAAATTATGAAAACAGACATGCTTTCGTTACTCAGTTTCTGAACATTCGTGTTTGAGTTCCAGCCAGGTGGCTTCTAAGCTGACATAAAACTGGAACAATCACAGTTAAGGCATATGTCTCAAGCAGACATCAAGTAGCAAGGGAGAGGAAGTAAGAGAGCTGGAGAGAGAGTGTGTGTTACTGGTTCTGTCAATTTTTTAAACCTCTGAAGTCCCACTTCGGTAACAAGCTAATATATCCACCGCACTGAAGCTCTGGGCCAATTAGAGATTGGTGAGCTCTGGATAACATCAGGCATCAAAGCTGAATAACCTCACCTCTGCTTAGTAAGGAGATGTATTAACATTTAAATCTGGAATCCCAGTAGGACAGGCAGCCTAGGCAGAACTCACATCCTTCTAGGAGCCTGATCAGGAAAAATGTGCGGTGGAATATTCTCTGTGGAGTAACAGGCAGGATTCAGATGCAGAAAAAATTGTTCTTAAACTTTGTGTTGCCATATGTTGTTGGACTACGACTGCCATCATCTCTGACCATTAGCTAAGCTGAACTGTAGTCCAGCAACATCTGGGGGACTCAAGGTTGAAGAAATATATGCATCAATTAAGGCTGACTGCTTTGCTGACTCCTGATTCTGATTCTTAAGGCAGAACAAGCAGACAACCCCCTCCATTTTTCCTTTTTCATCATTGTGTTGTCAAAACCCAACGCTAACTCTTTGCAGGCCCCGCCACCAGATGTTGCCACAAAGCAAGCAATAAATAACAGCAACTTAGAGATATTTCCCCTCAGTGCCTGGCTTTCGAAAGCCTTATAATAAGTATGTAGCTGTTGTTATTATTTAATAACTTAAAACTGGGCGGGAATTCCAAAGGAAAGGAAGGAAAGAATGAATTGGTGGGGGGAAGGAGAGAGAGTGTATATACACACACATTACCTGAGCGATAAGAAAAAAGGCAGTTCTTCTTTTTAACACCCCACTGTGGAAGGAAGGAACTATTCCAGAGCGTTCTCTCCTCCTTCCCACACACAATTCCTGCTCATTTACCACATGGGGTTTTCTAAGAAAACAGCGGAAGGACAATGGGCTGGTGGAACGCACACCGTTTTGAGCCCAGCTGCACTTGGCTTCTGTGAGTCAGGCTTTAATGAAAGCCACCGAAGAGGCGGGCAGGTAACTGGCTCCTCCAGGGATGGCCTCTTTGGGGCTTTGTTTTGCAGTCCCAGTGTGGGATGTGATTAATATCTGTAGGCGCTCATTTATGCCACAGCAGGCCCTTTTAGCTGCTGCAGACGTTTCCTCCGCTCATGCCAAAGCCCTTCACTAGCTACACGTGGAGGCCTGCCAGTTCTCCAGAGGACTGAAGGTTGCCGCCCACTCAGGCCAAACCAGGTGGTTTGCTCTGTGCTCCGGTGGGTGGGGGGTGAGGTTAGGAGGCCATTCACGCGGATACAGCTAACAAGGGAAGCTCTACATTCAATAGCTGGGCTCAGCACACAGAGAAATGATTAAGCACTGAAGGGAGCTGCTTATGGGAATGCAAAGCTAATTGCCTTCCCTTTGTGTTTTGCGGCAAATAGGCCCTGGCAGGGGCCTTTTTCTGTAAGTCCAGATTATTGCTGTTTCCTCCCAGCTCTACCCAGCTGGATGGAGGGCAATGGTGTCTATTTATTTTGACGCCTGAGCCACTCCACTTCAACTTAAAGCCATGGGCGAACCTCCCCACCACACTGGCTTCTTTCAGGAACTTAGCTGGGGCTGCCAAACACCAGCCCAAATAAAAAGGGGGTTGAGTGCATGGATTCAGACATCTTGATCACAATGCTTTTGCAATGTGATTTCTGACACAGGCTACTTGAGTGCTGTTTGTAATCAGAAAATGGCAAACTAAATTGGGCCTCTAAGGGTTGTAGTTTAGCGGTAGGAGAATGTTCGCTTTGCAAGTTCCAGGTTCAATCCCTGGCGTCTCTACGTCAGGGCAAGGCTTAACTGGGAAGAGTTGCTGACTCTCGCCTTGGCATGAAGGAAGAGTGGGAGCCTTGAAGTTAGCGCCCAGACAGCCGACCGGGCAGACAGTTTCCCCCTCTATGGAAACATGCACTGTGTTTGTATGTAAATTATAGTAATTATTTCTAAATGTGGCTCTATGCATATTAACTAGCACGTGCAGTTTTTATGCTAATCTGTGTCCTCTCTTGTCCTCTGTTCTGAAGATGTGCAAGCGGCCATCCTATGCAAGGGACTGCTGATCACCTATATGGTTTAGGACCTGGATATTTAAGCACCTCCTCTTCCCACTTGGGCCTGCCTGTCTGTTCAGATCATCAGCAGATATCATGTCTTACCCCATCAAAGTGGTGATGACATGAGAAAACGGCCTCAGCCCAGTATACCTGAAGGAGCGTCTCCACCTCCATTGTTCAACCTGGACACTGAGGTCCAGCTCTGAGGGCCTTCTGGCAGTTCCCTCACTGCGAAAAATGAAGCTATAGAACCAGGCAGAGGGCCTTCTCGGTAGTGGTGCCTGCCCTGTGGAACGCCCTCCCTTCAGATGTCAAAGAAATAAGCAACTACAGTGGTACCTCTAGCTATAAATGCCTCAGGTTACAAACTCTACTAACCTGGAAGAGTTACTTTGAGTTGAGAACTTTGCCCCAGGATGAGAATGGAAATCATGTGCCGGCGGCACAGCAGCAGCAAGGGGCCCCATTAGCGAAAGCATACCTCTAGTTAAGAACAGTTTCAGGTTAAGAATGGACCTCTGGAACGAATTAAGTTCATAACTAGAGGTACCACTGTATATGACATTTAGAAGATATCTTAAAGGCAGTCCTGTTTAGGGAAGTTTTTAATGACTGATGTTTTAATGTATTTTTAATCTTTTGTTGGAAGCTGTCCAGAGTGGCTGGGTAGAATTTATTTATTTATTTATTTATTTATACATACATACATACATACTGAGAGATGTGCTTGCCCAAAGTGGGGGATTACTAGAACCTGTGCTTTTTTTCTTAAAAAAAATGTTTAGGGGTACTCCCATTTTGACTCAAGAAAACCACCATTTTATAGTTCAAATCGGGGGAAATAAATACAGTAAATGGACAAAAGTCCAAAGATTCACAAAATGTTTAGAGGTATGCATACCCCTGCGTCCCCCCAGAAAAAAAGCACTGACTAGAACTTTTTTGTTCTAGTAAGTAGTATATCAATTTTCCTCATTAAATAAACTTTGAGATAATATAAGACCATAAAAGAGTCATTGTGGTATAGTGGTTAGAATGTCAGACTAGCACCTGGGAGACCAGGGTTCAAATCCCCATTTGGCCATGGATTTCACTGGGTGGCCTATGGCCATTCACTGCCTCTCAGCCTGATCTCCCTCACCAGATTGTTGTGGGGATTGAAGGAGGAGTGAGAGAACCTTGTATGCCACCTTGAACGCTTTGGAGAAAAAAGTGGGATATAAATAAAATAAATAAGATGTCTCTCTCCAAGCTTTAGAAGGCTCTTGGCAAAGTACTCTCTGTGGCCTCCCTTCCTATGATTGTGGGCCCCCAACAAATGGCTTACCTGATAGTCCATGACAAGTTGCCGTTTAAATTTCCTCACAATTAGAGATGAGGTGCAAATTCTATGTAGTTTGCATTTAAAGGAGAACCTACCTAATTCATACCTTTCTAAACAATACACAGTCCAAAACATGGCTATGCTTTGAAATTCTCACTTATCCGAATTTTGCAATGTAGTTCTGCAGCCAAGTAATAGGTACAAAAATGCATATATGCAGAGGGTCTTCTTGGTAGTGGCGCCTGCCCTGTGGAACGCCCTCCCAGCAGATGTCAAGGCAATAAACAACTATTTTACTTTTAAAAGACAACTGATTTAGGCCCTGTTTAGGGAAGTTTTTAATGTCTGATGCTGTATTGTTTTTAATATTCAGTTGGAAGCCACCCAGAGTGGCTGGGGAAAGCCAGCCAGATGGGCGGGGTATAAACTAATATTATTGTTGTTGTTGTTGTTGTTATTATTATTTAAAAATGGAAATTCCTCAGCTATCAGTCATGGTGGGGTGAAAGGAGAGGGCGATGCTAAGTGACCGCAGTGATGGGGAGTCATACTGAGAGGAAGAGGAAGGAAAGAAGGAAGGAAGGAAGGAAGGAAGGCCCTATCTAAATAATGATGATGGAATGAGCCCCAACTCTGTGACATATTTGCTGCCATGACCACGTAAATCCCTCACCAAGGTGCAAATGAGCGAGGTTGCGTCTCTCTCTCTCTCTCTCTCTCTCTCTCTCTCTCTCACACACACACACACACACACACACACACACACAAATCCCTGCTGCCTTCCTACTGCTCTGATTCCACCGACACAGTGCGGTTTGTCCTGGATTTGCAACAAATGCAAATCCTGAGAGGTGAGTAATGATGGGCCTTCTCATGGGACCCCACCCCCCATCCCCGCCTTCCTCCCGCCAACAACCTTCCTGCCTCTTCCAGCAGCTTTAAACCCAGCTGAGAAATGAATACATTCTTTAATGATTGAAACAAGCCAGATAAGAGGCAGGTCTTCAAATTAAGAATCCGAGACTTGATTGCGGCTGTAATCATATTTTTCTATTTCTGCCCCCCCCCACCCGTTCCCACAACCTTCCCACTGGAAAATAAATTGCTTCAATAAATTATATCTTTAATCTGCACATGGGATTGGCAGGCTGGGGCTCTTCTTTCATTGCACTGTATGGCAAGATAATCAACCCCTTCCTCTCTCCACATGGAGCAAACTAATAGATTTTAAACAATTCCATTATTTGACAATTTCGTCTATTATTAATACAAATTGCCTGCACTTGCTTTCAATTAGAGGGTTTTTATTTTCTAATAAATTCCAATCAGATCCCTCTAAAAGCTACCTAAACATGGGGAGGAGACGGCAGGTTCCCTCTTAAACGTGGTGCATGCGAAATTATTTTCCTGTCTTTTCCTTCCATTTTTCATCTGCCTTCCTCTGCCACTCCCTCCCCCTCCTCCTTTACATTCTTCTTCCTTCCTTCCCTTGCTCCCCTCTCTTTCTCTTTCACTCTCACTCAGACCAACCCACACTCACCCACTGGTGGGCATTTTCACAAGCACAACCAAGGAGGAAGCAGCTTCCATTCTGGAATGCTTCACTTGTGAATGCTATTAATCAGCAATAAAGGTATTTGTAAATCAAAGGCACAGGAGAGCTTTGCAATAAAATGTTGTGATGTGGAGCCTTCTGCTCAGGGATCAGGCTAGTCCATTCTATTCCACCTACTATCCAATTTTCTTTCTTTTTTTCCCTTCCACCCTCCACCCCCAAAGAAAACCTAACCGAGTCAATATTTCAGAGCCACTAAGCCGCCTCAGGTTACATCCACACAATACATTTATTAAAGTGCATGGGGCTTTTTGGGGGGGGGGGTTAAATGGGAACTGTAGCAACAATTCCCAGCACCCTTAACAAACTACAGTTCCCAGGATTCTTTGGTGGAAGCCATGTGCTTTAAAGGTACAAGGTGGATGTGACCTCAGATCAGATTGGACTGATTCAGGGGTCTGATCTCCAGCTACATTTTGTGCTACTGCAAACTTCATGGATCTCCCAAGTCTGCTGGTTTAGTGTAGTCTTTCCCAACTTTGAGTCTCCAGATATTGTTGGACTACAACTCCCATCATCCCTAACCAGCAGGTCATGGATAATGGGAGTTGTCACCTAACAACATTGATAGGATCCAAGGTTTGGGAAAGCTGCTGTAGTTCATTGCTGGTGACATTTTGGCTCCATACTTGGGAAAGGGGTGGATTGGAGATATTGCTATTGTTGGTTTCTTAGTTTTGCTATACTTGTAAATAAAAACAAATAAACAAGGGCACTCACATCCTGGGCACTGGAAATAGAAGGAATGCTATTCTAGTCTTGGTAACTGGCTGATAATCATGCTTTGCATTTGTATTTACTTACTACAGTTAACGTCCACTTTTCTTCCAAGGAGTTCAGTGGAGGCTGGAATGGGGGAGAGACAGGGTTTTGATCTCAACACTGTTCAAATATATTTTTTAAGAAGATGCTGAGCTTCTGCTTGGATAAGCATTTGTCTTATGGAAGTATTTGGATGTATCTTTGATGTTTTTGGGTTTTTTTTGAAGGAAGTTCTGCAAATAAAGTTTTGAATGATGTATAATGGTCTGGACAATGTTTCATTCCAAAAGGAGTCAGTTTTTATGCATCTAGTCACTTCAAGCTGCACACTATTAATATCTGCAATAAGGTCCTGCTTGCAGGTTTTGGCACAGGCATAGGGTTGGCCAGTGTGAGAATAGGATGCTGGACAAGGTGGGTTATTGGACTGACCTAGCAGGTTCTTCTTATGTTCTCAGGAACAGTGTGTGTATTAAGTCAATATTCAAATGTACTACAGAAATGTTGGTTATTGTTGTAACAGCAAAAGCAACAGGGGAAAGATTTAAACCTTGGATTTCATTGAATCATAGAATTGTAGAGTTGGGAGAGATCTCAAGGATCATCTAATCCAACTTGCTGCAATGCAGGAATTTCAGCTTGTCAGTGTGGCCGTCAATAGAATTAACTTGCTGCTTGATACCCCTCTCCCCCATTTCCTGTTGCCTCCTTTGGAATTTAGATCTCATCCCTCTATCAAAGATGATGAGAATCAATGAGGTGCCCATTAGTCCCATTGATTTCTGCAGCCTTCCATTCATTTAACTGGAATCTAACCAGCTCTGTCCACAGATCAAGGAAGGAAGAAAAGGCTTCATGGAGTGCCCAGTTGTGAAACAGTGAAATGCATGGAAATCAATTGACTCCCAAGAGTTCTAAAGCCATCCTTTTTATTTCCTACCAATGATTTCCCTGGCCTCAGATACCATTATTAACAGCTGAAGCACCCAATGTCAAGATTTAGTTTTCCAAGACACTATAAAAATGCAAGAAGGAAAGTGGCTTCCTTTTCATCCCTACACAACTCACCTAATACTGGGCAATCTCTCTCTCTCTCTCTCTCTCTCTCTCTCTCTCTCACACACACACACACACACACACACACACACACCCCAATGGATGGGGGAAACTTGTTCAGCTAGCATTTTAATACAAAGTTACCTAATTCACACTTCTCAAATCATTGTGCGAACTGAGATGCAAACATCCTTTGAAAAAATAGAAACTATTAGAGCAAAATGTACTCACAAGTGCATATATTAGGTATGAATCTGAGGTAGCAGACAAAAGGGCATTATGTTGGAGGAAACAACTTTCAAATAAGCCCCTGTGTATTCAGCAAAAATGCATTCAGAATGTTCATATTACCTAAAAAGCACATAAAACTGGGTACGATTTTTGTGTGCAGATTTTAAAATAAACAACTGCTGCAGAAATGGGTTGAGAAACAGAGAATCCACAAGTTGACAGGTTCACCCTTCACTAGTGTGAAGCAACAAAATATGTAGTTATGGAATGGAATAAGTGAAAGGCAAAGTGTGTGTGTGTGTTGACAGTATCTTGGGGTTCTGGGTGCCTCTGAGAGGCAATGAATCTGATTTGAAACAGGAATTCCAGAGCCACTTTATGTGAATAATTATTGAGTCAAGAAGTAAAAACAAGCAAACGCAATGAGCGTCACTTTTTGTGATGTGAGAACACATTGCTAGATTTCTGAGTATTTATGGCACTTCAACTCTGAATAGAAATGTTGTTCCAATCATGGGGGGGGGGCAGGGGCGACAACCTTTCAGTTTAGTTGGCATGCAAGCTGCCCAAGTTAAATCAAACACTGGTACATGCTGGCTCAGGGATTGAGAACTATGGCCCTTGAGATGGATCCGGTCCATTGTGTCAGTTCATATGGTCCATGACCGAATCTGCACCTTCAGAACTCTGCAGTAGTAGCATGCTGCTCAGCAGTCTCCTGTCTGAGGAGGAATGCCCTTGAAAGCGCAGATTGGTTCAGCTGTCAGTCAGCCCGATCTGCATGTTCCAAGCTCCCTGATGGGATGCCTTTGAAAGTACGGATTAGACTGGCTGTCAGCCAGCCTAATCTACACCTTCAAAAGGTGAAAGCTGGGATTAGGTTGGCTGTCAGATGGCTCAATCTGAACCTTCAAAGGTTCTCCCTCCTTAGGTGGGGGGCTTCCCTGTCAGTGCTCCCCTCTCCCTCCTTCCTTAATACAGGTGCCCTTGAAAGCACTGGTCAGGTCAGTTGACCCAATCCACAAGTTCTCCTTGGGTGTAGGCCTGTCCAGCAGGACCCTGCCTGGAGAGGATGCACTGTGTGTGGAACACTGGCCCCAAGTGATTTTTTCTCTCTCCCTGTGACTTGATGGCTTGTGAAAGAGAGAAAAGTTTTCTTATGCATCCGCTAGCTTGCTCACTGAGAGAAGTTGTCAAGGTTGGCCAGTTGGGTGTCCCATATGGTTTGGGGGAGCAAAAGTTACAGCAGTTGCAACATGGCTTCTGGAGGGTCCTTCTGCTGTTGTGCATAGATGCAAACCCTTTTGCTTTGCCACAATATTCATGGGCACCAGTGCTCCCCCCCCCAAGAAAAACAGGTGCCGGAACTCACCACAAAGTTGTTACAGTAAGACTAGGACTTTGGAGGCCAGGGTTCGAACCCCTGCTTGCCCGCGAAGCTCACTGGGTGACCCTGCCTCTCAGCTTGACCCACCTCACCGGGTTCTTGTGGGGATTAAACAAGGAGAAGGGGAGAAGCACGTTACATCTCCTCAAGTCCTTTGAGAGAAAATGGTGGGATATGAATACAGTGGTACCTCGAGTTACAAACGCCTCCTGTTACAAACGCTTCAGGTTACAAACTCCACTAACCTGGAAGAGTTACCTCGAGTTAAGAATTTGCCCCAGGATGAGAACGAAAATTGTGTGCCGGTGGCGCAGCGGCAGCAAGGGGCCCCATTAGCGAAAGCACACCTCTAGTTAATAACAGTTTCAGATTAAGAACGGACCTCTGGAATGAATTAAGTTCGTAACTAGAGGTAAAGTAAAGGTAAAGGGATCCCTGACCATTAGGTCCAGTCGTAACCGAGTCTGGGGTTGCAGCGCTCATCTCGCTTTATTGGCTGAGGGAGCCGGCGTACAGCTTCTGGTCATGTGGCCAGCATGACTAAGCCGCTTCTGGCGAACCAGAGCAGCGCACGGAAACACCATTTACCTTCCTGCTGGAGCGGTACCTATTTATCTACTTGCACTTTGATGTGCTTTCGAACTGCTAGGTAGGCAGGAGCAGGGACCGAGCAACGGGAGCTCACCCTGTCGCGGGGATTCGAACCGCCGACCTTCTAATCAGCAAGTCCTAGGCTCTGTGGTTTAACCCAGAGCACCACCTGCATCCCTAACTAGAGGTACCACTCTACAACAAATAAACAAGAAGGAGGGAGAGGAGGGAAAGTGGGAGGAAGATGCCTCCTGTTCCCAAGAAAGATCTTCTTTGGTTTCTGTGAGGCATAAATAAAAGGCCATGCCTTAGGACTCTTCTGGGTCAGTTAGAAAACATTCTGCTGGTGGTGGTGCTGTTGCATTCCCTGAGGAAGCAGGACCCAGTGAGTCTGTCAGCTACTATGGCAACCAAGCTCGAGCAAGAAAGAACAGGAATTGGAGGGGGGAGAGATAGCGGGGAGACGGCATGTTCTGGTTTGGAGGAATTGATATGCAGAGGTTGTTATCCGTCACCCTCCTCGATCATTAGAGCGCAAGGCGGCTGCAGGGGACATGTGGTTGAATGTCAGGGGGAAGTGGTGTGGGGAGAGAGGTGCAGCAATAATGAACTATCGAAGCTATGCAGAGATGTTTATCCATAATCAACGTGCTGGTGTGCTCTTGTTCACACATCACACACACACACACACACCCTTCTCTAACCATGCCATGATCATGCTGCAAAGGTATTTGACCACACACACCCCGAAACCACAAGAGCTACTACACCCCGAAGACACACACGCCATTCAGACATTTGTTACTGAGCTGGAAAGTGCTGCACCAACACGCACAAAACAACCCCTCTGCAGCACCACAAATCCAACTCAATGGTGTAACGTTGGAAAGTGTTGATCACTTCTTCTACCTGGGCAGTTGTCTTACCACAAGGGATCACATGGATGCCAAAATCCAGCATCGCCTGAGCTCTGCAAGTGTAGCTTTCTCCCGATTGAAGTGCAGAATGTTTGAGGACTAGAACATTTGTAGGGAAACCGAAATGCTTGTTTACAAAGCTATTGTACTACCAACCTTACTGTATGCCTGTGAAACATGGGCCACTTACAAACGCCATCTCCAACTCTTCAAAAGATTTTATCAATGGTGTCTCCGGAAAATGGTACATATCACGTGGGAAGACAGGCAAACTAATGCCTGTGTACTGGAAGAAGCAAAGATCACCAGCGTTGAAGCAACTTCGTTGGACTGGTGATGTTGTTTGGCTGCCTGATTATCGTCTTCCAAAGCAACTACTCTATTCCGAACATATGTCTCCACTGTGGAAGGATGTGTGGATCCAGAATTGGCCTCCACAGTCAATGTTAAGACCATGGTTCATGGAAGACAATCTTACTCGGCTACGAGTGATCCCCAAAGAAGAAGAAGAAGACCGAGCCAGAAGATCTTCACCCATGCTGTGCTGCTGCACACACATTTCATAGACCCATGTCATGTACACTGATTCATGCTTTGCCTTCTAAATAGGCATACAGCTAGCACACTGTCAGTGGTAAATGGTATCAGTTGCTGAGTTTCCTTGTGCTATCACAAGCCCCTCTTGTCCATCAGGGATCTTGAACTTCTTCAGTTAATTTCCATGAGGCTTATGTGAGAGAGCTCTCCAATGCAGCCTTGGTGTAGTTAAATATATGGGGTGTGGAGGGCGAGGCAGCATTCCGTTTGGCCATCCAATCCCACGTTTCAAAATGTCTTTGTCAGGTACTGCTATTGTCCCAGTGTGATGAGGCAAGCAGACAAAATCAGGTAATAACTGTTGCAATTCTCAGTGGCCTAAAGCAGGCATGCTTGTAGGTAGGATTTACAGACCCTTATAGGAGCTTTGAGTCAGAGGGTGGATGTTTGGGGAAGTGCAGGGCTGCTGCTCAAAACATCAGTTCTGTTCCCTCTTTTCCTTGGCAATACATTCTGGTGAAACAAAACCTAATGGGGTGCCATTGGACTCTGAGTTTCCTCATTCTAAGTCCACTTTGCTGACTCCCAGTTGTAAGAGCAATGTGGGCTTAGATTACTGGAATACTGTGTCATGTGTTTGTTTTACTAGGTGTTACTCAGGACAGAGGAGATGGAGTTGAGGTGCTATTGAGTTTGGTGGCCACCACCTTTCCTCCAAGGAGTCAAGATGACTTACATGGTTCTTTCCCTTCCCCATTTTATCCTCACAACAACTTTGTGAGGTAGGTCACTCTGATAAATTGTGACTGACCCAATGAGTTTCATGGCCAAGTGACAGAAGCCAGCCGTCACAAATGGCGCAGTTTAGCATAAAATAAAGACACAGTGAGACAGCAATATTTTCAGGATGGTATGAGCAGCTCCTTTCGAACTTCTCTCCTCTCCCGTCTCTTTTATTATCCTTTGTTCTCTCCTGTCGCATGGCCGTTTGCCAATGTCTCACATTACCTACATCCGGTCATGGCTTAAACCCACCCATCGCCATATAGGGTAATTACTGCCCAGAGGGGGAACATAACTCCATATAAGGCTATGCACTTAATACACTGCAAGGCACGGACATGCAGGTCAGCGAGGTCAGCGAGGCACCAGGTGGCGCTACAAGCCTTTGCCATGACTTCATGGCTCCCACAGCCAAGTTGGAATTTGAGCCCAGGTCTCCCAGCCAAAGCTGAGGAACTTGTGGTTCTCCAGATGTTGTTGGAGTACAACTTCCTTCAACCCTGATCATTTGGCCATATTGGCTGAGGCTGATGGGAGCTGGAATCCAACATCTGGAAGGCCACAGCTTTACCAGCCTTATCCTGGTAAAGCACTGTAATCTGGCCAGATGTTTTGAACTGCAATCCCTATCAGTCTCAACCAACATGACCGCATGCTGCTGGGAATGATGGAAGTTATAGTCCAGAGCAATCCAAAAGGTTGGTGAAGACTGCTCTCACCAATCTACTATACTGGCTCTCATTTTCAAGTTCCTTCAAGTGGATGACCTTCTGCTCGTGAAGTACTGCCGAAAACATTTTTGTTTGAGTAATGTGAGCAATCTCATTAAAGAAGTGTCGGAAGACCAGCGGATGTGTCATTCCACAGGCTTCAGGGATCTGGATTCCTGGTTATGTGAACAGGCTGTGGAATTGCTACCAAATGTTGTGTGATATGGGAGAAGGAGGCGTCAGTTAAGTGAAGATGTAATAGATAGATCTGATCTGTCATGGCTCTCCTCCAGGCAGTCTCAACAGAGCAGACTGCCAGCCACTTGCTGAAGCGCTCTGGTGGAGCCATGTGCTCCATACCAAAAGAGATGGTCTGACTTGTATGCCTCGTTTTGCTAAATCACTACCACCATCACCATGATCTAATTTAATTCCCAAAGCATTGTCTTGGAATTCAATACAGTGGTACCTCGGGTTACATACGCTTCAGGTTACATATGCTTCAGGTTACAGACTCCACTAACCCAGAAATAGTACCTCGGGTTAAGAACTTTGCTTCAGGATGAGAACAGAAATTGTGCAGCAGTGGCGTGGCGGCAGCGGGAGGCCCCATTAGCTAAAGTGGTGCTTCTGGTTAAGAACAGTTTCAGGTTAAGAAAGGACCTCTGGAACGAATTAAGTTCTTAACCCGAGGTACCACTGTAACTGCTCCTTTGTAAACAACAACCACAAATCCTTCCATTGCCTTTCCATAAATGGTCTGTTGTTTAGAGCTCCAGATTCATCTACAATACTGCATTCTGAGATAGCCATGGCTATAGAAAATCTGAAGGCAGGGAACTTCAGATTAATCTATACTGCATTTTGAGAGATAGAGACAGAGATATCTGATAGTGGGGATATTCAGATGAGGGAGAAAGAGGTTCTGATAGTGGTGGAAAAGGCAATCAAGAGCTGCAACCACCCCACCTTGTGAAGGGCCCCCAATGCAGGCCCGTGGAAGGGAAGAAGACGAAGGCTGAGGGGTAAAAGGAGAGCCACAGGTGAAGTGGATGGTTTAGTTGGTAAAATGTTGGACATGGCCCAAAGAGACCCAAGTTAAAGCTCCTACTCAACTATGAAACTCACAGGGTGACCATGGGTCAGCCAGAACCTCTCAGACTGACCTATCTCACAGGAATGCCATGAGGATAAAATGGTGGTGAACCATGGAGCTTCTTGGATGAAAGTTGGATTAAACAACAGAGGCAGGAGAGGGAAGAGAAGCAGCAGCAGTCTTTGAACCCAAGAGAGAGAGAAGCCTTCTCACTAGTGACAGTCTACCCCCATTTCATAACTGCCAACAGCCTGTCTACTCTTCATGAGCTATGTCAGTCATCTCAGGCCCTACAATTCACAGGTGCCACTGGTGAGTGAAACTACTATGATACTTTATTTGAAACAATTGAAAATTACAAGCATCTGAATGTGATTGTACTGGGTTGAAATCCATGTCCTGACAGCTCTAAGTCTGTTTGCCCTCCTTGGGCGGGTGGCTTTGCAGGTGGGACCCAGACCTCCCCTGTTAACCGGCCTATTGCATGCTGGATTGTCCTACTGCTGCCAGATTGGCCAATGGCAGCAGGAATTTAGGGGGTGTTCCCCTAGGGGCATTGCCAACTGATCAGTAGTGGCACTTTGCATTGTGCCCAGGGCAAGGATAAATGACCAGCCTGCAGGGCCTTTTGGCCTCTTCTGCACTGTGTCAGTTCTCCCACCCACTATCCCTTGTATTAGGGTTTTTGCCAATGGTACAACCTTGCTATGGACAAATGTCGATCACTGGATTTAGGGGCCGGGCAGGAATTTTTTCCGTCTGACAAATTGGCTCTGCCATTTGGGTTTTCGCCTACCTCATAGCAATTGTCACAACTTTGCAAGGTTGCAGGCCAAGTCTTGATTGGAGGGGAGATTGCAGCATCCACCCACCCCTCCACTGGTAAAGGTATCCTGTTAAAAGGATCCGGGAGGAGCGACTTCTGTCTGACACCCAGACAGGGGCTAGGGTCATACCACTCCTCCAGCATAGGTCATAGAACATCCCCGCCCTTCTGGCTTCACCCTTAGAAACACTCCCAGCAGATGGACGGGAGTGATGTTCACAGTTGCTTACCTCAATGCCTATGACCAAACCTTTCACATCTGTAACCAATAAAGTTGTGGCCTTATTTGATCCCAAAACCAATATGCCGTATGTTGTCTAGTTATTTGCACCTAAGGGAACAGGGTGATCATGGGACTTCACCAGGAACATCTGGACTGACCATTATTTGGTCAGCCTTGAACTTCTTAATTTTTGAAAACATTTTGGTTGTGGTGTGCTTCTGTGAAGGGGAACATCCCACAATCCAAAGATGGCAGGGTTTGACTGCTTAGCCTTGCCATCCATGCTGCCCATGGTGGCTCTGCTCTGCTGCCATAGTTGGAAGCGGTAATACTAGCTGCTAGAAACCACAGAAGGGGAGAGTGCTCCTGTGCTCAGGTGCTACTTGTGGGCTTGCCACAGGCAACTGGTTGGCCACTGTGAGAAGGCGATCTTGGACCAGATGGGCCATTGACTTGAGCCAGCAGACTCTTCTTAAGCCCTTTTGCAGGGAATATAAACTTGTAATCAATCTCAGTTTGAGAGAAAACAATACGAAATATAGTTGAAATCAAGGGCTCGCAATACACTAATACTCACAATATATGCCCAGACTGAATCATATCAACTTGCAAGCCATCTAATTTGACGTTTCAGTGGCATCATCACTAATGCTGGGGGCTCAGAAGATGAGCCCGCGGAAGGCCATGTGGAAGCCCATTTCTAGAGATTCAAGGTGATCGCTTTTTCTCCCGACACGGAAGACAAAGCTTCAGTTGCTAATTGTTTCTTAGACGAATGACACCATCAGCCTTCAAGGAATAATGTGCAGCATCTTGGCAGGCGGCCAATGCACAGGCAGCACTGTGCGCCGTGTCATAAGGCTGAAGCGAGCTCCGTATGAAAGGCATCCACATCCCCAAATGGTGGTCTCTCTCTCTCTCTCTCTGCTTCGACATGGAATCCACAGGCTGCCCATCCCCCACCATGCACCTCCTTGTGAACAAGAAGAGCAAAAAGACGTGAATTGCAAAAAACAACAACCCAGACCTCAAGTTCTTTTGAGCGGAACAGATGGCTTGGGGACAAAAAAGAAAAAGGAAAGGTAATTCAATCCACAAGTTTGTCAATGTTTTGTTTTCGGAGTGTGCTACCCAAAAAACCAACAAAAAAACTCCAAACCCAGATAAAATGGCCTGTCACAAACAGCCAGCCTCATCACCAGTGACCATGTTGAGCTGTCTTGTCTAATGATTCAGTCCTTTCGACTGCCAAATAGCTCCGAGAGAATCCCCTCTCTGAGCCAGATTGGACTGTCTTGCTGTAGTCCAGCTTCGTTTCTTCTCACACAAAGACACTGGGGGGGGGGTTGTAACCCACATATACTTGCAAGTTAAATTCCTGTCCCTGAGAATAGAGATATTCACAATTTCAATTAATATCAGGTGGCAACCAGGAAAACTCTCCAGTTTCTTTAAGGGTCCTTCCAGACTGGTTTTCAGTTGTTTGCTATTTTTGCAGGTGCACTCTGCAACATTTTGTTATTTTTTATTATTTATTTCATGTATAAAATTATATATGGTAGTTCTGGTAGCACAAGGATGGAAGACTGAAGAAACCCCAACTAAAGAATCATGGCAAGAAAAATTGATGGACTATGCAGAACTGGCAAAACTGACATACAAGCTACGGGACAAGGATAACTGTGACTTTAAAGATGAATGGGAACCCTTTACAAAATATCTGAAGACGCAACAAAGCGAACTGGACTCCTTGGCAGGTTTTGAATAAGCATTCACAAACTTTTTATTGATAATAATCAGCTAAATCTATACAACATTGTAACATGCAGAAAACAGCATTTTTAGAGAAACCAAAGACTGGAACTGAGAGAAGTCGGGGGTGGGGGTGGGTCGGTTTTTGTGTGGGAGGGGGGAGGGAGGAAAAATGGGGGGGAACAAGGATGATATGTTTTTTGGATAATATGTCTTGTTATAATTTTAAATAAAAATAATAATAACAGAAAAAAACATTATTATAAAATACAAAAAATAAAACAATAGTTAAAATACAATAAAGCACATTTAGAACCAGCATTAAAATAACCAATTGCCTTGATGGCAGACCAGTGACCAGCATTGTCTGCCCCCGGTTTTCAAAGGGCTGTCTGCCGGCAGAAACATAACAAGGTGGGAGCACATCTAACCTCGGTTGGGAGGGAATTTCAAAATCTGGGAGCATCACCATCAGCCATGTCTCTGATGTTGATGGCACCAAGAGAAGGTGCTTACCCAAAGAGCTTAACACCATACTAGGAGATTTGATATTTCAGGAAACCTGGACTCAAGCCTGATATGTCATTAATGCAGTAATGGTATGTTAGTAGTGGATTTATACTGGGGGATCCACATAACATTCTGCTTTATTATTTGTTCTGAGATGCTTCTCCAAGGGTACTGCATAACTGGCATCTGGAGGGACCCTCTTGCACTATATATCATTTATTTATTTTTTGGAAAATGGTTTAGGACTCCTGGGGAATTCCAGGTTGAAGCAGTGCACTTACTGGAAGGAAAAAGGTACACCCAGAAGAAGACTGAAGTCTAATAGTCAAGTCAGTGTAGGCAATGTCAGATCACAAGCAGTACAGCCTTTCAGGACCCTGGACAGGTCATGGCAGAGGAGGCTGACTACAACTCACCAAAAGACAGTCATTGTTTCAGCAGCATCTTGAAGCCTTATGAAGGCTGGCTGGTCTGGACCTGCTATTAACTCCACCACCTCTGAGGTGCTGTCATTTACTTAAAGGGCCGTTGCCCAATTCTGTAGCTGCTAGCCCCAACATCATGGGGACTACATGGAGGGGGAGGAAATGTCCTCTGAGGAGTCCCAAAAAATCATGTCCTCTGTCCTAGATGGTCCTGGAGCAGGAGATAATGAGGCTCCCTGCCCTTTCTAGTCTTTCTCTAAGTCATAGAAGGGACTGAGGCCACAGAACTTGATAACACCCTCCCCTTCCTTCCACCACCATTTGAAATGAATTAGTTGCATAGGTGAGACCCAGAACAGAAGGCATAAGAAGAGCTTGCTGGATCAGGCCAATGGCCCATCAAGTGCAGCATCCAGTTCTCACAGTGGTTGACTAGATGCACTCTCCCCTCCTGCAGTTTCCAGGAACTGATACTCAGAGGCACACTGCTTCTGGCAGTGGAAGCAGACCACTGGTAGACCTGTGCACAGAATTGGATCTCCTGCAAGCATGGGCAAGAGGGATTTGGTACTTTCACCCTAAAACAATGGGGAAGGTTATATCTGTAAACAAAAGAGTTTTCAGGTGGAAAGACACAGGTAGCTAGAGGTCTCACCACTCCCTCTCCCATCCCTATCCACCCTGTGTTTTAGAACTGTGCCCAAATGGCCTATTCAAATCTTCCGTCCTAATTATGGGAGAGAAACTTGGGAGATGAGGAACTATTTCACCAAGCTCTTCTAGAGAGAAGAAAATTTCTCCCACAACTTCTTGGGGGTAGAGCTCACCAGTGGCAGGGGCAGTAGCACACCTTCATTCCTCTTCTTTTCTTTTCTTTTTGCCTAAGGCATTTTGTTTGCTTGCTTAATGCCGAAATAGGCCTTTTGCTGTTGTTTCGCTGCTATTGCCAATGCTAGCAGCAGCACCACCACCAGCAGCACCTCTGTTGGCAGCCATTTTGAATCCTCTACAAAAATCCTGAGCCTAACATTGTTTTGAGGTATTCTGGGAGAAAAATGGCACCTACCACAAAAAGAAAAGGGGGAAAGGGGGGGAAGGGTGGAAGGGTGGAAAATATTCAGAGAAAATTATACAAAGTGCCCTTTTCTGTGAGGGTTGAGAGAAAGGGAAACTCTGGGAAATTATCTCCAAAAAAAACCCAACCATGTTTTGTGAGGAAATGTTGACTCTACTAGAGTTCTAAGGGGCCAGCTTTATCAACAGAGAGGGAATAAACCCACATCTTCCTTCCAGTCATATATTTTGAATTGGGCATTTGGGCCAGACCAAACCCATACACAACGCAGAGGTATGACAGGGGGAGGGGGCATGTGAGGCAATTTTTTTGCCTGTGCTGGACAGATCCAAATGAGTGGTGACACAGTAACAAACGGTGCCACACACAGAGCTTCTCTCCACCAGGCTTGTTCCCTGCTTCCCCCTTTAATAGTCTCCCAGCCCCCACAGCCGAACACAAGACTCGTTTTTCTACAAAGGAGCTGCAAAGCTCCGTTTCATCACCAAGAAAACGGCTGATGTGCCAGAAAGCCACCAATTAAAAAGTATGCAATGGATAAACAGCCTTTGTATTTCTCGGAGGGCTGGGGCAACCTGTTTACCCCCCTCGACTTCTCTCCTCAGATTCTGCTCTCTCTTTGGTCTCTCCACACCCCCCACCCTACCCCCAATGAAGAAAACCAAACATAAAAGTGTGAGGGGCGGGGGAAGAGAGTCGGATA
The DNA here is from genome assembly GCF_965113315.1 of Podarcis vaucheri. Taxonomy (NCBI): domain Eukaryota; kingdom Metazoa; phylum Chordata; class Lepidosauria; order Squamata; family Lacertidae; genus Podarcis; species Podarcis vaucheri. The sequence goes on along the minus strand of NC_138748.1, from coordinate 46,493,073 downwards.
CATGAAAGGGAATTTTTAAAAAGGAGTGATGGATAAAGAAGTAATTGACAATGGAGGCAGTGTGAGGAGGCAGAGGAGGGGGGCTCAGAGGGGGGCAGAGTGGAGAGTGGGATGGAGGAGAGGAAAAAGGCGAAGGTTGGTGTCAATATTTCATGAGGACTGAAGGAGCCAGAGCTGTGCTCCCCAGCAGTATTCAGCAGGTAATTACCAGCTGTCAGGGTGTTTGTTAAGAGTTCAGGACACAAACTTGGATCACCGGCCCAGACTGAGGGGGAAATATAGAGGGAGGGAAGAGCTCTAGGAGCACAAGCGGCCAGTAGGTGACGATGACAGGTGGCGATTGTTTGAGTGGGGATGAGTGGGAAAGGGAGCCATTCTCTTTCGGTGGAGGATCACAGTGGCCTAGAGGCGGCCAGCAGAGGGCACCCCAGTTCCCCAGAAAACAGGCTTGTTTGCTTCTCCCTCACAAGAGGGATAAATTCAGGGCTGGTAGCCAATTGCTGCACACATAGACACAGAAACCCGCTGCCAAATTTTCAGGGGGTTAGGTGTGTACCCAACAATAAGTGGGCCATGCCCTATTTCACAGAGGATAGTTCTCTATCTGCAAGGTCGCCTGTTCTGAGTTAAAGATAAAGAACTCGTGAGAAGGTTCTTGAAGAAGGGGCAGCACGTTGGACAGAAGAATGTGCAGTAACTCAGGCCATTGTGGCTCAAAGCTTTCCCTAGATTCATTTTTGTATTTATGGCATTTATTGATTGATTTTTATTTTACTGCCCTTCGTTCAAAGATCACAGGGTGATCTACCACATAAAAACACAATATGCACTAGGGCGAGATGTATGGCATTTTTGTCTACATAAAGTAACTGCTGGGTGGCATTCAACCACCTTTTGCTCAGAGCAGACCTATTGAAATTAGGGGCCTTTGCTTAGCCATGTTCATTCATTTCAGTGGTGCTACTCTGAGTAAAACTGGGTTGAACACCACCCCGTCTTAACTGGCATCTCTACATATAAATGAGCACTGTCCCAGGGGCACTGCCTTTCTAGAGGCCAGTCTAGCCAGGGGAATACGAATGTCTCTGGGAATCACAAGTGGGAGAAAGATATTGTGTTGAGATCCTGCTTCTCAGTGGCCACTGAGAGAAGAGGTTGCTGGTCCAGGTGGGCTTTGATCCAACAGGATCCTTCTTATGTCCTTTAGTTCGAGAGAAAATAGGTACATCTGTGTATTATCTTCTGCTTTGGTTTTTCTCCTGGCTGAAGGCTTCCCTCCTTGTGCAAATAGCAGCTGGGAGTGAGGATTTTCATTGGGACTAGCACAGGGGGGTTCAACTTCCCCTCTCCCTCTGTGGTCCCAACGCTGCTCCCCACCCCTGGCTGGCATTTACATTACCAAAAAATGCTCATTAATAACATAAATGCAATTAACATCACATCCAGTTGGTCCCTTAAAACTGAAACATTACAGTTAAGTGCATTCGCCATTTCCCACTATTCCTTACTTTGCTGGCATCAAAAGGACATTTGTCTTTGTCTTTTGGAGCCCCCCCCCCCCTCTCTCTCTCTCTCTCTCTCTCTCTCTCTCATATTGCTTGGAAGCTACATATTTATAAAAAGGTACACCATTTAACCCTCCAACCTCTCTATGGACATGGTGGCTGAAGGCCAAATCTGGATGTCTTTTTAGAAGAAGGATGCTTGGGCTTAGTCATAGCTATTGGACTTCATCTGGGAAATGTTGAGCTATTTTCCGCTGACTGCATGACAGTCCTCAAGAAGTCTCACAAAGGAAGAAAGAGAGAGCGAGATAATGGACAAGAACATATTCTCAGCTGTAGGCAAACATTTCTCCTAACACCACCAGTTCCTCTTGGGCCTTGTCTTAAAAGGAAACCTTGTACAGTATCTTTAAAAGATGCAGCTGGGAATTAAAATTAAAAGGCAGAACCCTGTATAAAGCAAAGGACAATAGACCGAACAGGTATCTTGGCTAAGATCCTGGACTGCTACAGCTGTCCTATTCCTGCTGGTTAGCAAATTGCATAACTTGATTGCAGTTCATTAATAGGAAGATACTTGATGTGCACTGATAGCTGCTGAGTCAAAGATTTCCTTCAGGGGTCTTGCATTTCTCTTAGGGAAGGTGGTCCAGAAAGAAGGGGGGTGGCTGGGAAGGAGGTGTGGCCTGGGGTGGCTTCCATGGGCTACATAGAGAGGCATGGAAGGCTGCATTTGACCCCCCAAGTCTGAGGTTCCCTCCCTCTGCCTTAGTATAATTATATAATGGGTGCTAGAATAGTGGGGCAGAAGGGAGGATGGAGAAAAGCATTGTTTTGGGTTTCAGGGTTTCAGGTCCACAAATGACAGCATTTTGGAGGTCCCAGGTCACAAGGTGGTTAGATCGGTAGCAACTAGGGCCAGGGCCTTTTCAATACTGGCCCCAACTTGGTGGAATGCTCTGTCACAAGAGACTAGGGCCCTGCGGGACTTGACATCTTTCCGCAGGGCCTGCAAGACAGAGCTGTTCTGCCTGGCCTTTGGTTTGGACTCAGTCTGACCCTTATGTTTCCCTCCCCTTATGGTTTTGATGAGGCTGCATTTTAAATTGCATTTTAACCTGTATTTTAATTTTCTTTTCTTTTCTTTTCCCCTATTATGGTTTTACTGTAATTTTACTGTTGTTAGCCACCCTGAGCCTGGCTCTGGCCGGGGAGGGGAGGAGTATAAATAAAATTTATTATTATTATTATTATTATTATTATTATTATTATTATTAAACCTCATTTTCTTTGACATTCAGCCACCCTGAAGAATTCCTCACAGAACAGTGAAACGGCAGCTTGATGGTGCATCGATTTGGCAGCCACACTGACAGGTGGTCACCTCATTTTCGCCCAGATATTTATGACTGTGAAGAATCGTCGTGGATAAATGTCCCTGCTGTGGATCCATTTGATAGGGAGAGGGAAGCCCTGAGCTGCCGTTTGGAGAGGCAGCGAGATCATCAGCAGAGCCCCACATGGGTCTTAATTAATGCTCACTCACCGTGCCCACAGCAGGCTATGACACAGTGGGGTCTAAATGGCTCCAGAATGCATGAAAAGAAATACAAAGACAGGCTGGAAGAGGAGAGGGGAAATAAAGGAAAGGAAAAAGAAAGAGAAGCCTGGGGAAACTGTTCCAAGCAACTTGAAGGGTCATTTCATATCAGATCCGGCCCTGCCATTGGGTAGAATGAGGGCATGGGGGAGAAATGCAATTCAGTTCACCTCTAAAGGCAAACTGAATTGACCTAATTTGCATTTTCCAAAGCAAGTTTGCAAATCTAAACATACCCATCTCTCAAATTTTGAAATACAGTTCTCCAGTCAAGTAATGCATACAAATACATATATTAGTGAAAATAGCACACAAAGATGTATTGTATTAAGGAAGATTGCTTTGCAAAAATGTGAATGATTAGGTGAAATTGCATACAAAGGTGTGCATATAAGGAGAAAATTGCACTAAAATTCAGGTGAATTCTCATTAGGACTTTTTAAAATAAAAAGCCACAAACTGAGGTGGAATGCAGACAACTTAACACTGAAAAAATGAGAAATGGAGAGAAACTGGAATTGGTAGATTCCCCATCCCTAACGAAAAGGGGTTTGTTGTTTGGGGAGCGATCCAAAACCAAGAAGATCCATAGTGATGAATAGAGTTAGGAATAGGTGGATCTTCAGGTGAGTTGGCTGAGGCTGGGGTTACCTAGAGCTCTGCAGGCTTAAGTTCTCAATCCTGGATAGCCAGAGCTACACAGGGTTAAGTCCTCCATCCTGACATTGGCTGACTAAAGGCCAGGGTAAGTCCGTTCAGTTTGGTCACACTTTACACCAGCCAGAAGGGTGGTACAATACCAAACAGTATTTTAAAGGATTGTTTTCCCAGTATACCTGAAGGAGCGTCTCCACCCCCATCGTTCAGCCCAGACATTGAAGCCCAGCTCTGGAGGCCTTCTGGTGGTTCCCTCACTGTGAAGTTGCAGGGAACCAAGTACAGGGTCTTCTTGGCAGTGGTGTCCACCCTGTGAAACATCCTCCAATCAGATGTCAAGGAAATAAACAGCTATCTGACTTTTAGAAGACAACTGAAAGCAGCCCTGTTTAGGGAAGTTTTAAATTTTTGTTCTTTTACCCAGTGAACTGCATGGCTGAGTGGGGCTTGTGAACCCTTGTCTCCCAGGTCCTAGTCCAGCCCTCTAACCCCAACACCACATTGGCTCTACACACTTTGTCTTGTATATTGGTCCATCCTTCACAGTGGGCTGTCCATTTGCTCTCAGTGAACTTCTACCAAGAAGCTGTTCATTATGCAACCTGGTCGCCTTTCCTTCTTCTTCTCCGATGCCCGTGCATTTCAGCCCAGATTGTTAGATTTGTCTCTGAGTAGGCGCAACATGCCATCGAGGTCATGGGTAAGAAAGGAAGCAATTCCAACCAATCCCTTGCCCTATTGGGCAACTCTGGTCTCGGGGAGTGACAGATACAGTAAGAGCGAGCCCTACCAACCTCCCAGGACACCACTGTGGGTTTCCAGAGGTCCCCTTACATTATGTTCAGCTGACCGACAAGGGCCATCCAGGACTGTGAGTCAGTTGATCCCGTAACATTTATTCCCTGCTCTGTTTGAAATGGAGGCTCCGGTCTTACTGCTAATGTGCAGAGCTGCCCAGAGGGTCTCTTGGGGAAAGTGGCCAAGCACATCTTATGTGGATAGATTCAATCAGACAATCCTTAAAGTACACACTTCAGGTGCCCTGCTCAAATAAATCTGAGGGTTGGGTTTTCTTTACATATTAATTAACTCAAGAGAGTTGTGCCGCTATGAAGAAGAGGAGGAGGAGGAGGAGTTTGGATTTGATATCCCGCTTTATCAATACCCTAAGGGGTCTCAAAGCGGCTAACATTCTCCTTTCCCTTCCTCCCCCACAACAAACACTCTGTGAGGTGAGTGGGGCTGAGAGACTTCAGAGAAGTGTGACTGGCCCAAGGTCATCCAGCAGCTGCATGTAGAGGAGCGGAGAGGCGAACCCGGTTCACCAGATTACGAGACTACCACTCTTAACCACTACACCACACTGGTTCTCAGTGAACTAGAATGGACATGTGTCCTGCTGTTCAGGTGGCAGGCCTCTATTTGAAGAGCCATCAGAGGACAGACCTCTATTTGAGATAGTCCACTGTTTGAAGGACTATTTGGTCTGCATCATGTTTAAAGATAAAGAGCTGCCAGAAAGGAGAGTGAAGGGGAGAGCTGGAAGCTGCCCACTCACAGTCAGCAGCACTGGACAGCAGACTGAGCAAGCACCCACCACATCATCTGGTACTGGTCCTCCTCACTTTGGTGGGATGCATTATATTTCCATTGAAATTAAAATACATGCCCCAGATTCAGTGTTCTCTGACCTCCAGGGCAAGGGCTGCTGCACTAGAGTAAGTCAAGAATAATGCTTGTGCAAGATGAAATCTAGTGCAGCAGTTACACTAGCAGAAGCTTGTTGTGCAACAGGTTGCACAGCAGGAGTTATTGGGGCTACAACAATCTGCTGTGCAATAGCCACAAGCAGCACCCTGCATCTTCTCTTGTTTAGGCCATTCTACTAGCAAGACTGCTAAGGGACTTTAACTTAGCATTGCACTGATTCCTCCCTTTATTTCTAAATGTGAATCTTCTTGTTGTTTAGTCATTTAGTCGTGTCCGACTCTTCGTGACCCCATGGACCAGAGCATGCCAGGCACTCCTGTCTTCCACTGCCTCCCGCAGTTTGGTCAAACTCATGCTGGTAGCTTCAAGAACACTGTCCAACCATCTCGTCCTCTGTCATCCCCTTCTCCTTGTGCCCTCCATCTCTCCCAACATCAGGGTCTTTTCCAGGGAGTCTTCTCTTCTCATGAGGTGACCAAAGTACTGGAGCCTCAGCTTCAGGATCTGTCCTTCCAGTGAGCACTCAGGGCTGATTTCCTTAAGAATGGAGAGGTTTGATCTTCTTGCAATCCATGGGACTTTCAAGAGTCTGCTCCAGCACCATAATTCAAAAGCATCAATTCTTCGGCAATCGGTCTTCTTTATGGTCCAGCTCTCACTTCCATACATCACTACTGGGAAAACCATAGCTTTGTTGGCAAGGTGAATAAAGAAATATGCAAATACTATGCCGACCTGTGGTCCTCGTAAGTGAATGCTATGCAAATCTGTCTCCTCTTTTTTGTGATTTGTTTCCTCTTTTTGTGATGATGCGTAAGTGGCCCCCCTAAACAGGATGGGAGAACAATTCTTATTTGTTTAGCTGTAACTATTTTATTATTTCTGTCCTACCTGTGGGAGCTTCCAGTGCAGATTATCAATTTCATAAGACCCAGTGTTCCCAGAGTCCGATGTCCCTGCATACACAGTCTGACCCACTGTGTAGCCTGCAAACTAGGAGGCCAAGCATTTTTACCCCCACCATATTTTTTTGGGGGGGGCATCCACCCAGCAATGTTCCCTACTGTCAGGGGAAGGAGGAGGCTGTGAGTGGAACTGAGCACAGCTTCAGGGCTTGACTCCTCCTGCTGCTGCTATGAAAGGCTGCTGAGCATGAGAGAGGAGGAGCCGCCAGCCACTGCGTTCAGCTCCGCCCCCTGTCTCCTCCTGAAATGCCACATGATGTCACACACCACACACGTGACATCACGCGTACAACCTGGCCCCCTCAATCTTCGGTGCAAGTTGGCGCCTCTGCTGCAAACTGTCCCCATATGAAGGGGTATCTCTTAGCAGTTAACTTAAGTAAAGATAATCAGTGTTTACTTGCTGTTCTGTGGGAATATTAAGGGGTGTCACATGTGCGTATCATGCACTTGAAGGCATCTGCAAAGCCTGTTCAAGTCATACCAACCCACATTTTACAGAGCTGCAGGCTGCAGACTGTCAAGATGGCAAGACTAGACTCACGAATGCTGTGAACGATACAGGCTTTCAGAACAGCAATTCTCAGTGACTTGGGAAGAGTCTCTAATGTACTTAGACAATCAGTGCTGGAAGAAGACTTCCTCAGACAGGGCTCTAGAAGGGAGGTCTGGGTGGTTCTGCTGGGTTCATACTCACTCCAGATTGCTTTCTTAGGATAAGGCTGACAGAAGCATCACCAGCTCCATCCAAGGGAAAGAATGAATTTGAAAAGCAGCCACAAAGTCAAACCATTCAATATCCATTCCCCAGTCAACACACTATGGAGAGTTGCTGCTTCCCCGTTTTTCAGATACAGTTTCTGCTTCAAATATATCACTGGCACAAACCAGCATGATACAGTTTTGTTCCCTAAGGATTATATGTGGGAATGAATGTAGAGGTGGGTGCTGCTCAGTTACTAGGTTGATATTCTTTGAATACATAAGGGTGTGACGTCCAGGGACCTGTCCCCTTTAGTCCTTCCTGTTTGGATTCAGTTCACATTTAAAGGCAAATCTACCTAATTCACACTTTTCAAAACAATTCGCAAACTGAAACACAGCTGTCCTTTGTCATTTGCCCATCTCAGATTTTGCAATGCGGTTCTCCAGCCAAGTATTGCATTTTTAAAAAGGTTTATATGGAGGGGAAGTGTTCCTAAAGGTGCACTTGTTAGTGAAAACAATGTACAAAAATGCATTCTCTTAGGGGAAATTGCTTTGCAAAAATTGTGCATATTAGGCAAAATGACATAGAGAAATGTGTTTTATTAGGAGAAATTCACACTAAAATGCTGGTGGATTTTCACGAAGGTTTAATTTTTTTAATAAAACTGATGGGGAAATGTGGAGAACTCAACTGAACACTAGAAAAATAAGAATCTGAAACTGACCAACTCAACTCTACTTCCAGGTCAATAGCACCGCATGTTCACACATCAGCATTTGGGTTTTAAACCTTATGTTGTGCTAAACTGTGACAGAAAGCCCTCCCAGAAAGGCACGATGAGGCTACACACAAAGCTGAGCCGCAGGCACATGTCACTTCAGCTTTGGGGGACATTGTCAAGGAATTCAGGCATCTGACTGGTAGCTGATGCTGGTCTGCAGACTGTCTAGGACCAGGGAGCATGTGAGCATGTAAAGAGGAGGGCATCAGCAATGCTTGAGGCTGAAGAAGAGAATGCCTAATGTTTACAGGGACATCATCCATAGCATTTTCACCATCTGCTCCTCTGCTATGCCAAAGGAGCACTCACTACCTGGCTGCACTGTCTAGAAAGAACTGGAGGGTTGTTTTTGCAAGTGGTTTAAAGAAGGGCTTATGTTCAAGACTATGCTGCTTGCTTGTTGTTGTTTTTTTTGGGGGGGGATGCTGTTAACAAGATCTGGGTCCCTTCTACACGGCTAGTCCCTGCTTTTCACAAACTCGTTTAAAAACTTTGCCTACAGGGCTATGGGTCATGCTGCAAAGCTCATTGCCCATGAGTCCCTTGGACACAGATGTGATCTATGATCTGATGCTGGTTTTGTGAGGATGTCCTATAGAAATTGTGTATCCATGCCTTGGCTGCGCCCTTGTGCAGCATGGCAAAGCACCAGTACAGACAATGGGAAATGATTTGACAGTGCATATGGAGAGAGAATCTTGAAAAAATTATGCAATTTCAAGAGGATCCATTAAGGGGATCTGGTGCGCATGCATGCCTGCTGGCCTGATCTCTCTCCCCCTGACACACGCAGAACCTTACTTTTCTCCACCACCCTCCTGGTCCCTGGTAATTCTGTTTTCCTCCCCTACCACACGGTCGGTTTCCCAAATCGCCCCCCTTTCCCTCCAACTCTCTTGCTTGTTCCACTTTCTGCTCAGTTGCTCAAGTGCTGACCTCAGCCTGGAATGGCACATAGGGCTGAATAGAGGAAGTGGGGAAGAGTGTTGCTTTTCCAACTTCCTTCTTCAGCTCTATGCAATTGTCAAAGGCAGGATAATGAACCTCAGCCCCTCATGACCAGGGTGAGGGGGTGAAGGCTCAGAGGCATTTCAGACTCCAAGGAAAATCTTCAAGGGCACCATGGTACCCATGGATGGCAGGCTGGCAACTTCAGGTATCCTGTAGTTTATAAGCTAAGAAGGCAGCTGAGAGAGGAACAAGCAGGCCTGTGCCTTGGTTTCCTGACCCAAAAGAAAAACATGGCTGCCTTGCATTTTCTCCCTTCTGTTTGATTGGAAACCAAAGCAGGAAACAGTGAGATGCTTTTTTAATTAATACAAGCTTTCTCTAGCTTACTGCCGTGGTCTCTTGCTGCCATCACCCCCTCTCGTGCTCTGCGCTCCTTCATCCCTCCCACCTTTCTGTTTTGCCTTTGCTCACCAACAGTTTAATTAAAATAATCCCAAGGGAAGCAATGCCTTCCACACCATTTTATATCTGAAGCCCCAAGCTGGGTGCATTCTGGTCAGCTTTGGGCCTACAGCTCAGCATCTGAAAATTACTTCTGTAACAATCAGGCAACAGAAGGGCGTTGTTCCTAAAAGAGTTTACCCCCCGGCTGAAATGAAATTGAATTGTTTCCTTCCTTCGGGAAAATGTCTCTCTTCTTGTTTTCGGGGGACATTTGACATGCAGATTTAGTGCCCATCCTGGCTGGTGGTTCTATGTAAGTACAAAAGCTCTCTATTTGGCTTCTCCCCCCTCCCCCCCTTTTCTCCTCCTTCCTCTTTGCCTGGAGAAGAGCATCTCTGCAGTTCCACCAACAAAAGCTGATTCAATAAAAGATATAATCTTAACCTACTCCAGGTACATTTTGCTCAGCTGGAGGATATAGGAGTCTATGATATTTCTGCTTGATTAGATTCCAGGTTTTCTCTTTTCTGAACACGTAAATGCAAAACTCCACCGTGTGACTGTATGATAATGTGAAAATGCATTTGCCTTCCGTTTTCTTCAGCACTGGGATCAGATAGTACATTTGCAATATAAGTTGGGGAGAACTGTGGTGCAGAGAAGAGGGGGAGCTGCTATCCAGCGCTTGCCTAAGAAAAAGTTGGGAAATTGTTCTCCACTAGCATTTCTTTATATCAGGGATGAGGAACTTGTGGTCCATTAGATGTCCTTGGACCACAACTCTCATCATCCTTGACCATGCTGGCTAGGGCTGATGGATGTTGGGGTGTGGAGGGTTACAGGTTCCCCATGCTTTCCATTCTAGTTTACTTGCATTTGCCCATGTGCCTTCCTTCTGACTTCTATGGCACCCTCATTTACTGACCTCACCTAAATTTGTCCCTACTCCTTTGCCCATACCCAACTTTATCTGCCATATTGCATTACACATGCAATATGCATTACACATAAGCAGTGTGTGAATATCTCTATGAGTTTGTTGGAGATTTTGCCCCTCACCTCTATATTTGCTTTGCAAAGACTTAATTTATTTATTGAAGCACTTAGGTCCTGCCCTTCTAGTACAAAGACACCACTGAGGATTGTGGTCAGTCATTAAAAAAAGAAAAGAAAGATCATTTAATCATTTTAAATATAATAAGATCAAAGCCTGGTCAGAATTTAAAAAACGGTATTCAGTAACTGGGGGGGGGGGGTGACAGTAAGGTGCAGGGCCAGGTGTTCATGAGGCAAGGTGTTTCACAATGCTGGTGCCACCACCAAGAAGGCCTTCCCACTTGTCCCACTCAGCCATGCTTCTACCCTAAGTGGGTCATGAAGGAGGGTTCTTCCTGAAAGTGCCTGGTGTGGTGGGGCAGCGCTATAGAGCTGCCTTCCTGACATTGACATCTCTGCAGTTCACCTGGACAGAGCAGGAAAGAGGTTGTGGCTGCACAGGCACACTGGAAAAGCCAATCTGCCTCAGGATTGGTGTAACATGATTCCATGGAGCCATCAATTTTTTGTAGTTGCATTTTGGGACTAACTGGAGGCAGGGGAACTCAGGTGTATGTCATTCTCACCAGGTCTGGCTTTCTTAGGAGTGCATGCAGTTGGTAAACCAGTATCAGCTGACCAATGGCCCTCCTGGCTGCAACTACCACCTGGCCAACCAGGTGTAAAGCTAAGTCCAGGAGGACCCCCCCCCCATAGACCTAACTCTTCAAAGGGAGTACTACAACACCCCATCAAAGACAGGTTAAATCACTATTCCCAAAGCCATCTGCTTCCCATCCTGGGACCATGTGCTGGCAAAGTGGTTGCTCTGACACTGAGCCATGGCATCTTCCCACATGGAACAACATCCCTGTCCCTTTCCAAATTCTGCCCAGTTTTTCTTTTGAGTGAATGAATGAATGAATGAACAATCTGGAAATCTCATTTAAATATACAATTTACAAGGGATTATAGGGGATGCAAACTTCACAGAAAAGCTAGATACATCAGAGTTGTACATAATCAAACAGAACCTATTCAAGGACTTAAAAGATGTTCCCCCAGATTTCCCTAGTAACATGAAGGAAGCCATTGAACCCAGGTGCCTTATTAAATTTCTAACCGGTAGGACCTGCAGCAGAAGACGGCAGTGTATCTTCATGCCGTAGCAGAAGGGCTCCTGGTCAGGCAGTCAGCCAGCAAGGAAAACTGGGACTCAGCGGCAAAGTACTCACCTGCCTTGCAGAAGATCCCAGGGTCAATTCATGGCATTGCCTGGTAAGAGTGCCAGAGACTCCTTGTCTGCAGCCTTGGAGAGCCACTGTCAGCCAATGAAGGCAATACTGAGCTAACTCAACATAAGGTACAGTAGTTTTCTATATTGCTCTTATACGGGGCTCAACCAGGCTAAAGTAACTCCCTCCACCTTTTCTGCTCTTCTTTTCTGAATGTCATTCAACATTCTGTGGCTCCCAGAGGTCTCTGAGCATGTTTATTTCTTAAAGGAAAGCTGCCAAACCCCTAGATCATCGACATCTGGTTTCTCTACTAAGGCAGGCAATGGTTGAAATTGAGCACATGGAAAGGAAACAGCATGCCTTTACATTTGTGTGGTGGCTTCAGATAATGGTTCTAGCAGCATTTAAAAGGGTAAAGGTATAGGGGCCCCTGACCATTAGGTCCAGTTGCGACCGATTCTGGGGTTGCGGCGCTCATCTTGCTTTATTGGCCGAGGGAGTCGGCGTACAGCTTCCGGGTCATGTGACCAGCATGACTAAGCCACTTCTGGCGAACCAGAGCAGCACACGGAAACACCGTTTATCTTCCCGCCGGAGTGGTACCTATTTATCTACTTGCACGTGCTTTCGAACTGCTAGGTTGGCAGGAGCAGGGACCGAGCAACGGGAGCTCACCCTGTCGCGGAGATTCAAACCGCTGACCTTCTGATCGGCAAGTCCTAGACTCTGTGGTTTAACCCACAGCGCCACCCACGTCCCGCCCTAACAGCATTTAGTAATTGTTAAATATGGAGGAAAGCTATCCAAGTGGGCTTTTCCTGGGGACCTTGGGTCTAGTCAAGTCCTATTCATTACTTCAATGGCCATTCTATTTGGGTAAAGCAGTAGACTTTGCACTTAACAAATTCAAAGAAGATACAATGCTGCAAACAGTTTGGGGGAGGAAAATGTCATTGAACATACTGCATAGCTGACCCAAATCTTCCATTCTTGGGCAAGGTGATTGAGCGGGTGGTTGCTGAACAACTCCAGGCACACCTGGAGGATGTGGACCATTTCAGGACCAATCAGGATTCAGGCCTCATCAAGGGACTGAAACTGCCTTGGTTGCACTGGTCGATGATCTCTGGCAGGCTAGGGGCAAAGGTGAAAGCTGTTTCCTAGTTCTGCTGGATCTCTCAGCAGCCTTTGATACCATCGACCATGACAACCTTTGGGACAGTCCAGAGGAGCTGGGAGCTGGGGGCACTGTCATACAGTGGTTTCGCTCCTTCCTCCTGGGCTGTGTCCAGAAAGTGGTGTTGGGTGATGAGTATTCAGATCCCTGGGCTCTCACTTGTGGGGTGCCTCAGGGCTCTGTCCTCTCCCCCAGTCTCAGAATCATTTTGGACTCACAACTGTCCATGGAGGCACAGGTCAACTCTGTGTTCAGGGCAGCTGTTTACCAGCTCCATCTGGTACACAGGCTGAGACCCTCCCTGCCTGAGGACTGTCTGGCCAGAGTGGTGCATGCTCTAGTTATCTCCCTCTTGGACTACTGCAATGTGCTCTTTGTGGGGCTACCTTTGAAGGTGACCTGGAAACTACAACTAATCCAGACTGCGGCAGCTAGACTGGGAGTGGCTGCCAAAATCATATAACACCTGTCCTAAAGGATCTTCACTGGCTCCCAGTACATTTCCAAGCACAATTCAGTGTTGGTGCTGACCTTTAAAGCCCAACGGCTTCGGCCCAGTATATCTAAAGGAGTGTCTCTACCCTCATTGCTCAACTGAGGTCCTCCTCTGAGGATCTTCTGCTGGTTACCTCACTGTGAGAAGCAAATTTACAGGAAACCAGCAGAGGGGATTCTCAGTAGTGGTGCCCTCCCTGTGGAACTATCTGGCTTTTAGAAGACATTGGAAGGCAACCCTGCTTAGGGAAGTTTTTAAGGATTTATGTTTTTATTATGTTTTTAGATATGTTGTAAGCCATCCAGAGTGGCTGGGAAACCCAGCCAGATGGGTGGGGTATAAATAAAATTATTAGTATTAGTATTAGTATTAGTATTAGTATTAGCATTTGCCCCGCCTCCCCCTCTTGTTTCTCCGTGGCTTCAAACCTGTTAGCACTCAACCACATGCATTTGCTATAAGAGGAAGTGATTAAAATGACATAGCACAACAATAAGGTGTAACATAAAATATTGCTGTGAAATAATGCAGATGAATGCCATATTAATGGTATAGTAAGCATAGATTTAGTTTGGCTAAGACGCTATTCAGGTGTTCTCTCAAGTGGCCACCTTGGAAGACTAATTGAGATCATCCAGTGTTATGAATGATGAACCTGGAAATCAGGTTTTTTTTGGACTGTGTACAACATCCTTTGTAAAAGGCCTAAAAAATACAGAATTATCTCAGGAAGCTTTGGGATTTGGCCTTGGCTACCCCTGCTCCAGAAGGTAGGACACAATTCATAAGGTTCAAACTATGGCAGAGGGATTTAGACTGAGCATGAGTAAGAAATTCCTGGTAATGTGAGCTTTTTGACAGTGGAAGAGACTGTCTCAGAATGTTTCTTTTGTCTGAAGTTTTTAAGCACAGACTGGATAGACACCTATCAGAGATGCTCCAGTAGCGGGTGTCCTTTATTGCTATGGGGGTTGGGTTGACCTTTCAAACCTGGAGAGTCCAGGGATTGAATCTGGGACCTTCTGCATACAAAACAGGTGCTCTTCTACTGAGCTACGGAATCTGTCAATTACAGTTTCTCCCAGGCTCTCATTTTTCCACTCTTACATTTAGTTCTCCACATTTCCACATCAGTTTGCAATTTTTATAAGGTCCTCGTGAATATTCAGCAGCAGTTTAGTGTTAATTTCTCCCGGTACATACAACTTCCCCATACATAATAATTTTCTGCATGATATTCTCACCAATACACGCAGTTATAGGCATATGTTACCCCAACATAGGCAGTTTTGTATATATTACTTGGGTGGAGAACTGCCTTGCAAAATTCAGAAAAGTTAAAATTCCTGTGTGTTTCGGTTTGTGCAATGTTTCAGAAAGTGCATATTTGGTATGTTTGCCTCTCAACGTGAACGGAATCCAATTTCTCCCTGGTCCCTACCTGAGAGTCTGCATGTTTTCCTACAGGGAAGTAATACCCACATCAGAATGCTTTTTTCTTTTGCAAAGATCTCCAAGAGCAGCATATGTCTGTCTAAATAGTCTGCCAAATAGCTGGAGTGCAGATGCAATGTTTCCAGCGTGTGCATGATCAGCCTGAAAGGGGACCAGATAAGCAAAGAGTGAGTGGCGGCAGGCAAAGGAAGAGGCAAGCAGAGGATCTTGTGGAGGGTTGCTTTGAAGGACACCTTCGGCACCACGTCTTCAGCAGCCCATGTGATCCCTCCCGGGATAGGACCTGGTGATAGGATAATACAGGCTGCCTTGTGCTGTAGCATCACTAAACACCGGCTGCAGTGATGAGAGGGGGCTGCCTTCTGGGTTTGCTCTCTGGAGAGAGCTATGGAAGGGCATTTTTGAACAGGGGAGACAGGAGGGCTGGTGGTGACTTTGAAAGCATCCTTGCTCTAGTTTAATCATTATTCCAAGAGGGAAACAGGTAGCAGAGGCAGCTGAATACTGAGCTAGTCACAGGAGTAGGGACTTTCCTTCTTTTGTTGTAAAAATACAGTACAACCAAAAAGACAGTTACAATGCAGTGCCTTCCTTCTTAGTAAAACACATCTGGAAGAATGCCTGTGGAAAACCTTTTCGGAATGAAAAATCTCACTGGGCAGCTATTAACTCACTTGTACATCTGCTTGCAAAATCTGTACGGAATTCTCATTCAGATATAACTTCCTCCACACATGTTAAACCAGCCAAAAGGCATTTGAACCAAATGGATAAACAATAGATGAGGAAATCTGTTGGTGGTTCAAGTTCTCAGATAAACCCCCAGATGTTGGGTTGATAATGACAGGAACAAAGAAAGCTCCCTTATACCGAATCCATTTAGCACAATACTGTCTACACCAAAGGGCAGTGAGCTCTTGCAAGTTTTCAGACAGGGTCCTTTCCTAGTTCTTCCTGGGGATGTTGAGGACTGAACCTGGAACCTTCTCCATGCAAAAGGAAATGTTCTACCACTCGGTCTACCACTCAGTCACTGAGCACGGACCTTTTCCTTTTCATAGGTGGTGAGGCTGTGGCAAGGGTCCACTCCCCCCAGCAGGGTTTTGGAATGAGGAATACTCCTAACACACAAGAAACTACACCTCTGAGTTCTTCCAATAAAACATTGAAAAATAGAGCCAGCAGGAGGTGAATCACTATTGACATATAATGAAGTCAAGCATTCGCTGCACTGTTTTTGCCCTGCCAAAATCCCCTGCAGTCTCGACTTTATCATGGAAACTTATTTATTTACTGTTATTATTACTATTTATATCCCTCCCTTCCTCCCAAAGGAGCCCAGGGAGGCAACTCTGTCATGCTTATTTTCACACCAGCCCTGTTACTTCATCTTAACAAAAGCTCCTTCAGTCCTTCATATTCTTCATTTCTTTTACTGTTCAGACGACTGCTGGACAAAAGTGTACATCCCAGACATTTTGTGCAATTTCAGAGGGAAGAGGGCCCCACAAGTTTGAATTAGAATAGAATCATAGAATCATAGAGTTGGAATAGACCACAAGGGCCATCGAGTCCAACCCCCTGCCAAGCAGGAAACACCATCAGAGCACTCCTGACATATGGTTGCCAAGCCTCTGCTTAAAGACCTCCAAAGTAGGAGACTCCACCACACTCCTTGGCAGCAAATTCCACTGTCGAACAGCTCTTACTGTCAGGAAGTTCTTCCTAATGTTTAGGTGGAATCTTCTTTCTTGTAGTTTGGATCCATTGCTCCGTGTCTGCTTCTCTGGAGCAGCAGAAAACAACCTTTCTCCCTCCTCTATGTGACATCCTTTTATATATTTGAACATGGCTATCATAAATTAATCTTTTTATTTGAGGGTGCGAGATTTAAGTACCTTCAGGTGAAGGTCTAAGTACCTTCAGGTGAGATGGGCTCATCTTTAAATCTCAGCAGGCCTATTATTTATTCATTTGTTGGTTGGTTGGTTCATTAAATTTGCATACTGCCCTATACCCATAGATCTCAGGGCGTTTCACAACACAAAATTACAATATACGAAGCACAAAATACATAATAAAAATATAATGAAAAATAAAAGCAATTAACAATGCTATTGTATACACACTAATTATCAATACACCCCCCTCAAAAGCCCCCTAAACAATAGTTCAGCCCACAAATACCAAAACCCAAATTTAAGAGTTTTAAAACCACCTCACCCTCTAAATAAAACAGCACACACCCAAGTTAAAACCCCATCCCCTGTTAAAACAATAATTTTCAGTGAGTTTTTCCTGTTCTTATGGTTGATTTCAACTCCTTTTATGATGTGTGTGATGTATCTGGTGTTCCTTGCTTGCAACACCACAAAGCCACTGTCTGACAACATGGAGCCAGATGGACTGATGGCTCTGACTGAGTGTGGGGCAGCTTCCTGTGTATACCAGCATCTTTCACTGAGTGCAGACTGATTTTTGACACACCATTGGAATCACAGTTTTGGAGCATTTGCAATAGTACTCAAGAAGCCAGCTGATGGTATATGCACTGTATTTTCATTAGAAAATGTATTTTACAAAGAATTAATTGTACTGGGGGAAAGAGAAAACCCATGTAATGTAATGTAATGTAACAGCTGCAAAATCTTGTGACTCCAATTAAGGTCACAGAAATGCTGAATCATTGCCTTCTCAATTTGTTTACTCCCTTTAAAAGTGAGCATGTAAGTGATAAGAGGGGTGAGATTGGAGGTTGGTTTTGCCACTGTTCTGCTACGCGTGGAAACTTCAGGCAGTCACTGTCCAGAAGAGCTGGTGAGGACAGACAAACTATAATTTATGGACTGCCATGAAGGAGTTTTGGAAACAAGAAGACCCTCTCTTGGGCTCAAGGGAGAGAACCACATCGTATTGGACTTCATATGTATAAATACTACTGCTTGTAATAGCTGCCATCTTGCAAGTTAAGAGTCATCTTCAAAGTCTTGTGTGTGGAATGCACTTCATCAGGAGGGCTTCGAGGGTGAAATCGCTGCATCACTTTTGCACGACTCAGAAAAATAGCTTCAATGTCTTTAAGCATAACTGATCTGCTTATGCATGCTATGAAGCTCTTCCAAAGCTTAATCCAACTTTCTGAAATTTAAATCCTGTAAGAACCTTGTTAATTTGGAAGTGAATTGAAGTGCCAGTTTTGAGTCCATTGGGTGGGATTCACCTGACCAGCCCCATCAGTGGAAGTCCTGCGCAAGGACTCCTGCTTGTACAACAGGACTTTCCTTCTTTGCCCCCCTGAAATTGGCTCAGAAGGGGTCGGGAGAAGCCCCAGAATACCAAAAGGCAGGAGAGGAAGGAGTCCCGTGTCGTCAGGCAAGCGGGAATGCTTGCGCATATAGAACAGCTGGAACAGTGTGACGCTAAATTCCACCCATTGTGTTTAACATGGCATTTGAGATTGATTTTGAGAGCTTTGAGATCAACTTTGTTATTGAGACAGTTTTAATTTGACTGTAATCCTGATCCATCTAACATTTTAACTGGTATTTCTTGCTACGCTATACATAGATATTTTTAGATTTCTAAGCTTCTCGGAGCATTGGTGGTCAGATGGGAGATAAAATAATTAATGTTGTGAAGATTAGAATTGGTTGCCTTTCTTCCTTGACAGAATTTTGAAATTGCCACAAAATTCTGCCCGCTCCCTATTATTACTCATATATATGACCTCAAAGACTGTTTCTTAGGAGTGAGTCCTGTTGAACTCAAATGGTCTTACTTCTGAGCACACATGCATAAGCTTGTAGTGTAAATCTTGCTTTTAAAAAATGTTCCTGTAGATAGATAGATGATAGATAGATAGATAGATAGATAGATAGATAGATGATAGATATTTTTCCTGCCACGGGTAAGGTATCGCCTAATGACAGAGGCAATATTTTAGAAATGACCCAGATGCAGATTTATGTAAACAACAAATTACAGGTGCCCCCTTTTCTGCTTACTACGATCATTTGGGAGCAGCAATACAGGATATAGCTATACTTGCAACATTCACAAACCTCAATATTGAAAGCAGTCTGTTTCTCTTGGCATCAACACAGGTGAGCCAAGCTTTCTCTGCTTCTTTGTCAAAACTCTCACATGCGGGTTTTTTGGGTTTTTTTGCAAAGCCAAACCAGGTTACTGGCTCTTCCCAAGTTCCAGCTGGCAGAAACGACAGTCTACATCTATACTGGAACAAACAGGCCCCAAAAGTAGAAGATAGAATAAGGCGAAGAAGAAACGATGACAACTCTACAGCAGTTTAAATGAAAAGCTGACAGTGTGTGCCAACTAGGGATGGGTGAATGTGTCTGCTTTAGTTTCTCTCCAGTTCTCATTTTTCAGGTGTTAAGTCTAAGACTCCACATTCCCCAATCAGTCTGGGCAACATTTCTTTTAAAAGTCCTTGGCATTTTAGTGTACATTTCTCCTAATATACTTTTTTTTTGTATGCTGTTTTGCCTAAAATACACTTTTTGGCAAGAAACTTTCCCCAGTATAATGCAGCTTTGTACGTTGTTTCCACAAATATATGCATTTTTATGCACACTTTACCCTGGCATATGTAATCTTATGCAAGTTACTTGGCTAGCGAACTGCATCGCACAATTCAGAGGAAGGCAAATTTCCAAAGATGGCTGTGTTTAGAGTCACATATTATTTCAGAAAGTGCCAATCAGGTAGATTCGTCTTTAAATGCAAACAACCAAATTTCTTCCACATCCATTGTGCCAACTCAGATTCCAATTTGCTTATTTAGTCATCAGACCGACACAAATCAAGGATTTAACTCTGGCAAAATTATTGCAATGCCCACCTCTCTTTCTCCCTCCTCTCTCTCTCTCTCTCTCTCTCTCTCTCTCTCTCTCTCTCCATTTTCTCAGCTTCATCTTAGCCAAACCTTGCTGCTAAGAGTTTGAAATTAGCTCTGCTATGGAAGAAGATTCCTCTTCTTTGCTAGTTTACCTTTCAGAAACCAGCCCTGAAACTCCACTAATGTTGCATGCAAGCATAAAAAACCAGAATGGAATAAAGAAAAAAACCCTTAAGCAAAAGTCAGTTCCAGAGTGCCCCATTCCCTTCTCTTCTTGAACTTAAAGCTTGTATGATTTCACAAGTGGCGTGATTTTTGCCACTGCCAACAGCAAGACAAATACAGTGGTACCTCAGGTTACAGACGCTTCAGGTTATAGACTCTGCTAAACCAGAAATGGTATCTCAGGTTAAGAACTTTGCTTCAGGAGGAGAACAGAAATTGTGCGGCAGCAGCGGGAGGCCCCATCAGCTAAAGTGGTACCTCAGGTTAAGAACAGTTTCAGGTTAAGAACGGACCTCAAGAATGAATTAAGTTCTTAACCTGAGGTACCGCTGTATCCCCCCCCCCATTTCATTGTGTGTTTGAAACTTTTTTTAAAAAAAGAGCCCAGTTTTTCAATATATTTATTTATTGTTTATTTTATAAAATGTATACTCTACCTGATTGTAAAACAAACAGACAAACAAACATTTGTTTACCAAAAAGGATGTTTGTCAAAATACCAAAATTAACAATAAACTAAGAACAGATCAAACTCACATCAACTTTCTAAATAGCTGGCTGGGTAAGGCTTGTCAGCAGGCAACAAAAAGAGGGCAGTGAAGTCGCCTGCTTGATTTCAATAGGCAGGGAGTTCCAAGGTGCAGGCGCACTGAACGATAAAGTTCTGACGAATGCAAAAGGGGTATTATGTGGCACTTGTAACAGTGCCAGTTCTGCCAGTCAAAGTGGTCAAGTGGGAATATATGCGGTAAGGCTATCTCATATGTAAACTGGTCCCAAATTGTTAAGGGACTGATGACTGTATACTAGGTAAAAAAAAAAAAGGTAAAGGAGCCCTGGATGGTTAAATCCAACCAAAGGTGACTATGGAGTTCCAGCACTCATCTTACTTTCAGGCTAAGGGAGCTGGTGTTTGTCCACAGACAGCTTTCCAGGTCATGTGGCCAGCAGGACTAAACCACTTCTGGTGCAACGGAAACTCTGACAGAAGCCAGAGTGCACGGAAATGCCATTTATCTTCCTGCTGCAGCAGTACCTATTTATCTACTTGCACTGGCATGCTTTCGAACTTCTAGGTTGGCAGGAGCTGGGACAGAGCAACAGGAGCCCGCCCCGTTGTGGGGATTTGAACTGCCAACCTTCAGATTGGTAAGCCCAAGAGGCTCAGTGGTTTAGACCACAGTGCCACCCACATCCCTACTATATACTAATAGTAACACCTTTATCGGAAGCTCTGCTGGGGATGATGGGGTCCTACCCTCCCCCAAAAAACTACAATTGCAAATAAATAACTAAAATTAAATTTAAAAATGCTGTTTGCGATACATCCCTGTCAGGTGCCATATCAGAATGTGGTAAGTGTAAAATCCACCACTTTACCCAAGTCATTAATTAGGATAATGAATGGGAGTCAAAGATCCCTGGAGAAACCCACTTGATAACTTTTCTCAGTCTGCAACAATTCCTTACCTGCTGATCAACCATTATTTTTAGCCACCAAACGAATGTAAAGGCAAGCACATTGATTTCCATGTGCTTTGTATGGCCCAGTTCCATAGATGATTTCAATCATTTCCTGCCAGGCTTGGCTCTGGTAATCTGTTTTCCATTTAGAAATAAGCTACTGAAACTTATTTCCAGCAGAGATATTTTGCATTCAGCACTTCCCCGTTCAGCTACTGGTTGCTTTGAACCAGTTGCTTTGAAGACGCATGGGCATTCTGGCATATTTTTCCAAGAGAAAAAATGGAAAGGCAACAGCCTTGACCTCCACCTTCACCTTTGTTCACGGGGATGGATGGCTCAGTCTCTTTCCAGTCTGTTTGCATTTATTTATTCGTAAGTCTGTTCCACCCCATTTCTTCATTAATTTGTGGGTGAGGTTTTTTCCTTAAATGGGCACAAAAAGTCTTGTTTAAATTCATATTTTAATGTATTTCCTCTTTAAGTATGCATTTCTAAATATTTTCTATCCTTAAACTATGCATTTCTATACCCACTGTGGGTTTTTTTTAGCCAAGAATTAAAACACAAAATTCAGAGAAGTGCAGAATCTTAAGTTTGAAGATCTGACTCTGAAGATCCGAGCTGCAGGCTTCTTTAGTTTTTTCACTTTGCGAGTGATTTCTGCCATTATAATCACTGACGTGATAAAAGTGCACTTACACAGAGGCATCCACACATCATTCCACTTTATTAGTTGTTCCCAATGTTCCAGCATCAATCCAGCAAATCCAGCAGCATCTGCTGTAGCTGTTGATGCCAGTCAGTTACTAATGTTGTTGGTGTCAATTACAACATGTCATTTCCATTCTCACTTAAACAAATAGGGCAGAATGACAATTGCATTTAAACAATTAAGTATGATGCCATTTTGCCACAGAGGACAGCAGGATGAATAGTGAGATGAACGGCATAGTTTTTGGTGGAAGGCGAACTGCAGTGGAATAGGAACAGTGCTTCTTGTGAAGAATACAGGTCACAACAGAAAACATCCCTATCTATGTGCAAAAAATTAATTCTTTGGGTACCCCTATACCAAGGGTCGGCAAGGTTTACCTCACCTGGGCTGGTTCACTCCAGCAGAGATCCCTCTGTCGGCTGGACTGCATGCACGCCCATGATTTCCAGCATCTACACAGACAAGATTTCCGGCCCCATGGAGGCGGGTCCCCGTGCTGCACTGCGCTGGTTTAGCACAGCGTGTGGGGACTTGCCGAGCAGGCAGCTCAGTTCGGGGGCAGCTCGTGGGCTGCTTAAACGACCCCCATGGACCTTAGGTTGCCTACCCCTGCCCTATACAGAAGACTTGCCTGAGCACAAAGTTGTGGGAATGTAGGGCCTTCCTCCCTCTTTGACCCCAAGGCCATCTGAGATGCTGGCACACTCATTCCATGTGTGCTGCAGCATGTGGAATTTCCACGCTGGTACCTGCCCTGGACCTTTGGCCATGGGCAAATAGGCCCTGTACTCAGGCACCGTGGGCTGATTCACTCCTCTTTATCACAAGGCTCTGGCTACCTCTTCCATTTCTCCTTGTAATTTTGATGAAAAAAGAACCTGAATGAAATAAGATTATTATTTTTTTAATATAAAAAACCCAACAAATAGGCAGAGTAATTTTTCTCAGTCAATGGAAAGCATGTGTTCTGGCTTTCATTCCTCCCTTCATTTTCTGGCTCTGCCTTCATCCCCCCCCCCCCCGCTCCCGCTTTTCTTTGTAATGAGGTCAGCAGCTGCTTCACAGCCACATTCATGTAAATCAGTCCCCAGAGCCCCTAAAAGATAAGAGGTGAAGAAGAGCACTTGTCCCTCCAGATGCTGGCAAGATCTCCAATTCTCCTGCCTATCTCCTCTGACATCATGCACAACCTTCTCCCACAGAGCAAGAGTGGAGAATTCTTCAAAGGCAAAAAACACAAATGGAGCCCTCCAAAAACCCTTTTTCCCTTTGGAAATGTGAAGGGGACAAGGCGAAGGACGGGGCCAGGCTGCCAGGCTGAAGGTGAGGATGATCAGCTTGGGGCAGCTAAAGTGGAAGACGCAATCACAAGCCAGCTGTGTCTTGTGAGTAGCCCATGCATGACATGTTAGCTGGCTGAAGAATGGTTCTGTTCCCTCTATTGGGGATGAGAAACTTGTAGCCCTTCACACAGCTCACCATCCTTGACTACTGGCTGTGCCAGCTAAGCCTGATGGGAGTTTGAGACCAACAACTGGAAGGCCACAGGCTATCCATCTCTACCATACATGGAGAAGCTACCCTGAGATTGTGCATCACGGTGTTCTGACTTCTCCATGTCGACGGGAGATAGGTCCTTGTTAGGTTTTCCCACCTTTCTGCTGGCATTCCTCCTGTATCATTAACAGCACCCTGACATATCGGCATGAATCGGGTGAAGCTCTTCTTTGCCACTTATCTCCACACCAGGAAAATTATTTTATTTGCTGATTTCTGTGTCAGGCAGGCTGCAGTTTTTGAAAAGAGGGTGACAGCCTTTTCTTCTGATGCTCAGAGGTCTTACCTTATAACAGGAGACACTACCTTCTCTGAACACCCAAATCCTAGCAATTTAATTTGCATAGTATGCAAATTAAAGATGCTAATTACACGAAGTTGTTGCAGTAAATCAGCACTTACTATTTGCATATATCCCAACTGCCACTGCATTCGTGCTCTTTCCTTGCAGAATGGAAGCCTTTCCCTGACTTTGTGTGGCTCGCTGTCCATCAACAGAGGGGAGAGAGGTTGACTGTGTACTCGTGCCCCAACTAAATTCGAATTAAATGTGCTAATGTTAATTCACAGGTATAGGTGCAAATTTAGAAATAATGACTGTAATATAAATGGAAATATAATACGCCTTGCTCGGTAGGGCAGATTGTGACCTGTGTGCCTGCTCAGTCCGCTACCAAGGTTCTGTAGGAACACTTTGGACCTGCAGGTGCTGCTGAACTACAACTCCCATTATCTGTGGCCATTGGCCATGCTTGCTAGGGCTGATGGGAGTTGTAGTTCAGCAACATTGGGTGAGCCAAAGGTTTCCTATCCCTGAGGTACTGCTATCTCCTGCTAGTCTTCTACTGCCCTGCCTCCTTTGTCTCAAAAGAGCCAATGTGGCATTGTTATGGGCAAATCACACTCATATATACTCTGCAGTCTCCCAGAATGCAGTATGTGAAATTCTGCTCTGGGACTCAGCTCAGGGACCTGATGTAGTCAATATTGTGCTCCCAGATGTTGTGGACTACATTTCCCATCAGCCCATTGACCACACTGCCTGGGACAGACGAGAGTTGCGGTCCACACCAGGAGAGCACCACATTTATGAACACTGGCTTACAGCCGCTGTGTCAGCTAGGTTTAAGTATACCCAGTGCTTTTTTTCTGGGGGGGATGCATACCCCTAAACATTTTGTGAATCTTTGTACTTTTGACCATTTACTGTATTCGTTTTTCCCAATTTGAACTATAAAATGGTGATTTTCTTGAGTCACAATGACAGTACCCCTAAACATTTTTTTTAAAAAAATAGCACTGAGTATACCCACTAAATAAAAAGGCTGTAGCTAAATTATACTAACCTCCCCCCAAAAAAACAACAACAACACAACCCTGGCATTACTTAAATAAAGTCTATCAAAATAGCATGCACACAAAATAGCATGCACACTTGCTGGATCATTTTAAAAACAACCCAAAAGTGTTTTTATTGCAGTTTTTGAACAATACAATTAAAGTAACATACAAAAAGGTGGGAAAGTCAAAGCGGGAAAGGTGATGGGTTAAGGTGTTTTGTCCATATAAACTGTTATTACAAAAATATACCAGACTGCTGACTAGAATGCCTAAGTCTGAAGAAATGTAGGCCAAATGGTCTTGTATTTCTTCTTTGTGCTCAGGCTGGTACATTGCCAGCTCAAATAAGGGCAGGGAGTGCAAATTGTTAATCCATTGCTGTATGGAAGGTGATGGCTTCTTCCAAAACTGAAGCATCGGGCATTTTGCTGACCCCAGTCCACGCTTGACCCATAATTCAAGGCCTGGAGGTAAATTCCAGATAGTGGGGATATAATTCAGAAAAACCTGCACATCTTTGAAATGGACTGTGGTTTCCAGGACTAAATTAATAATTTCCAAGACTTTGCCTCCAAAGGGATTTACAACAGCACTACTTCATGCGGCTAAGGGGCCCAATTTTTGCCCCACATCACCAATACCATAGCTACACAATAGTTGGGCAATTTTAAATACCTGACTAGCTGGCAACCCTCAGCACTCGCATCCCAAGTAGCCTACCAGCAGAGTCATTTAGTTTTAAGCTTTTACCTTTAGTTTTAACCTAAAAGATCCCCTGTTCTCATTTCAGAAACCCTGACTGTGGATCCCCAACTCAGCTACTGAGAGTGAGAATAAGGCTGTTATCATCTGGGAGTAAGTATCACTGAACGAACTACAACTCCCATCAGTCCTAGCAAACATGCTCAATGGCTAGGGATGATGGAAGCTGTAGTTTGCCATATCTAGTGGGCCAAAGGTTTCTGGTCTAATGGTAGGGCCAGCCCTGCCTAGTGTTATGGAGCATGTAGCAAGAAGGGTCACATCCCCACACCCTTTCCATGTCCCACCCTTATACTCTGCCCTCTATATCCCTGCCACAACCTGAACTGGATTTCTAAAAACTAAGGCATACTGGGGAAATTCAGCATAATCAGTGATTCCTCAAAGGCCCTACCAACTTTCTGTTAGTTAGCTTTATGAAAGAATCTAGTGGGTGAATTATTACGGGCAACACATAATAATAAGGAACATGTCAGAAAATAAAGTATGCATGCCCTTAGTACTGTCAGAACTATACATTCATTGATCTTTCAGATATAATTTGATGCAGGACTTAGAAGTTTGTAAATAAGAAAATAATTGGTTTGGTTTTTCATCACATCTCATCTATTAGTATGTGGCGCAGCTCAGACATTTACTGCGACAGCGAGAGTTTGGAGCCCTCCTCCCCTTCCATAGGAAGAAACTTAGGAAGCTGCCTTTTACCGAGTCAGATCAGGGCTCCATCTAGCTCAATATTGCCCGTTCTGACTGGCAGCTGCTCTGTGGGGTTTCGGGCAGGATGTTTTCTCCTAACTCGGGATGTTGGGGATTGAACCTGGGACCTTCTGCATGGAATGCAGATGCTTCACCACTGGTCCTTCTAATGGACCTTCCATGGTCCATAAGAAAACAAGAAGAGCCTGCTAGATCAGCTCAATGGCCCATCTAGTCCAGTGACCTGTTGTCACAGTGGCCACCCAGATAACCAATGGAAAACCCTCAAGCAGGGCTGAGCCCCAAAGCATCCTTCCCTCCTGAGGCGTCCAGCAATAGGCATTCAGAAGCACTATTGACCCTGACGATGTAGGCTGAATATCATAGCTAGTAGCCATTGAGAGCCTTGATCCTCCATGAATTTGTACAATCCTCTTTTAAAGCCATCCACGCTGGTGGCCATCACTGCCTCCTGAGGGAGCAAGTTCCTTTTTTTCAATGCTTTTTATTAAGTTTAGTCTTTTATTAATGAAACTGTGAATTAAAGATTGGAATAAGAAAACCTGTGGAAGGGAAGGAGGGAAGGCAACGGCTCTACGGAGCATAAAGTAGGATACAGGTAAAAAGACTTGATGTTTTTGGTTTGTTGGTGTTGGTGTATTTAAAATGAAAACTGTGGGAGCAAGTTCCAAAGTTCAACTATGCACTGCTTGACGATGTTCTTCCCTTTCCTGTCACAACATAGACAATGTGACGTGAGTACTCTAACAGTGCAGACATCCAGATGTCTGCAATTATTCCTCCTTATAAAAATGTGGGTGGTGGGGAATGGAGGGTGAGTTTGCTGAAATTAGGCATCCACATGCATACTGGAAGGCAAGGTGTCTGCCTTTCAGAAGTACTGTGTTCAGTGGGACTTAACTCAGAACAACTGCACATAATATGGTTGTGGCCTAAAATGTCTGAACCAGCCCTTGATCTCTGACCTTATCCAGATATATGTCACAGCTGGGAGGGGCGGAGTCTAACCATGTTAGTTTCAACTAAGTCTTAGGACTTGACACAAAGAGAAGCCCTTAGATATCGAATTTATGTATGCTACTACAGCAGCAAGAATGTTACTTGCCCCAAAACAGAAAGAAGCAGAAGCAAAAGGAAGAATGGATACAAAAGCTTATGCAATATGCAGAAATGGCAAAACTTACTGGAAGAATAAGAAATAAAGATAACAAACTTTTTATAAACGAATGGAAATGGTTTACAGATAAATTGTAAGCAGATAAAAACATTTGCAGGATTACTGTAATAACCTGCAGTTTTATAAGAGTATATATTTACAGTAGATAATTACCGTATTTTTTCGTGTATAACACGCCCCCATGTATAAGACGACCCCTATTTTTTGGGACCGCAACAAACATTGTGGGGGCGATTGCTCAAAGTTGTTGAGTTTTTTTGGGGGGAAGACTGCCTGGAGTTGTTGAGCTTTTTTGGGGGGGTCACCACCGCTAATCGTTCTACAGCCTGCATGGACACCTCACCGCAAAAGAAATTTGACCGCCCAATTGCCGCAGCCAAAGCAAATCATCAGCAGGTCTTGATGCAGCAACCAATCACATGAGCAATCACTGCTGCCAATCTCCTGATGGCTGCTGCCACAAATCGCCAGTCCCCCCTCTGCTACCTTTCCCCACTGAAAGAGGGGGAAGTCACATTTTGCAATGTTAAATGGATTGTAAAACTAATGATATGTATAAATTTGAAAAGTATTAAAAAAAACTTTTTAAAAATAGATTTTGAATTTAGCTTAGAGTCATTCAAGAGATAAACAGCAAAACTCCTTTAGAAAATGCTTTTGCATGAGCCCCATTGAAATGAATGAGATTTGCCAAGAGCACAAAAATGTGGGGGACTCTATCTATCTATCTATATCTATCTATCTAATCTGTCTATCTATCTACAGTGGTACCTTGGGTTACATACGCTTCAGGTTACATACACTTCAGGTTACAGACTCCGCTAACCCAGAAATAGTACCTCGGGTTAAGAACTTTGCTTCAGGATGAGAACAGAAATCTTGCTCCAGCGGCGCAGCGGCAGTAGGAGGCCCCATTAGCTAAAGTGGTGCTTCAGGTTAAGAACAGTTTCAGGTTAAGAATGGACCTACGGAACGAATTAAGAACTTAACCCGAGGTACCACTGTATCTATAAATCTATCTATCTATCATCTATCTATCTATCTATCTATCTATCTATCTATCTATCTATATCATCTATCTATCTATCATCTATCTATCATCTGTCTGTTTGTCACTTGCCTAGGGCAACCCAAGGCAACTTACAACCAAACAAATAAAGGTAAAGGTAAAGGTACCCCTGCCCGAACGGGCCAGTCTTGACAGACTCTGGGGTTTGTGCGCCCATCTCACATCTATTGGCTGGGGGCCAGCGCTGTCCGGAGACACTTCCGGGTCACGTGGCCAGCGTGACAACGCTGCTCTGGCGAGCCAGAGCCGCACACGGAACGCCGTTTACCTTCCCGCTGGTAAGCGGTACCTATTTATCTACTTGCCCCCGGGGGTGCTTTCGAACTGCTAGGTTGGCAGGCGCTGGGACCGAGCAGCGGGAGCGCACCCCGCCGCGGGGATTCGAACCGCCGACCTTTCGATCGGCAAGCCCTAGGCGCTGAGGCTTTAGCCCACAGCGCCACCCGCGTCCCAACCAAACAAATAGACAGACAATAAACTCCATATACATTAAAACCAAGAGCAAAGAAAAATACACTAAAAAACATCCAACCCACTTTTAACAGGCCACAGATAGTTAAAGGCCAAAGGAAATTTTTTGCATGGCACCTATAGATATGTAGTGAAGGCACTAGGAAAGCCTCCCTGGGGAGAGCATTCAGCAATTGAGGAGGCACTACATAAAAGGCCCAATCTCATGTTGCCACCTTCTGGACCTTTTGTGGAGGATGCACATGAAGAAGAGCCTCAGAATACCGTTCCCTTCTAATAGTTTCCAGGGCCGTTAATTAATGGGATTTCCAGGTTGAATACAGCTCCTGTAGAGTTCCTGGCCATTGGCAAAAGGCCCATGACTATCTCTTTCCTCCCCACTTCTAACCTCTTAGCATAGAAACACAATCTAGCCTGAAGTGTCAATACTATATTGGAATTGAATTGTTTTAACTCAAAGGACCAGAGACTACATGATTCCTAATTACAGCTGGAGAGTACAAGATATCTAATTAGAGAGCGATGTAAGACTTTATGTAGGTGGCGTGAGGTCTTTTGAAGTTTCATATTTATAGACAGTGACAAACACTGAGTTGTCACAGTCTCCCTCTGCCAGCAATTAGGAACCCAACAGCACACCCTAAAAACTCTAACGTTGTAGCACCTTTTCTCAGAAAGTTGGCTCATCTGCCATACTGTGAAATAGATAGTGTTTCTGCACAATCAGATGCTTGACTTTGGAGGGAGTTATCTGGCAGAGAATGAAACTGAGTGCCTTTCAGCACCAATCAAGAGGTAAAGAGAGCCCTGAATCTGCTACCCATTGAATTTAATGAACTTGACATTTCTGACATTCTGCCATAAGCCAAACGTCTCATTCTCTTGCAAGCGATGCAAACGACAAAGAATATTTCACAATAGAATCATGTCATGCAAAACACAAGAGGTAATACCACTTTCCTACTTTACATAAATATTATTTAAAGATATATTTTTTTAAAACATCAGAAGGGAAAGGAAGGGCCTTGAAGTTGCCCATCAACAGTTTGCACTTGACTGGTCCTGGTCACAGATGTCCCCGCTATGGAGAGATGTAATGTGCTTCTATTTAAATGACAGCAATCATTTCTAAATGTGCATCTAATCCTATAGTTTAGCACATTCAAATTTTATGCAAATCCATGCCCTCTTTTCATTGCCATGCATTTCCTCTTTTGTGGGTGTTTTGCTAGTGGCTACTCTAGAGAGGGTAGAAGAACTATTCATTCAATCACTCACTCACTCACTCACCCACCCACCCATTCGCTCATATTTATTTTATTATTTCAATCTCTTGTGTTTCCTTTTGGAGGGGAGTGATGTGTAAGTAGCCACCCTAATCTGGAGAACCATACCCAGTTTCAGCCACCATCATGTCTCTTTATCTCACTCTAGCATTACACATTAGCATTGTCAAGAGGCACAGAATGAGGCAATGCAGCTTGCAGCAAATATGTGGAGGTGATGGGGTCCTTCAGACAGTTCCATATGTGCCATGACAGGGGTCTTGCTGCCACTGCCTTGCCCCATCCCTGTCCCAGGAGGAGCTCCACCACTGCCCCAAGAGAATGCCACTGCCTTCACAATAAGATTCTCTCAGCTTCTCCTTTTTTCCAACTGTAAACCTAGTTCTCCACATTTCTACCACTATTAGTGTGTGGTTTTTAAAAATCTTCATGAAAATTCATCAGCATTTTAGTGTGAATTTCTTCAAAGAAAGACATTGGGGGAAGTAATGCATTTTGTATACTTTTTTAAAACTGATATATTCATTTCGATGCATGTGTTCCACTAAAATACAGGTTTTTGTAAACATTGCTTGGTTGGAGAACTGAACTGGAAAGTTCAGCTCTCATATTGTTCTCATTTTTGTTTTTATTTTGAAAGTGTGAATTGAATAGATTCACCTTTAAATGCAAACTGAATCAAATCTATTCACCATCCCTGCTTCTCTCTCTCTCTCTCTCTCTCTCTCTCTCTCTCTCTCTCCACACACACACACACGCACACAAGCTTCAGCTAGGGACAAAACCTCTGTGTACGCAACCTCAAACACTAGCTGTAGTTATGAGATAGGTAAGATCAACGTCCATGGAAATCTGTGGGCCTCTAGATATCATTGGACTCCCATCAGCTTCAGACAGTATGGTCAGAAATGATGGGGAATGTAGTCTAGCAACATCTTAAGAACCACAGGTTCCCCATCATTGATCTATGGATTACATGCTAATTGGGAAGTCAAGATAGACGCAAAGTCCTAGAATGGCAGAGATGACACATATATCAGATAAGAAAGAGATAGGGAGAAGATTACGAGAAGGAGAAGGCAATGAGAAGGAAAGTAAGCCCAATACAAGAAAGGGAAAGGGAAAGGGAAAGAATGATTAGGAATCAGGCATCACTAGGTTGCAATCTGTATTGTCAATCATGGTTCCCCTAAAAGAATCCTGGGACTTGTAGTTTGGTGAGGGTGCGGAGAAGCGTCATCCCACAGCCCCATCACAGAGCTACAGTTCATGGAGAAAACTATTAAACCAGTTTAATTTATGGTATCGGCTGAGAGCTGTGAGGGCGGATGCCGTGAAAAAGAGAAGCGGTCAAGAAGACAGGGTGGAAAAGAAAGCTGGAGGGATGAAGAATGCAAAGGCGAGAGGCCAAGGTCAAGAGTAAGGGATTGGTGTCATTGCTGAAAACCGTGTGGCTGCAATATAAATGGAAATTCCACCCGACTCAGATCGATGTGGTCCCGGGAGAGGGAGCGGGGAGGTGAAGGAGCAAACGCAACCAGGGTGGACTGTCTCATCCCTCAGCTTGCGATCATTGCCCCATTTGATTAGCTCAACCTGCCTGTGACAAGTCATATCCATTAAGAGGATGAGAGCCGACTGGCTGATTATGCCTTGAGGAGGGGGCAGGTTTGATGCTTTGCCTGATCGCTTCATCATTCTGTTGACAGCCAAGAGAATGCAGGCAACTTTTTTTTTTTTTTTTTGCAGGGCTCGACTTTTCCTTCTTCCTTCTTCCCTCTCTTTATCTGGCAGTATCCTGGTTGCCATGGTGATCTAGATTAAACGCCCCACTCCTCCCCACCCCACCCTGCAATTGCTGCTTTGCACAGGGTTTTTTTTATTATTATGTTGTGATGGCATTTCTAAATAAGGCCCTGGGGACCCGTGAGACATGCTAATGGGCCCTGGAGTCCCATTAATGCACACAGGAGCCTCCTAATAATATGATTGTGCCTTCTGAATTAAATCCCAGCGGAGAAGATGAGGCCTGTTCTGCTCATTGCTCATGGCATACACAAATAATGGCTGCTTAAAGGACCAGCCAATGCTTATTGCGCTATGAAAAAAGAGGCTCCATTCAACTGCCACGGAATTCAGGGAAGTGGGATTATATTGATTTGTAGCAGCCCTCTGGTTAATTGTACAGTGGTACCTCAGATTAAGGAAATCAGCCCTGAGTGCTCACTGGAAGGACAGATTGTGAAGCTGAGGCTCCAATACTTTGGCCACCTCATGAGAAGAGAAGACTCCCTGGAAAAGACCCTGATGTTGGGAAAGATGGAGGGCACAAGAAGAAGGGGACAACAGAGGACGAGATGGTTGGACAGTGTTCTCGAAGCTACCAGCATGAGTTTGACCAAACTGTGGGAGGCAGTGGAAGACAGAAGTGCCTGGCGGGCTCTGGTCCATGGGGTCATGAAGAGTCGGACACGACTAAACAACTAAACAACAAGAACAACAACAACACCTCAGGTTAAGTGCTGAGGTCTGTACTTAACCTGAAACTGTTCTTAACGTGAAGCACCACTTTAGCTAATGGGGCCTCCTGCTGCCGCCGCACTGCCAGAGCACGATTTCTGTTCTCATCCTGAAGCAAAGCTCTTAACCTGAAGCACTATTTCTGGGTTAGCGGAGTCTGTAACCTGAAGCATATGTAACCTGAGGTACCACTGTAATTCACTGGTGAAAGGTTAGATTGGCATCCTGCAGTCAATGGGAAATGAGCTCTATGGAGCTTCCAAATGTTTTCCCACCCCACTGTAGGGATAGGGAGTCTGTCTCTTCCTCCAGATGTGTTGGACTCCATCTCTCCTCATTGCCAGCCAGCATGGCCTACAGTCAGCGATGATGGGAGCTACAGCTTAACTTCCAACACAACGTGGCGCAAATCTGGGACACCATCTTCTGGGTCTGCGCTAGATCACAGCCCCCACAAAAAGCACTTCTGCGAGGCATAGCTCCCCAAAATGAATGTTTCTGAGTGCCATGGCTGGGAAAAAATGCAGCCTGAAATTGTGCAAGACTGTGGCGGCCATTTCGGCTGCTGTCCTCTCGTGAGAAAAAATTGGGTGTCCCTTCTTCTTCAGGGCAGATGACAGGTATGCTATTCTCCAGCACCACATGCAGAGCCACAGGTTCCCTATCTCTGCTCTACTGAATCCACACATTCAAAGAGGAGTCTAAGATCTCCCAACAGGTTGATTGACAGGGGGAATGGGATGGGACAGAGTCCTGTGGTTATAGGACTAGACCATGAGACAAGAAATGGTGATGAGGGTTCCACTTTTTAACCTGTTGAAATGTTGGCATTGTGGGGCTTTGCCAAATTATTATTTATGAATCACTTCCTATGAAGCATCTCACAGTGAAGAAGAGTCTCCCACAGGCACCCCAAAAGACAATAAAGAGGACACCTTTCTGATCATGTGATGGAAGGGCATTCCAAAGGGTACGTGTCACCACCATAAAGGCTCAATTCCAACATTGTGGAGAATAGCCCTCCCAATAAGAGAGTATTTGCAGGATGGCCTCTCCTGCAGAGTTCGCTGATTGGTTTGGGTATATGAGAGATGAGATGATCTTTTAGTAGGACACCAGATGGCTGGTTGAAGCCACTGTACAATAATGGGCATCTAGTAAAATTATTTTGATTAAAACATGTAGCTGGAAAATTGGTCACTAATGCCTAATATTCATCGTAGAACCTTATTTTCTTGCACAGCAATTTCAGGGCTGAAAATAGGTATGACAAGAAGAACACCATGCTTTATACAGCTCTGCAAAACAGCTCACCTCCATTAGGATAAAGCTCTTAGAAAACAGCCAACAGGGCTGGCTGAAGTTTGCCTAAACACCCAATTCTGCTCTCCTGCAGTGAAAATGAAAGAAATATAGACTAAAGCTTCCATTTATCATGGACAAGCTCTGGAAATATGAAAGCCTCATTTTTAAAAAGCGTGATATTCTGTTATTTGTGAAACACATTCAGGCTAATCAGCTGTTTTTAATTTAATTGAAATTGATACTCTACCACACACAATTTTTAAAATTTAAAAAACCTAGCTTGTCAATAAATATGTCCCAAATGTAAGCAGTCTTTGAAGCAATAACTTTCAGACCAAACATTTTCAAGTTCATCTGGTCTTTGAAATCAGCTCAGTCCAATAAAGACTGTCAAACATGTTTTGACTCCCGACTTCATCAGCAACATAAATTCATTGTTTTCAGCACAGATCCATGGAGATCTTTTCAAACCACTGGAAATATAGCAACTTAATCAAGGCTTTACAATTCTGGAACCTCCAGGCTAAAAGTATAAGGAATCTCATCAATCTAGTGGGGCCAAAATCCAATGTTTCAATATTACAAAAGACCTGGTGCAGCATGATTTCATAAAAAATTATGAGCAGAAAGCAAGTGTGTGTGTGTGTGTGTGTGTGTGTGTGTGTGTGTGTGTGTGTTTATCTACACAAGCATGCAAGCACATACACAGCCAGGACTTCAGAGCTAATAGGGAAGACTATTGCATATGGAATGTGAAGGGTGGCAAGTCTCTGAATGAAGGCATCAAAAGCTTCTGTGTTTGTTATTTATATATGTGTTTCTAAGCAAATTTGATCTCACCTCTCTATACAGAAAATGGGACCTAACACATCTTGCAAAATGCATAATATCAGAAAAGTACCATTTAAAAAGAAATCAACTAAGCCACACGTTCTAAACATCAGGAATGATAAATGATATATCATAAATCAAAGCTTAGAATTAAATCACAAGTGCCTGTTTATACAAAACAGCAACAGCATCCAAACAGACCATTTTTACCCATTTTCTAAACGCAGATACTGCAGGAGGTGTTGTGTGCGAAGAGGGAAGGTTAGAGCACATAGGGAGGATTAACCCTTACCTTACCACCTGCACCCTTTGAAAAGACCCCCATGTGGCAATTAGGAAGAAGCTTCCATTGGTACTAATGGAGAGAAAGGGCAAGAAGGGGAAGCCTCAGGCTGGGGGGGGCCAATGTCCTGTGGGCCATCTCTGGCCTATAAGCTAAAGGTTCCCCACTCCTGAGATGCAGTCGTGCTTTGACAGGCCTTCTTAAGAAAGGAATTCTTAATTTACGATGGGAACCAAAATCCTCATTCTTTGTTGCAGCAGATTCTTCTTCTTCTGCAGACAGAACCCAGTGTATGGGTTTGCATCTATGGGAGGAGGAGCTCAAGCCATATAAAGGTGTGTTATCCTATTCATCAAGACACCTATATGCTTGGAAGAGCTTTACCTGCTCTATCTATGACCACCATTACATAGAGACAGGAGTCCTGTCAGGGGGAAAGTGGCAACAGTAATGCAAACCAACAGAATCAACTCTCCTGCTCCCTGGGAAAGGAATTCCTGGATGCTCTATCATTTGGAGGTCAAATTACTTGGAGGTTGATGAGGAGGGATCAGCTACCGGGAGAAATCACTACTAGGTTTGCCCAAGGGCAAGCTCCCACCCTTGTTTTATGCAAGTCCGTTGCAGGTGGGAGCACCATTTGCAGTGAACTTGCGTCTGCTCCATTCTGCCTTGACTTTACCCACAAATGGTTATTGGAGCTGGATTTTGTCATCCACACAATAAAAGGAAATGTGAACCTTTAATTAATGCAATGTTGATCAGCCTTATCTAGGAAGGAGTCACGAGGAAAGGGCGGAGGAATGAACACATTACATCCAAATCCAGGCTATGTCTCCCTTTCAGTAGCGCAGTCTCATGAAAAGACCTGGGGTCTGGGTGGGGCCAGGAAGAATGCAGCAAGAGCAGGAAACTCTGGACTGTGGGGTTTCTCCCACCTTGCTGAGGTCACCTGATGTCAGCCACACACACACACACACCGCTGCAGCTGTGGCTTCTTCCTGGGTAAGGCTGGAACCAGTTGTGATACATTATGCTGCCACCACTGGGACATCTGGTCCTTGGGCTGAAGACCAGTAGCAGATACCAAGGAAGATAAGGGGGCCATAGCAAGAGGAGCCACTTCTGCCAATAAAACACCCCTTTTCTCCTCCTCAGTATCACATTAGAACAATTCTTCCTGAGCCTGTATTGTCTGCATCTGTCATATATTTGCAGATGGTTATCTCATGTCCTCTTAGTCACTACTTAGCAGAGCTAAATATACTTCTTCTTACACTTCCCTCATAGATCAGTCTTTTTCATGCCAGGCTTTCTTTGACTTTGTTTCTGTTCCCTGACTTTCCTCTCACTTGGCTCTGGAATTCTGGTAAAGCAATGGGATTTTTATTTTTTATAAAAAAAGATTATCTAGAAAAGGCTGTAGTGGCCCAACTTTGCCACCCTGCTGTCTGGGGAACGGCCTTAACTCAGCAGTTTGTCACCTTTTTTATATATGTATAGAAAGAAGGCCCCCAAGATATTACACGAAAAAACAGAAAGTTCATTTTCTCTGGGGCGCTTGGAAGGCATGTCAGAGTGCTTTAGATGTATGGCATGGGCATGACTGAAGAGAAGAAAAAAAGTGTTATATTAGCACAGCTTGGAAGCATGCACCCAAGACACAATGTAGAATTGTCAAGTACACAAAACCACCAGAAGCACACACTTCAGTACAATATGTAGTAAATAAAACATGCAAGCATGGATCACCCCACAGATACAACAAAAATGTATAACAAAAGAAGAAGAAGGAATGCGAACATGGTGGCAACCCCCATGAGATTGCTGAAGGTGTGCAAGTGTGCCCATATTGCACACAGAACTGGGCAGGCCTAGTCCCTTCTTTCATAGCCAGGGATGGCGCTTTTTGTTGATGTGCAAACAAACTGCTGGTATACAGATAAGTGTACAGCAGGGGAAAGACTTGCAGCTG
Organism: Podarcis vaucheri; assembly: GCF_965113315.1. Lineage (NCBI taxonomy): Eukaryota > Metazoa > Chordata > Lepidosauria > Squamata > Lacertidae > Podarcis > Podarcis vaucheri. The sequence goes on along the minus strand of NC_138748.1, from coordinate 46,455,791 downwards.
TTATTCCAGTCCCCTTATGCATGCTTAATGATGTTTAATTGCAATTTTTTGAATTATGCAAACAAAACTACATTCAAGCAAAAACTAAACGGAGTGTGTTCAGACAGGGAACACTCAGATAAGGAAAAGACGAGCTGAGGCATTTTGACCATGTAGATTGTGCTTTGTGTGTGGAGCGGGCTGTTGGTGTGAACTAATGCACTAATTAATAGAATAGAAGCATATGATTTCTAGAAACAAACCTATGTCCTGGAAGACTAGACCAATGAACTTAGCATGGCACAAAGTCATCGGGGTATTATTTTTTAACCAATTGAGGAAATGGATATATACACAAACACAGCAAGTGTTACATAATGAGCAAATGTTGGATCATAAGGGAATAGGATCTGTTCCCTAAGTCACTGGAATAGCCTTAGATAAATCACTAAAACAGTATTTAGGAAATCCTATGCACATCCTGTGAACATAAATGTGGAAGGAGAGTAGGATTATGGTGGCAAGCTTCCCACCACGACCTAAGTGTGTTCATAGAGCGTGTTCATAAACCTTGGAACTCACTCCCACAAGAGGCAGTGATGGCTACAAAAATTGATAACTTTATATGCATGAAGAATAAGGCTATCAATGTAATGGGACGGGGCGTGCTGTGGTCTAAACCACTGAGCCTCTTGGGCTTGCTGGTCAGAAGGTCGATGGTTTGAATCCCCATGATGGGGTGAGCTCCCATTGCTCTGTCCCAGCTCCTGCCAACCTATCAGTTTGAAAGCAAAACAGTGCAAGTAGACAAATAGGTACCACTGTGGCAGGAAGATAAACGTCATTTCTGAGTGCTCTGGTTTCTGTCACGGTGTTCCGTTGCACCAGAAGCAGTTTAGTCATGCTGGCCACATGACCTGGAAAGCTGTCTGTGGACAAACGCCAGCTCCCTCGGCCTGAAAGCGAGATGAGCGCCACACCCATAGTCGCCTTTAACTGAACTTATCTGTCCAGGGGTCCGTTACCTTTTTACCTTACTAGCTAAGATGGTTATGCTCAGTCTCAAGAGTGGGAGGCAGCAATGTTAGGATCGTCCTACTCGTGTGTAGGACCCTGACAGAGACACATGCCTGACTGGCATGTTCTCTCCCTCCTGGTTGGTCGTTCGGGAGCTTCAAAAGCTTTCTCCAGCCCGAACATCACAATGACTGATACCAAAAGGCATTAGCACGCTTAGGGATCCTGCAGAATATTTGCAGTTCGCATAACAGACTCAGTAGCTCAGCATTTTGACTAATCTACTTTATTTACATATAATACACTCAGATCATTCTGACGTAACTCCTTCCTCTTTCACATCAGATCTTTCAGGCTCTTCTTATGTTCTCACCTCAACCAGCTCACATATATTTTGCATGTCCAAAGGGACCTATATGGATGGTTGAGCACCACAATCCTGCCCCTGCCCATGTGCATACTCTGTTCACATGTTGAATCAAAATAGTGTTTCTTCCTCAGCCTCCATTTCCCATCAGCATGAAATTATGATGACTTGTAGAGTCATTATCACATGCAGAGCTACGATCATATTATGGGAGAGAGCTATGGCAGATGTACTGCATGTACCCTGGGGTTCAGTTCCTGGCATTTGCATTTATAAGTGTCTCTGATATCAGATTCTGGGAACCAGAAGCACCTGTCTAGATGGTCCTGAGTTCGATGGGTCCCAAAACAGAGCCTTTAGCCTCAGAGACATCTCTGAAGGAACAGCAGCCAACTCTTGCATTGGGCTCACATCACCTCTGGGCTGCCAAGCGCTGTCTACAGCGTCACCTTGAATCTGCTTGTTGCGTAAAATGAATGAATGACACAAGACACTTTTTTTTTTGAAGAATTTGAGTTGCTAACCCTTAGCTCCACTGAAAGGAAATGGTGAGGTGAAAGCAAGTCAATTGCGGAGAAGAATGACAAGAAATTCAACTGGCATTCCTGCTGTCAGCTTTTGGCACCTGTACACTGTCCTATTGAAATCCATTTGATGCCAGCTTTAGTGGGAGCTGAAGGAGGCCCCTCATTAAGAAACCAGCTTAGGAAAGGGCTGACAGAGTTAGGCTCTGGGAACACTCAGAGCTGAGTGAGGCAGGAGACAGGCTGCCAAGGGATCAGTTTCGTTAAGGGTAATATCAACAAAAAGTCCTTGCTGAGTTGCCATGCCACGTGTATGTCAGAGAGCAGCCTGTGTATCCAAGACAGAACTGACAGGGAGCCAAGCAGATTCATTAGAACTTCTAAAGGAAGCCTCTTGTTGAAAACACACACACACACACACACCCCTCATGGGATGGAGAACTCTTCAGCCCATCCATTTATTTTCTTTCCCAGTGCAGTGGCCAAGAGGAATTAAAAACAACGCAGGATGGAGTAAGAAAGGATACATAGTAAGAAAATGTGGCAGGGAAAAAAGCTTAATGGTAAGGCCATACTAGGTAAAGGTAAAGGGACCCCTGACCATTAGGTCCAGTCGTGACCAACTCTGGGGTTGCGGCGCTCATCTCGCTTCATTGGTCGAGGGAACCAGCACACAGCTTCCGGGTCATGTGGCCAGCATGACTAAGCCGCTTCTGGTGAACCAGAACAGCGCACGGAAATGCTGTTTACCTTCCCGCCGGAGTGGTACCTATTTATCTACTTGCACTTTTGATGTGCTTTCGAACTGCTAGGTTGGCAGGAGCAGGGACCGAGCAACAGGAGCTCACCCCGTCGCGGGGATTCAAACCGCCAACCTTCTGATCGGCAAGTCCTAGGCTCTGTGGTTTAACCCACAGCACCACCCGTGTCCCTAAAGCCATACTAGAGATAGCCATAAAAACATAAGCAGAGCCCTGCTGGATCAGGCCAATGGCCCATCTAGTGCAGCATCATGTTGTCACAGTGGCCAAACAGATGCGCGTGCAAAACCAGCAAGCAGGACTCATGCACAAGAGCTCCCTCCCCTCCTGCGTTTTTTTGGCAACTGGTATTCAGAAGCATTACTGCTTCCAGCTGCTAGTAGCCTTCAACAACCCTCTTCTCCATGGATTTTGCCCATCCTCTTTTAAAGCCATCCAAGCAGGTGGCCATTGCTATCTCCTGTGGGAGTGAGTTCCATAGTTTAACTATGCTCTGCACGGAGAAGTACTTTCCCCCCTGTCCTGAATCTTACAACTTTCAGCTTCATTTGATGCCCGTGAGTTCTTCTTCTTCTTTTTATAATAATTTTTATTGAGTTTTCCATATTTATCAAAATCACATTCTGATACATAATTCTATAGCCTAAAACATTGCTCAAATTGAGCATCAACCTCCTTCCCTCCCCCTTTCTGACTTCCAAACGTCTTTACTAAATTCTTAGCATTTCTATACCCACGTTTTTACCTTCTATCTTCTTTTTTATGTTTCACTTCATTACATGCAAATCAGTTCCTTATATTCACATTACAAAACATTTCAACTCAAACCTACAAACGTTTTCAGATGTTTACAATGTTCTTTCATATAAAATATAAATTTGCTCCAGTCCTTTTGAAACAGTTCGTCACGCTGATTCCGGATCTTCCCCGTCAACTTTGCCATCTCTACGTATTCTACCATCTTGATCTGCCATTCTTCCAATGTTGGAAGTTCCTGGTGCTTCCATTTCTGAGCCAGGAGTATCCTTGCAGCCGTTGTGATGCCCCTGAGTTCTAATGTTATGAGAGGGTGAATGTTTATCCACTTTCTCCATGCAATGCAGAAATTTATGAACTTCTATCATATCACCTCTTCCTTGCCTTTTGTTGAAATGAGAACATTCCAAACACTGCAGCCTTTTGGATGAGTATTGGAAAGAGGATATCTTAACTATATTTAATCCTCTACAGACCCACATGTGTGGGTTAGCAAACAAAAGAAAAGCGCCTGGTGCCTGTTGTTGTTTTTAAATACAGGGGTTGAACATAAAGAGTCCCATTGTTAGGCAGATTTAGTTAAGCATAGGGATAGGCTTTTAAACCTTCTTTTAAGATGTTCCAACTACTTGAGGCAGCTGGCTCCCTTTACTGTTCCTGCAGAGAAACAGGCACCACACTGAAGTAAGTTTAAAATATACTTTACTTACAACCATGTTTTGTCCTTAGAAGCAACAATAAAATGCAGATAAATGTTCTTAGTTGAAAAATACAGCAAGCCTGAGGCAGAGAGATATGTTTAATCATGACTGCCTCTATTGCTTGCAGCACTGGGGGTGGGGGGAAAAGAAAGAAAAAAAGAAGAGCAAACAATCCTTACTTCTTCCGTCTCAGGAGAAGAGGGGATGTCACATCACTGAGTCTATTGTAGCAAGTTAGAACTCTGTGGTCCTTAACTCCTTTACATACTAACTAGCATTGTTAGGTTTGACTGCAAATCTCACACACTTTCCTCCACCTCACACAGCAGAAGACCATTAAGGGCAGCAAAGCAGGCAACTGTAATGTAACCCATGAGGCACAATGAAAGGAGGCATTCTCTTCCACGAGCTACATAGAAATGATTGGGATTAGAGCAAAATAGCATAGGGAGAGAGAAGGAGGTGCCATTTGGATTTTCGACCACCAAGTGCAAAATGTCAGAGCACACATTCTTTTAATCAATGGTTTAATGATAGAGTTTATAATTTAAATATATTCTCTTAGTATGAAGAAGTTGGTAATTTGAGAACTTGCTTTAAAGTCACTTGATCCAGGCTGTTACAAAGGCCCAGGATTGGTTGCACAAGTTTCTTAGAAACACTGAAGAATAAAGTTGTTGCATGCCTTTCCTCATTCCTCTCATTTGCCAGTGGACCCAGAATCATCACATGGTGTCAGAAGTGCAAAATAAGGAGCCCACTGAATCAGCTGGAAGCAGTTTTCTAGATATACAGCTAGAAATAGATGATATTAAGAAGCTGTGGCAACCACTCCAATGAAAGCAATAAGGCCTCTGTAAATGCTGTTATATTCTTATAAACATGGATATGTTTACAACTACCACTGAGCCTGCAGTTATCAGGTTATTTCACATAACTGGAAGAAAGTTGAGACAAAGGTTTGAATTGTCCCTGGCAGCCATAGGAGCGGGAGAAAACTGATAAGATTGTTGTCTATGGACCCAGAATCATTACATCTGGGCTGTGAAATTATATCTAAGGTTGGGTATATTTTTTATTACTGCTGCCTATTTAGTAAAGTTGTAGAATGGTATGTTTTTATTTCTTATAGTGTATTGGCTTTTTATTACGTGAACCTTCTTGAACAAGCTGCAGTCAGAAAAGTGGCCTATAGATATTTTAAAATAATAATCATACATTAATGTCTTGCATTATGAGTTGCTGGAGGGAGTTGCAACAGACTCTTTGCAATGCCGGTACATTATAAAAATAATAAGATACGCAGAGAAGCTACAACTAAGTTATTCCTAGTTTTACATGCTCCACTTCAGTTGTCTGAAGCATGGCAACAACACTCTTGGTGCAGCCTTTCCCAATCTAGGGCCCTCTAGATGCTATTAGACTCCAACTTCCACCATCCCCAGCTAGCATGGCCAATGGTCAGGGATGATGGGAGTTGTAGTCCAAGGTTGGAAACAGCTGCCCTAGCCTGATGAAAACAATGTCAAGGCTGGAAAGCACAGGAGGGGAAACGTCTCTTGGGCTCGAGTTATACTTGGGGGGGGAGGTTTCCCACAGGATTCTGGTTGGCCACTGTGAGAGCAAGATGCTGGACTTGAGGGGTCATTGGCCTTGTTCAGCAGGACTGACTCTTCTGATGTCCCTAATTGTGCTTGCCTCTTTGTTGACAGCTGGAGGGGATCAAACAAACTGGTGGCATATGTGCCCTCCTTGTACCAGGAAAAAACAACCAAATATACCAAAACAATAACATAAAGGCAGGAATTACTAGGATTGGTGCTTGCTGTATTATTCTATAATATTAATCTTTCAGGCCTATTTTGATTTGACCTAGCACTTTGGGGTGTTGATGGCTATCCACACATGCACTGCAACACTGGACCATGTCCATGGAAACATTGCAAACATTTGCATTACATTTTGCTGTGTTTTGATTGCATTCCTTGATTTTGAGAGAATCCACTGCAGAGCTCTGACCATGACTAATGAGCCTCTGAGTGCCCAGCTTGTATCCTTGGTCTTCTATGAGCTGTCAGCATTGGTGGGGTCAGAATGGGGTGGGGACAGGCAAGCACCTTGAATGTGACCTTTGTCCGTCAGAGTCTTTATCGCTGTACTTAGAGTCCAAACGAGGTTCCATCTCTAAATCAAACAAGCCCAGGAAGTGTGGGGCCAAGGAAGGTGACGCCAGCCATCAGCACACACTGCTAATATTCTTCCCACCAGCTGCAGCATTGTTTAGCTTGACTGTTTCTCTCTTTTCCCCCTGGGGTTTGCTCACCTCTGCCACAATATAAGCCCACTCTAAACCTACATGCAGAGCTGCTCATATTCTTTGCTCTCCCATCAACTCTCAAAAATCCAAATTTGTTGCCAAGGAAACCCAACTTCTACGTTAAACAAGCTCAGATCCTGTTCTCTAATAAAAGGAGCACACATCAGTTCAATTTGTGCAAATGTTCTCCTTTTGCCTAAAGCTGTTACGTTCGCAAGCTTGATTCCACACCGAAAAGTTGTGCTTTTGTGGAATGTGAAATATTTGAGCAAAGGGCAGTGTCCTGTCAAGGAAAGACATATGGGCAAGTGAGGATAAGTAGAAATGTGGAAACAGAGATAATGTTGCTGGAGGTTCATGAGAAATAGAAGGCCTTGCTGAGTCCAGACACTTTCATCACACAGCTATCATTTTACTCAGAATTAAGTCTGGTTAGGTACAATGAGGATTACTCTTAGGGACATTTTTCATATATATGATTCCAGCCTCAGTCCCTTAAGCACTGGAACATATCACTGACAATTCCTATATGATATGGAGCTGTATCATTATCACTAAGGCCAAGGAATTTCCACTCTCCCCTCAAAATGCAATTGCAATTCATGAAAGTCTAAAATTTTGTGTTATACACCAGATTGTGCATTGTGCATAGCCTATCCTATGGAATACACGCCAGGATTGATGGGATGGGCAGATGGGAGAGAATAGAGAGCTCTTGCTTTTCACTGATTGGAGAAGCAGTTCAGAGGAAACTAGTAGAAGAACTTCCTCTTTAAGGCTTAGTGGCATGTCCCATATTATTATACGTAGGCTTACTTCAAAACCTATTATTTCCCTAAAACCTTGAAGGTATGTTGATCCATGAATGGCAGATATTCGCATTACAAATCTTTGGTCAAAGTTGCCAAAATTGCTTCTGCATATTGACATTTCGTGCAGAGACAGAAATATTTTAAAGTTACTTTTTATGTGGTTCCATCTAATCAGATGGAAACCTAGTGGCTGCAGCCATTGGATGTGTGTGGGTGTGAACAACCTCCACACATTTAGAATGGACCACCTGGAAAGCTGTGTGAGGCAGCAAGAGGTGGAGACAGTTTTGAACTGTTTCCACAGGGGATATGTAATGTACAAAATGGCCCTTAGAATTAGTGTGGGCAAGTAGAGAATGGTCCTCCCTTTGAAGTTCTTTCAAGAGCTGTCAGGTCTAAGTCTGGTTTAAAGGGAGAGCAGGAAGGACCCTGAAGATGCCTACCAGCAGAATGTTCAGAAAATAACCAAATTTCATGGCTGTTGGGATATCAGTTGAGATCATTTCTTACAAATATGCAAATTTAAAGGGAAGCTACAAGGATATGAAACAGTAACATCCAATGAAAATGAATATGAAAAGATAGTAAGAAGTGGTGGTATAACAACTAAGGGAATGTTTTCCCTTTTATACCAATCCCTTATTGAGAACCAAATTTGCCCCCAACGGAATTTTAAAAGCTGGTGGTAATTAAATTGGGGCATAACCATTGAAATGGATGAATGAAACTATTTGTGGACAAAAGCACCATATAAATGTCTGTCAGCAACTACTAGGCAACGTTTACTCAAAATTGTGCATGGATGGTAGTTAACACCAAGGTGCCTATCTTATATCAAGCCTAATAGCTCTCTGTTATATTGGAGATGTTGTCAAATGATAGGTGATAGGTCAAATGATAGGTACATTTGTGGTGGGAATGTACACAAATTGAACAATTTTGGAAGGAGGTTTTTAAGGAGATAGATTACAGCTCAGACAATCCCAATAACCCCAGCATTAGCCTTACTTCATTCATATATTTCAGATATGAACCAATTAGGAAGTTTATTTACATTTATTAACAGCAGCTAGAATGGTAATAGCCAGAAGTTGTTAAACCTTGTAATTAATGAATATTGATCTCTGGTATAATACAGTCTGGTAAATAAGCAGAATGGAAAAGCTGTTGCAAAATTGATGGTGGCAAGGGGAGAGAAAAAAAGATATTTTTTTACACAGTAAGGTGCGATTTTATTAAATATGTGGGGGGGGGCATGGATGAGAAATACCTGCAACATATATCGCAACATGGTTTAAATAAGCAAGCACTACTTATTAGCTCATGGGGACGCAGGTGGCGCTGTGGGTAAAAGCCTCAGCGCCTAGGGCTTGCCGATCGAAAGGTCGGCGGTTCGAATCCCTGCGGCGGGGTGCGCTCCCGTCGTTCGGTCCCAGCGCCTGCCAACCTAGCAGTTCGAAAGCACCCCCGGGAGCAAGTAGATAAATAGGGACCGCTTACAAGTGGGAAGGTAAACGGCGTTTCCGTGTGCGGCTCTGGTTCGCCAGAGCAGCGATGTCACGCTGGCCACGTGACCCAGAAGTGTCTTCGGACAGCGCTGGCCCCCGGCCTCTTGAGTGAGATGGGCGCACAACCCTAGAGTCTGGCAAGACTGGCCCGTACGGGCAGGGGTACCTTTACCTTTACCTTTACTTATTAGCTCACTCCTATCACTCTGTTTCCAAGTTGACGTATTGAAGAATTCATTTTACTGGTTTACAGTACATTATTATGCACTGTAAAATAATATGTTTAGTATTTTACACCTCTAATGACCCATTTTTGATAGTCATGTCATGTCTTATGATTTATGTATGTGTGTACAATTTCGTAAAAAGAAAATAATAAAAAAAGCAGTTAGCACCAGGACAGCAGACTGAGCAGAGACACAGGTCTTCCCCATTATGGTGAGATGTATTGCATTTCTGTTTGAATTCTAGTAATTATTTCCAAATTTGCTTCCATAGCATATGGAAATAGTATGCAAATCTGTGTCCGCTGTTTGATGCTCTTCCACTTTTCTTGGCAATGTGTAGCTGGCCATCAATTTATTTAAAAAAAATATAGAATGCTATAAATGTGCTCTGCACAATGATTCCTGTCCAAATGTTTACACTGGGGATGCCAGAAAGGAATTCATTCCACTCTGCTCAAACGCCATAGTGGATTGTGGTATCCAAAGTAGATCCTGCAGCCTGTTCATGGAGCGGCCTCTCCCTGTATAATTTATGAGGCCTCCAGATTGGCAAAGTACTCTTTATACCACCTGACCGCTATAGGCATTGTTTTGCATGTTTCAGCCTCTCCAGTAAAGTGTGTTTTTTGGAGGTGGAGGGGGGACAATGTTCATGCTGTCTTCACAGCAGAATGGGTACAACCCTAGTAGAAAGCAGAATTGCTTTGAGCATGCTGCTGCCCCAATCAGTCTGGTGGTTTTGGCCTAAACTCCTGCTGGGCCAGAACTTCTGAACCCATTTCTCATTCCTATTAGCAAATTTGTGTGGTTCTGCTTCCAAATTAGCCAAAGAGAACCATATGCAGCCAATGAGATCTGGCTGGTCACCAGACATTGGCTACAAATTCAGCATACATCAGGAGCCAATGCACACAATAAGAATTCAGGTATATGCAGGTGAAATTGGGTAAAATGCAGTTCAGTCTACATGACTTTATTGGTTTGTACCTGCGGGAGGCCTTCTATTCCCCACGGCCTCCCCATTTGCTATCAAAGCACAGCGGCGGTCTCTCTTTAGTACATGGCCTGTGGGAAGGGTTGGGACCCATCTACCACAAGATGTGAAGGGAAATTTCCTCTAGCTCAGGAGTTCCAGGCCTTTGTTTTCAAAAGCAGGAAAGAACAACACTCTCCACTTTAGTTCCCTTGTGTGACAATTAGCAACTGTGCCTGCTGTCGGCAGCTGGTGCATCCATTACAGGAGCACAATCTGACTTAGCAAGGACAACCATGTGTTGAGATCCAGCAGCCTTTCCATTCACTCTCCTCTCCTGAGAGACAGCCAGCTTGGACAAATGATGCTGCAGGCTAGTAGCTGTTGGGGACAGAAGACACACACACACACCGCCCACTGCCAATCTCCTGGGCTTGGCTTCTCTTCTCACTGTGATCCTATTTCTGGAAAGAGGTTGGTGGGCACTTCATGCAACAGCCAGTTTTCAAGTTGTTGACAACAGTGATCCAGAGCAAGGTATAGCCCTCTTCCTCTTTTCTTTTTCTGGCTCCGTCACTCCAGTGAGAGAAGTCAAGAAAGGGCAGGAATGATGGGAAGCCAACAGACCAATTCCTCTTTCTGCAAAGGACATCAGGACTTTTCAGAATGTGCAGCAGAGAGAGGGAGGGCAGTGCCATCTCACATCCTCACCTCCATGTCATCTGTGGCTGCCTTGCATCTCCACCACTGATGTCAACTGCGTGACAGGAGATCCTTTCACAAAGAAAAGAGGCTGCTCCCTCTCATCTCCAGCTGCTACTGAACCGATCATCTCAAATGCAAGGCGGGCTGATCCCTGGGGAGCTCATATCACACAATGACAACCCCTTTTTACTTGTTGCCCTCCCACTCCCCGAGATGTCATTCCAGGTCAGAATACAGCCCAGGAATGCTGAAGCAGCAATCCCCTGGAAGAACACCTGTCCCCTTCCATCTGCCAGTCACTCTGTCACTTTCTCACACACAAACATAATGCACGCATGCTTCCCCCCTTAAATGCATTAGGCCCTGTCCAAAGACAGTTTTATTCATGTCCCATTAAAATCAGCGGGGCTTGCAGAACAATCCTATGACTGTTTGCTCGGAAATAAGCCCCAATGGCTTCAGTTAGAGTTATTTCCTTGTCGGTGTGCACATGACTGCAGTCTTAAGCATGCCAGCGTGTCCTTAGAGCTACCTGCCATTGGCTCTGGTCTCACTTGCTTTTGGCATTTCACAAGGTCCCAGTGTGGGTGCCAGCTATCACTGGCAGCTGAGCCTCTTCCAAAGACAGAAGTGGATAGGTAGGTTCAGCTGGGTGAAGGTGGTCCTTTGGATAGCAGGCTCCAAGCTGTTTAGGGCATTAAAGGTTAAAAGCAGACCTTTGAACTGAGAATCACAACACACACACCCCATATATACATATCTGTGGGGGGGGGGGGTTCAGATTGCAAACAAAGGAGGCTGTATTTTTCTTTAAAAGCTCTGAGGAAGTGGGAGAAAGAGAATGTAGACCCTGCAAGTCTAGTCCCATCATCACCAGATCCTCCCCACTAGAAATGAGGGATAAATTTTATTCACTTTTGGAAACTTACTGTAATTAATTCGCAGTTTCCAAAACATTTGTTGTTGCTGCTGGCATATGCAGACCAAAACACGGCTATCCTTCAAACTGTGCACTTCTCTGAATTTTGCAGTGTGTATTAGTAACTAAAATGTAAAAAAAAAAAAGCTTTATATTAGGATGCAATGCATTGCAAACATATGCACATTTAGATAAAAATGCATACAAAAATGTGTCTATTTGGATAAATTTGGCCTAAAATGCTGATGAATTTCCATGCAAACATTAAAAAAATAATCATGAATTGATGTGGAAATGTAGGGAACCACACTTAAGATGTGGGGTGTGAATGTGAAAAATGGAGAGAAACAGAATTGGACAAAATGACAGGAAGGATTCAAAACCTGAGGGACCAGAGATTTACAGAAGATTGGAAGAAGTATATGAATTATTTGAAGAGCAACTGTAATCAACAAATTACGCTAGTAGGACTACAAGAAGTTTTATAAGGAGAAATATACAAAGTGTTACAAAGTAGAAAAAGATAGAGATATTGGTTATGAGTTTGAAATGTAATAGGGAAGATAAGAAATGCATATTGAGAGATTAGATTGGAAAATTTTCAGACAGGATTTATGGAAATCAAAAATTTGAATAAGATGGAAAAGTATGTTTAATTACTGTTGAAAATGATATGTTAAAAAAACTAATAAAAATTATATTAAAAAAAAGAAAAATGGAGAGAAACAAATTTGTCAGATTCACCCATCCCTACTTCCCACCCTTTGCCTTTTGTAAGTCTAGTTTACCCCAGCCATGTTCTTCCTCACATCTCCCTTCCCCCATCTGCGGGCAAAGGGAGGGCTTTCGTTTTGCCTGAGAGCATGTAGGAGGAAAGGATAGGCCAATGGACCAGGGAAGGAATATGGCTGAGTTTATCGCCTATTCAATTGGCTCCTGGAGCTGTGTCTTTATGAGCAGGCTTCACCTGCTGAAATGTTTAGGTGAAGCTTTTCATGGCGTGTCAGTGGGCACTATTAGTCACTGGTTCTTGCATATCAAGCAGCTGATGAAGCAGTGTTACAGAGGCAAACTGAAAAGCTGGCAACTCCGATGGCAAAAGAATTCATGTGCGCATCCTCTTTCCCAGTTGCAGAGCTGTTAAGGAGCAAAGCGGGATTCTCCAGGATGCAACAAGGCAAGCTTCTGCAACAGGGGTCGTGGGGAGGACACACATGATAAAGTATGCAGAGCACTTTGCACATAAAATTTTGGTATAAATGATTAACAATAATACTGTAGGAAGAGCTACTAGTTTTCCCAGAAGTGGGAGAATGGTCATTGCACGTTTATATAGGTTGAATCACTTGCTTCGCTTTAAAAATTCCCCATTGCCTCACAGGAAAGCTTGTTTTAAAGAAAAAGAAAACAGCCGCATTTGAAAAAATGAAGCGGGCGGGGATCAGAATTGCCAGATGGCAGCCTTCAGTGTAGCACATGGCATTTTGGGTAAGCCTTTCGCGAAACGAAATTCTTTCCAAGTTCAAGTTGGTGTGACAATCAAGTGATTTGCTAATTGCTGGTTAAATTAGGGTTTTTAAAACAAGAACTGCACTATTGCACTGATAGCATTGCTGTAAACAACTGTGTACATCTCCTCATTGTAGGGCATGTGTTTTAAATTAAATTCTCAAAACATTCATTGATTTGCCAGTGTTTTGTTTCTGTTTCTTTGAAAAGAAAAGAACAAAACATACCAGGGAAAGCAATTTCCTTCATTAACACTCCCAACTACAGGTCCTGTGAGGTATTGAGTTAATAATTAGGGTGATGAGGTCAAGAGCTTGAGACTTTTCTTGTACTTTTTAAAGGTGTGGTAGGGAAGGGAAAATTCCCATCAGGTACAGCTTTTTCCTGCCAATGTTGCACTTTGTGTGGAAAATGTAGCGGGTGGCGCTGTGGTCTAAACCACTAAGCCTAGGGCTTGCCGACTGGAAGGTAAGGTCGGCGGTTCGAATCCCCGCAACAGGGTGAGCTCCCATTGTTCAGTCCCAGTTCCTGCCCACCTAGCAGTTTGAAAGCACATCAAACGTTTGCCAGAAGCGGCTTAGTCATGCTGGCCACATGACCCGGAAGCTGTCTGCGAACAAACGCTGGCTCCCTCAGCCTATAGAGCAAGATGAGTGCTCAACCCCAGAATTGTCTGCGACTGGACCTAACAGTCAGGGGTACCTTTACCTTTAGGGAAGGGAAAATTCCCACCAGGTACAGCTTTTTCCTGCCAATGTTGCACTTGGTGTGGAAAATGTAGCATTTGGTAAAAGCACCAATTTTGTTAATGTTTTGAAGACACCGAAGCCCTCACGTGGTCTGGAGTTGACATCTCCATGGATAATGGAACCTAAGGATTTGCAGTAAGGCATGCAAGGATTCTATTGATACAGAGCTTTTTTCAGCTGGAACTCACCAGAACTCAGTTCCAGCAGGTGGGCACCATTGCCATTATAAGAGAACAAGGGGGGCTTTCAGGGAGAGTTCCAACACCTCTTTCTCTAGAAAAACAGCATTGACATTAGCTCAGCATTAGAACACACCTGAACATGAACACACACACGGTCCCAGGCTCAATCCCTGCCATTTCCAGGTAGGGCTGGGAAAATCTCATCCAAAACCCTGGGTCATAGGGTCCAAGATGGTTGGCCTGCCTCTGAACACTAGCTATTTAGAACTGCAAGTGTGAAAAATGCTGTTACATTCAGGTCCTGCTATGGGGCTTCCTATAAGCATCTAGCTGAGCAGTGTGAGGGCAAAATGCTGGACTAGATGAGCCGTAGGTCTCTGTCAGACACCCTGGAGAACCACTGTTGTCCATATTGTACTAGAGGAACATGGGTGGCACTGTGCTCTAAACCACTGAGCCTCTTGGGATTACTGACCGGAAGATTGGCAGTTCGAATCCCCGCCACTGGGTGAGCTCCCGTTGCTCTGTCCCAGCTCCTGCCAACCTTTGAAAGCATGCCAGTGCAAGTAGATAAATAGGTACCACTGTGGTGGGAAGGTAAACTGCGTTTCTGTGCGCTCTGGTTTCCGTCACAGTGTCCCATTGCACCAGAAGCAGTTTAGTCATGCTAGCCACATGACCCGGAAATCTGTCTGTTGACAAACGCCAGCTCCCTCAGCCTGAAAGCGAGATGAGCGCTGCAACCCCAAATCTCCTTTGACTGGACTTAACTGTCCAGGGGTCCTTTATCTTTTTACCTTTTACTAGATGGACGAACTGTCTGACCTGAGCTAAAGCAGCTTCCTGCACCTCTGCCACGTACAGCGTAAGCCCCTGTGAACACTGGTTAGCAACATGGCTCCCTTTCAGATGCTTGCCTGGTTGGGTTAGAGACTTCTGGAGGTCACTTTAACATGTCAGCAGGTCCCAAGGTGGCTGACAACTGAAACTCCATTTCCCCTTGCTCAAGCATTTTCTCCCAGCTCCTGTGTTCTTTCAGCTCCCAATTGTGGCAGAGAGGAATGAGGGTCTGACAAGGCCCTGCCCACAGCCTGCTTTCCCAGGCTTGTGCCATCCATCTTGGCTCTAACTCGTGACTCCGGACAGGTGGGAGGCAGAGACCTGTCACTTTTCTTTACCTGCCTTCCTTGCACCTTTGCCCTTGTAAGCAAGGCATTAACATTCCGTAAAAGCTTCTGCTCCAGCTGCAGCTTATGGCTGAAAGGGCTGGGTCAAGTTATGTGACATCTCCGTCTGGGGCCCTTTCAACCAAAGGACCAATTAACAGGACCTCCCGCAGGTGTCTCCAGCTTCCTAGGACAGAGGAATGTCATCCGTAAGGCTCCGTGTCCACGCTGACAGCTCTTGTAGCATTTCTTTGACTTCCGCCCCTCTTTGTTCCATTTCTTTTCTGTGCTGCTCTTTATATAGCTAGCAGGCCACATGCAGAAAGATCAGGAATGCTCACAGTTCAGGGAGGAGCCATAGCTCAGGAGAAGAGCCCGTGCTTTGCATGCAAAAGGTCCCAGGTTCAATTCCTGGCATCTCCAATGGAAAGTATCAGGTGCAGACCCTGGAGTGATGCTTCCAGTGATAAAAGGGAACACTGGTATAGGTGGATAAATACTCCGACCTGGTGCAAAGCACTTTCTTATGTTGCACAGTATGGCCTGTTGCTTTAAATGGCTTGCCAATGGGTTGCTTATCGATGAGCCATTCTGCTTATGGGTCGGCCTGTCAGTATAAATGACAGCTGATAAGCACTTACCCAGGTATAGGCTATTGCTTGAATTTAACTAATTAAGTCTTGCTAATGGTAGGAACTAGTGTGCCAAGTAAAGCAGCAGGCCAGCGTGCTTGCTCATCAGAAGTTGTACCAATCACAGATCAGCACTACTGCTTGCCATTAAAACAAAAGAAGAAGAAACTTATACCATACATACAAATACAAACACACACACACACACACACACACAGAGAGAGAGAGAGAGAGAGAGAGAGAGAGAGAGAGCTTTCATAAGACCTGTTTATTCAGCAACCGTCTTGATTTGTTTGCAGGGAGGTTAGACAACATTGTATCAAAGCAACTGTTATCCCACACTTTCCAGGGCATTTTCCTGTCTCCTCTTTACCGTAAATAGTCCAGTCTTTTGGGGAAGCAGGTTTTAGTGTGCAAGACCTCTCCGTCAAGTGTAACTGCACAGCCTAGATTTGCTGATTTGTTATTGAACCCCACCCCAAAGTATTGTCAGTCTGGAAGCACCCCTTCAAGGATGGAAGCAGGCCTTTTTTTTCAGCCGGAACTCACCAGAACTCAGTTCTGGCACCGCTCAGGTGGGTGCCATTGCCATTCTAAGAGAACAAAGGAGACATTTATGGTGCGTTCCAGCACCTCTTTTTCTAGAAAAAATAGCACTGGATGGAAGTATCTGAAAATCTGAATGTCAAGGCTACATCCATGGGTGTGTTTTCTTATTCACACCTTGTTCCTTCCTCTTGATGAGAAATAAGTTTCCCTTCCCTTGATTCTGCTAAAAATATGGACCATTTTGCATATTATATACATTCCAGGTTTCCTAAAGTAACCAGCACACAGACAGATACATACAGCGATAATAATATAAAAATATGCATGTGGTAATTAGCTGATGAAATTACATTGTAGAAATAAGGCACATCATGGAGCTTGGCTCTTTTAGTATTATACATACAGTACACATAATATATGTGTGTTTTGCATATAATCAGTCTGGTGGCTTTAAAACAAAAAAGACAAAGCTCAGAAATCGGTGGGTGCTCCTCAGGAGGTGCTCTGATGTGAGCAAAGCTCAGTTAGTCTGCAGTGGCCAGACTCCATGCATAAATCTGCTTGAAACTGATTCTTTCTCCATCCCTACCAGCAGCATAAATATTGTCTGATAAAACAGCTAACCAATAATATAAATAAGCAATACAAACAAGACACCAGTATTTATAAATCACAGCAGGATCCAAGCAGTGCAACAGCCTAAAGTTAAAAATGGAAAACCAAACAGAGAAGACATGAAAAAATGAAGACTGTCAGAACAGAAACAGCTTTGCTCAGGTCAGGACAGACTTAGGTAACTGTTGGGTCTTATGGAGGTGTGGGTACCAAATCAGAACATCCAGATCCAACCAAAGCAGGGGTCAAACTGCACGTGGAGGTAGAATTCAGAGCAGCTTTTAATCACTGGACTCCAATGAAACAATGTTGCTGATAAGATCTGCCCAGGCAACAACACAGAAGAGTGCTGGGAAATTACTATAGCAATACTGTATATCAGTACTGATTTCCCTGTAATATAATCCAGAAATGGAACCCAATAAAGGGACAGCAACTGCTTATATCCCAGGATACATCTTCAGAGGCAAGATACCCGCTCACATGAGGCTATGGACAGGCATGGAAACAGAGGAGCAGGAGTAAATGTGAGGGTGATGGCAGAGGAGTCTGAGATTGATGAGATGACAGCAAGGGGGAATAAATAGTCTCCACAGTAGAGAAGTCAGATCCTCCAAGTGTTACTGCTACAATCAAGGCTGTTTAACATGCAACCCATTCCTATCCATGGCTACGTTAAAAAGCAAGCTAACTGGTATTGGATGTTGTACTCATACCATCACAAGGAACTGCCTTGTGTCACAAAATCATAGACTGTAGAGTTGGAAGGGACCCTGAGGATCAGCTAGTCCAGTCAATAGACAGCTGTCCCATAAGGGGATCAAACCTGCAACCTTGGCATTATCAGCACCACACTCTAACCAACTGAGCTAAGTCAGATGATTGGTCCATCTAACTCTACACTGCAGTTTTGTCTACACCGACAACAGCTCTTCAGGGTTTCACACAGGGGACATTCTCAATTTTTGCTGGTGTTTAATCAACTGTAAAGGTAAAGGGACCCCTGACCATTAGGTCCAGTCGTGACCCTCTCTGGGGATTCGACGCTCATCTCACTTTATTGGCCGAGGGAGCCGGCGTACAGCTTCTGGGTCATGTGGCCAGCATGACTAAGCCACTTCTGGCGAACCAGAGCAGTGCACGGAAACACCGTTTACCTTCACGCCGGAGCAGTACCTATTTATCTACTTGCTCTTTGATGTGCTTTTGAACTGCTAGGTTGGCAGAAGCAGGGACCGAGCAACAGGAGCTCATCCCGTCGCGGGGATTCGAACCGCCGACCTTCTGATTGGCAAGCTCTGTGGTTTAACCCACAGCGCCACCCATGTCCCTTTAATCAACTGTACTGGCTCCCAAAGAATTACAACAATCTTTGCCACCTGCTTCACTGGACCTTTGGAATTTGTGACTCCTTTTTTAAAAAACAACAACAGCAACAACCCTTTTGGGGGGGCACACCATATTTATTTGGTGCTTTTTAGCTGGTTTTTAAAAGTATTGACCTTTAAAGCCTTTTATTGTTTGGGACCAAGAAGGACTACTTGTCTCCACATGTGCCTATCCCTACACTAACCACCCACTATCTCAGGCAGAACAACATGTAACTATTAAATCCGAGGATATAAGACCTTTGTGGGGCTTGATTGCACTTTGCCTGCTATTGCATCTTGCTTTTTCTTTATAATGCCAGCTGTCAGCTATATGATACCGGATTAGATAGGATCCCCAAACAACCTGAGAAAACACAGACCCTCTCTCCTTTTGTACTTTTAGCAGCTGCTTAATCTGCAGAAATCAGCTGCTGAAATTGCATGGCATGGTGATAAATATTGTCACTTGCCTAAATGATTAAGCTGCCTTTAAAGGCACAACCACAGGAGCCCACTGAAGCCCCCGAATCCTGGAGAGGAGTGAGAAGATGCCAAGATTTACAGCTGCAAGGATTTTCAGGCATTCGCAAATCAAAGAAAAATATTGTGAAAGAAGACACACACACACACTCCACCTGAATGAGGACAGCCTCAACAAGTGCCTGTAACTTCACAGGAAGCCCCACATTAAGATAGCTATATGCCAGCTATTCTGAATGAACCATCAACAGTGAGAGCCATACAAACAGGAATGGAGAAAGCCATATTGGCTGGGGTTGATGGAAACTGAAGTCCAGCAACATTTGGAAGGCCACAGGTTCTTCATCCCTGAAGTAAGGAATATCATATCCTCCAGCATTTCTCTAATGAAAATACGGGTGTCCTATATAACAGCAGCAGCAGCAGCAACAACAACAACAACAACAACAACTTTATTATTTATACCCCACACATCTTACTGGGTTGCCCCAGCCACTCTGGGCAGCTTCCAAAATATATAAAAACATAATAAAACATTAAACATTAGGAGGACTTCCAGGGAGGCGCCTCAGGCAATGGCGGAGTTCCTCTGACCAGGAGGAACTTGCACCGTGGAAATTGGGTCTGGCTGCCACGGCGAAGGCAGAGACCCGTAAAAAACACAGGCGGGAGAAGCCTGTGAGCGTGGGATTCGGCAGGCACCTTTTGCGCCTCCCCTACTCGCGGGGAAACCCGGTTTCGGGGATCCGGAGCGACGTGGGGTGAGCGGCGCGGTGCTTCAAATCGTCTGCTTCTTCCACGGAGCGAAGCCGCACAGCTGTTGTCGGAGAGCGCTGACCTTTTCCTGTGGACAATTTGACTCTAAAGTAATTATCCGTGAGTAGAGCTGAAGCGGGAGAATTGGATGTTTAAACGTTTAATTTGACATCGCAACGGGGAAGTTCAAAACAGGAAGTCCGCCTTCCCCTTTTGTAAATAGACTGAGGCAATAAGGTTGCAAGCTGAAGTCTTGGAAAGCCTTATATAAAAGACTAAATTTCCAGCGGTAAAGAACATTAAATCTCCCTCTCGGAGGCAGGAGAAGAGGGCGGGGGGCATAGGCGCCGACTCCATGGGGCCTGAGGGGGCTCGAGCCCCCTCAAAAAAAATTTGGGGGGGGGCTCAGCCCCCCCAATAATCTCGGGCGCCCTTCCAGCAGAGCGCCGCCGCCGTCCCCCGCCTCCTCCCCACCTGCTCCCTCGCCAGCCAGCCAGCCGCGCGCCCTAGTCGGAGAGCCCCGGCCATCCCCCGTGAGATTAGGGAATCCCCGGGGGCGGGGGCTCCTGCCTCGCTGCTTCGCAGCACCACCGCCACTGCCAAGGCACTGCCGGGGGAAAATTCCTTCCTCCTGGCGGTTTCAGCGGTTTAGGGCCGGAGCGGAGAGGGCTCGCCCTCTCTTCTCCGGCTAGCCCCACGTTTCCCGCATATCAGCTGTTCCGGAGCTGATTAATAGGCGCAGCACGCTCTCCCCTATTCGCTCACAAGGAGGCGGCGCCACTTTATTTGCATATTCATGAGCTTATTTATTATTCATGAGCTTTCCCGGGGCCCCCCAATATTTTTTATAAGTCCGCGTCCCTGGCGGGGGGGGGGGAATTGTGGACTGAATATGCCTGCAGGAGAGAGTGAAGGGAGCTAAAAAACCACCGCTCTGACCCTGGGAATTAACAGAATTAACAATTAACAGAGTGGAATACAAAAAGGGAGGTGTGAGGAGGTCGTTGAAATAAGTGAATGAAAGATAAGATATTGAAATTGGATTGTGTTTTGAATGGTTTTTGTTTTGTTTTGTAAATTGTTTGTGTTAGTGTTGTGTAGTGTTTTTTGTATGGTATCGTATTGTTGTATTGTTTTTTGGGTTTTTTGGTTTTTTGTAGTGTTGTGTTTAAATTGTTGAAAATTAATAAATATTATTTTTTTTAAAAAAACAACAACATTAAACATTAGAAAACTTCCCTATACAGGATTGCCTTCAAATGTCTTCCAAAGGTTGTATAGTTTCTTATCTCCTTGCTCAGTGATCGCATAACTCCATACCCTCCAACATCTCTCCAAGGAAAATAGGGACATCCTAAGAAAAAGTGGAACATTCCAGGATCAAATCAGAAACCAGGATGGCTTCTGTAAATCTGGGGCTGTTCCTGGAAAATAGGGACACTTGGAAGGTCTGGAATATCTGGAATTGGATGCCAGGTAAACAAGGGCATATTAAAGGCAGTAGCCTAGATCTAGATGAGATTCCTGCAGTGCAAGGAGTTGGACTAGATGACCCTCAGGGCCCCTTCCAAGTCTACAGTTCTATGATTCTACTCTCCTCTCTTTCAAACTGGGCCCCAAATATCCTGTCCCTGTCCCTTTTAACGAGAATTTATTTTTACTTTGTTTAGACGGTGGCGATGCATGCTGTAAAGTACAAAGGCAGAGCATCCACACGCACCAAGTCTCAAGTCAGTTAATATAGAGAAATGCCACTGCTGGTAAGGCTATTGGATCCTGATCCACACAGTGCTTTTGTGCCTTTAAACAAGGAGAAGTTCGTCATGTGCTGCGTTTGCAGTAACTGGAGAAATCGCACCTGTCCTGCTGAACCTCACAAGTATTAGCAATTCAGCAAGTGCCTTTCAAAGCCAGATGTTGGTAACTTTAATGCCTGGCACCACCATCAGAAGGAACCTGAGATACAGATGTGTCCGTCCCACACCCTGTGAAGGTGCTCTGAATTAAGTTTTCTGCCCATCTCCCTTTTGATGCCCTTCTGTTTGGCTCTCCCTTCTCCTCCCATCACCCCGCTCCTTCCTCCATGATGGTCCTGAAAAGGAGGCTGCATTATCCTCACTGAGCCTGTGTGGTTACATAGCCCAGAAGCCTATAATTAGCCTTAATTACCAGAATCACAGCTTCATTCCGGCAGCTCTATGCCGTGGAGCACTCAACAGACGGTGTCAAAAAATACCAATTATCTCTGTGGCGGCTGCTCCCTCTTCGAAAGAGAAAGAGAAAGATGGGAGATCGGGTGGATGGACAAATGGACAGTGGAGAAAATAATGAGTAAAAGAGGCAGACAAGACAAATCCCGTTGGCTGGCCTTTCACTTCCTGGCTGCCCCTCTCCTGCCCAGCTCTGGCTCCCTGGCACTGCTGCTTCCATGCTGCCTTTTGTGGTACTTCACAATTGCCTCCCTCAGGGATGGAGGGCAAAGGCCACATAGCAATAGTAATTTCTTTACCATGATTTGAAGCCCCTTCCTGGTGGTAGTTTAAAATGAGACACCAATGTGAACCAATTTTATTTTTAAAACAGCAATTCCAGGCCGGCAAAGAAGTCATGACCTTTGACCTGGAAGCTCTTGCCATCCTGGACCCAAATTGGTCCAGAGTTCCAATTTGTTGCATTGCGCTATCTGATCACAGATGGGCTGCAGTTATTGAGCTATGTTGGAACTGTGTGGCATATATACTCAAAGGAACTGTGGCAATGTACACATTGTACAGTTAAAGCCCCAAAGAATCCTGGGAATTGTAGTTTACGCCCTACAGAGCCATAATTCCTAGCACCTTTTACAAACTACAGTTCCCCAGAATTCTTTGAGGGGAAGAATGAGCTTTGAATGTGCTTTAAAGGTATAGCCTGTACACAGCTTCTGATACAGCCCTGAGACCAGGATGGATTCAGCTTAGGTTCAGCACTCACTTCAGCCAGAGATTTACGTGCTGTCTGTTGGTCGGCCAATCTCTCTCTCTCTCTCTCTCTCTCTCTCTCTCTCTCCCCCCCCCCCATTTTCAGTTGCAATGTGTCAAGCATTTTGCACTTATTTTGTGTGCTTGTTCAAAATATTTCTGCCTCACGACAGACTTCCAAGGCAGCTTACAATAAAAAAAATGCAACAAATATTGGTGTTGTCTTTTTTTTAAATGGGATGGAGTAACCGGGTGATGATACAAACTTCTGGTGCTCTTATATGTTCCACACTGACCACTTGGGGAAATTGCCCCACCCCACCCCCCATTTTGGCTCAAGGTTGGGGTATCTCCTCAGACATTTGAACGATCTTTAACTTTTGTCAGTGGGGTGTGGGGTGATGCAAATAGTTCACTCCTTGGGCTTTAGATCACCAAACTGCGGTGATCCTAATCCTCTTAATCATCGTATGTTGAAATAGTCCTACTTTGAATTGGGCTGTACTGTATGTTTCTAAAAATTAAAAACATGCTGCCTTGCTGATGAATTGTCTACAAATGTACAGGTTATCTTATGGGAGCAATTCAAAGTGCAGCAGCCACAAAGAAAGCTCTAAATGACCTGGGACCTGCATATTTCAAGCCATGATGGCTGTCCCTTTAGATCTGGGACAGAGTGAACAAGAAGGGTATGGGATAATCACAGCCCCTCTTCTGTTTCTTCCTGGCCAACCTTCTCCTTCACCCTAGGTACACCACTGTAGTAATTCCAGACCATAAGATGTCACACAAGGTTTGATGGCTCCTTTTGGGGATTGTTGCACTAGCCCTGGCCCTAACTAGCTGCCATATTCAGGGTCTGGACGGAGGAACTTTCCTTCATGACAAATTGCCTAGCAACCCCAGGCTGGACTGAAGTCCTTCCTCTGCAGTGTGAGGCTTGACTTAATTCCTTGAACTTACTTACTTCACCAAACTTTTATTAGGCATTACAAATATAGGCCATCAAAAAACATCCATATATAACATTTTTAAAATATATACAAATGTAAAAAATGTGAAAATGTAAAATATATACAAATATATACAAATGTACAGCCATGTAAAATAGGTAATAACGAGGATTTCCATTGGAGTTTCTTCACGCTAAATAGTGCCATTCACCACTCTAAGAGATACTATTGACAAAAACTCAGCCACCCTTGCAGTTACTTCCGGGTTAACGTCAGACAGAATCTGATATTTTCATTGTGGTGTGATGTTAGACTACCCCAAAAAGGGGGTGGCACGTGTTTGCGTAGCTGGTTGTACAATGGACATTAGAAAAGAATATGTCCTACAAAACACCCATTCCTTGAACCATCTAGAGCAGGGCTTGTCAACCTGGTCCCTACCACCCACTAGTGGGCATTTTAGGATTCTAGGTGGGCAGTAGGGGGTTCTATGACACAAGCTGAATCCTCCTTCCATTGAGCACTGGTGGGCGGTAAGGAAATTTTACCATCAAGAAAGATGCATTAGTGGGCAGTAGGTATAAAAAGGTTGACTACCCCGATCTAGACTGTCATACTCAAATGACCTTTGTCTGCAGAAGACAAAATAGTGCCTACGCTATTTCTGCTCTGCATTTACGGTACACGTATTCTGGACGAGGGCTGTATTACTTTTATTGTTGCTAGTCGCTCTGAGCCTGGCTTCGGCTGGGGAGGGCGGGATATAAATAACATTTTGTTATTTTATTATTATGTGCAGAAGGTTCTGTTACAGAGCAGTCAAGGTTGCTGCTGTAGACAATATCTTTGCCCTCCCAGGCTCAAGACGGTGAAGGAATAATTCCTTATCTTAGCATTTCTCCGAAACTGTTCTTGGGGTGATCTGTGCCAGTTGGCACCATGGATAATATGCAAGTTGGGGCAATGCACCCATGTAGAAAAATGAAAGGAGACAGCTCTTCCCTGCTCACCTGGTTCTCTACTTCTCTCTTTCTCCGGGCTTGGCTGGGAACATCTAAGATCTACATGTGCCAAAATAAAGAGGCTGCAGACTCCAAAATGTGCCGGTTGCTGGTGATGGTGACAGGAATGCCCGTGGCAAGCAGAGACCTAGCAGTCAGAGCGCTCCTCTCCCTCCTCCTCCTGCTGCCACCAAACTCCCTCCCTCCCTCGGCATTCCTAGACCCACATCTGTATGTCTGAGATTATTCAGACACTGACCCTCCCCAGCGTTCTGGGCAGCCTCCTTGTCTCTTCTCTCTTGCCTCGTCAGCTAGAAGCCTGAGCTAGAGCGAGACGAGCAGGACAGAGCACTGGGCTGGAAAATTGGGTACAGAAGCAGCAATGAATTCTTAATGTCATCTTTTCTGGCTAGACATATTTTGTTGTTTGGTATGGTTTTCTTCATTTTCATTATTATTTTTTTTTATAATAAAAAAGGGGGAAAGGGAAAAAGAAAGACTGCTCAGGCTCTTGATTCATTTCCTGAGGCAGCGCTGACCAACCTGCGCCACACACTCCTAGCCTCTGGGCTTTTGCGCTGACAGCACTTTAAAGCCACAATGAGGAGCGGTGGTCCTCTGGGGCCAGGAGTATTTTCCCTGCCTCCGCGAGATCTCAGAAATGTGTCTTTTCCCCCAAAGGCATTGGGGCAAAAGAGCTAGCCGGTTTATTATTTTGCATTAAAATCATTTGTTTGCCACCTCTCCAGTGCTCAAGGTGCCGTATAAGAACAAGAAAGCATGTGAATCAGGAGGCAGCAAAGCCATTTCAGATCAAGGGCCACATTCCCTTTTGATCAGCTTTCTGGGGGCCAGTGGTGAGTGGGGTAGAGGCAAAAGTTGACAGAGCAACTCGTACAAATTTCACCTTTGTGCAATCGGTTAGTTTTACAGGGCATCCGATTGCGCCAATTGACCCGCCTCCTCTAGGTTTAGATTCATTTGGCACTGATTGGCATTGACAGGGAGCCCCTCTTGCTATGGAACAATCTACCCCCTAATCTACCCCCCATCCACTCAGAGCTAGGATACATCCCACCCCACCAAGCTCAGTCTACAACCAATATATGGGGTGGCTTTGGCTGTCAGATTCTTCTTCCTTAGTCTCAGTGTTGCCTTTGTAGAACTCAGCAGGGAGGAAGTTGGGATCTAAACTGGAATTAGTCGGTTGTGTTTCTACCAGCCATTTGCCCTGGCTCTACCTACTGCTGGGCCTCCCTGCCTTCTCCCCTACCAGTCCCAATGGGCGTCAGTATCTAAAGGTCACCTGTAAATTGACATTTTCCTTCTGCACAAAGTTTGCTGATCAGCAAAGGGAAAGTGTCCATTTGCAGGTGTGGTTTGGATTCAAACCTCACCTGCAAATGGATAAAGCAGGGCTCACTCTCAGACCCAGCCACCAGATCACTGCTGACAGCACACCCCTTTGAGGTTGTCACCTGATCACATAATGATGTCAGGTGACTGACAGATGGGCAGCTCTGCCTACCTGGCAAAGTGGCCCATGGGGGACTAGAGGAGGTTAGGTTCTAGTTCAGCTGGTTCCAGTTTACCACTATGTATTTAGCATTTATCTGTTTTACTCAAATCTGCATCCCCATTTGTCCTTTTCCTTTGGTGATGCATTTTCTCTTTTCTGGTGCAGCTGAAGTGGCCACGCTAACTGTATCCTGTTTGGATTGCAGATTAGGGTTGTTACACCTGAAAGTTCCCCATGGGAAAAAAATCCTGACTTATAGTAAACTAGCTTGTCAGGGTTCCATGCAGAACTTCTTCCTGTCTTTTTCTTCCTTTCTCCAGTTGCAGGAAGCTCAATTGGTTTCTCATGAAAGGACACCTGCAACTTGACTCCCAACCTATAGCCCGAAGCAGCACAGCTCAGAAAAGCTTTTACCACTTCACTCTGGCTCCTGTGGTCTTCCTGCCTGCTTACTGTTGGCAGAGTCATATTGGGGGTTTTTTGGCTGCCTGAGCCAGCTTGCTTGATCCTGACCTAGAAACAAAATGGAGCCTCTGGAATAAAAGGAGAGCAACTAAGGTCCTCACAGCTGAATGGCCTGCGATTATTATGGAGATCAACAGTATCATGGGGTTGTTATGGCCAGACCCTATGCAAATGGACACAGTGATGGTTTGTAGTCCAGTGCATGCAGAAGGTCTGAGGATCTCCCCATGGTATCTTCAGCTAAAGATCATCTTCTCAGGGCTGCAGAAGAGACACTGCCTCTTGGAGCTGGCAAAACTAAGCTTGGGGGCTCAGTATGAGGTACTTTCCTGCTAAAAGCAGGCTGTGGCACAGTCTAAATCAGGAGTGGCCTGGAGGCTTCTGTTAGAATCCTCCTATGACTCTCAGATTCCTAGAGTGTATTTGCATGGAAATGAACAATAGTCTCACAGGTCAAATAACAAAGCCAACTCATTTACTGTGATGCCTTGATGTTTACAACTATTGGTTTGTGTATGGAGGAAATAACGTTAGTGTCATATAGTGTCTGGAAGCAGGACTTGCTAAGCGAGAGCTTCTGAGTTATTTTCTCCAGATTACTGTGCTTAGTTTGGATAGTCCAATACTTATCCGAATAGCCTTTTGATTTTCTGCCTTGGAGGGGGTGGATGAAATCTTTATGCAAATATAAATAGGGCTCAGAGAGAATGGATAATTGAGGACAGTGTCTGCTGGGTCATTTTCAAATAGGGCAGTTGCTGGGTTGTTGTTTTTAATGAAAAGAAGGCTTTGTATCTCGCACACTTCAAAGGAGGAGAATGAAAAACAATTTTGTTCTTTGAATTTCAAAAAAACTTGAGCCATATCAGAAGACCAATATGGACATGAATGGAACAACTAGCTAGCCTTTGATGCTGGTATTTTTTTATTCTTCTTCAACATTCTTAAACACCCATCCCTCACAATGATCACAGCTCCCCAAATCATATCTGCATGTATATTAAATTTCACCTCATTCACTTATTCCATAGTTGTTACTAAAGAGACAGACCATCAACAGGCTGCTGCTGGATAGAGTAGCCATGTGCTCTCGTTTGCAGTCCCCTATTTAAAGGAGTCTTCTCTCTGAAAGGGTGTCTGGCCCGAGTCTGCTTTAAAGATAAATAACCATAAGAAGGGAGAGCCCATCAGTGTTGTGCACTCGGACAGTGGAGAGCGCAGGCCACTATTTCTGTTCACCATGAAACATGGGGATTGGGGGGCATTCCATTCAGTTCACATTTAAAGGTTAATCTGCCTAATTCACACTTCTGAAACAACATGCGAATCAAAACATGGCCATCCTTTGAAATTTGCACTTTTCTGAATTTTGCAATGCCATTCTTGTGTCAAGTAATGTGCACAAAAATGCATATGCTAGAGTAAAGTGACCATAAAAAATGCATATATTAGCGAAAACTACATACAATAATGTATAATGTTAATAAGGATTGCTTTGCAAAGCTGTGCATATTAGGCAAAATTGTGTGCAAACATGTGTGTTCAGAAAAATTCACATTAAAATGCTGCTGAGTTTTCATGAGGAGTTTTTTCTTAATTGCAAACTGATATAGTAATGTGGAGGACACAAGTGAAGCTTGAAAAACTGGGCAAAACCAAAACTGACAAATTCACCCATCCCTAGAGAGAAGTATTTATTATTACTATTACCATTACTATTAATGTCTATACCACCCTTCATTTGAATATATCAGAGTGGTTTGCAGCATAAAAATATAAAATACTTAATAAAAACAAGATGATAACCACCCCTTCCCACAAACACATTTAAAAGGACATGAAATATAATTCAGCCAAAGGCCTGGTTGAAGAGGAACATTTTTGCCTGGCATTTAAATATGTATAATGAAGGTGCCAGGCGAGCCTCCCTGGGGAGGGCATTCCCTTCCACAAATGGGGAACCACCACAGAAAATCCCCATTCTTGTGTTGCCACCCTCCATACCTCTCACAGAGGAGGCGCACATAGAAGGGCCTCACATGATGATCACAGAATCCTGGTCTGTTCATATGGGCCCAGAAACTAATTGGCAGCCAGTGCAGCCAGGCCAGAATCAGTGTAATACGCTCAAACCATCTTATCCCAGTGAGCAACTTGACTGCTGAATTCTGCACCAGCTGAAGATTCCAAACTGTCTTCAGAGGCAGCCCCATGTATAAATGGTCAAAGGCCTGGAAACGATGCCTTATGAGGAACGGCTAAGGGAGCTGGGCATGTTTAGCCTGGAAAAGAGGAGGTTAAGGGGTGATATGATAGCCATGTTCAAATATATAAAAGGATGTCACATAGAGGAGGGAGAAAGGTTGTTTTCTGCTGCTCCAGAGAAGCGGACACGGAGCAATGGATCCAAACTACAAGAAAGAAGATTCCACCTAAACATTAGGAAGAACTTCCTGACAGTAAGAGCTGTTTGACAGTGGAATTTGCTGCCAAGGAGTGTGGTGGAGTCTCCTACTTTAGAGGTCTTTAGGCAGAGGCTTGACAACCATATGTCAGGAGTGCTCTGATGGTGTTTCCTGCTTGGCAGGGGGTTGGACTCGATGGCCCTTGTGGTCTCTTCCAACTCTATGATTCTATGATTCTATAACACATTGCAGTAATCTAACCTAGAGGTTATCAGAGCATTGATGACAGAAATTAGGCTACCCCTGTCCAGAAAGGGGCACAGCTGGGCCACAAGCCAAAGCTGATGAAAGACACTCTGTGCCACTGAGGCCAGAGGCAGATTTAGGGCAGTGTAACTGGTTCTGCTACACTGGGCACCGAGCCTGGCGGGAGCCACAGGGTGTCACAACTATGATGTAGCGAATTGAGCAGAACGGAAGGCAAGAGGTGGCAAGCACCAAATTTTGACCCTGCACAAGTGCTGCTGAAATTTGAAAGACCCAAGCCCACCCCTGCTGAGGCGATCTGAGACTCCAAGTGATCGCAAAGGATCAAGAACTACCCTGAGGTACCCACTCATTCAGAGGGAATGTAACTCTAGAAATTAAATTACAGTGGTACCTTGGCACTCAAACGCCTTGGTTCTCAAACGCTGAAAAACCCGGAAGTAAGTGTTCCGGTTTTCAAATGTTTTTCGGAAGCCGAACATCCAAAGCGGTTGTTGGCTAGTGTTTCCGGGACACTTGCACCAATCAGATGCTGTGCCTTGGTTTCCGAACATTTTGGAAGTCAAACAGACATCCGGAAAGGATTAAGTTTGGTGCTTTTGTTTTTGCCATTTATTTTGTGTTTTTGTTTTTGAGATTTTTCCATTTAATTTGCTTTTGTAAGTGTGTAGAACCCAGTTCAGCTACTGATTGATTGATTGATTGATTGATTGATTGATTGACTGTGAAAATAGATAAAAGCCCCCCATCTAAACAATATTTTTAAAAAAATATTTTATCATCCTCAGTACTGTCTTATTTATTTTATAGTACAGTACATTGATTATTGGTTTCATTTTACGGATCAATGGTCTCGTTAGATAGTAAAATTCATGTTAAATTCAGGTTTCTGGTGTTGCTTTTAAAAGTCTGGAACAGATTAATCCGTTTTGCATTACTTTCTATGGGAAAGCACACCTTGGTTTTGGAATGCTTTGGTTTTGGAATGGACTTCTGGAACAGATTAAGTTTGAGAACCAAGGTACCATTGTATAGTATTTATTTTTAAATTCTCATCTTTTCAAGGAAATAAGATCCGTGTCCCATTTTGTTTTTGTTTTTTGGTGATGCACTTTATCTCTTCTGGCAATGTATATGCAGCTATCCTACTATTCGTATTCCCCAACATACTGACCTATAATTACAAAGATAAGCTTGAAATTCTGAGCTTACATGACAAACGTCTCCTTCTGAAAAGGAATGATGTCACGACTTTCCCAGTCATATTTTACAGATGGTTGTAAACATGCAGGCATCACGCATATGTTTGATAGGCCATGATTTGTATGCCCATCACAGGACTTTCTGGATTTTAAACAAGGATTTTAAACAAGTTCACATTCATATTATTTTTGACTTGAGATGCAGGGCCAGAGCAATGATCTTCTAATAGTGTAGCCTTTGATACTGAATCAGTTGTTTTGGTTTTAGTCTTAAATAGACAAGATGGAAAAGTAGCGTTGTCAATGCTATTGTGTTGGTGGGAACAGAGCCGCAAAGAGATTATGTAATTTGCTCAAGATCACTCTAGAGGTCAGTACAGACCTCTATGAAGAGGTCCTTCAGCAACAGCAAGAGATTTCCTTGTCTGAGGCAAAAATGGCACTGCCCCCC
Organism: Podarcis vaucheri; assembly: GCF_965113315.1. Lineage (NCBI taxonomy): Eukaryota > Metazoa > Chordata > Lepidosauria > Squamata > Lacertidae > Podarcis > Podarcis vaucheri. The sequence continues at coordinate 46,424,994 of NC_138748.1, read as the reverse complement.
CCCCCCCACTTTGTACAAAAGCCATCCAGTCTGGCAGTTGAAACTTACTTCGTGGCTGAGGATGGCAAATCATTTTCCACCCTACCTGAAAGCAGCAGGCTAGTTTACATGACATAGAGCAGCCATTTTATGACTGGCGCCCATGGCATTTTTTCAAAATTCCAAATATGTCCACTGGCCCTAAAGATTGTTGGTCCTGCACAAGCCCTTGATAACACTGGGCAACAATTTTTTACTTTTTGAATGTTGTCTAGATTTCTACAATTGATTTAGGGTATTTTTGCACTGCTGAATCAGGAAATGGCATCCGTTTCTCTCCATCAGGTCAGGTTTTTGTGCTATGTTGATTTGAAAAAAAAAAACAGATCTTGTGACAAAATCGATTACATTTTTGTGGCATTATCAGCTGATTTTTGTCAACACATATCATCCTAAATATGTTTTTAAGAGAAAAAAATGTTTTTCCAACAACATATATTGATTACCTGATAGAAACATTGATTACTGTAAACTGAATGGTGGGCATTGATAAAGGTAAGTACACGTAAATTCCATGTTGCTTCACCATTTTTCAAACTTCAGGGCTTGAACTTCCGTTTCTTGGAACTCCTGGAATGCTCAGCGGTAGGGAGGTCTCTCTTCAGAGTCCAACAGTAGTCAGCCATCATGACTGCGTCCCAGCGACCCTGATACCTGGTCTCCATCTCTCTCATGTCCTGATGGAATCTCTCCCCCTGCTCGTCACTCATTGAACCCAGGTTCTCAGGAAACCAGTCCATATGTGAAAATAGGTAGTGCATCTTGACACTCATGTTGCAGCCCAGGTTTCTGAAAGCAGTCAGCATGTTGTTGACAAGTTCTGCGTAGTTTCTGGCCTTATTGTTGCCAAGAAAATTCTTCACTACCAGAACAAATGCATTCCACACTTCCAGTTCCACTTCGTTCATTGAGTTTCCGAACTCTGGATCTCTGATGAGCTGACAGATCTGAGGACCGTCAAAGATGCCAGCTTTCAACTTCTCCATGGTCAATCCTGGAAAAGCCTGGCACAAGTAAGTGAAGCAGTCACCATCCTTGTCCAGAGCCTTGGTGAACCATCTTCAGGTCAACACAAATAAACCACTTATGCTGATCATAACCAATTTTCTCCAGCACATACTTCACCGCTTCATAGTTCTCCTTCAGTGTAGTCGAGTGAGCCAGGGGTATAGGGGCAAACTGGTTGCCGTTGTGTAGCAGAACACATTTCAGTGATCGCTTGCTGCTGTCAATGAACAGTCTCCAATCTTTGGGTTCGTACTGTGGCACTCCAAGCTTGAGCAGAAGCTGCACAATATCTGCACAGTACACCAAGTCCTTCTCTTCTGAGAAAAAACGGAGGTACTCTTGATGCCTGTTGCGGAAGAAGCTGATGCAAGCACTGTCAGAGACCTTCAACAGTTCGGCAGAGTCCTTTGACAAGCTGAGGTCACGAACTTGATCATTCAACTCCTTTTGGGGAAATGGATGTGGAGCATCATCTTCAAGAACCACTTCTTCTTCTTCATGTCCTTCAACACTGGAGGCATCTTCGTCACTAATGTCAGGAAGTTCTCCGAAGACAGGCAGTGGAATTTCATCACAATGAGCTACAGAAAGACATGCTGATTGAAGATCAGGATACTTGAGGCTGCTCCGGTTCTTTCTGTTGATCCCAGTCACATCAACAGCGCAGAAGTAGCAGTCAGTGGCATGGTTTGTCGGCTCCCTCCAAACCATGGGAATTCCAAATTTCAGACTCTTCTTGCCATTGGTCCACCCACGTAGAGTCTCGGTGCATGCCTTGCACACCATGTGTGGCACCCAAGCTTTATCCTGGTCACCAAGTTTAACACCAAAATAACTTTATGCTTTGCCACATCAATTTATGGAAGATTTCGAGGTTTTATGACTTCAAACTGATCCCTTTTTTAACATAATCACCCAGAACTATCGGACCTGAATACTTCTTGTCATTAAAATAATCATTTCCAATCAAAACAATTATTCGACATGGCATTTTACCACCACCAACTTCTTCTAAAATGTTCCACAGAAGTGTACATGTGAACAAAAACGTAAAAAAGACATGTGGCCATAGCTCAAAAACTTGACCTGATTGAGCAAAACCAATGTGATTTTTGTATTCAGCGCATCAGATTCGTCCTAAATCAACTGAAAAAATGCAGACAACAAATTTGTTGTTGACCAGTGTAATTATCTAGTTTTCTGACCTCAAGGCTAGGCCCTGCTATCTCTCAGCTTCTCACCTAATCCCAATTTTCTGCTGTCCACCTTCCTTTCTAAAGTCTAAAAGTCTAAACTAGAATAATTCAGTGCTGTGTTTTCACAAGGCCACAAAGGAAATGCATTTGCTTTTTCCGTTTCCCCACAAAATGAAATATTTTCACAATTCTTGCAAATGCAGTTTAGCAATGGCAAACTACAGAGAAAAACGCTAACATGTTTGGGGATTTATTTATTTTTATTTTTTAAAAAAAGAACGTTAACACGTTTCAAAAGAGGATGATATATTTATGTACTGTGGGGTTTTTGTTTTTTTAAAAAAGCTTTGTTGGTGTAATTACTTGTCCAATCTTCTTTTGCCCTTAAACCCCTTAGCTTTGGGATTTTTTTTCTTCACTTCCCTTATTTGCCCAGCAATAAAGCTTAGCCATATGGATAGATATAACAAGTCGGGATAAAGTTTTTCTCCTTTGCTCATGAGTGCCGCTGCACTGCTGTATATTTGCAATTCATTCTTTCTCAGTGGTCAGGCAATTAAGCTTATTACCATCTCCAATAATGTCAACGCATGCTGGAGTGGGAAGAAGGGTCAGCAAACAATGGCCTTTCTCATCATCAGTGGGCATGGCAATACCAGACAGAGAAAAAAGTCAAACCTAACTTGCAAGGTAGCAGTGTGTAATCTAGCCAGCTGCCAGCTTGCGGCATCCTAGGACAGAGCTGAGGAACCTCCAGAACTCTTTGTTTCGTGCCTGGAGCACTACCCCGGCTATATCCTCCCCAGCCACACCCCCTCTCCTCGGGCTGTTTGGGTGCATCTCCTTCTCCCCCTGCCTCAGCATCCCAACTTCATGTTTATTTAAGGTTCTAAACAGACTGAATAGACTGTTCAAAGCCCCCTATTCAGTTCAGAGAGCCAGTGTGGTGTAGTGGTTAAGAGCAGTAGTCACGTAATCTGGTGAACCGGGTTCGCGTCTCTGCTCCTCCACATGCAGCTGCTGGGTGACCTTGGGTTAGTTACACTTCTCTGAAGTCTCTCAGCCCCACTCACCTCACAGTGTGTTTGTTGTGGGGAAGGAAGGGAAAGGAGATTGTGAGCCACTTTGAGACTCCTTAGGGTAGTGATAAAGTGGGGTATCAAATCCAAACTACTACTACTACTACTACTACTACTACTACTATTCTTCTTCTTCTTCTTCTTCTTCTTCTTCTTCTTCTTCTTCTTCTTCTTCTTCTTCTTCTTCTTCTTCTTGGCCTGGATCTAGGTCATCCCCAGATCGTCCCAGGTTGGATTGAGGCATTGACATAGGGCTAGGGTGGGCAGAAGGTTGGCACGGGATCTATAGGTAGATCTGTGGACGATTTGCAAGGGTTTCTTGGCTCTTACGGTAAATGTTTGACAACAGAAACAGTATGCCTGCAATCCTCCACCCACTTAACCTGGGTGTAAGTTGCATGCAATTGAGTGAGTCTTCCTTCTTAATAGACATACAAAGAATTGCAGCATGAGAAGACCTTTCCCACCCACTTTCTAAATTAGGCTGCTGAAATGACGTTAGTGGGAGGTTGGGGTGAAAGGATTTTGAGGTGGTACTGAAAACAAATTGCTGGGCTCAGTATGTGCTCAGCAGGACACTCTGTCTCTTAATTCTCTGGGCATGTCCTGAGCCATTATACTACAACATACTATGAAAGGTGGACTATGGGTTCTGGGGTGGGGGTGGGGAACCAAACAAAATGGATCCCAGATGCCTGCCATCTTCCCATGCCTGTAATAGGGGCCACACACAATGGTAAGCATGCAAGAAGTTGTCCTGTGTTTGTCATATGCAGCCCTGTCTGCATTCCACCTCAATTCACCTCCCACCCAAAACTGCATTATTTGTCTTGCTGTTGGCAGTGGCAAAAATCATGCCACTTGTGTAATTATGTAAGGTACGTGGTCATTACATTATTCTTCCCCGTTGATTTTAATGCAAATGAAACACATTGCAGATGTGGGGGGGGGGACATAATCAAACATGGATCGTGTCCTGACAGAAAGTAACAACAGCAAATGCCAATTCTATTTGCTGGATTGATTTGCGTTCTGGGCATGGGACGAATAAGTGAAAATCAGCAATATCTTCTCCTGTTTTTGTTGGATGCCTATGACATTCCAAGAAACTCCACAGACTTAGAGGTGGCCTGATACGCTAATGAGGTCTGAGTGTTAATCCTCAGAGAAAGACGCCCTTTTCTGCCTCACTGAATTTCCACATCCGTCTGATCCCACTCGTATTTTTCTTCCTTTCTAATGTTGGGCCTTGAAATGTTTTTCAGGACCCTTTCTTCTGCTAACGTAGCCAGAAATGCTATATCTGTCAAACTTGCCCTTACCTTGCACTTGTCAGAGGTGCAGGAGGTCTCTTTGGGCCGGGAGTTGGCAACCTTTGTCTCCAGCAGGAGTGGAGTTCTGTCTGCTCCGCTGATGTATCAAAACCTGAAGCAGAAGGCCTTCCTCTCTCCAGCCTGCCTCCTCTCTGACCTCCTGTCAGGAAGAACCCTTAGCGCTAATTGTGCTGTGAAGGCTAGCTCATGAAAAAAGCGAGAAGCCGGCAGGGGAAAAGTTTGCTTCCTGTAGGCCTTTGAGAAACTCTCCGAGAAGCCGTCACTGAAGATATTGAAGCACAGCCAATTAATAGCGCTCTCAGATAGTCAATCCACTGACCCAGCAAAGGCAACCTAATGGCAAATAAGTACTTACCTTCTTCATTCTGAGCTCGGCTGGGCAACCACAGTATTTGCACACAGCTCTCAAGCTACGAATTAGGCTTTTTATGGCGCATTTGTATTGGTAGCCCCTCCTCCTCGAGCCTCTTCCTTCCAAGTAGTAGAGTTCTCCTTGAAAAGGAACAGTTTTACACGGGTTGTTTACCTCACCCTCTTTGGTACACTTCCTCACTGAGTGGATCTTGAAGCAAAATGGCGGAGGTGGTTTGAATGGCAGCCCAGGCTAGGGAACGGAGGGACTGAAGAGCGCAATTTTATTCATTTCTGCTCAGACACAAGTCTCATTGTGTCTAATTGCACTCACTCCCAGCTGTGTGTATAGGATTGCAGAATTACTTGCTTTTGAGGGTGGGCGGTGGTGGTGCTGAGAGAGCTCAATACCTCTCAACAAGCCACTCAAAATCCTGTATTCGTTTCAGAGTTTTCAAAGGCAATCAGACGATATCAAAATAAAATGGTTGCTGGCTGATTTGGGCACATTGGTTACCTGAATTGTCTGGGTGTTTTCTGTGAGTTACGTTGGTCTTGTTCACATAAGGCAGCAAGCCAAACTCACCATGGCTACAGATTGTGGTTAGCAAAGAGAGAGCTTGACCAGGCAGCCACTGTGGGGAATGCTATGAGGAGGGCATCTATGTGCCTGCTCAGTCTGCTGTTCAGGTGCTAAGTGCTGATGAGCTTTCCCTTCTTATAGGGATAGACTTATTAACACCCATAGATGCAGATTTAGAAATAATTTCTATAATCAAAATAAAAATATGACACATCTCACAAGGGATAGGCTAATTTGTCATTTTCAGTTTTCTCCTTTTTCCTGTTTTAAACAGAGTTCCTCCACATCAGTTTGTGATTTTTTTTAAAAAAAAATCTTCTTGAAAATTCATCATTTTAGTTTGAATTTCTCCTAATACACACCTTTGTATGTAATTTCCCATAATATACAGTTAAGCGAAACAGATTCTCCTAAAATTGCCTTTTCCCCTAGTATATGTGTTTTTATGCATACTACTTGACTCTAGAAAGACTTTGCAAAATTCAGATAATTGTGAATTTAAAAGAATAGCTGTACTTTGGTCCTCACATCGTTTCAGAAAGTGCAAATCGGTGGACTCCCCTTTAAGAGTGAACTTAATTCACTCTTAAAGGGGAATTTTCTCTCCCCCCCATCCCTACATTTCATCATTGTGGGTGGAAATGGTGGCCTGCTTACTCCAATGTCTGGGTCCCAACTGTTGATGGGCAACCACAGCACTCCCTTTTTATAGTTATTTATACTTAAACCAGTCTAAACCACAGAGCCTAGGGCTTGCTGATCAGAAGGTCGGCGGTTCGAATCCCCGCGATGGGGTGAGCTCCTGTTGCTCGGTCCCTGCTCCTGCCAACCTAGCAGTTCGAAAGCACCTCAAAGTGCAAGTAGATAAATAGGTACCGCTCCAGTGGGAAGGTAGACGGCATTTCCGTGTGCTGCTCTGGTTCATCAGAAGTGGCTTAGTCATGCTGGCCACATCAGCCAGTAAAGCGAGATGAGCGCCGCGACCCCAGAGTCGTCCACGACTGTACCTGACGGTCAGGGGTCCCTTTAACTTAAACCAGACTTGGACCAGATAACCCTTCAAATAGAGGACTCCTTAAAACAGGAGTTGTTTGACTCCAACTCCTACAAGCCTCAGCCAACATGGCCAATGGGATGAAGAGATCTGGAGTCCAGCCACATCTGAAGCTCACCATGTTGGCTACCTGTTAAATAGAGGGCCATCTTCTATAAAGCAGGATGCCTGGCCACCTTTTCTCTCAAGCAATTCATGTCTCCAGTATTGATGTCAACGCCTGAAAGGTCAATAAAGCCATAGGAAGGGTAGGGATGGAGTTGGTGATGCTTGCTTGTTTCTCTGAGGAGGCAGGATAGAAATGAAAGGGTGGGAAGAACAGTCTTTCACTCGCTGAGATAACTTTTGGCTGTTGCAGGAAGTGTTGGTTTGCTTTCCTGTGTGCCACAGGATGCACAGTCATCAGGCATTATAGTAGACAAGTTTGAAATGATGCATAAGTCATTAAGCATCCTGCTTTTTTGGCACTTCCTATATCATGCAAAGCTGGCAACCCATCCAGCACACATAGAAATTCTTCTGCCATAGCTTCCCAAATTGTCATACAGACCTTCAGTGCTACTTCACATGGGCCTTGGGGTGTGTGTGAGAGAGAGAGAGAGAGAGAGAATGAGCAAGCATTAGTAGTGTCCTGAAAATAGAAGGCTGACATCTGGGTGAGCTATGTCACAAATTAAATTGAAAAGCAAATGTTAAGTGTGTTCTAGTTTTTTGTAATAAGCAATACCTGTAAAGATTTTGTACTTTGATTTCTTTACATGTGTTTTTATATGTGTTGGAAGCTTTGTCCCAGAGTGGCTGGGGCAACCCAGCAAGATGGGTGGGGTATAATTAATAATAATAATAATAATAATAATAATAATAATATCCCATCACTACCTCTGAGATTGGAATACTAAGAGTTGGAGGGGACCTTGCAGAACATTTATTCTAACCTGCTGCTTGATGCAAGGAATCCAGAATCAGGGCACCCCCAAGAGATGGCTGCCATCAGGAAATCTGCTTGAAGAGTGAGAGCCCACCACCACACTAACAATTGCTTCCATTGTTGATGTGCTCTTACCATCAAGACGTTTCTCCCAACCAAAACATATCCTCCTGCAACTTAAGCCCATTGGATCATAACTTAAGCCCCTGTGGGGCAGCAAAGAATGGGTCTTTGCTGTCTTCTATTTGACAACCCTTTTGTGTATTTGAAGAGTTGCCCATTTGACTCGGATTCTTCAACTGTTTATGTGACTGGGGCCCTCCATTTTGCAAAGAATTGTGTCTCTGGGTGTGCAGGTTCATTCTGTTGTTTCTGCTTTAGGCACCATAAGGCCAACAATTCATCAGGGTTAGGTAAGCTTAACTCTATTGGTGTCAGTGGACTTAAGGGTGCCTAACTCTGTTTTCGGCTATGACCAAAGTGCTTTTTCTTTTCTTTTTTACATAGCACAGTGTAGTGAAACAAAGTGTGTATTTTTGTGGTGTGTGCATGTGTCATCTTGTTATATCTCCAGGATGCTGAGCACATGCCCCACCACCCCAGAACAGCTTTCATCTTGCGTTCATCTTCCCATTATAACTATCTTGTCCCTGCCAGGACAGTTTCAACCAAGGAACAATTTTCCACAGAAGTCATTCACAAGAATCTTCATCACCTGTAAAATGTTTTGTTTTTTTCAGCAAGCAAATGGAAGGAGAGAAACTATAGGTGAGCAGTCCCAGTCATACTCTTAACTCGTTTTTCTTTTCTTTCTTTTTTTTAATAAGAAATTTATTGCAAATATAGAAATTGATTTTCTCCATACAGGAATCTCCGATTCAAGGAAAACAATTTCGTGCCATTCAGTTTAAAACGTGTGTAGGATGGGGGAGAGGGAGGAAGAAATATCAAATAAAACTCAAACCTAAAATTAAATCAAACTTCAAAAAATAAATCTCCATACACAACCAAGATTCACAGGATCATTACAGGAGGAGGAGGGAACCCGAATGGCTGGTGAGGACCCAAACCAGCAGATGCCTCCAATTGTGTATTACATTCAAGGGGCAGGGGAGCAGAAGTGGGATTTCAGGGGGAGACTGGGAGGAGAGGGGGCACTACCCCCATGCTCTTGTACCCCAATTCTGTGCTTGTGGGTGGCAGGGCTATGCAGGGATTCCACCCCTCTTACAACTGGCTCCCTCTCCTCATGTCGTAGTATAGATTGGGAGTGTAGGAGTCACCTGAAAGCAAGGCCTCATATTGGAATCAAAGGCCAAGAATGGAGGTGGGGGGCAGGCAAGGATCTAAGGAAATTCATCCCTCCAGAGGATGGAAAGGAGATGTGTGTATCTGGGAGGAAGGACCTTCCATTTGCAGTCATCTTCCACTGTGGTTTTCCTGCCCTGAAGTATATGGAGTTAAATCTTCCTGAACAAGATACAGTAGACAGAAAGGGGTAGATGTTTTATTCCAGTTCACAGCAAAAAGGAACATCGATGAAGAGATCCCCAAGGTGGTTTAAGATCTGCTTCGCGGAGTTGATCTCCACAAAGTACCAAAAAAGCAGGAATGTTAAAAGAGCATGGTGGGGGATGAAAGTTTCCTCAAAGCCCACAAAAAACCCCAAATAAAACAAAAGCTCAGTACAAAACATTTCACAGTGAGATTCATTAAAGAACAACTTCCCAGTGTTGTAGTTTATACACCGTGACTCTAGGGAGGCTGTTGTCCCTGATCCTGGAAGGGTTGCACTTTCATCTGTGCGCAGTGTCATGGCTGTTGAGCGGTGGGTGATGGCCGCCACTTAAAAAGGGATCCCCCCATCTGATAAATGGGCTTTCCACATGCTATCTTTGCTGGTCCTTTCATATGCTCAGGGCAAGGAAGATGGAGCTCATTAAGCAGCTCTTGATGTCCTTCTGTGGCTGCATTCTTCTCCATGAGATTTGGCTGAGTTGGGCTTTCTGGTGCTTAGTTCATGGAATGCTCATCTTGGCATATTGTCTTGTATACTATGCACTTGGTTGCATCTTGCAATGTCTAGTTTAGCTAGTATGTCAACTGATGAGATTATGCTTAATGAGAGTATATAGAATTAGGCTCTGGATTCCAAGAACTGGTAACTGGATGCCACAAATCACTTATCCTCCAACTTGCTCCATTCTTCTCTCCATCTCCACCTCATTAAATTTCCTAATCCTGTCTGCTTTCGTTCCTGGTCTCCTCCTCCATCACCTCATTTTCCCCCAACACTACACTATGTTCTTGCCCAGTTTTCCAATGGAGGTCTTATCAAATGAGGACTTCCCACTGGACACTTCAGCAGCAGAGATGGGCAAGAAGGCTGCCCTGCTTTACAATGTTCTACTATAGCCAGGGCTAGGAGGCTTTATTGAGTGAGGGACTTATTCCCACATGGGAAACCTTCTGGGGTGGGACTATATGTCAGCGAGGACAGGACCCAATGCAAAAGTTGGTGAAGCAACAGATGTGACTCTTACCTTTGTAGAGTTGGCTCATTCCAGCTCTGCAAAAACCGGTGGTTTCAACAAATATCCAAACCTCTACATCCAGGCAAGCAAAATGTGCTGGCCACACTCCAAGGACACAGTTCAGGCAGGGAAAAGCACTTGAGGAAGTAATGGAGCAGGGTTGGTGTTGGGGGAGGGGTATGGGCTGGCCATGGTCTGAAGGCACATGAGGCCCCCACCTTCCTGAAGCTAAGGAGGTCTGGGTCTGATTTCCAGGAGACCACATGTACATTGGTGGAATATAAATGTAAGCAACTATATTAAAAATAAGCAAGTGTATATGTGGCCCATGGAACAGTTCTGTGGGTCAGAGAGAGGGGGGCCTGGAGGACTGCATTCACTGCCCCACCTCTGGGCAAAAGGTTCCCCATTGCTGTCCTACAAGGACTCTTGGAACATACATTGATTTGCCATTGTATCATGCAGGGTTCAGTACACAGATCAGCACTTACAGAGATCCAATGCTCTGAACCAGAACCTCCATGCCCCACTGTCTGGACAATCAGCCCTTCTTTCTAGTCATTTTATATATTCTAAGATACACGTTTTTCCTCTTCATTTTCACCACTATGTCACTCTTTCTTCATGATCCCCTCCTTTTATATCCTACAACCTCCTCTCCTATTTTTTCTTATCACTTTTTTCTGGAATAGATATAGTAATTTCTATGGAGAATTGGTAGTAGGGATGCCAGTGAAAGTCTCCAAACATAGGATCACAATCAGATTTTGGAAGGCTCATCAAAATCCATCTCAAAGGAGAGGTGAGTTTTATGGCCCCTGAATTACATCTTCTCTGCCTCAGATTAAAACCTGAGCCGCAGAAGAATTCCTAGCCTCCCCGCTCCCATCAATGCTATCTCTCATAGTTACTTAACGCCCTCTCTGCTTGTCCCAGTTTTCTCAAACCATTCCACTCTTCCTTTCATTTACCTTTCTAGAGCCAGGGACATGAGAAAGTAAGATGACTGGAGGGAATATTTCCCCCTTCTCCCTTCTGTTGCACTGATGTGATTAGCAGTGTAACAAGATGCAAAAACTCGGAAGGCCATGGAAGATGTTGTTCTCCCAAGAGTTGCTGCAACTGCAGTGGGAAAAGGGTGACAGAAATGGAAAGCTCCATTTCTTGGCTGCAATGGCTGCTGCTGCTGGGGAAAACTTTAGAGGACTGCAACAATTTGTAGGGTTTGGGATTTTTCTAAGCTCTTGGCTTGGATAAATGATCTAAGATTTTCATTTTTTTCGGGGGTGGGAGTTAATCCAATACAAGCTTGGGGGAGCTCATCCACATGTCTCTGCCCTGATCCAGTAAAATAGCCCAAATGACCACAGTGATCCATTGTGGCCTTGCAAGTTCTAATTATCACTGTTTCTGCATTATTTATCCTCCATTTCTCAGGTGTCCCTCGCTGTCCCCCCAACTTCTGTGTTTCTCTGTCAACCCCAAATCTTTCTATAGTGTTGGCTTCCCAGAGGCTGAGTGAAACTGGTATTTCTTCATATCTGACCTTCCCCAAAACTTGTGCGACAACTTTTCATGCATAAGGTAGGGCAAAACTATCTCAAGTTTCATCCTGTGTTTGTATTTGGCCTGGCAGGAGAGGAGCTGGAACAAAGTAGTTTGATGAAAAGACAAAGAACTTCTGTGCAATCCTCAGGGAAGCTTAGGATGAAAATCAAAGCTTCAAGCTAGCCCAGGGTCACTTGTCTACAGCAGATTCTTAAACAGGCACGTTCACGATACAAGATCTCCAGTCTCCTAACAGGCTGGTATACTGGATGGTAACCATTACATTTAAATAAGGCTGTGCTTTTGACTTTTCTTTTTTGCAACTTTTCCAAGTGACCCCATCCACCTGTCTTGAGTATCCTCAACAAGCTTTTTCCAATCCCTGTACTGGGCAGCTCAGAGTGCTGATAGCCAGAAAAAGGCACCTTATGCTGGTTTTGTGGAGCAGCAGTACTAACAGTCCCAAAGAAGATATTTCCTCCTCTTGTTAGTCCAAGTTTCTGCCTCTTGATTCCTGTCCCACAATCTTGGCTTTCTTATGCCTCTTTTCCAGTTCTATTGCCATGATCTTCTGTCACCACCCCTCTCACTCTCCCTCACCACATATCCAACCAACTGAGCTATCCAGGTTCACATCACCCTCCTTTTGGAGGTCCCTTTTCCTATTACCTCTCCCCACCCTCATCTGGCCTCCAAGAGCCTCTAGTTAAGTATTGGGGCTGATTAGCATTGCAAACACATCAACACCACCTCAGCCAAGATTCCTTGACATAAATTTCCATTTGTCGTTCATGAATATTTCAAGCCCACCTCAGGAGAAATTATCTGGCACAGGAGGCAAGATAGCAAAGAATGAAGTCGGGGTGGCACTGCAGTATTTGCAGATGCCTGTAGCATCTTCCAATGAGATCAAAATCACAGCACAGTGTCTTTTTCACAGGTTGTAGGTGCTGTACAAAAGCCCACTTTGCCCTTGTACTCCTGATCCTCCTAGGAGATTTCTCCTGAGTCATTTCTAGAGGGTGTGCGATACACTCCAGATTCTTATCTTTTTCTTCCAACTCAGTCACAGGAGGATGGGCTGTACGCACCACCCCTCCCATGCGAAACAGGTGTCCTTCCTTCCGAAGTGCCACTTTGGGAAGAATCTGGTCCACTGTCAGTTTTAGGTTCTTCTCTACCACTGAAGTAACCGGAGTCCCTTTCAGAGGGGAGTACGAATCCAACTTTGGCCTTCTCTTCCTCCCAGCAGCCTAAGCAAGGTCTCCATCACTTGGTGGCTGTCCAAGCCCAGCAAAGAAAACAAAGCAAGAATTTTCTAGGCTAAAAGTGTCCGGTTTCTTCTTGAATGCACCCCAGGTATTTCAGGACTCCAAGGCAAGAATGATCAGCTCACTCTGGGGAGGCTCCTTTAGTGCATTTCTCCACCACAAAGAGGTGGAGATCAAGATCATTATGTGAGCTACACAGTGGCTTCGTTACTCAGTCACCGCTAACAGTTGAGGAAGCTTCATCACCAGAACCTACTGGAGTCAAGGGGAGACACACACACACACACACCCTCCCACTGCTTTGGACGAGGCCTGCAAATTCCCAATTAAGGTGCCCTTAAAGCTAAAGGTTCTGGTTCTGCGCTGGGATGACCCTAGCAACAGATGTTTGGCCAAGGATTGGGATTTCCCTTGACCTGGCAGCCCTCACTTCTCAAGCGTTTCTAGGAAATCAAGACTCATGAGGGTAAATGACTACCACAGGATGAGCCAGTGTTGAAGATTTGGTGCCATCATATTGGCCTCAGAAAGTCATTGAGGCCAAAGCCAGATGCTTGCAAAGGGGCAGTCTGCCTGTAGGGGTGGACTGCATTGGAAGTTGGGGTTGCTGGTGGCACCTGGTTTGGGTCATCTTTGGAAACCACTCCCTCCCAAAGTTGTCAAATCACAATGGCGGTCAAGGGCATATGGGGAATTTGGAGGCAAAGTGGGAGGAAGGAGCAAAGGAGCATGGTTAGGTTTAGTCTCGACAAACCAGCACATACACAAAAGATGTTTTTGCTCAGAAAAATACAGTTAAAATCATCATGCAAATATAACGCTTAAATCTCCTCTTTTTGGACTGTGTGCATGTACTCTGTGGTTGTTCAGAGTCTCATCTAGCAGCAGGGAAAGGGTTGGTCAGAGAGTTAGAGCAAGCCTTCCTCTCCCTTTGCCACCCCTCTCCACTCCTAGCCTGTTGGAACAGTTCTGTCCTCCATCAGCTCTGGAAGATCCTGGGCTTGCTATGTACCCACCACCACCTATGATCTAATCTTTTTTCCTTTTCCCTTTTCAGAGAGATGGAGGAAATTGAGATCAATGGCAACACACAGCACACAGCCTCTTACATATGATTTCATCGCAACCTGCTCCACAATAAGAGATTATGGGATGGGGAGGCTGGGGTGAAGCAGAGGAAGTGGGAAACAGGGTTTGTTTGCACCTTCCTTCCACCCTCACTGCCTTTTACCCTGATTCCGAGTCAGAAGGCAAGTTATCTCATTTCCCTAGGGTTGTGAAAATCTATCTGGGGTGGCTTTGGTGTACCTTTTAATAGTGACGTAATATGGGAGAATTTTGGCTGGTGCAGTTTCTGCCACCACTGCAGCATGAGTGTGGGAGAAACTGCCAAATTTCTCCCATCTCCACACATATTAAATGGCACAGGTATCCTGTCCTAGATGGATTTGGGTGATCCTATGACACCAGAATGATCCAGCAACACTTCCCCGTATATGATGGTTGATGGCTCTACCTGGCCGAATATTCCAGTTCCTCAACAAGTCCAGCATACACAACCATCACCACTTTTGAATCAGGCTGAAACATCTCCTCTCCTGCCAACAAACTCACACCTCCCTCATTGTTTCAAGCACCATAAGGGTGTGCTATCCAGGATGCCCCCTACACCCTTTACTCAGACCGAGTGCTTTAGGGGAGTCAAAAACTGTATTTGGTCCTGCTGTTAATATCTGCCTAGGATCAAAGCACTGCAAAACTTCCCACAACACAGGAAACATGCCAGCATGCAAAAGGGATTCTGCAAGAAGTCGGGGGTTTCATTCATGAATCCACTGGGACTCAGCAGGAATGCACTTTGCCCCCCTCCCACCAGAACCCCCACTGGATGTTATGCCCATCTCCCTCAGTAATATTCAAACAATTGTCATTCTTTTCCTTAGGCTTTCTTCAGGATTCTCTCACTGGGGAAGATACTCACAGTGAGCGTGCCCCCAATATTTCTCCTGAGGGCTCCTGGCCAGATCTTGTATTTCAGACTTGTCCCCTGGAATTTTAAGAAGGATCTACTCCTCAGATAGGGATCAACCTCCATATCCTCTCTGGGAGTGAGACAGATTGTCTCCAAATCCCAAACAAGTGTTTACTCCTGGGATTTGTCTTGGAATTCCTCCCTGTTATCACCCAAAAGCATGCATCTCTTAGGGTGATGGAGGAGAAGCTCTGTTGGATCAATCAGCAAAGATCTCATCTCTATTCAGTTCCTACCAAGAATGTATCTCCAGGATCTCAGCCCCCTCCACTTGTTTCCATGGTAAACAAATCCCTGAGATTTAACACGCCAATCACTGGATGGCACTACCAGCCCAGACTGCTTTTGCTATCCACACTATTGCTCAGGTAAGAGAAGGGTCCTCCTACGATTGCCGTGTGAAGCACAGCATGTATCAGAGGTGGAGGCGAGGTAAGAATTCTCCCCACAGCAACCCAGTAAGCACTGACCATTCAACTACAACTGCCACAAGAACCCTAACCACAGAGCCCACTTACCCAGCCACTTCAAAATACACTTGGCTGCTTGCCTCTTAGTTTGCTAGATCAGACATTTTTTAAATTCAGCTTTACATTGTTACTCCTGCTGCTGTTGGCTGCAGGCAGACAATCGGGAAGAAGAAATACTGCAAGATGCAGAGAGATTAGCCCTGGCTCTGCAAGGCCAAGCTTACCTTGAGTGTCTACATCTGGGGTCCCTGTTGGGAGAAGTGACACTTCTTTTCTTGCATTGGAGAAAGGACTCTAGTTTGGTGCTTGGGAACTAGAATCCAGGACTCCTTTGGGCCAGCTCTACTAATGGAACAACACTGCCAAGAGAAGATCTTGGGAAGAGGCATTTGCCCCAGTGATGGCTCCTGAAACAAATCCTTGCTCCATCACTGAAAAGGAATAGCTGTGAGATTCCCTGGCTGAAGTAACTTGTGCTTTGTTGGTGTGTTTTGATGCAGGCAGGTAGTGGGGGGCTATAAGCTATGGAGCTTTGCTGCAAGGTAGAGATGTGAGGAAACTTCATGGTGGTGAGCAGAGGGAAGGTACGCCTTATCAAGTGGTGTAATAAGACATAGCAAGGCAGGGAGGGCAAGAGGGAGTGGAAACGTTCCGGAAGGCAGAGACGCTTTATGCGTGGCACTAGAACTGATAAAACATCCCCTATCACCACCTCTATAGAACACAGCCTTCATAGAGTGGCTCTGCTATTTAGATTTAGCAAATTACCTATAACGTCACACTCTGCAGGGGTGCTACCGAGGTATCTCATGCTTGCTTCCTATTCTATACCAGCTCTCCTTGATTAAACAATCCCTTGTCTCCATGGCAGCTTGAGGCCACATCGGAGCTGCTGAATAACTCCAAGCAGTGCACTCAGCCTGTGCCTCTTTGCGTCCATTGACCATTGCCTTCTCTGCTGTTCCCATTGGCCACTGGCACTCTTTCCCAGGGGAAAAAGGAAGTATGGTGGTCAGGAGTAGGACAGCTGCATCTGCAAGGAAGCAATGGGATCTAAGTAGCAATCTCTGATATCAGGGTATTATCTTCATTCAAGGGTATAATTCCTTCAAGAGTGGCTCCCCACCCTGCCCCCACCACAGTCTATAAGTTTATGAAAATTTTGTTGCTGGGCTTAATTTTTTGTCATCTTACTTCACACTGCTATAGCCTAAATACTAATTCAATAAAATATATTCTGTTCTATACAATGGGCATGAAGAACGGGTGATGGCAGCATGGTGGCAGGTCAGTGGTTGAGACTGGCCTGCCCACCAGTTTAGCTGATGGATGCCTATGCTTTCCTATTCTGATCTGACCCTTTATACACCTTGAATAAGCACCTTGCCTTGTTCCGTCGTAACAGCTTCCTACGCTGCAAGGACAGCCAATGTGGTGGCCTCCAGAACTGCAGTTGAACTGCAACTCCCATCTGCCCCAGCCAGGATGTGCAATGTCCAGGCATGGTGGGAGCTGTGGTCCCAACATCTGGAGGGCACTATGCTAGCTACCGCTGCAGTGTAGTGTGTATATCCAGCCATCAGTGTGTTAGATTGATTCCCTTCCTCTATCCCACCTTAAGGTCAAGTTCTGGCAGTGAGGTGTAATGGAAGCCTATTTGAGATTCGCCTTGCCCACCAAGGACCTCATAGCTGATCACAGGCATTCTTTCAGTGTAAGGAGCAGTGGATGAGAGCGCATCTGTCGGTCTGTCATGAGACTCTGCTCCAAAGGATGCCCAACGTATTCTGGGATGGAGTTGTGTGCTGTTCCCTAAGCCAAGCATATCCGGGGTCAGGGTTCCTTGAGATCATAGAGGGGTTGCAGATGCTGCCCTCCTTCCCTTGGCAATTCTCTTTCCTTGTGTCAGGCAGCACAATCACCCTCTCCTCTTGGAAGACAACTGAACAGCCCACCGAGGTGCAGGGAGGCACCTTGTGAGCTAATGCTCTTTCTTCCTAACAAATGAGGAAAGGTAGGGAGGAGACCCTACTACTGATGCTCCGTCTCCCAGCCCCTTCCAGAGTGGAGGAAGCCAAGCCATCTTGTGGCAGCCTACACCACACAAGGTTCATGGGCAGGTGAGGACATGTCAAGAAAGCCTCCCTTTTTGCTCTTTGCTCCTGTCCTTGTGCAGATAAGGATATATGGAGGAGGTGGGAGCAGGGCAGCAGTCTGAGAAAACCTCTCTGAGCACAGAGAGGACATTCATATTACACCATGTCTTCACCTGGACTCTGAGGCCCTTGAAACAATGGGGATCACTTTTCGACAAGCTGTGCCAACACAGCTGAGGTTAACGTTAAGTGACCCAACCACATTAGCAGAGGTTGCCCACCTGGGGGGTCATTCCCATAAGACTGGCACTTGTCTCTCTGCAGGCTGCTAATCTCACATCCGGCACTCACACAACTGGCCCTCGTCCGCATGGCTGGGTTGCTGAAATGTTTCCCCGGCTATGGGAGATCCACTCACAGGAAAGTGCCCCCCCATGCACTAGGGCAGCCTTTGCCAAGCTGGTGCTCTCCAGATGTTTTGGGCTGCAATTCCCATCAGCCTTTGGCACCACAGCCATGCCGGCTGGGTCTGGTAAGAGACGTAGTGCAAAGCCTATGAGGGGCACCAGGTTGGGGAGGCTGCTCTAAGGCAACCTTTTCAGAGCCCCTTTAAGTATAGGGAAGGGAAGGATGAGGAGGCATCGCCCCTTCCCTGACCCCCCTTTTGTCTGGGGAATGAGCAAAATCCTCTCTTTCTGGAACAAAATAGCAAACTGGAACAGAAAATCACGTGGGCTGTCTTAGCCTATGCCTGATTAGCATCCTTCCTTTGCCACTTCTGCTACATACCAGCCCAGTATCTCCCTTAACAGTCACCCCCTTCTCTTTACCTCAGTACAAAAGCAAGTATCTCCTCCCCACCAATCCAAAGGAGTTAACAGTGGTCCCCATAACACAGTAGAGACAATTCATTTTACACGGGCCTTTTTTCCTGTTCATTTTTGTAAACTTTTAAGAAATGGTTTTCAGTTTCTTTTATCGGGGTTTTGTTTTGTTTTTGTTTTTCACAGTCAGGTGGGTTAATTTGTGTATGTGTGTGTGTTGATTTTCTTTCTTTTAATGAGAGAGTCACAACTTCTGCTGAGCAGAGACACCTTTCCAGTAATCCAAGATGTCGTGCAGGTCTTCGTCCTTGGCAAACTGGACCTTCTTCCGCAGGGCGTGGCCGGCCGCCATGTAAACCTCCTCCCGGTGGTGCTTCTTGTAAGGCCGGAAACGCTCCCAGATCTTATGGGTGCTCTCTGAGGAGTACTCTGGGCTGGAGGAATAGCCCGAGAAGTAATGTCTAGGCGAGAGCTGAGAATATGTGGAGTCCCGCTTGGACCGGGAGAGCGGCTTAAGGAAGGACACCCTCTGACTTAAGGTATCGCCGCTCTCCTCATAGTAGAGAGCTGGGAAGGAATGCCGGTGTTCACTGCAGTGGTAGGATGGTTTCACCTCCAGGTGGTGGATGGCACCTGGGGACACGAGGGGAAGACGATCCAAGGGGCTGTTGAGTGGGCTTCCTTTCTCAATGTACTTGGAGTCTGCCTTACTCAAAGGTGGGTGGTCAGGTACATCAAGGCTGAAGACCTTGGCACTCTTGATGGAGCCGCTGGAGGAGACGCTGCAGGTTTTCCTGGTCACCGCAGCATCTGCACTGAGCTGACGCTGCAGGGGATGGTGGGAGCTCTCCTTGTAGGGTGGTGAGAGGAAGCTTGGCCTCTCCAGCCCAACAGAGGAACCGGCTGGTATGGACTGGCATTCAAAAGCCATGTCAGAGTCAACACCACCCCCTCCCCCCAAGAAAGAGGCTGTGTCCAGCTTGAGGGCATCAATGCAATTGTTGATTATCTGGTTCACCTTGTCCACTTCCTTGGCAATTGTTGAGATTTCGGCGGCTGAACCTTGCCCATTGTCCAGTTCATGCAGGTCATCATCCCGCTGTGACCTGTCCAGCCCATCCCCACCACCTGTCCGAACCTCAATGTAATTGCCCTTGGTGGTGACCTTGGGGGTATCCATGCCAGCCTCCATGGATTTGGATGAGGGCATCTTCTCCCCAATCATGGATGGAAGAGAGGACATCCGTGAGACAGGGATGACAGGCGGCTCCCCCAACTTCTGTGACGGATGTACAATTGAGCTGGTATCAATATCTGAGCCATAACGCATCTCCAAAATTGTTTTCTTGACGTTGAGGGACTTTTGCTTCTCCTCTTGCATCCTACGCTTCCTCAGGCAATAATAAACGATGCCAAGGATAATAACCATCCCAAAAAGACAACCTAAGATAGTCATGATGTAATGGGTAGTGGTGGATGTGTTGGCCATGGGTTCCTCTCTCCCTTTGCTCCTGGTGGCAAAGGAGAGGCAGGTGTGGTTATAGCGCTTGGAGTTGCGTATGGAAGCCACACAAAAGGTATAGTCTGTGTGAGCCTTCAGGTGGGTGAGAGTGACAACTTCCTTCTTCTTCTTCAGGGTCATTACATCAGAGATGTAGCTGTTATTGTACTGGACCAGCACGTACATCTTGCTGAAGGGGAATGGGATGGTCACCACCAAGGCAGCTGAGGTGATAGTCACCTGCTGGAGCTTGATGCTGGGGATGTAGGAGGAATCCGTGGTGGAAGACGCTGGAGGCTCTACTGAGAGGAAGTCTGGGCTGATGCCTGAGTTCTCAGCATTGTCCTCCTCCCTCTGAGAATCTGGGATGTATGGCGTGGGGTTGATCCTGGAGATCAAGGGGTAATTGCCATCCCCACACATTGACTTGAAGATGGTGATGGCATTGCGGCTGTGGTGTGGCCGAGGCATGAGAAGTGGGTAGCCGGCAAACTCCCGGGGAGTCTCACACTGCAGGCGGTCATAGTTTTTGGTAACATTGTTGAAGGCCACCAGCCACATGAGGAAGCCATAGAGGTTGCAGTCGCAGTTGAAGGGGTTCCCAGCCAGTTCGCAAACCATCAGGTTGCTGAGGCTGGTGAAGGTGCTTCCCTCCAGGCGGCTGAGGCGATTGGAGGACAGGTCGATGCTGATGAGGCTGGGGCATTCGTTGAAGGCCGTGGGGGTGACCACCTCAATCAGGTTGTGCTGCACAAAGAGGAACTGGAGGCGGCCCATGCCGCGCAGCATGCTCTCCGTCAGGTTGGTGAGCTTGTTGTAGCCCAGCTGAAGCACCTGCAGGTTGGACTGCCCCATGAAGGCTCCATCCTCGATGTAGGAGATCTCGTTCTTCGTCAGGTTGAGGTCCGTCAAGTTACCAAAGCGGTTGAGGGAGGAGTAGAGCACCACTTTGAGCTTGTTCTCATTCAGCCGCAGGTCGTGCACAGTGCTGTTGATGTGCTGGGGAATGGTCTCGTACGGAGGCTGGTTCTGGCTGCAGATAGCGAGCCAGACATAACCTTTGTCTCCTTCGATCAGCCAGCAGTCGCTCCAGACACTGCTGGGGGCAAAAATGCAGAGCAGGGTAGCCACCCAGAATCCCAGACGGAGCATGTTGGGCTACAGTGCCCCCTTTAGGCTAAAAGAGGCAAACCCAGCAACAACAAGAACAACAACAACAACAGAATTGAAAAGGAGGCTTCAAGAGGGCGACTTGACACCCTCGGAGCTTAGCAATCAAAGGACATGAGCACCCCAGTTCTGTTGGACGCCACCATTGTCATATGTGCCCAGTTTCACACACAGTGACAACACTGACTAGCTGTGGTCGTCAATCAGAGTGAAAGTTGTACTTGGAGGGGAAAGATAGCTATCTCTCTCTCTCTATTTGTGCTTCTTCTCAAAGCCAAACAGAAATGAAACGTTCAGCAACAAATCTTCTTTGTGTGACTCCTCCACAGCCTCCCCTGAACAACACCATGATGCAATTGGTGGGAGAACAAGGCAGCGCCGCCTTGGTGTCGCTGACACTCCTTGGGTGCAGCTTCTGCCTCCGCCTCCTCTTGTGGGTCCCCTCCGAGATGCTTCAGAACTTCAGATCAAACGTGTTGAAAACAAACAAACAAAAAATGTAGGGAGAGGAGGAGAACGTAGGGAGGAGGGAGAAGGGGATGGAGGCAAAAAGGGAGGGAGGGAGAGAAGGATCCATCTGTCGCTGAAATCTGGAAAGGAAACACACAAGAGACAAGAAGAGGCATCAATTAGGGGGGCTTTGAAATATGAAAAAAGACAGCTAGGTTTGTTAGTTTCACAGGGATGGGGAGAAGCCGAGCGCAGAGCAATGAGGATGGAAGGAAGGGGGGGCGTATGTGCTGGATTAGCATCGCTTTCTATGTCGATAAGCTTTGGCGAAGGGAGCCCTTGTAACATAATCTTGTATATCAGTGATAGCCAGAAGGGTACTTGGGTTCTGTTATGTAACAAAAATCAGAGCCTTGTGAGGAGGGGGAGCGGAGAAAGTGGAAGATGGGAACAACGAAGTGGAGGGGGGAGGATGTACAGCTGTGTTTCGTTCAGCTTAACATACCCCTCCCTTCAATGGGGATTTTCAGCTGTCCCTGTAAAAACAATTTCTCTCTCTCTGTTGTGTGCACACATACGCGCACACACTCAAGATAAATAAATAAGGGTCCTAACTAAATGCTTTTCTCTTCCTTGATGCAAAAAAGATAAATAATTCATTTGTTGTATAACTGCTCTTGTTCCGAAAATAATTCTCTCGCCTTAGCAGAGATTTTTTTTTTGAGGGGGGGTAATATAGTCTGGGTGAGTGCAGGGGGGGAGCACCTTTAATTGGCGGAGAAAACTGTACAGCTGTGATGGTCACAGCTGGGCTCGATGCATGCTGAGGAATAGGGAGATGTGTCAACAGCACACATAGCTAGCAGTCCTTAGGAGGTCGACTCTCCCCTTTGGAATCAAGATGTTGTGGTGATTAACGGGTTTCTTCTTTACACATCTGAGTTTACTGAAGTGCTTCCACATCCCTTAGCCCCAGAGCGGTGTGTATTTTTTGCTATTTGGTGAATGGTCGGGCCTTGGCAGTGTGGAATTTGTAGCGGGGTGCAGTACGGCAAGCTGAGAATCTCAACAGTGTCCCCCTTTCAAAATGCCAAGTTTCTGGTCCTCAACAATACAGTGGTACCTGAGGTTAAGAACTTAATTCGTTCTGGAGGTCTGTTCTTAACCTGAAACTGTTCTTAACCTGAGGTACCACTTTAAGCTAATGGGGCCTCCCGCTGCTGCCAGGCCACCGCCGCGAGATTTCTGTTCTCATCCTGAAGCAAAGTTCTTAACCCGAGGTACTATTTCTGGGTTAGCGGAGTCTGTAACCTGAAGCTTCTGTTACCCGAGGTACCGCTGTAGGCTTGAAATTGCAAAAGCGATGGCTGGTGAGACCTAAGAAGCAGGAGAATTCCCAGTGGTCAGAGAGCGTGTGAAGCTTCAGTGACCTGAATAGCCCTTGCTGCTTTGCCATTCCCAGCAGAAATGTGCCACCTTGCATAATTGGACCAGACAGCAGAATTCAGCTTCTCAAAGTTCAGAATTTAAGTTACGTTAGTACAGCTCCTTTATTTCTTTCTTCTGGTTCCACTGACATTGGAGGCAAGATTCCTATTGACATTTAAACATAGGAAGGGTCATTCTGGGTCAATTTAAAGGTCTAACTAGTTCAGGGAGAACCAACATGGCACCTTCCAACTCCCATCATCCCTGCCCATCAGCCATGCTGACTGCGGCTGATGGGAGCTGAAGTCCACCAAAAGCTGCTGTTGGCTGCCCAATCTAGTTTAGCTTCTTGTTTCTTGTTTATCACACTGGCTAACCAGCTGCTTCCAGGAAGTCCAGTAGTAAGTTGTGAAGGCCATGCTTATCCACAAGCAACTGGCATTCATTTTCACACTGCATCTGAACTTTGAAGTTTCATTTAGCCATCTTAGCTAACAGTCATTAATATAATTCTCCCCCTCCTCCTCCAATAATCTATCTAACCCCCTTTTACAACCCTTGAACCCAACAGCTATATCCATTTCTTGTGGCACTGAGTTCCAAAAACTAATTGAACATTATCCAAAGAATTTCTTTGCTCTGTGACCGACCTACACCTATGGCCAGTCAATTTCATGAACTGAACCCACATTATACAGAGTTATGAAAGGAGTACTTTTCTTTGCTTTCTTCTGACTGTGCATCAACTTACAGATTTCTGTTATAGTCACATTTTTATTTGGACACTTTGATCTGGCAACCATGATCTTGCTAAATAGCTAATCTTCCCTTTCCCTAATTTATACATTTAACAGAAAAACCCGATATCTCTGCCAAAAGGCTGTGAGGGATAAAGTCCTGATTGATGATTTTCACAGCACAGTTGTATCTGTGTCTATTCTGAAGCAAGTCTCGCACAGTTCAATGGGGCTCATTCCCAGGTAAGTGGGTATATAGCATTGCAGCCTTAGACTTCAGTGCTGGTAAACAAATATCATTATCAATTGCAGATTGGTGGAGCTTTTCTTGCTTCAAATTCAGTCACGCGTCAAGTTCATATCATACTTTTTTCCCCCTCCCCACTTCTCAACAAAACAACTGAGGACAGTTGCTGTGGAATCTTGTACCATATGGAAATTAAAACTACAGGAAAAGGGAAGACCTGACAGAAAAGAAAGAAAAGGTGTTCAAGGAGCATGTTAGCATGTATTTTGCTGAGACTTAACAGGCATCTTCAATCTATTCACTCTTGTCTTAACGTTTCAGACTTCCAGATTTTACATTAACAATGAAAGTGACAAGTCAAAAGTAGGCTATTCAGGTATACAAGTTGTGTTTGAATGTCTCAGTGTTCCTAGAGTATACCTGAGTCACATAATGTTACCTGCTTGTGGGGTGTATTATTGACTCCCAGATAGGAAATGATTACGTAATGTTACTAGGGTGTCCTGAAGCCCAGAGAGATTTAAAACTCAGTTCACACATTGCAGTTTTGAGAAACAAAATAGTGACTTGCCACCTGCCTACTTTGCTCTGTGATTGGATTACCCAAAGCCCAGAGATGAGGCAGGAGACTCCAGGGAGATGGCAGAATAAATCCCTGCTCTCCACCAGAGGCTCCTATGCCAGGAGAAACCCAACAGCTGGTCCTGTCACCACCTCTGTGGCTCGTAGCAGTTATTCTGACCTCTCCTTCTGACTGAGGACTCCATCATTCATCCCCCAGCTCATGAGCGATACATAACTAGTATTGAGACAAATATTATCTCAGCTTGGCCTCAAGGCATACATTTTCGATTGGGGTAGAGGAAAGGGAAATCGGGGAAATTAAATATGATATTTTTGCAAGTTTAGCTATGCTGTGTTTTAATATCCTCAGCAATGACCGACTGAAACAACAGCATGTGGGTTTGTGCATCCCATCAGAGAGAGAGGCATCCAAGATCAAGGCGTCTGTAGGAGTAAGTCGGAACCCAGAGAAGCAACGGGAATGCTCCCCTGGGCTTCCACACTCCATCCCCACCCCACTTGCCACCACCGCCACTGCTGCTGCTGTGGTGAACAGCTTTCTGCAGACTGAAAACTTGCTTGCATAAGCAGCAACGTGTCAGCAGCAAAATCCACAGCACTAAGGATGCCCAAGGGAGAGCTCAAGTGTACTCCCCAAAGTGCCTGTACTAGATCTGTGCATTGATTGGGTGTGTGGAACCACATGATCCAAGCTGCTGGCATCTAGCCTGCAGACCTTCTAGGAAGCAACTTGAATGCTCCCTGGAGATAGCATTATCTCCAAAACATGAAATAGGCTCAAAGCATTCCAGAGAGGCTGCAATAAACAAACAACTAAATAAAAACCTCACTGGAAGAAAGATCAAATTGGAAATAGAAAAAGTGAGTAATTTTGGTTCAGCTAACTTACTGACAGTGCTCCATAAAGTATCACCTAAATCTGTGATAGGTTTGTGCAAATTATTTATAAAATGTTTTACATCCCTCACTGTGTCCCATATTTCAAAGTGTGATGTTCTCAGAAGTCCTTGTTTAAGGAGTTTCATTTGAAAACTGAAGGTGGAGATGGGCACAGGAAGAAGTGTGATGTCTGTGCAACGAGAGAATCCCAGAATGCCCACTCATATAATAATCACAAAAATAATAACTTGCAATATCTGTTATATTTTCAGTGCACCCCTGACTGAAAAGCAATACCCCTACTGGTCAGAGGGAGGTATTGCTTACCTAAACTAGCAGTGTGGGAGGGTGCTAAAAAGGAAGAAAACCATTCTTTTTTTCTCCTTAATTGATCAAGGCTGCAATCCCAAGCATGTTTAGGATTAAGACAGCAGGATTTACATCTGCGTAAGCATGCATTTGAATTGCAGCCTGTATGACCCTATCACCTCAAGCCTTCAAATGAGTGTGTTCTTCATTATTTGTGTAGCTTCTTCCCCTTGACCTTAGTGCCTTGGGTGACCCTACTGGGACTACGAAACTCCCGATGGCTTCGCTCCCAAGGATCATAGGAATACGCAATACCAATGACAATGATCCAGCGAGTGAGAGTGTGAAATACCTATTAGGTTTAAGTCTTTCCTCTTTCTTGAAAGTATGTTATATTGTTGCTGAATTGCTTTGTTTGTTTTAATAATATTATTAGGGTGGTCTTGTGTCCTACTTAGTCAAGAACAGTCCCTTATATGAAGGACAGTTCTCTGCGTGAAGGAGTCCTCTGTTTTAAGGGTCGTCCAATATGTCTGTTTTAAAAATAAAAGAAATGTAAGAAGGGAGATCAGAGGTCTTGCAGTTGCCCATCAACAAAGTTAGCAGATGGAGCAGGCTCACGGGTCACCTGCTCAGTCTTTCCCACTACATTCAAATGGGGGAAGACTCTCCAGGCAAATTATAGTAATATTTTCCAAAAGCTACATTTAGACTATGGTAATCATTTTGACATTTTCATCTATACATATACATTAGCGCATGCAACTTTTTACACAAATCTCTGTCCGCTTTTTAAGTGATGCAGAAGCAGCTATCCTTAATATTATTCTGGTCTGCTTGTTATTTATTGTTACCATTGTTTTATACCAATTTTATTATTTATTTCTATTGCTGCCTTTTCTGGTGCTTTATGATGACTCTGTTTTCCATCAAATGTTGTGGCATTACATATTATATTTATGCAGGGATTTTTTTTTTCCAGCCAGAACTCACCAGAACTTAGTTCCAGCACCTCTCAGGTGGGAGCCATTGCCATTACAAGAGAACAAGGGATGCATTCATGGTGAGTTCCAGCACCTCTTTTTCTACAAAACAGCACTGCATTTATGTCATGGGAATGAGTACAGTATGTGAGAGCTTAGTCATAAAAGGCCACCTAAGTATACCTTGGGACGTGGGTGATGCTGTGGGTTAAACCACAGAGCCTAGGACTTGCTGATCAGAAGGTTGGAGGTTTGAATCTTCGCGACGGGGTGAGCTCCTGTTGCTCGGTTCCTCTCCTGCCAACCTAGCAGTTCGAAAGCACATCAAAAGTGCAAGTAGATAAATAGGTACCACTCCGGCGGGAAGTTAAACTGCATTTCTGTGCACTGCCCTGGTTTGCCAGAAGTGGCTTAGTCATGCTGGCCACATGACCCGGAAGCTGTACACCAGCTCCCTCAGCCAATAAAGCGAGATGAGCGCCGCAACCCCAGAGTCGGCCATGACTGGACCTAATGGTCAGGGGTCCCTTTACCTTTAAGTATACTTTAAACAAACATACAAACAAAGGTGAGGTCTCATTATATTCTCAGGTGACTCCTTTCTCTATTTTAGCTTTCAAGAAGGACCTAAGGTCACATCCATAGGTCTTCTCCCCAAGAATCCCAGGAAATGTAATTTAAGAGTGTTGGACAAGGTAGGTCTGTGAGGAGTAAACTAATGTTCCTGATTTTTTTTGGGGGGGAGCCATGTGTTTTAAATGTATGGTGTGTGGATAATGTTTAAGGCTATCACTAAATTGCTCTAGCAAAAACAACACAATTTCCAAGAGAAAGACTCAAAGGACAAAAAAATAGAACGAAGGAGGGGGGCCAGGAGAGAAGAATGCAGATCCTTGAGAAACTTAACTTAATCTGTGCAGAGAGAGATCTGAGCTGATCAGGGCCTGCAGAATTACTAGGGCAGCTGGATTAAAGGATCACAGATCGAATTGGAGAAAGAGGCAGCTGAATATTCAAAATGAAGAGCCAAGATGAGGAGGAGGAGGAAAGAGGCAGCAAAGGTTGTTGAGGAAGGACAAAGCAAACTGTGAGAGAGACAACCCGAAATCTTCTGAATCCTAGGGAAGATGAATCTATTCTACTCGTGATCCCCTGTGATAGGACCTGGTTTGTTGCCAAGCAGAGTCCGCATTGGTCAAAGCCTACACTGCAAAGTGGCCTGAAGGAACATGAGAGAAAGCTCCATTGTTGAAGCCGGGGTGGACCTAAGCACCGCCGAGATGGGGACCTGCCTTTGTAAATCACTCTTAGCACCTTGGTGGGAGAGAGTGGGATATAAAACAAACAAACAAACAAACAAACAAAGCAATTAACTTAGATTTCCAAGGTCTGTAGACACTAATTTGCTCGTGCCCTTCCTAAGCCCCCTTCCCCTTCCTTTTCACTCTCTTCATTACATTTGCAACTTTTCTTCATCCTCCCACTTCACATATTTTGCCCATTTTATGCCCTATTGTACGTTGACAACTTGGCTTTCTTATCTCTTTTTAACTCTTCGTTCTCTCCCTATGGAAGTTTTTTTGCAGTAGCCTTTTTCTTTTTCCTGCTGGTTTTCCCTTAGAACATATCTGCGCTGTCTGTGTCGTGTTCCACATCAAATTCAAGGATCCAATCATTATAGGAACAAGTGTTTAGAAATTAGTGCACGAGTTTTGGTTTTCCTCCCTGTCCGTTTCCCCTTGTGTGCCCTGGTTGTTGCTGTTGTTGTTTTTCCAGATTGTAAGCCTTCAGGTAGGGACTGTCCTGTTTTGATTATGTGTAAATAAATAGAATGCCTAAACCCTCCATCCATTTCTTTGTGCCCATCATATTTTTCTTCCTTTCCCCTTTCGCATTCCTTGCACTTCTGTTGCAAAGTCTTTCCTTTGTCAACCTGACCTTGTTCTTCTGCTTGCACCGGACTGTTCCCTACCCCATCCCCATTACTCACTTGTCAAGTCCTGACCTCTCCGCACATCTCTCTCTTGCCTATCTACTTTATTAGGGGAGGGATGGTGCCACTTCTGTGCTCTGTACATTGGCTAGAACTCATTAGAGCTACATTAAACATTGAACAACAGCAGCAGTAAAACAGAGGACCCCATCTTGCTCAGGGCTGGTTGATGTCTCTGCAGTACAGTCTTCCATGTGTGCAGTAAGCAAACCATTTGTGGAAAGTGTGCGCAATGGGGCAGGCGAGGTCCAGGACACACCTCTTCTCCATCCATGGATTCAAGTCAGGGGAGAGGAGGAGGGTGGTCGGAAACTTCAACGCCATCCCTGACCTTCCAGGGGACACACCTGCCTCAAAGACCCTTAGTTTACCTGCCTCAGATCACCTTTGCCTGCTGGAGTGCAAAAAAGAATTGCGGATCATGGGAAGGGGGGAAAAAACCCCGTCCAATCCCAGTTAATCATCTGGGGAAAGCATGTAACTATTACAGAGGAACTATTCACCTGTCTCAAGTGGTCCACCAGGTATCTGTGCCTCAGGGCCTGTGGTGTCACAGGAAGGCTGTGATTTCTCAGGCGTTGCATTCTGTAATCCTAATCAGACCTGATATCACGACGATACCAGGAGGTAGATGCTCTGATTTCCTCCCAGAGGTACCGAATGAATTCATATTTGAGGAAGGATTTGAAAATGGGTCCTAATTGCTACGCCTCATTTCTCCTCCTGCGTGACAGGACAGGAATAAAACAAACGGGAGGAAAAGGACATCTCTCCTCCAATTCCTCCCTCATTTCACTTGCAGAGATTTCTGATCCGGTCAAAACTTTTGTGAGTCAGCAAATGTCAGAAGCAAAACTCATTAACCCTCCCAGTTCTCTTCCGTGACCCGGACCCTCCTCATCCTCTACTCTCCTGTAGCGTGCTGCTTCTCTTTTTAGTAAATTTTTAGACACAGGGATCTGCAGGGACAACCTGCTCTCATCATCAATCCTCAGAGACCATCCATCACTTGAGGGAGAGGGAGGAAAGGAGAGGAGGAATACAACACAGCCCTCCTTCTGCCAAGACAGCAGAGCCCCTGCTATAAATCAGCTCAGCCAAAGAGAGATTTGTAACAAGGGGAAGCAGCCCAGCACCCTCAATACTGGCCAGGAAAGATGCTGACTCCCCCATTTGGCTACAGCCTTCCTCTTGCTCCTCAGAACCCACAGGCTGGCAAGTATTGATAGGCAGGCTGTGAGGTGAGAAGGCAAGCATCTCTTTTCCAGGGAATATGAAACATGAGAGGGCTGGTTGTGGAGAAATATGAGCCAGGCCCAACACAGCTGGGAGGTTGGCTGGCTGGCTGGCCAGCCACAAAGTGATCTCTCTTGCTGATTTGATGAATGAAAGTGGTTTTAGCAACAACTCCCTCCCAGGACTGCTTTCCTCCCATTACGCTCCTGAGATACACATACACACCCATCCCAACCATACTATGCTTCTTAAAGCTCTGGTGGAAGGGAGGACAGGGTGGTAAACGCCAGAAAGGCTACATTCACACAATACATTCCAAGCCATTTCATGCCACTTTAAACAGGCAGAGCTTCCCCCAAAGAACCCTGGGAAGCAATGCTTTTTTTCTGGGGGGGATGCAGGGGTACACATACCCCTAAACATTTTGTGAATCTAAGTTTGGCCTCATTGAGGGGCAGTATTTCATTATGTGTAGGAAAATGAGAGTCCCCCTAGACATTTTGTTTAGAAAAAAGCACTGCTGGGAACTATAGTTTGCAAAAGGTGCTGGGAGTTGTTGGGAGACCTCTATTCCCCTCACAGAGCTATAATTCTCAGAGTTCCTTGGGAAGAGGAATCGATTGTTCAAGCACTCTGAAAATTGTAGCTCTGTGAAAGGAATAAGGGGGGGTCGCCTAACAACTCCCAGCATTCTTAAACTCCCCAGAATCCTTGGGGGGGAAGACGTGGCTGTTTAAAGTCCTATGACACTGCTTTAAATGTACAGTATGAATGCGTCGTTAATGGCGGATTCTTCATTTCTGTTCAATGTAAGCTTATAGGTGATTCTAATCTAAGTGATGTTGAATACAGAACAAGTGGTTGGTCACCCAACATTAACACAGTGTGTGATCTGATGGGCATAGTGTCACTGTTTGCGTGAATGTAGTTCAATAAGGACTAGCCAGTTTAGGTTCATTCCAGAAGACTAGAGGTTAGTCCAGTTCTAACCCTTGTTAAGTGTTGTGGCTTCCCTAAAGAACTCTGCAAACAGTTCTTTTGGGAAGGTTTGAACTTTTTAAAAAAATCCTCATTGAATTATAATTTCCATACTTCCTACAGCAGTGGAATCTGTGTTACTTAAAATATGGGATGGCATTCAGTGCTAGTACAGCTCAGAGTAGACTTACTGAAGTTAATTGACATAACTAGCTTAGGTTCCTTAATTTCAGAAGGCCTGCTTGGAGTGGGACTTAACTGAATACCACTCAGAGCAGGCAACTCTTTACATCTAAGTTTCTGGATTTCCGAAAACTGCATGGCATTTCTGCTATTGATCGGTAAGGTAGATTAGGGCATTCGTATCTGTGGCTGAGTGTGCGCAGTAGAAAGACACACAAAACTCAGTGTAGCAGAAGAAGAGCTTCTCTCTCTCTCTCTCTCTCTCTCTCTCTCTCTCCCTCCCCCCTGAAAAAAATGTTGATTGATATGTATAGACTGATTTCACAAAGTTAAGTTAAATTAAGCTAAGCAAATATATAAGATTGAATGTTTAATTATTAAGATACAAAATTACAATCTCAGTAATAAAGTTACAAAATAATAACAAGGAAGTCACACATGGGTGGAGGGAAGACACAGGGCAAGAAATAAGAAATGGATAAATGTTGGTACATAAAGAAATGTGAAAATGTGAATTTACAAATATAATGTATATGTATCAATATGTAAAGATTTCATATATGTATTGCAACATTAATAATAAATAAATTAAGTGAAAAGACAGAGAAAAATCTGGTGCAACCTCCTGAGCTTATAGAGATGCCCTAAGATTCCAAACCGGGATCAATGACAAACTCCTTCAACTGAGAGGTGCCCTTCTGTATATCCAGTGCATTGCAACCTCAGTAGCTCAAGTCATGAGGAAGCTTATGGAGAGCAAACTGGTTATCAAAGAGCTGCCCATTGGGGAATGCAACGTTTGCATGTAGCTTTCAGTGACGGCCCTCCAGGGAACGAGGGCATTAGGAAGCAGGCACTCATTCTACCACTGCATAAATGGTGCTAAGAGCCTCCCCATTAGACATTTATGCTTGACAAAACTTGCCCAGTGCTTAACTGATGCCTTAGGGATGTCAAAGCCAGGGAAGAGACTATAAGGCTCTCTCTTTCTGCTGGTTCTTGGATGGCACACCTGCCTTCAGTGCTGGAGGGCATCAATGCCACCTACTGTGTGTAGGCTGTTGCAAAGGACCTGGATATTTTTGTGTGGCTGCTCTGCTTGTTCTATCGGCTTGAGGCTCTCTGCCGTGTAGTTCCCTACCCAACAAAATGTGGATAGAACCCATGATGCTATTTCAGGCAGCATTATGAACTTCCTAAACTTGCCATCAGATTTTCTTTGCATATATAAAAACCTGGACATTCTAACAATTGTAGATCACTGTGTTATTTCTCAATTCTGCCTTTTTGGAAACAGCGCATAAAGTTCTGTTTATTCAAGATGTACTGCCAGCGTTAGGAAACATAAGCTAGGGTTACAGTCACCAAAATGGAATGCTTCATTGCCCTTTTGGGGCCAGACGGCCCAAAATACAACTTTTTGGTTTCTGAAATTCATTCTGATTGTGCAGATACAATATCAAGGACAGAATTCTATAGGATGTGTTGCTAGTGTGTGAAAACAGTCAAAATCTAAAGATCCCCAGGCATGAACCTCCATATGGTAGAGACATCAGACGCCATCCTGGCATCTGGGCATCTTTACTTGGTCGCAGGTGGCCCAATAGATAGGTGCAAAATGTGCCTAGTATCAGGTGGATTTCAATCGCTGTGTACTACCTCCCATCTTGGAGGCAATATGCTTCTGAATACCAGTTGCTGGAATGTAAAACGGGAAGAGTACAAACTTTTTGGCCACTGTGAGAGCAGGATGTTAGTCTGAACCAGAAGGGCTCTTCCTATTCATTATTTCTCTCTTCCCAGTTGAAACTGCATTGTTCGTTATTTATTGATATGGTTTGCAACTCGTTAGCAGCCTGTTTTTCAATGATTTGCTGTACTTCGCTATTGAGGGTTCTTGTTGTTTTCTCTCTGGAGAGACAAATATATTTTCGTTGACCTAGGAGCA
Organism: Podarcis vaucheri; assembly: GCF_965113315.1. Lineage (NCBI taxonomy): Eukaryota > Metazoa > Chordata > Lepidosauria > Squamata > Lacertidae > Podarcis > Podarcis vaucheri. The sequence continues at coordinate 46,392,020 of NC_138748.1, read as the reverse complement.
CAACTGAGCTTTTGAAATTCTAACCCTATGTGCAATAGCAAACTCCATTGAACATGCTAGGGCTTATTTCTGAATACATGTGTCCAGCTTTGTGCCATAAGTCTCCCTGCATTCAATAAAACTTAAATGCATGTCGTTTTATTTGCATTTCACTGTATAGAACAGGGGCAGCCAACAGGGTGCCCTCCAGTGTTGTTTGACTGCAACTCCCCCCAGCCCTAGCCAGCATGACCTACAGCCAGGGATAAGAATGATAATCATAATCATAATAATTTATTATTTATACCCTGCCCATCTAGCTGGGTTTCCCCAGCCACTCTGGGCAGTTTCCAACAAATTACAGTAGTGCCTCGCAAGACGAAATTAATTCGTTCCGCAAGTTTTTTCTTCTTGCGAGTTTTTCGTCTTGCGATGCACGGTTTCCCATAGGAATGCATTGAAAATCAATTAATGCGTTCCTATGGAAACCGCCTTCAGACCAGGTCCGGGGACAGTCTGTCCCCCGACCTCTTCTGAAGGCTGGGGGGGACAAGGGCTTTTCTTCCCACCCCCAGCATTTTAAAAAACCCCGGGACAGCGGAGGACTTCTCCGCTGTCCGGGGCGATCTTAAAATGCTGGCGGGCGGCATTTTAAAATCGCCCGGGACAGCGAAGGACTTCTCCGCTGTCCGGGGCGATGTAAAAGCCCCTGGGAAGGCAGGCAGGGGGGACAAAGACTTTTGCCCCCCGCCCGCCTTCAGAAGAGGTCCTGGACAGCTTCTCCCCGCCGCCCCTTGCTTCAAAAGAGGTCTGGAGACAGCGGGGAAGACGCGCTGCACTTCCCGCTGTCCCCGGACCTGGGGCTGCGGGGAGAAGATCGCTTCTCCCTGCCACCCCTTGCTTCAAAAGAGGTCCGGGGACAGCGGGGAAGAAGCGCTGCACTTCCCGCTGTCCCCGGACCTCTTTTGAAGCAAGGGGCGGTGGGGAGAAGCGATCTCCCCGCCACCCCTTGCTTCAAAAGAGGTCTGGGGACAGCGGGAAGCGCTTCCCACTGTCCCCGGACCTGGGGCTGCGGGGAGAAGATCGCTTCTTCCCCACTGTCCCTGGACCTCTTTTGAAGCAAGGGGCTGCGGGGAGATCGCTTCTCCCCGCTGCCCCTTGCTTCAAAAGAGGTTCGGAGACAGCGGGAAGCACTTCCCACTGTCCCCGGACCTGGGGCTGCGGGGAGAAGATCGCTTCTCCCCACTGCCCCTTGCTTCAAAAGAGGTCCAGGGACAGCGGGGAAGAAGCGCTGCGCTTCCCACTGTCCCCGACCTCTTTTGAAGCAAGGGGTGGCGGGGAGAAGCGATCTCCCCGCAGCCCCTTGCTTCAAAAGAGGTCCGGACCTGGGGCTGCGGGGAGAAGATCGCTTCTCCCCACCGCCCCTTGCTTCAAAAGAGGTCCGCGGACAGCGGGGAAGACCCGCTGTCCCCGGAGCTTGCGGGGCAAGCTTCGTTTTGCGAAGCAAGCCCATAGGGAAATTCGTCTTGCGAGGCAACTCAAAAACGAAAAAACCTTTCGTTTTGCGAGTTTTTTGTCTCGCGAGGCGTTCGTCTTGCAGGGTACCACTGTATTACTATTACTATTACTATTAGTGATAAAAGATCAAACATTAAAAGCTTCCCTAAACAGGGCTGCCTTCAGATGTCTTCTGAAAGTCAGTTGTTTATTTCCTTGACATCTGATGGGAGGGCATTCCACAGGGCCGGCGTCACTACTGAGAAGGCCCTCTGCCTGGTTCCCTGTAACCTCACTTCTCACAGGAAGGAAACCACCAGAAGGCCCTCAGCACTGGACCTCAGTGTCCAGGCAGAACGATGGGAGTGGAGACACTCCTTCAGCTGGGCCGAGGCCGTTTAGGGCTTTAAAGGTCAGCACCAACACTTTGAATTGTGCTCGGAAACGTACTGGGAGCCAATGTAGGTCTTTGATGACTGGTGTTATATGGTTTTGGCAGCCACTCCCAGTCACCAGTCTAGCTGCCGCATTCTGGATTAGTTGCAGTTTCCAGGTCACCTTCAAAGGTAGCCCCATGTAGAGTGCATTGCAGTAGTCCAAGCGGGAGATAACTAGAGCATGCACCACTCTGGTGAGACAGTCTGTGGGCAGGTAGGGTCTCAGCCTGCATACCAGATGGAGCTGGTAGACAGCTGCCCTGGACACAGAACTGACCTGCACCTCCATGGACAGCTGTGAGTCCAAAATGACTCCCAGGCGGCACACCTGGTCCTTCAGGGGCACAGTTACCCCATTCAGGACCAGGGAGTTATAGCCCAACAACATCCAAAGGGTACATACCAAGTTGTACCCCAGTGTAGATTATTTGCCAATATTATTTCACTGTTAAATAGTTGGATGTTTCTCAAACTGAGTTGGAGGTAAGCAGGGGCACAGGAGAGCAGCTTCAAGTCTGCACATGTATGCATGTAGATAAACCATTCTGAATGCCATACTGGTAGCAAATGTGAAGAAAAATTCAGTGCCCTAATGTCTGTTGCTTTAATGCTCCTTGGGCTGGGGTGGACAGTCTCTTGAGTGCTGAGGGCTGGAGATCAGATGGTAGGGTGCAAGACTTAGGGGGAGACGTGGCATAGTAATAATTGGAGCTGCACAGAGAAGTGAATCGGAGCTGAGATTAAGTGGATGAAGACACAGCAGAACAGGGGTTTGTGGAACTTTGATCAGGCAGCTTATTTTGAACAGGGCACAGCAGATTTGGAACAAGGAAGGGCTAGACTCAGTCAGCCACATTGGGACTGAGTAAAAGAACAGAGTCAAACAAACAAATATACAAGCTTTGGGGCTTTTTATCCCCCTCTCTCCCAGTTGCTTTGGCAGAGCCCTTTAGGCAGCCCAGCTGTTCACGTCCATTTGCCTGTATCTTGGCTTGTACAAAGGTATAAGCAGCTTTGCGCACAATTGAAGGATTCCTGCAGAACCTCACTTACTGTTCTCCTGGAAGAGGAGGTTAAAGGAGCTATTTGCCTATATTTCAGCTTAGAAGAAAGTAGCTGAGGTGTGTGTGTGTGTGTGTGTGTGTGTGTGTGTGTGTGTGTGTGTGTTAGGGATGGAAGATAATTTTGTTCAATCCACATTTGTAAGCAAACCATCTTAATTTGTACCTCCCAGACTATTGCACAGGCTGGGATGTAAATTATCCTTCACATTTCATACTTATCCAAATTTTGCAATACAGTTCAGCTCAAATAACATAAAAAATGTGTTTTAAAAAATGCACAACACAAAGGGAATAGGAAATCTGTACTTTGGGACAGAACATGTATTTAAATACGTTTTTGTGGTAAAACAAGCATTTGAATATGAGTTTTCAGAGAGACAAGTAGAACAGGATGTGCTTACGAGTAAACAGGTGAAACTGACATGGATTGAGGCCAGTCTGGTGTCTTCATCCACAGGGTGTACATATGAGGGGGCCTTAATATATGGGACAAAGATAGGAACAAGATAGGAAAGTGTTGGAGAACAAGTTTTGGATGGATAGATTTTGCCTCCAAGGCCTCCAGCCGCATATCCAGGTGGGTTGAATATACCCAGGGCTTTCTTTATTTTCCAGCCAAAACTCAGTTCCAGCACCTCTCAGGTGGGTGCCATTCCCATCATAAGAGAACAAGGGAGAGATTTGTGGTGAGTTCTGGCACCTCTTTTTCTAGAAAAATAGTTCTGAATATACCTAAATCTTTTTGGGGGGTGCAGGACACGGAAGTCCTATTAAATTTAAGGTATGTGATTTCATAACATGTGAGGAACACTGCATCAGTTCTCCAGTTTGTGATCAGCTTAATTGACTGTTCCTCCAGTCAGGCTTCCAGAATTTGCTTCATATTTTAGCTTTCAATTTGTTATTTGTCAATTCATAGCCTTGCTATCAGTTATTCATGGTCATTTACCTTTTCCCAACTTTGTATTTATTATTCATCAATTCCCAGTTCAATACAGATTATCAGTCAATTACAGCTAACGTGTAATTTGTATTCATTGCATTCATCTCGCCCATAATGGAGTATATGGAATTGGCTATGCATGATCTGGCCAAGGGCACTTTTATAATCCCCTTTCTGTCAATTCCCTTTCCTCTTTATATTATTTTCATCTGCAGAAGGATGATTTTTAATGGCCATTTCGTATACAGCTTTGCTGTTGATTATCGGTACCTACCCTGAATATCTGGGATGAGGGAAACTGCACTGGGGGGGGCGCTCTGTCTGTGTGTACACACATCTGCCTAGACAGACGGATACCTAATGTATCAATTTGTTTCTTCCTCATAACAGTTTCTAAACGACTGTGGATTCTCCATTATGCAACTTGCTTATGTAACTGGGGACCAGATGCCTGTTTACAGTGAAGACAAAAGTTGAAACGGACTAGTTGAGCAGAATTGAATTAAACTGATTAAGCCAATTCACTGAAGTTAAATAGAACTGAAATGAATTGAATGGGCGCCACATTCCCAGTAACCACCTCTGGGAGTACGAATGAAAACTGGAACATTTGGGATAGGAGCAGAATGTTCAACTCTGATTGGAATCCTTACGGAGGCATGGTTTATTTTCCCTCCAGACACACTGTCCCACAGGTCTGTTCAATAGATACCTTCACAGTTCTCTGTTGGCTCTAACCTGGATTCACTTGATTCTAAACAATCAAGAACACAGTGACCTCCCTGAATACTCTCAAAGCTAGCCAAAGCCAGGTTTAATATATAGATCTCCAATAGTTAGACTTACACACAGTGTCCAGACAAAATAAAATAAAAAATCCTTCATGTAGCACCTTAGAGACCAACTAAGTTTGCATGCATACGAAAGCTCATACCAATAACAAACTTAGTTGGTCTCTAAAGTGCTACTGGAAGGAATTTTTTTTAATTTTGTTTCGACTATGGCAGACCAACATGGCTACCTACCTGTAACTAGAACACAGTGTCCAGGTTCTGGGTTAACTATTTAAGTCTGTTTTTGTGGTCTCCCCCTATAATAATATAATAATAATTTATTATTTATATCCCACCCATCTGACTGAGTTTCCCCAGCCACTCTGGGCGGCTCCCAATCGAGTGTTAAAAACAATACAGCATTAAACCTTAGGTAAAAGTGACAGGATTCCCACACACATGGCCTCAGCATTGAGGCATTGATTTAAACACACACAGCCGGGTCTAGATGCTTACCGAAATTGAAAAACAGAGCATGGAATCGTCAGCATTCAGATGGAGAAAGGAAAAATGGTATCAAATGGAACCGCGAAATTCTGTCTCCAGAAAAATGGATTGCCGCTCCAGACTTTTTCCATCTCTATGGTTTAATGGGTGTTCCCAATTCCCATGGAATACTGCCATCTCCCCGCTCCAGGTTTGTGCCAACCTCTGCCCCCATAGTGCCCACTCCCAATGGCTGGTATTGGGGGGTGGTCCAGGAGTAGCAGCATGCAGCCAGCAGCATTGTTTTGTATTCTGCTATTTTATTTTTAGATTGCTATCCAACTGTCCCATTTACTTTAAGTTATTAAATTAGGTTAGCTTCTTGGTATCATTTTACACAATGTTGTTTTAGTTTAACTTGTTACGTTTAGGTTAGTTTCTTTGTATTGCTTTACGCAATGCTGCAAGGAGCGACTTTCTGCACTTACTGAAATGGCGGTTATTTCCAATTGCTCCTAAATTCTAATTGCTTCTAATATGCTTTCGAAGTGCTACACTTACTGTTCTTTTGAGATGCTTTTAGGCACAATTTTGTGGGAAAGTGGCATCTAAATCTGTTGAGATCATGGGGGGGTGGGCAGAAACATCCAGAAGGCAAACACCAAGTTTTGAGGGTGGGCAGTGTGTGCATGTGAGAGACACAGGAAGCTCCCTTATACTGAGTCAGACCACTGGCCTATCCAGCTCAGTGATTCCTACTCTGGCTGGCAGCAGCTCTCCAGGGTTTCAGGCAGAGGTCTCTCCCAGCCCTACCTAGAGATTGAACCTGAGACCTTCTACATAAAAGCAGGTAGTCCACCATGGAGCTACAGCCTGCTCCCATGACACAACTGCCATTGCCAGACTGGTACATTTCTCCTGAAACTTTTGCAAACTATCCTTCCCCCACAAAAAATTGCCCAAATTGCCTGCCCAAATTTACCACCTGTAAGTTGGGGAGTGGGGGTGGAAAATGGATAATCAACCAGTTACAGTTCCCTGGATTCTTTGGTGGAAGCAATAACAGTTTAAATGATGTATAATTCTGTAGTACAGTCGTACCTTGGTTTTCGAACAGCTTAGTTCTCAAACGTTTTGGCTCCCGAGCGCCAGAAACCCAGAAGTGACTGTTCTGGTTTGCGACCTATTTTTGGAAGCCAAATGTCTGATGGGGCTTCTGATTGGCTGCAGGACCTTCCTGCAGCCAATCAAAAGCCACGCTTTGGTTTCTGAACATTTCGGAAGTAGAACGGACTTCCAGAACGGATTCCATTCGACTTCCAAGCTACAACTGTATAGATAGGCCCCATTGTCTGAACTATAAGCAGCACCTTGTGCTCCAGAAGTGCTTGTAAAACTGAAGGCTTGGAAGCTACTGACTCAGTTTTGCTGACAACAGACAACTTGTATAGCTTGAGTACTGGTGAGGGTGTAGCACCAGAGTCCAGGTAGCACAGATCAAAAATTTCTGCATAGGGATTCATGGGATCAATGTGATTGGTGTAGAGCTGTAGTTCCCAAAGTGGACAATACTGCCCCCTGGAGGGTTGGGGGATTACCCAGGGTGAAGCAAGGGGATGGCAGGGGGTGCTGGAGGTGTAAATGACTATCAGACTTTGAAAAGCTGGCCTCGTTGGATCAAGTTCATCAATTTTGTTGAATTAACTAAATAGTTTTAATCGGATTTTGAGCAAGTGTGCAATTGATTGTTACTGTTTTGAATTGTGTTATTATCTTCCTAAGTGGAAAGTGCTATTCTGAATAATGTTTTTGATAGGGTAGGGTAGGGGAAACTGTGGGTGAGTTTATGGAACCAAGGGGGCAGCAGTCGAAAAAAGTTAGGGAACCTCAAGTGTAAAGGATAGTGGGGGAACTCAAAGCATTATAATTCATACTGCATAAGAGGACACTGCTGCAAAGCTTCTCACAGCATTGTCACCTTGCTGCAAGGATAATCTTCAGAGCAGCAATGAGTTTGAAATAAATAAATAAAACGGCATTCAAATCAGCAAATTTGCATGCTATAATGCACATACACACATCAGAATTTTTTATTCAACCACTCGATTGCTTTATATCACTGGGCACAAAATTCTTGTCCCTCTGGCATTTTGATAGCAAAATCCCATCTTCTGCCACTGAGGAGGGGGGAAGGAGGAGATCAGTTTCACCCCTAGTTTCACACCCATTCAGAAAATTGAGGAAGTGCTGTGACTCAGGGACAGAGCATCGACTTCACGTGCCTTCGAAGGTCCCAGGTTCAACCCCTGACTTCTCCAGGTCGGACTAGGAATTTTCCCTGTCCCAAACCATGCCACAGATTACTGAGCTAGATGGACCAATGGCCTGATTCAGTATAAGGCAGTTCCTTGCTCCTAAAACCCAGACCCAACCCATGGAATAGACTTGGACTGAGGTCAAGAAGGCCTAGAATCAAGTCTGACTCTGCTATGGTGCTTTTTTGCATTGTGACCCTGTTTATGTTGCTCAACCTCCATCCCCCACCTGCAAAATTAGAATAATAGTGGCCTACTTCCAAGGATTGTGGTGAAGGCATGCATAATAAAAGATGGTAAAGCCCTGTACAGATCCAAAACCTGCTTTGAATGAGAAACAATGGCAAATTGTGATGCTTGTGCATGTGGCAACATGGCTACATGTTTCTTTAGGCCAATTTTTCTTTTCAGAATTAGTAATACTTTCGTCCTTACTTACTGATCAGTGACTGGAGCCTAAAGGGCCCCATCTCAACAGCGCAACCCCTCCTCTCTCCTTGCCAAGTTGACAATCTTTTGTGGGACCATTCATCCCTGTGGTGGCTGGTGGTGTTTCTCTAGTTTTCACTTTTAAAAAGCAACCTTGACCTTGCTCAGAGCCACAGTGAGGCTCCCCCTCCCCCTTTTAAAAAGGGGTGGGGAGAAGGGAAACCCTCAGCCATCTCATCTAAGCCAAAGCTGTTGGGTGGTTACTAGCCATAATGACTATGTTCCACCTCCATTGCAGTGCTTCAGGTTACCAGTTGCTGGAAGCTAGAGGAAAGGAAAATGCTGTTGTGCTCAGGTCCTGCTTCCAGGTTTCCCACAGGCATCTGGCTGGTCATTGTGAGAACAGGACTCTGGACTAGATGGGCCATTGGCCTGATCCAGCAGGGTTTTGCTTCTTTACCCACCCAACACTTCTGAGAAATCTGCCTGCCTGCCGTGGTTCCAACACATACACACACAACCACATAAATTGTTGAAGAAAGTGAAGCTGGAAGGTTTGTCCCAGTGCTGGAAAGGACAACAGTCCAATTTAAGAATGGGGATTTTTGGTCTGTGAGCATTCACTCCATCTTTAAAGCAGCCTTCCTTTCCAACAAATATGCTGGCCAGGGACCAGCCCTATCATTTTGCAACGTTCTTGCTGAAAACCTTGTATTTAGCTGGCAACCCAGAGCGGTTTCTGTTTGTCTGTATTTCTCTCTCTTTCCCCTGCACCCTTCTATCGCTCACCCCCCCCCCCACAAACCCTTGCCCGAGGCATAACAAGGAATATCCACTCCACCTCTGAGGCCCAGAGAAAAATCTTTGCCAAGCCAAGTATTCCAGAAGCAAAAGGTAACAGCACATGAAACAACACAATCATGTAAATAAGCCCCCTGCAATGATTAGATCCCTAATTCATTAGATGGAGAGAAAAGAGAAGAAGGGAACACGAGTCCAAAAGGAGATAATTGTGGTCGATCAGGAGCTGTGAAACAGAAGCGAGAGCTTTGGAAGGCAAAATCTCATTTGCGGCAAATGTAAGCGCTTGGGGGGGGGGAGGTCTTTTATGTGCCAGCCAGTTCCCAGGAAGGGCAGAGAGAGGCATCCTTTTGTTTTACAAAGCATTTTTATTTTTATTTTTTGCTGTACATATTAATATCATTATTAAAGATTAAAGAGGATTTGCATCTGCCCTAGTCCACCCTGCAGCCACTGCCAGCAGGGGAGTGGTCCAGCAGAGCAGGAGAAGGGGTAGGATGGATCAGCAGGGGATTACAGAAACCATCCAAACAGTTATCAGTAATAAATCAGTGTGCGTCACTCTCTTCCCTGAAGGGAGCAGGGTACTTAGCAAAGAGATCTGTCCTCTGCAGCAGCCCCCGCCAAGGAGCGCAGAGCGGCAAAGGGTTTAGGAGGCGAGGTGAGGAGAGTTCGCCATAGGAAGGTTAGGCCCCATCTGTGCTACTCATTTATGTATAGCAGTATCACATCACTTTAAACAGTCATGGCTGTCCCTGCAAAGAATGCTGGGAACTGTAGTTTGCTAAGGGTGCTGAGAGTTGCTAGGAGACCCCCTGTTTCCCTTGCAGAGCTACAATTTTCATGAATTCCCTGGAAAGAGGGACTGACAGTTTAACCACTCTGAGAATCGTAGCTGTGTGAGGGGAATAGAGAGCTCTTGACAGGCTCTCCACACCCTGGATTCTTTTGCGGGGGGGGGTCGTTTCATAGGTTTCTTTGTGGGGGGAGCCATGGCTGTTTAAAGCGGTATGATCCTGCTTTAAATGTCTAGTTCAGATGGGGCATTAGAGGACCTAGAAAAAGAGTGATGGCAGACTTCTTGTGGTGGATGGGGAATGAATGGAGGCCGGGAGGTAATCTGTGTTTGGAAGCTGCCCTGCTCATGGGTTGTAGCCAACACTATTCATTACTCAGAGTAAACCCATTGAAATGAATGATCACAAATAATGGGGTGCATTGGTTTCAGTGGGTTTGCTCCATACAGACCTTCGGTGGCTGCAACTCACATGCTTCAATTTTAGCATGGCACTGAAAGTGGGGGAAGCAGTGTCTATAAGAACAGAGATTTGTCCCAGTCAAACTAACTCTTGGGAACTATGTACACCCAAGATGATGCAGACAATGTGACCCTCTTTGCACAAGGGGAACTGGGAGTGTGGGGAGGCTGGGGTGGAGAATCCTGCAGGGACAGAGCATGTACACAAGAAGAGAGCATAACCAGAACAAAGGAGAAGGTCCCCAACCTTGAACAACCCCCAAAACAATGAAGACAGCAATTTAGGAATACATGCAACGATTTACATTAGCAAATGTAAAGGGAACATATATGCAACCACATGAATGTATATTTTGATCTAAATATATGAATGTTGTTGCTTTGTTGTGTGTTGTTGCTATTTTGTTCTAGAAAGAATCCACTCTATTCCATACGGAATATTATCCCTGGGCCTATTATTTTTCCAACAGTAAGTATGTTGGATGCACAACTTAAAATTCCCCGCTGGTTTGAATGATAAAATGGATTTTAGAAGCATTTTTATAAGCATTTTTCTGACTCGTACAATAGTGGATATAAAGCTATTGTTTGTCTCTCTCCGAAATGGTAGCTCTGCTTCTGAGTAATTGTTCTACTTAAGTGTAAGTAGCTGTTTATGAGAATCACCGATATGTGATTTGGCAGCTGATCTCCACCACCACAAGAACATTTCTGAGCAGTAGCATAGAGATACCCCATTTACGGATGTGGGGGGAGCGTCACCTTTAGACTGCAGATCAGTATTTTCATATTATGCAAACTTTTTGCGCTAGAAGAATTTGCAACAGCCAAATAATCGTTTTATGTTAGTCTTTGAGAGGAACAAACCCTTTGTAGTAACATCATTATTTATGGTATCATATTTTAAAAGATGAGCACAGTTTTAAGAAATAAAACAAGAGGCTTTAAAGATAAACAGGAGGTTACAGTGGCCCTCAGTGTGTTCTGATAAGGCATGAAAGAGGATGCAATCCAAGATATTGTGTCATTACAGTGGTACCTCCAGTTATGAACTTAATTCGTTCTGGAGGTCTGTTCTTAACCTGAAACCGTTCTTAACCTGAGGCACGCTTTTGCTAATGGGGCCTCCCACCGCCGCCGCACGACTTCCACTCGCATCCCGGGACAAAGTTCACTACCAGGAGCAACTACTTCCGGGTTAGCAGAGCTCGTAACCCAAAGCGTTCGTAAGGAGGATGGTACGTAACCTGAGGTTCCACTATATACTGTGAAGTGTCTGGAGAAATTGTTGCAATTACTACACAAAACTGGCTACCACTTAAGTTTGTATCTATGTTCATTTTACATGCAACTGTAAGCTCCTTTCTTGACATTTTCATTGTTTTTTTTTGGGGGGGGGTTCTGCGATTTTTGTTTGTTTGTGTGTGTTGTTGTTTTCACTGCAGGGAGCATGTCATGGGAGTGGGGTGGGGGGCTATCTTTTAGGATAACAGTGGGGCCTATAGTTTTCCTGAGTGGGGAGTCAGGAGATTGGTTTGAACTAGGAACAAGCTCTATATAGCTTGCAGTGCTCAAGAGCACTTCAAACAAATAATGGAAAAACTAAACCTTACAGAATATCCTAAGGGAAATTAATTTGAAGGCTCCTGCAGAACTTCTAGCAACAGAGAGAAGAATTGTGATGTGAAAAGAGGCCAGGGCCATGACTATGGGGGGACAGGATGCTAAATAGGGAAGCTGCTTTCCCCCCTGTGAGATCAAGATGTGGCTGCTTGTATCCGCTCCTCTCTTCTGGGAGAGAAACAACTGTCCCCTCCCCAAAACAGTTTGGAAGCAAATGGTTAAACAACTCCTTTGCACCACCCCTTGCTATTCAACCTCTGCCCAGTCTGAAGTCACTTACATTTGCTTTATCTAAAAAAAGAAAGAGAATCATGGGGATGGGAAGAATTATGAAATCACCCTTTTTAAAATCCTGAGAGGCAGAGATGCTGCAAGAGGCATTGTAGATGAGAACTGAAACAATATTTCTGCAGGGACAGTCATGAATAACAGGATAGTATCAATGGCTTTGGGACTGCATGAGCCATATTGTTCTGCATGCACATTTTTTTGGAGCAATCCAGAGCCGGCACATTATGGCCATGTTCTGGCCATGTTCATGCATAAGCCCTAAAGTGTGGTTTATTATACCACACTGTGTGTGAGCAGCACATGGGCCAAGCATTCTTGTTTAGCTCCTCTCACATGGGTAAACAAACCAGGATGGGGCTACCTTAGCATGATATCAACACTAAGGGCCATGGTTTGTTAGGGCAAAGCAAACCATGATCTCAGGTCCAGACACCATCATACTATGATAGCCCCATCCTGTTTTGTTTACCTCCCGAAAAAAGTGAGGAGCAAAGCAGGAGTATGTATGTTTCATACACCAGCACACGACTTGTGAAACATATGGTTTAGTAAACCAAACTTTAAGGCTTATGGTTATGAATTAACAGGGCTGGTTTGTCGTTGGCTAGCCTGGGGGTGGTTTCATCTTGACACACACAAAATCTGCTGCAATGGTTGAGTTTTTTCTGTTCCGTCCCTATGAACGTCTGTGCTGTTCATCCCATTCATTAGCCTGATCCTATGCATAGTTGCTCAAAAGTAAGGTTTATGGTATTCAATGAGGCTTGCTCCCAAGTATGTATAGGATTGCGGCAGATGGCTGTGAATCAGGAGGATTTGTAGCCTACTATGCTGATCAGCTATAGATTGGGATCGGCCTCCTCTAAAGAGCCCACATGTTACATCTCTCCAAGCTTCCATCTGTGCTCCATATTCATGCTATTAATGTCTATAGGCACAACGTATCCCTCCTTGCTTTTCCCTGCATCTTCCGACACCTGGATGGCAAAAGCTGGTCCAACTTTCAAGGGCTCCCCGTCACGCACACTCCCACCACCCACCAGAAAGCTAGCACCTGACACACATTTTGACACAGGCCTGCCTCCCCCCTACACACCTCAACTTGCATTACAGCCTGAGTTTTTTCCCCTCCTTCCATTGCCAAAACACAATGACTGTTATAATTAACAGATTATCTCAGCGCGACAGCTGCAGTCCTTTGAAAATTAGGTTGAATAACAGGATCCTGGCGTATGGTAATTTCTTTTCATCTCCAGAATATTTCTCTCTCTCTCTCTCTCTCTCTCTCTCTCTTTCTTTCCATCCCTCTTTTTTTCCTCACCCTTCCTGTCAGTTATTTCTTTGCAGCTAGATGGGCATTGTGGATGCACACACACATACACACACATACACACACTCTGCCAGCATTTTTCATTCTGCTCTTTAAAAACAAAACAACACAAAACCTGTCCTCTTTCATTATGCAAGAGAATGGTGGTTGCTAACAGGAATGTCAGCACAGCAGTTAACATAGGTGCAAATGGAGCTGGGGCAATGAGGTAATAGGTGCCTGAGTGAGCCCCACGCTTCTGTGCAAAATGACAGGGTGACTGAGGTCCCAGGCTGAACTCCGCTTGCCACTTGGAGACATGATACTCTTTACCCGGCAGAGAGACATCAATACCTGACCTCAATCCCACACAAGTAGAGGCATCACTTAGACAACAGATGCTTTTTACATTCAGGCTTTACCCCACGGAACGTTTCCTGACACCCAAAGATCCAGTGCCCTCCCCCGCCTGCTAAAAGATCAGCCACTTAATACCCTTTTCAGAAATTATCAACATCTCGTTACCCATCTCTTGTTCCATCAGAACTCTCTGCCTTTGTCCTGCTTCACATTCTCCACTTCCCAGAGGAATAAGAGGTTCCAAGGAACCTTTACAACTTGCGCCCCAGCAGATGCTATTGGACTACAACTCCCATAATCCCAGGCCAATGGCATGCTGGAAGGGGCTTGCTTATTTATTTAAAAGCACCTCTAAACCACTTAATATCAAAAGCATCCCGAAGTGGTATACAAAAATAACCTATAAGCAATCAAAAGAGCATGGTAAAAACAGTAAAACAGTGTTAAAAGCTGAAATAGTTAAAAACAGGAATTGAGAAAAACAGGGTAGCTTCTAATGCAGGCATCCCCAACCTGCAGCCCTCCGGGTGTTTTGGCCTACAACTCCCATGATCCCTAGCTAACAGGACCAGTAGTCAGGGATGATGGAAATTGTAGTCCAAAACATCTGGAGGGCCAAAGGTTGGGGGTGCCTGTTCTAATGGGTATAGGGAAGCCTGAGCAAAAAAGACAAGATAGTTGAAGTAATCAGTGATGATTCACATATGGCAGAGGGAAGGACAGTCCACAGTGCAGCAGATGACAGAAAATGCCTATTTGGTTTCAGCAACCTGCAATATTCTCTAGAGGGCAGTACAATGAGTAAGATTTCCCCAAATTTCCAGTTGGGCTTGGGGAAGATCTAGGGACCAGACTTTGACAGGTGGATGGGATGAACCACCTGTCAATCGTATGCCACTGTTATGACATCATATGGTTGACAGGTGGGTTGCCTCGCCCACCTGTCAAAATCCCTTGTGCATGGCTCCTAAGCACCCAACAGCCACCTGTCTGTCAGGCACTTAAGAACCACAGCATCACCAGCCCTATATTCAGCCTTTTGCAAGCCTTGGCTGCAGGAGAAGTCACATCTGTTCCCAGCAGGAACCTTGCAGCTTTCTTAGGCTGCTTCTAGTCAGTCAGGAACAAAACACCTCTTTCACTGACTACACTCAAATAATGAAATGGCTTCCTTTGGTCCCCACCCACCATGTGTGGGCAGCTTGTAGCTCCAGTTACCAGCCATCAGAGGTCATTAAGCAAGCACCTTCAGTTAGCAAACGAGACAAAAGCTTAGAGAGGAAATCATTTTGCATGTCCAAAGAGCAGGTTTACAACAATATTCTTGACACCCACCCACATATCCCATGCCCCCTGTTTGTTAGCAAAACAATAGCTCTGCCATGAATACTCTTCACCATTGTTAACAACAGTTTCTCCCTGAGTTATGTTAAGAATCGGTTTTCCCTCTCTCCACATCTGAAATGTCATTCTTGAACACCCATTCTTCTTACTCTCTTTCAATAAACATGTCCATACACTTATTTCTTCATATTCATTCCCCTCCACATAATTCTTGTGTAAAAATTATGCTTTTCTTGTACTAAATTTGGGTTACCTTAACATGGAACTTTTTTTCCCATGCACACAACACTGGTTATGTATCACGTTGTCTTTTTTACCATATCTGCATCATACCATTATTATTTACCTAAATAAATTCTTCCATGCCCCTCCCACAATGAAGAAACTACCACCAAATATTCTTATGCCACAGCCTTGATCCATTAAGCTTCCACTCCTGAACTAAGATATCTTCACCCTGTGCAAATATCCCTCTTACCTTAACCCCATGCAAACAGCAGCTCTGAGGCATGCTCCCTCATCCACGCCTACAATTTCCACTCTGGTCTTTGAACAATAAGTAGGGCTTTGTTGAGGAGTCATTGAATTTGATCCTCCAGTTCTGTTAGAACATGTCATATCCAGGATACATTTAACCAGGCAAGAGGCCTTTGGGCAAGAGCTGGTTCTATAAATCTTTGTATTAAGAAGTGACAGGTGGTAGCCCCCTCACAATGTGATAGAATAGATTAATCTCTCATCTACTTAATTTTGTCCTTTGACGAGTTGCTAGGTGACATATCAGCATACAACAAGCAGAAGTTGCAGGTCCAAATTGGTCTTCAATTATCTGTTTGGTATTTGGTTTGATCATTCTTGCACCTTCTCGGTAGTAGCGCCCACCCTGTGGAATGCCCTCCCATCAGATGTAAAGGAGATGAGTAATTATATAACATTTAGAAAACATCTAAAGGCAGCCCTGTGTAGGGAAGCTTTTTAAGGTTTAATGTTCTACTATGTTTTTATATATGCTGGAAGCCGCCCAGGGTGGCTGGGGCAACCCAGTCAGATGGGTGGGGTACAAATAATACATTATTATTATTATTATTATTATTATTATTATTATTATTATTATTCCTTTCAGACCACTGGCTCATCTAACCAGAGGATGAAATAATTCATGAAAAACTCTTCGTGAGAATATTTGCAATCCCCACAATCCTGTCCCTCCCACTTTTCTATTTACTATTTGTTTCTGGTTTAACCACATGAGTGATCTCAACCAATCAGGGTTCACATAGTGAACAAAATTAATTCACAACACTAGGTAGCTAATCAGATATGGCTTGGTGGGAATCTGGCACAGCAAGAGTTTCTGGGGCTGGTGGTTGGGAACCAGGCTAGCGGCTCAGCAGACTCAGGCACAGCTTCCAGGCAGCCTATAAAAAGCTCACTCTTGCACTAAGCCAGAGTGATGAGCAAGACCAAAGATCATTTACTACAGAAGCACAGCTGTATCCCTATTGGCTACTTAGGTCATGTGATCCTTCTGAATCTGGAGAATGTAGTGCCCACCCCCATGCTATTTGCTGCAGTGAGCTTTCACTCTTTTACACACATACACACACACCTAAAAGGTCCTTTGGCCTATAAACTATTCCAGTGGCTGGAGAATAAGGTCCCCGAGTCATGCTCAGTACCTGCAAAAACGTACCCATAATTCAAGTAGGCAGTTTTGCCTTTGCCCAGTCTCTGCTTACAGCAATGGTTCTAAAAATCAACCTTTTAATCCCATCCATTCCTATAACTCCAGTGATGCCCAAGGGACCAGAGTTGTTTCAGTTTACAAGGCCTTCTTCCTTCTCACAAACAAAGCTCAGTGGCATAATCAGATCCTAAGCCTCTGTGTCCATGCATCTAGCTACGATGCCAATGTAATACTGCTATCGCACTGGCCAAAGGATCCAGTGATGCGGCACTGAGTCACCCTTCCTGTTGATATGCTCCGCCCAGGCCCATTTATGTGCTGGCTCAGTGAACGGCCCACTTACAAAGCCATCTGTGTGCTGGTAGCTGCAGGGAAAGCTTTGCCTGTTTTGTCTCATGGCAAGACACTTACAGTGGGACCTCTGGTTGTGAACAGGATCCGTTCCGGAGGTCCGGCCGGATCCCGAGGTTTCCACAACCCGAGGATCACTGTTCTGCACATGTGCATGGCAGTAGACCGCTTCTGTGCATGCGTGTGGGGCGGTAGACCGCTTCTGCACATGCATGCGTGACAAACCCTGGTCTGATACTTCCGGGTTTGCCGCTTTTGTAACGTGAAGTTTAAGTAACCAGAGGGTTATGTAAGCCAAGGTGCTACTGTATTTGGATCTGTACTAGAAGCTGAACTCTGCAAGGGGAGTGAGGTGTTCTGCTTCACTGTGTCTCTGTATGCACAGTGTTGCATTTCTGTTTCACTTTTGGTCCATTCTCTATCAGAGACATTCAGTGCAATATTCTTTTAGGCAGCCCCACCCCATGTTATAGAGACACCTTTAATTCAGTAATATCCTCTACTCAGAGCTTTGTGCTATCCTGTTCACTCACCCAGCTGCACTAGCTTTCTGATCCATACGCCCTCTTCTCCAGCAAGTGAAAGTATCTCTTTTAGTCGTTGAAATATATGCATATTCATTTTATCCTTCTTACAGTAAGATTTGTCTGGTCATTGAGCCATGATCCATTCCACAAGCGTTCGAGGAATGCATTCCCAAACTGCATTACTATTCCACGGACCATTTGACAATTGCTGATGCTATTGGCAGACCACTTTCCAAACTACATGGGTCCTCCATCCAAACACCCCATGACTAACATCCCAGAGGAAGCAGCCCCCACGCCAATGTGGGACTATATCAGTCCTGAGACCCATAAGCTATAATTTCCTACTTTAGTCAGATACCTTTGCTGGGCATGATTGCTTCCACCTTCACACTTTCTCCCACACCAATCCAAGCAATTGTAAGGAATTTTGCCTATGCTTTCGCTTCCAGGTGTGCTTAAAAATTGCATAGTGACAGAACTCCTGAAAGATCAAAGTGATGCTTGCATGGTCTCTAAACACCAGGGAGCTGACCACATGGGTGGATGTACCCAGACCAGCAAGACAGTGGAAACTAAGACACGAAGGAAAGATGTAAAAAAAATCCTGATCTAAAGCCTTCAGATGATGGGATATTCTCTAGGTCTGAAGTATTATGGTGGGGGGGGGGTTAACCTGTGGCACTCCTGGTGTTGCTGGACTGCAGTTCCTGTCATCTCTGACCATTGGTCATGCTGGCTGAGGCAGATGGGAGCTGGACTCCAACAAAATAGCTCAATTGGTTAAAGCGTTGTGCTGATAAGGCCAAGGTTGCAGGTTCTATCCCTGTATGGGACAACTGCATATTCCTGCATTGCAGGGGGTTGAAATGATCCTCAGTGCCCCTTCCAAGTCTATGATCCTATGAATTCTATGAACTTCTGGAGGGCCACGGCTTCCCCATCCCTGAACCATGGGAATATTGAACAGCAGAGCTCTGTTCCCGATTCTATAGCTACTCTTGAAATATAGTTGCTACTGTGCCAATAATGACTTCAGCCTGGTTTTTGAGGACTTTTGTGCTGGGTTATTAATTTATAGCAGGCTGCCATTTCTTGGAGAATACAAACAAGAGTGCAGAATGGAAATGGCAGTTTAAAACCATTGGCAACGTAGCAATAAATGGAAGGGAATGGAGACGGAAGTTAAGTGTATTTGAGGTTAAGGGGAAGCTTAAAGCTCTGCATGCACTTCTCAGGCATGTGAAACACCAAGATCCACGAGACAGGGCTGTAAGTTGATCGTCTTTGGTTTCTTTTAACCAGACGTTACTAATAGGATACACAGGGCTAATATGCATCATTTATGTAGAAACAGGCTTCTTGTCTGCTTCATGTAAAGGGTCAAGCTAGATATCAAAAGCCTTTGCAAGACAGACCTTCATGCACGCAGAAGAGTTCAGGGTTTGGATGTATATAATTTTGAATTGCCTACGGTGAAAATCTGCTATTACAGTGGTACCTCTGGTTGCGAACGGGATCTGTTCCGGAGCCCCGTTCGCATCATGAGCAGAACGTAACCCACGTCTGTGCATCTGCGCATGCGCGGGTCACGATTTGCCGCTTCTGTGCATGTGTGTGATGTCATTTTGAGCGTCTGCGCATGTGCGAGTGGCAAAACCTGGAAGTAACCCTTTCCGGGACCTCCGGGTCGCCGCGGGATGCAACCTGAAAAGATTTAACCTGAAGCAAATGTAACAAGAGGTATGACTGTACATGCTTCTATGGTCTTATTTATTCATTGCCCTCATGCAGAGCCATGCCATGTTGACAGGGTGGAGCTGCGCTTTGAGCCCCATCCCCACTATCACTGCTCCTTCCTGCAGCAACTACAGCTGTCTGCGGTGAAATTCCCACATGCAAACAGCTGCTCATGAGTAGGTGCTCTATGAGATTGGGCAACCTGCTTGCAGATTACTGGTTGCAAAATACGCAGGCTGTGTAAATATCAGTGGCTTAAAACACAGCCATGACAGCAATGCCACTACTAGTTATTGTAGCTGTATTCTGCCCTCCACTGTCAGAGGCAGCATGCTTCTGAATACAAGTGGCTGGGAACTGTGGGTGGGCAGGGTGGTATTCTGCCCATGTCTGGCTTGCAGGCTAATAATAATAATAATAATAATAATAATAATAATTTATTTATACCAAACCCACCTGGCTGGGCTTCCCCAGCCACTCTGGGCGGCTTCCCAAAAAATATTAAAATACTGTACTACATCAAACATTAAAAGTCTCCCTAAACAGGGCCACCTTCAGATGTCTTCTAAATGTCTGGTAGTTGTTGTTCTCTCTGACATCTGGTGGGAGGGTGTTCCACAGGGAGGGCGCCACTACCGAGAAGGCCCTCTGCCTGCTTCCCACAACCATCTGGTTGGCCACAGTGAGAATGTGAAGCCATGCTAAATAGGCCATTGGCCTGATTCAGCAGGCTCCTCTTTTGTTCTTAAGCCACATTTGCACAGTTTTGTACACATCGGAAAGGGGGAGGGGAAGTCTTAACCCACATGACCGATGTCAGGGGAACCAGACTGATGGGGGAATGGTGGAGACTGCCCCCCCGAACTTCCCAGAGAAGAGGAGGGCAGTATTGAATTGCAGCAGTGGTTTGAGGAAGATCACAGCTCAGAGAGAGGTGTACAGAAGAGTTGGGAGGTGTTGGAAGAAGAGAAGGGGGAGACAGAGACAGATCAGCCAACTGACACGTTATCACTGGAGAGCATTTCTGACACACACACCCTTCTCCTAGAACTCAGCATGCATTGAAAGTGCAAGAGCAAAGGACTAAGAGAAAATTAGCCCCAGGCAGCCACCATAAGGGGAAGTGCTGTTGCTAGGAAGGGAGAGGGGAGGAGCTCAGTTGGAGCAACTCCATTTTAGGAAAGGTTATATTCCTTCATCGTTCTCTGTGAATTATTGAATAAATTGCTTTGTAAGAATTCTAATGTTTCTCTGATTCTGGGCTGCCCCGTGGGAGGGAGCTGATTCCCCAAAGCCTGACAACCCGTTTGGTTCTCCTGCAACCATCCAACCCCCGGAATTCATATTCATGAAATGGCCATCTCCTTTGAGATAGCACAGCTGTATCAAATGTACACACTTAAAGATGAAGCAAATGCAACTTAGGTTTTCCAGTAGGATTGAAGCTGGTTGGAGGGGGGAAAGGAGCATCCACCAACAGTATTTATCAGGGAACTGAAGGATCGATACGGATGGTGGCTAACGTTGTGTGTGTATGTGGCTTTGGAAACCAGCAGCAGGAGCTCACTGGATGCAGAGAAGCAATACCATATGCACAGCTGCAGTTGCTGAAAAAGAGAGTAGAAACATCAAGAGTGAGGCTATATGCACAACCCCACTGTCAACATGGCAAGGCCTTGCACATGAGCAGTGAATTAAAAGGATTTGCAAAATGGTGAGATGGTCACAATGAGAATGAAAGGGGGAAAGACAACAGAGGCAGCACACAGTTAAAGAATGGCTTAAATGTATCTCTGGGTATACACAAAAATTTACCCATGTGGGTCTACTCATTATGTGCAGCATAAAATGCCAGGGATCAGGGCCCAGGTGGCATTGGGTTGCTATTTATCTGGATAGCAACTCAGGGGTCAGTGTATTCATGAAACAAGCCATGTGATATGCTACAGTAAGTTTTTTTTCTGGTCCAGGCTCAGAATCAGGCCAATATTTAAGCATGAAGTGGTTTCATGAAACAACACACGTGATTGGCCAGAAGCTCTCTTTTGAATGCTATTTCCCAGAAGATTTTAAAAAATCAGCATTTTTAAAAATAAAAAAGAGTTACTAAGAAAACACGGTATCTGCTGCTGCTGCTGCTGTATACATTATGCACACTTGTATTAATTTGCTTATACTGCACAATTCATTCTGGTTGCAAAATGTTATGTTTCTGGAAAAAATGTGAATTTTTGCCAAGGGCAGGATGCTAGGAGGGAGATGACTCACCGAAGACTGTGGGACAGCATGATACCGCAGCAGTCAGGATGTAAGCTGAAGTTCTTATAGGAGGAAAAGGAACATGAGTCGCTTTAAAAAATATTGTCCCTCAACTTTCAAAGATTCCAAATAAGCAAATTGGCAACCACCAAGTAAAGGCTACCTCCATCTCAGACTGAGCAAGATCCAACGGCTTTGCCCTGCTCCTATGTCTCAGAAGTCCTGGGTGGGAGTTGTTGCCTAGTAACTGCCAACTACAAACTACCAGCAAGGGGAGATTGCTTCCATCACGTGCTGCTCATCCCCACTTACTTGCATCAGACAGTTTTGATGGAGCTGCTAAACAACAATGAACAGTATGACAACAAAGAAAGACAAGGACCAGGGTAGTCAATGCTGCCTGAATAATTCTGGTTGCAGATGCATTTCCTGTTGCCGTGCCAGGTTGGAGTATGATTTTATTCTGAGAACCTTTCATAAGCCACTTTGAGTGCCTCTCGAGGCTATAAAGAGGGATATAATACTATAAATAAATAAACAAGGCTCTAAATTTTGAGCCTTCCATAGATATTTACCCAGCTCGGGGTCCTGTTTCTGCACTGTAGCTTATGCAAAGCTGCTACATCAGCCTTCGGCAACCTGGTTTCTTCCAGATGTTTTGGGCCCTGCCAGAATATCAGGTCAAGGAATTCTGTTCTACATGAATGGGGTCACAAAGCTTGCATCAAGGTAGGCAAAGCTCCACATAGGCCTTCCTGTTTACACCCACAGCTTCCTGGCTGTGAACAGGGCAGCTCTTACAGGAGGCAAATCTCTGTCAAGGCAATACGCTGGAATCTCTTCTGACAGCAACAGATTGCAGGATGTGGGCTGCTGATCATAGGATCAAGCTTTTCCCTTGGACCATGAGGGCTGCATGCTTCATTGCATAATAGTAAAATTTTAGAGCTTCCGGTAAAAAAAAAGTAATCCATTATCCAGGCTCCAAGCAGTCATTCTTTCCTAGCCCTTTTGATATCCTCTTTATCGCCATCTTGAACATCCAAGGCTAATCATTAAATTTTCCTTTCTAAAATGTCGCTAGCTCCTGTTTCCTGCTGAATGGACACACTGGCCTACCATTTCCACCTTCCTGCTCCTGGGATCCCTCGATCAACAAAGCATTGACGTCTCATTCCCCCTGGTTACACTCACAATATGGAATGTTCTCTCAAAATGGGGAGCTGTGTCGGGACAACGCTGTCCACGGTGCTGAAATGGAGCGGCGATGCTGTGAAGACTACGGATGCCCAGGTCTCCAGGGGTGCAATGTGCACTCGGTAGTGGCCAGAAACATGAATCACCATTAAAATTGACAACTCCCTCTTCGGTGTTTATTCCCCTAGCAGTCACTTCCACAATCAACTCTGTTTTACAAGTCAAAATGAGATTCTACTTTCCTCTTCCCTGCTGCCAGCGCTGCAGCCTGAAAAACCGAAATTTACACATCACCAGCGACAGTACAGATTGGGGTAGTCCTGCTGCTTGTGGGGGGGGGGGCGTGACAGAGTGTGCTCTTTCACTGTGGGGGAGGGAAGGGTGGGGTTTCTTGTAAAGGATTTTGATCTTCAATGTAAACTAAGCAGGTAGCACTCAAGCATCTACAAGGAGAAAAGTGATAGATGAGCCAACCCTCCTGATCTGGTTTGGATAGCTCAGCCTCAGCCGGAAGACAGAATTTCCTCAGTATGAGCTGCTGAGTTAAAAAAAAAAAAAGGAATCAAAGCATGGGAAAGAAAGCGAAGTGTGGGGTTTTTAAAAAATCCCCATCTCTCTAGAGAGCTAGCTTAATGTTTTCCATCTGTCTGTCTGTCTGTCTGTCTTCTTCCTGCTTTCATTTTTCTCTCTCCCCCCTGCCTTTCCCTCACTTTTCTGTACCATCTAAAAGCAATCTAAGTGGTGGGTAAACAAGTCTAGCTGTTCAGTTGATGACCACTTAAATTTCTTCCTCGCCTCACTGGGCTACCTGTAGTAGGGAAAGTGCACGGTTGAAAATTGACAGTGTTGTGTATACCATTACCAGGCTGGTGGTCTGAAGACTTCTACAGAGCTTGGGAAGAGAGGTGGAGGGAGAGAGCAGCAAAGGCCAGGAAGTCTGGGTCCTAGCTTAAGTGACATCTACAGCTTTGCAAAAGGTTGCCATGCATCTTGGTTACTGCATCTTGTGTGTGCAGCAGACTAGCACACATAGGAACCAAATTATCAAAACACAGAAACTTCCAATAGATATACATACTTCAGCTCTGAGTTAAAGCCAGAAGTTTCATACCTATCAAACCCATGTTTGGTAGAATATAGCTAGATCTTGTGATGATTTATATATCAGAGTTGAGCAACAGGTGGCTCATCAGTGATCAGCATGTAAAATATTGAACTTGGACCAGAATCTTGAGTCACCAATTTGCTCCATGATTTTCTTTATGGGGCCACATGACAGATAAATTGCAAAGCATTTTGGACATGGAAGTGCTCTGTTACTACAATAAAAACCCCATGGTTCTTGTCCAGGGATCAGGGATCTTTTTTTAAGAATAACAGTGCAAGTTTCTGTTTTAATTAAGTTTCTAGTTCTCATGCTCGCAATGATGGCAAAGGTTGCCATTTGGCCCTTCGTGGTGAGCTATTTGCTTTCTCCTGCTCTGACTCTGTGAAGTCCTTCCAAATATAAACATTTGCCCAGCACGATTTGAGAAAAGCTAAGCTGTTCCTGGAAAGAAATTCCATCAACAAAATACAGAACAGTATGATGGGAGGAAATAAAGGAGAGGGGGGGAAATGTGTGTGGAAGAAGGAATGAAAATTAATTTAGAAATGAAAACACCGAAAAAGCAATTATTCCTGAAAAAGGAAAGAATCATACAGCAATAGCAGGGGAAAAAACATTTTTTTTACTGAGCTTTTTAACATTTGCAAAGTAACCCTAAATTTATGCCATTAATTTGCATATATTAGTTTTTTCACTGCTACTGGTTTATAGTCTCTGTGAAATCTTTGCAAACGCATGTTTCCCCCTCTTCACTTGCATTAATTAACACACTGATGTTCGCATATATAACTTTATTGGAAAACAGAATGCAGCAGCACTGTAATCAAGAGGTTCCTACCTCTGCCCACCTCCACCCTCTCAAATGAATGCCCATGCCCAGGACAATCTGATCACCGGGTGCAATCCTGCCTTCAGGTATGCATAGGTAAACTTCTGCATGTTCCACTAGGTGCAAGAAAGCTCTACAGATACCATTGTTTCTGGTCCATAAAGAGTTAAAAGCTGCAAACTACTCAAGCTGTCACATTGCCATGCTGAGGCACACTGTGTTTACACATAAGCAGTCACTGGGGAGCCTGGAATTGGATTCCTGGGGGAAAGTCAAGCAAAGGCATTTTGAACGCAGGTACTTAAGGCTCACACTGCAGAGAAAGAAACAGGTATTCTGGACGGCCGGCAAATTTGTTAAATTTATTAAATGGCTACATTAATTCCCAACAGCCCAGTCATTAGAGATCCTCTAGAGCTGGACTGACAGTCTATAGAATCTGGAGGACAGTGTGAATGTGGGCCTGGGAGGCTGAGGCACAGGACCCCAGCACAGCAAGTAACTGACACGGTAGAGGCCTTGGGAGACGCCAGCCTCTTCCTGCCTCAGTGCTCCATATGTGGACCTGGGAATAAAAGCACCCACTGTGAAAATGAGCAGCCATAGTCAGGCACAGAGAACCATAGTAAATCAGAAACTTTGGGATTCTAGATGGTGTTCTCAGAAGGCTGAGGAGGGAATTGGGGTGATGATCGCACATACCTTTTTTTAAAAAAGTCCCTTTTTAGGAGACGTCCAATTTCACTTGTTTGCCTTCTTATTCTAGAGTGTTGCACCCCGTTTCTCGGGCCCTCACCACTACCTACATCACTGGATCACACATTCTTTGCCTCCACTCAGCTGCCCAGGAAGAAAGGCATAGCCCACCCATTCAGCAGCTACACAAAGAGCCATTCAGAGGGGCCTTCTCCCAAACGCTTCCACGTCAGAACGTCAACACTCTTTGCTACCCAAGTGAGGAATGTGAGGCTTACAAGCAATGAAAGAACAAACAGTTTCCATGTAGTGCATCTCCTCCTTGCTTCTTTTCAAGGAGATGCAGCAGTTCTGTCCACTGGGGAGAAAGAGATGCTTCCTTGCTTCTCTTTATAGGCTCTCAAGCAGGGCCCCTTCTCGTTTGATGCCCTTTCCCCCGTAGGCCAAAGGAAAGAAAAAGGTTGTGTAACATCCCAAATGCTGAAACCAGGTCACACCCCAAGCAAATTAGGGCATGCAGCATCTCTCTAACCAAGCATTAGCAGAGAGCTGCATGTCCCAGCTATGCCAAAGTGAGGGAAGTCAGAATGAGGGAGCTTTGCCTAAACTTCCAGAAGGGGATCTTTATTGGTTAATGGCTGTTGTTGTTGTTGTTTAAATAAGAAGTGCAGGGGTCAAAGTTTGTCTGCTACTTGACACCCCAGCTCCACCTCTCAGATTTTTTTTTTTGGGGGGGGGGAGCAAAATTTGACTACTCAGAGATAACCACACTCTGCACATGCTCAAAGGAACTCTTTGATTTGTTACTTATTACACCCCATGTTCCAGGCTGAAGGCTTAAAACAAGATCTAAGTCTGAGCCCTGGCTTGAATTAAGTGTAGATCAGCTTTTCCCAGTATTGTGTCCCCAGATGCTATTGGATAGCAAGTCCCACCAGCCAAAGGAGGCATGTCCCAATGGTCAGGGATGATGAGAATTGTAGCCCAACAATATCTGAGGACCTAAGGTTGGGAAAGGCTGGCATCAACAGCACTCACCACCTTTAGGCAACTGCTGGGATTATAGTGCCCTCGCAGGACCAGGTTCCCCTAACGTCTGCCTTGGATCCCTGCATGTGGGCTTCCCTGCTACTGGCAGTGGCAGGAAGCCATTGAAATTTTCCACATTGCCCCCAAGTGCCACTATGTTTGGTGGCAGGGGCATTGTGCCACCAGGTAAGCTCATGGCTGGGACCTCACCAATATGTGCCTCCTTAAGGGCACTTTGCCGAGGGTTCTCTCAAACCTGGGGTCAGCCCTATCTCAGCCCCACACATCAAAACTGTCCTTGAATAATGCACCTCAGCAAGTGAGGATTTTGGAGCTTCACTGGGGGGAAAAAGATCCTTAATGAGAAATCTAGTCTGTCCCACCAAGGGGACTTTAAAACGCCTGTCACACAAGCAGGCCTTGCTTCTAGGTCTTTAGACGCGGGTGGCACTGTAGTCTAAACCACTGAGCCAATCCCTGCAACGGGGTGAGCTCCCGTTGCTCGGTCCCTGCTCCTGCCAACCTAGCAGGTCGAAAGCATGTCAAAGTACAAAGTACAAGTAGATAAATAGGTGGGGAGGTAAACAGTGTTTCCGTGTGCTGCTCTGGTTTTACCAGAAGCAGCTTAGTCATGCTTGCCACATGACCTGGAAAAACTGTCTGTGAACAAATGTCGGCTCCCTCGGTCAATAAAGCGAGATGAGCGCCACAACCCCAGAGTCGTTCGCAACTGGACTTAACTGTCAGGGGTCCTTTACCTTTACCTTTTTTTATGCATGCAAAAAATCAGGCAGGTGAAGTACTGGCACCAAGATAAAATTGATGGGGGGAACTTTACCTGCTAAATTTTGATATGTCAGGCTACCCTAAAGAGACAGAGCCTCTTTGTTATGGTCAACCAAATGTAGCTGAACTTCAGGTTAGCAGGAACCTTCTGGCAGTTCCCTCACTGTGAGAAGCGAAGTTACAGGGAACCAGGCAGAGGGCCTTCTCGGTAGTGGCGCCCACCCTGTGGAACACCCTCCCACCAGATGTCAAAGAGATAAGCAACTACTTGATGTTTAGAAGACATCTGAAGGCAGCCCTGTTTAGGGAAGTTTTTAATGACTGATGTTTTAATGTATTTTTAATCTTTTGTTGGAAGCCACCCAGAGTGGCTGGGAAAACCCAGCCAGATGGGTGGGGTATAAATAATAAATTATTATTATTATTTATTATTATTATTATTATTATTATTATTATTATTATTATTATTCACGTTACTATGGAGCTATGACTGCCCTGGAGTAGAAGGCTTAACAATGCACTCCAGAGCTGCAGAGCAGCTTGCCCTTTAATGTGCCACCCAAGAAAAGAAATAGTGGCCCCATTAATCAATTCAATCCCAAACTATATTTCCCCCTTTAACTTAATTCTCCATTTTCTATCAATCTGAGTCTATCAAGCAGTTAATTGCTGTTTAGGAAGGAGGGGGTTTCAAGTGAATTGGGTGTGGGGGAGTGGAGCGAGCTAAATTTCTCCTCCTATCATTACTGTATTGCTGCTTGGGGGTGTCAAATGCTGGGGAGGATATTTTCATTTACTTGCTGGTTCTCCCATTGCCTTGGCAACATGAACAATGAATTCAAATCATGAAGCCAGCCCTGGTGTGGTGCAGAAATTAAGGGTTGGGTTCTTCCTTGCTTCGTTTGAGGGGATTGTGGAGGGGGTGGGCAAAAAGGCAGAGAGAGAACTAACTCCTGACTAGAGCTACAGGTGCATCAGATGTAGAGCAGCAAAGATGGGTAGAGAGAAATCTGTGCTAAGACAGGCCAATGCACACACTGACATTAGGGGCATATGAACCAGCCATCAAGCACTGTCACTGGAGGGGTTGCACAATGCCCACAGTGTGGGAAAGGGGGACAGAGACACATTTTACTCCCTCTGTCCTAATATATACTAGAAGCCAGAGTTATCCAATGAAGCAAAAGTAGACATAGGTCTCCATGCACTGCAACTCTAGAATTCCCTGTCACAAGATGCAGGCCACCGACTCAAATGGCTTTCAAAGGGGATTAGGCATCTTCATGGAGGACCAAGCTTTCAATTGCTATCAGTGGCTGCTAGTTTCAGGATCAGAGGCATCGTGCCTTTGAATGGCGAAAGACTGGGAAGCAAAAATAGCACAGAGGGGTATGCGCTGCTGTCCTGTCCTGCTTGTGAGTTTCCCATAAGCATCTACTTGGCCACCATGGGGAACAGGAGCCTGGAGTAAATTGGTCTGCAGCCTCATCTAGCAAATCACTTAATGTTTCTAGCAGCACTAACAGTGAATAGTACTGGAAGAGAGGAAGCAACTGACGTATACAGAGTCAGATCTTTGGTCCAACTAGGTTAGTATTGTTTACAGACTGGTTCTCCAGGGTTTCAGACATGAACTTTTCTGCAGGTCTGCCTGGAGATGTCACTGGACCTGGAATCTTTTGCATGCAAATCAGGCACTCTACCACTGCAGTACAGCCCTTCTTCTCACTTTTTAGACATTGTCTGATCAATATGCATAACCTTCAAGTGGTGTTGGAGGATGTGAGGATTTCACACATTGAATGTGCAGAGTTACAAAGTGAATATTTGGGGGGGGGGGTTAATGTAGTCATGCCCTGCCTTATCATATATATAATACCAAGACAACAATGCAGGATGATTAGGCGATGTATACAGTACTTGGTTCATGCAGCCAAGTTTGTGCACATTCCCTAACATCACCTGGATTCTATGCACATCAACTGGACACTGTGCAAAATCCCCAGTTTATACTGCTCATTGGGCTTTTAAAACAAAAACACCTGCAAGATTATTGCTCTGACCAGGTCCACCACAAGGCTCCTCCCTTTCCAGGCAGATCTACAATATGTAGCCCTAAGGTGTTGGCTCTGCATTTCTAAGCATAACCCCTAGAGCCTAGTCTGAGAAAATATTGTTTTAAGTCTGGCGAAAGGTCCACAGAGTAGTCTCTCCATAAACAGTGCTGAACTTAGTTCATATTCAAGCTCAGGGATGGAGGCAGTCCTGTTCAGGGAAGTTTTTAATGTGCAATGTTATACTGTGTTTTTACTATTTTTTTTGTTGGGAGCTGCCCAGAGTGGCTGGGACAACCCAGTCAGATGGGCGGCATACAAATAACAAATTATTATTGTTATTATTATTACTAACCAGACATCCTTGGGCAAGTCACTCTCTGAGCTGTCATAGTGCACACACATTCACTGTATCCTTGCAGTCTTAATTCTTGTGACTTCTATACTTGCTTCGGTGTTTATCCTGCCCTCTCATGTGCATGCAGCACACCAGGATTCAAGCTCTGATTCCTGCCATGAGGCTTGTCCAGAGGGGCATCCCCAAATGGTATGCCAAAAAGATTCGTCATGCCCAAGGCATGCCAGGAGAACAGGAACTGCTCATGGTACTACTTCACACACGCAAACCCTTGCTATTGACTCTCACAGGAGGGAAGGAGGGATGCCAGTTCAGCCCTTTCCTCTTCTGCTGAGCAGATGGAACCACAGCAGGTCTTTCAGGACCTGCAAATATTAAGTTGGCTTGTTTGAGTGGCAGGTCTTTTCCCAAGATGCCCAGCATGTATGAGTAAAGACAAACCCCAAGCCATCCTAGAAGCACTTCAAAGGAGGTTTCACAAGAATGCTAAATGTAGATGAGTGACCTTTAATATCTCAGCTTTGTTGCACAGTCAGTGAGGTTTTTTTCCCTGACTCTTCCAAGGAATATTTAATATGATGGGCGATGATTCTTTTCCGTCATAACACTGAATGGTGCAAACCAGTTTGCCTATTGCTTGCATATCTGCTCAGAATGTATGTACAATTTTGTTCTACTTGGACACTGCTGGTTGCTATGTTTTATCTATACCACCCATCCTATATTCTAATTCCAGTTCAATTCTTCAAATATCATAATCTGCGTAGCCAAGATGGCAACAACCATACACAAGAAGGAGACGCCAGCAGAGTGGGGTAACACCAAGGTTTGCAAAAGTATTTTTTAAAAAATTGGGTAGGGGGGGACTCCAAAAACACTGACTGTGGAGAGAAAATTGGGGGGGGCAGCCAGATGGATAAATGGAATGAAGAAGCTGGAGAAGGAGAATGGAGGGAGAAGTCAGATAGAATGAAAAAAGCATCTCATTCTATGGATACGTCATTTCCTGGGTCACACTGAGAGGCTATTTTTAAATATCTTCAAGGTGTAAAAGTGAGAGCTACCCACAGAAACCTGGGGGGAAATCCAAAGTGTTAATACAACTGAGATTTAGCAACAGTGTGTACAGCACACACACGCATATAGACGTGCCCCCCACAATCTGAAACAGCTCAGTGAGGACTAAGCATGCTCAGTGGGCATGTAATGCTGACTGACTGTGGGGAGAGAAGCAGAAAACTGGTTGGCAGATGGACTGGACTGACTGGGACCTTGACCAGAAGCACCCTGCACTGCAACATTTTGTTGCAGAGCCCCAATAATATATATTAACAGCAAACTCAATTATCAGAGTGTCATTCCTTATGTAACCAAAACTGAACCATCCACACACAAGAAGGAGGTATCATCAGCCTTGAAGGGACCCCAGGGATTGAAAGAAGAAGAAGTATTTTTAGAAACACAAGACAGGCAACTTCTGCAAATGCATGCCTAGCAATGCTGTCTGACTGGGAAGCAGGGTTAAAACTGGGTGGGAGGGCACTTGAATGAACTATCCTGAACAGGAACATTTCACGGTGCAACATTTTGTTGCAACAGTGCTTGCCTTTACATAATAAATCTTCAAATTGAATCTAGTTTAGCTGCGGTAAGGAGTCTGAAAAGCCTCTTCTTGAGTCAATTAACCTGAAATTAAAAGCCCTGATAAAAAGTTGCAAGAATACTCCTCTAAACATGCAATGGAAGGTCAAGGAGAAGAAAATCCCCTTTGCAACCCAAAGAAAACAATAAATCATAAAAGTGTAAATCGGTATTACATTAAGTTATTTTGAGAAATTGCTCCAAAATGTTGGCTGGTGTTCTGGATTAACTGATCCAGAATAAAATAATGTTTTTTTAAAAAAAAAAAATCAACACAATTCAAAACTTGGAGGCGGTGATAGAACTAGAATTCATACTCTAAGCATTTTTTTTTAATTATGCTTTCGGTTTTTAAAAACAATCCAAACTCTCCTTGATTAACTTTACAGCTGCAACCCTAAGTTACAATTTACGAAACTGTGTGCACATCATTCTTTCTCCCAAATCCTACCATTTCATCTCTGGTTGAGCATTAGAGCACCTGTTCCACATGTGAAGATTCCAGGTCTAGTCCCCAGCATCTCTAGTTTATAAAGGATTATTAGCTAGCAGTGCCTGAAACCCTGGAGTGCGTCTGCCAGTCAAGTCACAAGCAATAGTGGGCTCGGTGGCCAAATCTCACCTGTGATAAGGCAGCTTCCTACATTCTTTAAGGGAAAGTATCTGACAGTTGGCCTCCCCA
This sequence comes from Podarcis vaucheri, assembly GCF_965113315.1. Taxonomy (NCBI): domain Eukaryota; kingdom Metazoa; phylum Chordata; class Lepidosauria; order Squamata; family Lacertidae; genus Podarcis; species Podarcis vaucheri. Next base: position 46,360,167 of record NC_138748.1, on the reverse strand, counting down.
CTGCCTTAGGGGCCTTCCTCTTAGCTTCCCTGCGTTCTTAAAGCAATGACTACAGAGAGAGCCTTTTTAGTGGTGGCAACGAATGAAAAACTGGCCACAAAGCATGTAGAAACAGCTCAACCACACCTCCTTTCCTGCTGTGCTGTTTTGTTTTGTTTTAAACTGTGAGGAGTTTTCAATCCAGGGGAGCCTTCAAACAAGGTGGTTCTAGTGGTGCAATCCTTTCCATGCCCCAGCCCTGCTGCCTGTGCAGGCACCACGCACAACCGAGGGGGACCCACCCTCTATCGACATGGTAAGGGGTTGCTGTCGCAGGGACGGCGTGCGTTCCAGCGAAAGCGCGCAGGCAGCAGAGGCGGGAGGGACTCCCCTTTGCAACGTTCTGCCTGCCTCCCTGACTTGCGGAGAGGGCGGAAAGGGTTTTCCATTCCCAATTAGGCTTCTTGGCCGCCTGTCATCCCGTGACTCCAAAGTCTCCATCTGCTCAATTATGAATACCAGAAGAGAAGAAAACAAACATTTAATGTCTAATCTAATCAGCCCTCCTCTCGCTAATTAACACCCTCCGAGTGCACACACAGGCTTCCGGAGGTATTGGTGGGGCTGGTAATGACCCCCAACCTGTGCGCACATATGCTGTGGGGTGAGATGGGGAGGGAAAAGTCCCCCGTTGCTCCGCGCTGCTGCAAAGGCCAAAAGAGCGAGGAGGCATCATTATCTGCTCTCTTTCTTTTCCCTTGTACTTTCCCGGATTCTCTCTCGCTCTCTCTCTGGACTTCTGTTTTCCTCCCTTCACGTCATGCTAAGACAGTAGGATCAGTGGGGTGGGGGGGGAAGTCTCTTCTTGGAAAGGACCCCCACCCCACCAGCAAAGGGGAGAGGGGCCCTGGCACTAATCCGAAGCTGAAACGCAGGCTAATGTGGGCCTCCTGAGCGCTCCTGCGCCATAATGGAGGGCTCTGTTCAGGACGCTAATTAGGGGTCTTCAAAGGCAGCATTCTGCAGCGTGCTTTCTTAAAGGGAGGTCTGAGGAAAGACAAGAGAGGGGGTGTTCTTTGCTCAATGGAAGAGTTTTGGCGCTTATCACCACCAGGGCTGTAAAAGGTTCTTTCTTCCTCCTCCTCATTCCCTCCTCCTCCGTCCCCCCACCCCCACCCCACCCTGCAGGTTTCCCATGGCAACTCCAGCATGGTATCAAGCAAGTCACAGGCATCTGGCGGTGCTACAGCACCACACACACACCTCCCTTCAACAGTCCAGAGAGTGTGCCAGGGATAGGCAATATCTGCATCTCATATCGGGGAGGGAATGGACAGGGCTTCTTGCTGATTCTAGGAGAGGGATGAAGGGAGACAGGGAAGCAGAGGCAAAAAGGCAGGTGCAGGGGAAGGCATGGGGATTATTGAGGAGCTAAAGGAGAATAGTTGGAGTCTCCGTGCCTTAGCACACCTTTCTGCTTGCTTCTGCTGCACCCTGGAGAGGATTAAGGTGGTCACACATCCTGTTTTACAGAGGACATCCTTTGATTCGAAGGTCTATCCTTTATTTTAATGTATTTTTAATCTTTTGTTGGAAGCCGCCCAGGGTAGCTGGGAAAACCCAGCCAGAAATAATAATAATAATAATAATAATAATAATAATAATAATAATAATAATTATTATTATTATTATTATTATTATTGTTATTATTATTATTATTATTATTATTATTTAAAGGAGTCCTCCATTTAAAAGGCTGTCAAGTCCAGGGTTCCTTCTGCACTATATATTTAAAGAAGTATCATACCACTCTAAGCAGGCATAGCGCCCACCAAGAATTCTGGGAACTGCGGCTTGTTAAGGGTGCCAAGAGTTGGCAAGAGACCCCTATTCCCACTCACAGAATGACAGTTCCCAGAGTGCTTTAACAATAAGCCTGTCTTCCCAGGGAGCTATTTCACTTCCAACAAGCTGCCTTGGGGTAAGTGGTCCACTTTGGCTCCAGGGATATCAATATCGCAAGGAAGCCAGTGCTGCTGTTGCTTAAAAGCCCCATCTGCAGCTGCAATCCTAACCATGTCTTCTCACATGAATTCAATAGAGCTGACTCCCAGGTAAGTGGGGTTAGGACTGCAGTCTAAATCTCAAATTGTGTGACAATCCATAATGCACAAGGTATTGCCCCCACCCAGTGGATAAATAGCACAGTGGTACCTCAGGTTAAGAACTTAATTTGTTCCGGAGGTCCGTTCTTAACCTGGAACTGTTCTTAACCTGAAGCACCACTTTAGCTAATGGGGCCTCCCGTTGCCGCCGGAGCGCAATTTCTGTTCTCATCCTGAAGCAAAGTTCTTAACCCGAGGTACTATTTCTGGGTTAGCAGAGTCCGTAACCTGAAGCGTATGTAACCCAAGGTACCACTGTATACCAGTGTACCCTCCTGCTTATGAACAAGCCTTTCTACAGAGACCAACAAATAAAACAAAAAATATCAGCAGTACAGACAGAAGGCTCTTGCCAACATTTCCCACAGGACCTTTCTCCAGGGCGCAAGGCCTTGCATTCGGAGCACTCATTTGGAAGAAGAACACTGTGTACGGAGCACGCCAGGGTGTGATTAGACCTCTTTCAGCCCCCAAGCCCAGGGAACTTGGTCACATCTTTCCATGCTAAGAGATCAAACGATATCAATTATATACGAAACCTCTGATCAAAAGCTAGGCGCGAGGATCTGTCAATGAGAGCTAATGAACTGGCAATATGGCCTGAGGAACAATGACTGCTTCGAGCCCACACAGTCACCACCACCAAGAAGACCAGCAAGGGGGGAAACAGCTTGGCCTAATCTGGGTTTAAATATTTGTTTTAACACTCACCTCTTCAGCCTCACACTCACAAACTGATTTCACTTTGATTTTCCTTCATGTATCTGGGCTGCAGGCTCGAGGACAGCCCTTCATATTTATTTCAGCACCAAATTACTGCAAGCACTTTAGAAATTATAAACAACAGTGAGAAGTTAAACAGCAAGGTACTCCTGAGGTAAATCTGTTACCAAGAGTAAAAGGTAATTGCTTCTTAATAACTTGCTCTGGAAACTATCAAAAGATATATGATACAGGTAAAAAAAAAATTTGAAAAAAAAATTGGAAAGAAGTTCCTTGACCACGGTAAAGCAGCAGCTGAAAAAGAACCAAGAGATGTCCTGCCATTATGTATTGCTGCCTTGTGCTCAAGACAGAGGTGAGGAACCTATGGCACAGAGGCCATATAGAGCCCTCCAGGTCTCTCTCAGTGGCTCTTGAGGCTCCAGGCCACACACCCTCACAGAAGCCACAGCCCCAAGTGCTTTTGCCTGGCTGGAATATGTCCTTGAACTGGAGTAATGACTCTTGCTTACCTGAAAGGAGAAAGGAGGTGTGTATTTGTAGAAACCTCTGCCTTTTGGAGGGTTGGAATGAAACCTACTATACAAAGGTTAAGAGACACATCTACTGCTCTGCCCATTTTTGCACCTGGCCCCACCCACCAGGATCGCCAGAAGGTTGTCCATATGGGAATATATCTCACCGGCTAAAAACGGTTCCCCAACTTTGCCTTAAGACGTGGGAGGAGGCCTATTCCCTTCACTAATTTTCACAGCTTCCCACAAAGAGCTCATCTTGACAGACACCACCCATATATGTGCATATATTGGGCCATCAGAAGGAATCAAAGAATTGAAGAGTGGGAAGGACCACAAGGGTCATCTAGTTCAACCCGCTGCAATGTCAGGATCTTTTGCCCAATGCGGGGCTCGAACCCACAACTCTAAGATTAAGAAGCTCATGCTCTACTGACTGAGCTACCTCTGGAGAAGCTTAGGATCCTGCCAATATGGCTGTGTTTCATATTAAGGATAATACTTTGTGTTTCCGGAGCATGCAGATTTCTAGAGCATTTGAGAAGGATGCTGGATTTCATGAAACAACTCAAAACCATCCTACTGCTACTGTGATGGATCTGGAGAGAAAGAGGGAAACAAGCAAAGAGAGAAGTGGATGATGAAACCTACTCTGCAACTGGTATCTCTCCAAATAACCATCTGCCCTGCTCTTCACAGAAGCTTGTTTGAGGTTATGGTCTCACACGGTGGCCCTTTGTACAAATGTGATCTAAAGAGTTTCTCAGAGACAAGGCAAGAGGGATCACATGCTACTCTCAAAGCTCCTTGGTTGGACCACGCAGAAACATTTTGGCACAGGGGGAAAGCAGCAAATGTGAAACAGCACACCCTTGGGGATGATTTTTCAGTAGTGTGAGATGTCTGTGAACCTTCTGGGATTTGCAGATGTTTTCTCAGATATACATGTACACATATGGGCAAATAATGGGTACAAGGAAGAGCTCAGGCATGGGGTGGGAGAGAGGTATGGCTACCTCATGGTTCCCAGCAGAAGGCTCATCTATTCTGCTGCAGAAAAGCCAGAGCTGCAAAGTTGTTAAGTGACTTTCAGGAAGGAATATATGTGTGTCCTTTGATGTAGAGTGTGCCTTTTCAGAAAGGGATGAGGTCCTTGTTGTGTTGGCCCTGGTAAAATATTGATGGGAGCCTAGTACCAGGTCATTCACATGAACAAATTCAAGTTGCCAATAATCCTGTGCTACGGAAGTTGCTGAGCAGCTGCAGGAGGGCAGAACAACTGATGCGCATCCTAGACCACAAAAAAAGAGAAACAGCAACACAGAAAAACAGTGGGGGAACGAACCAAAAGAGGTGAGGAGAGAGATTTCACACAGAAAGAATGAGGAGAATCGAAAGAGCCGTGAGGCTCAGGATGAGAAAAAGATGAAAGTAATGTGAACTAGCAGAATAAAGTAATGAGACAAGAGACAGAGCAAAGCTGAAGTTTATTTTCACAAGGCGCAGCTCTCTTGGTGTCTGCCTCGCGAACAAAGCATACCTCTGCATTCAATGAAACACATATATCGTATCTCCCAAGGCATCAACCCATTTCTCACCCTATTGCTAGTGCTACATCCTGTAATGGAAGCTTAGGCCAGCGTGTGGCTTTCCAATTTCTTACTTTACTAGGGGCTGCCACCCCTGCCCGCATTGCTCACCAACTATGCCTTCCTGCCAACCCCCTCCCCTTTATACCTTACTCAATGCTCCCATCCTCCATAGCTTCTTCAACAACCCCCATCACCCCCAATCTCCCCATCCCTGCCTATCTACCACGCCCACTCCATTGCCAGCCCCCAATCCCAAGATACTCCTGTTGCTGCCGCCAGGCACAGGGGAGAGGGAAATGAAGAGGAGCAGTCAGTGGGGTGGCAGCGATAGAGGGAGAACAGAAGGGCTAGTAAGAAAGTGCACCTGCCACTGCCTGACTGCAGATCTGCTGGCCTTCAGTTACTTCCTGCTCACCTCTGAGGATGCTCGCCTGCTGGGGCAGCTCCCGCACAAGCATCCTGCTTTGTTGCCCATTTTTTCTTCCTCCACCTCAAATGCTACTGAACTATGGTCAGTGTCAGGTACGCAGCAGCAGCAGAGCAGGACAATGGCCTCTCCAGGCCCTTCCTCTGTGGCTCATCTCAATCACCTGCCTTGGGGTTCTCTGTCGAGCCTCCAGGCCTCTATTCAGCTGTCAGGTTCGACCTCTTCCTCTACCTCTAGTGTGGGGAACCTTTGGCCTTCCAGCTGAACTACAACTCCCATCAGCCCCAGCAAGCACTGGGAAGATGGAAGTTGTGGCTCAGTAACATCCAGAAGGCCAAAAGCACCTTCTCTACCTGGACTGGAGAATCATTGAAGACGTGCATTGGCTCCTCAGCCACCCACTCCAAGTCAAGGACCGTATATTGCCTGAGCATATTACATTTAAATTTTGCGAACATGCCCAAATCTTGGGAAGGGATATAAATATTGTAAATAAGCATGCTTATTTAAGTCCTTAATTCTAGGTGAATCCCACAGAATATTCCACAGCTGAATCATCAGAAGGGGGCGTTGAATCGTTCCAGCTCTTGGACTGGCCCGAAAACGGAGATTGTCTGTTCTGGTTCTAGCACACGCTGGGTTGCAAGATGAGGCTGTTTAATCCCTGACACGGCTACAAGCCTGCTACTGCCACTGGCATCCTCCTCAATTTCCATTTTAATATCCCAAAATTAAATTCTTCAGATTTATTAAACAACTGCCATACTATCTTCACACTGAATCTCTCGGCTAATGAATCTGAGCTAGTCAGGGAGGCTGCTGCAGAGAAATCCCCTTATATTACCATGCTAGGATTATTTTAGCAGCCTCCCTCCCTCCCTCTCTGTGTATGGGTGTCAATGGCAGTGCCCAGGATTTTGTTCCTACCTGGGTGTTGCAACCTCCCCTTGGAGGAAAAAGCAGGCTTCCTGACAATTTCCTACATCTCTACCACCCCACCACCCACTCTTTCACGCTCTCCCACTTTCTCCCACTATTGGAACATAGGAAGCTTCCTTATACTGAATCAGAGCCACTGGTAGATCTAGCTCAGCACTGTCCACACTGGCAGGCAGCAGCTCTCCAGTGTTTCAGGTGGGGAATCCTTCCCTACCTGCAGATGCTGCAACCTTCTGCATTCAAGGCATACGCTCTACCATTGAGCTGTAGCTGCCATTTCCCTCTAGAGCAGCCTGCCTTCCTCGACCTAGTGCCCTCCAGGTGATTTAGACAACCACCCCCATCAATCCCTGCCAGCAAGGAGGAATGCAATAGCACTCTTCACCAAAGAAAATCTCCCATTGCTTCAGCTCTCAATACCATTATATTTACCCAGCCTTTGAGTGATTGTTGTAGACGGCAGCCATCTGGGACCGGGGTCCCTGGAGAGCTTCCTTTTAACTGCCATTGACTGGTTGAGTGACCTTAAGCAAGCCACTTCAAGTCTTCCTGCCCATTTTCTGTGAAACAGACATGCTTCGCCACTTCTTGGAGCCCTTGCGAGACCCCGGTGAAATCTGGGTAGCAAAAGCTACCGAATTAAAAGAGTTGAAAGGGCAAACTCACTGCACAATGCCTCGCCACCAAGAGCAAAGTGAAAACTACATGCTGCAATACTAATCATGAAAGTCAGCCAGGGTTCAAGCTCTGTCCCAATGTGGAATACTACTTGCACAATTCTAAATACAACTTTGAATATGAAACTTTACCTCCACAATTTCATGCATCTATTTATTTTATCTACATCCCTCCTGTCCTCCATGGAGTTAGAATCATAGAATCATAGAATCATAGAGTTGGAAGAGACCACAAGGGCCATCGAGTCCAACCCCCTGCCAAGCAGGAAACACCATCAGAGCACTCCTGACATATGGTTGTCAAGCCTCTGCTTAAAGACCTCCAAAGAAGGAGACTCCACCACACTCCTTGGCACACATGGTTCTCCCCGCTTCTCCATTTTATCATCACAGCAGCCAGTTGAGGTAGGTTAGGCTGAGAGGATGTGACTAGCCTAAGGTCAGTCAGTGAGTTTCATGGCAGTTGAACCATGATTTCCCAGTTCATAGTCTAACTGAGGGTGCTCAAACTTCTCAAACCAAGTGGGCCACAAGAGGACTTCAACATGGAATCTGTGAGCCACACACTGCCTTGTCACATAGGGTGGTAGGGAACAAGGTCAAAATCTGAAGGCTCCCCGCAGCCCTCACACTGCCTTCCCGAAGCCTCCTACCTCCTTCCCAAAGCTCTAACTATGCTTTGGGAAGGGGGCAGAAGGATTCTAGGACCCTGTCAGAGCTTCATGCCTCCTTCCCAAAGCCCAACACCTCGCTTATCCAGCTTTGGGGGCTGGAGGCAGCCAAACATTGCCGAGGGCCTCCTAAAAAGCTTTGAGCTCCTAATGCGGCCCTTGGCCCCATGTTGGACCACCCTGATCTAACTGCTGCGCTGCGCTGCCCCTCAGATGCTTTTGACTTCCTGGCATCACTTGGTTGTTTTGCCTCTGGCTTGTTTGATATTTGAAATCCTACAAACATTTAATTCTGTCAAAAGCCCAAAACCACTGCTTGTTCCCATCAAACACAGCCAAACAGTAAGTACTATTGCATGATGACTACCAAATACTTCAAAATCTAACACACTGGAACAACCTATCACTGGAGGTGAGATGCCATCTTCAAATATTTGGGGGGGACTCAACATTCTGCTTTATATTTGCAGGGAATAAATATTTGTAGGGGGCAGATACCTTTCCACAGCTGCCACTACTCCAACATCTGTTGCCTGAGGCAGCCACCTCACAACAGCCATGGGGCTGTCCCTGGGAACAACCCTCCCAAGTTGTGTGTTTTAGTAGAGATGGAAAGGAAGAAGCACTTGAGCTGGAATCTGCTCAATGAAAGGAGCTCTGTGCTTTGGAAAATCCTCCTTTTCAGGCTGAATCTTCCCAGCCTGAAGAGGGGATAAAAACTGTTGAAGAGGGATTTGAGCTACTCTTCCACTTGAGGTCACCCCACTTAAAGCAAAGCTTGAGTTTACTATGCTGCAGCATCTCTGCACAACAAAAAGAAATGGCAACGGGACCCAAGGACATGCTGGAAAAAATCGAGACCGGAAGGCAGGGGAATGACACTAATCCCCACCTTCTCCCAACAGGTAGTCGCCCCATCTAAACTGAAGGATATTGCACAGGAAATCTCAGTCCTCACCTCTACAGGAAAGGCTCTCCCTTCCACCACTTCGAAAGCTACTGATAACATGCCTGTCTTTACTATATAATGCTGCTGTGACCTCCCAGCTCAGTAAAGGAAATCCAAGCTGTCAGGGGATGATTAGCTGCTTGTGCTTAAAATAGTGCCCCTTCAGAGTTTGTGCGACCCCACAAACCTCTGTGTGTGACAGAGCTCCTCCGACATGTCTGCTCTAGTCACTTGTAGAGTCCGACAGTGGCTGTCTGCGGAAGCGCTTCCAGCAAAGAAGTTCCTTAACGGAAACGCGTCTCCTGGACTCACGACGTGACAGCTTCCGGCGAAGCATAGGTCTCCCTGCAGTTGCTTCTGACACCTCCCCGCTATTTTCGCTCGAAGTGTCTCTCACCCCTTTCTCTCCCCTTCTGCTTCCTGCCTGGGCTGCTGCGTCTCTCTCAGCATTACTGAGATCCTCCTCCAGAGACCCCGCGCTCCCCCTACTGGTCCCTGCTTTAGCTGTTGACTCTCTCCCAGTCTCTGGGAGCCCTACCACTTCCCTTTCCTCCGATGTCAGTTCCCTGACATCCACCTCCCCTCCAGGGCCCCCCTCTTCCCCGCCCCTACTCTCTCCTCTGGGCGGTGAGGAGCTGAAACCCCTAAAAGAATCCTCCTCATCTTCCGACGTCTCGAACATTTCCCTCCATCGGTCTTCGTTCCGACTCGCTGAATCCTCCTCCACCTCGGAATCAGCGAACCCCTCCAACTCTTCTTCTTCGTCGGTGGTGGCGAAGTATTCCCTCCGGAACCTCGCCACTGGCTGGGGTTTCCGAGGGAATCTCTGATGAAAAGTTTCAATCAAAACCTCGTCATCTACATCCTCTGCCCTGACCCAGGTGTTTTCCGACTCCGGCTCCCCTTCCCACATTACCAAATACTCTACTTGCTCTCCCCTCCACCTGGAATCGAGAATCTCCGCTACATGGTAGCTGTGTTCTTTTTCCTCCATAGCTGGTCCCCTATTGACCCTCCCCTCTCTGTCCCCTATATACGGTGACAGCAATGATCTGTGGAACACTGGGTGCAACTTCATGTGGTTAGGTAACCGGAGTCTGAAAGCCACTGGGTTGACCTGTTGCGTGACTTCAAATGGGCCCAGTCTTTTGGGTCTTAACTTCTTACAACCTCCTTTAAATGGTAACCCTTGGGTGGACAACCACACCTGATCCCCCACCCTAATGCTTTCTCCTTCCCTTCTGGTTTTGTCTGCCTGCCTCTTATATTCCTCCTTCGCCCTGTTTAAATTAAGTTGGAGTTGGCGATGGATCGCTTCCATTTCTTCAACGAACTGTTCTGCGGCTGGAACGCTCCAGTTCTCCCCCTCCCCCCCTGGGAAGGCTCGGGGATGACACCCGTGATTGGCCAAAAAAGGGCTCATTCCCGTGGACACGTTCTCCGCATTGTTATAGGCAAATTCTGCCAACGCCAGCTTCTCCACCCAATCATTCTCTCTGTCATTCACATAACACCTCAAATATTGCTGGAGGACACCATTAGCTCTTTCCGCCTGCCCGTTGGTTTCTGGATGACGGGCAGTTGAGAAATTCACCTCTACATGCAATAAGCTCATGAGCTTCCTCCAGAACCTGGAAGTAAATTGTTTCCCTCGGTCCGAAACCACCCTCAAGGGGTCACCATGCAATCTAAACACATTTTCCACAAACAATTTAGCGGTTTCTTCTGCTGTGACCGCATGTGAGCAGGCTATAAAGTGGGCCATCTTGGTTAACAGGTCTACCACAACCATAATGGCTGTCTTCCCTTTGGACCTGGGCAGATCAGTCATAAAATCTATTGCCACTGCCTCCCATGGTCTTTCCGGCGTGGGTAGTGGTTCTAATAAACCTGCCGGTGCCCGCCTCTCCCCCTTGGCTCGTTGACATCGGTCACACCCTCTCACATACTCCCGCACATCTTCCCTGACCTTGGGCCACCAGAATTCCCTGGTAACCAGCCACATGGTTTTGTGTTGCCCAAAATGCCCTGCTGTGGGGCTATCGTGCAGTTGCTTGAGTACCTTTTCCCTCAATTCTCCTTCAGGTACGTATAACGCTCCCTTGTAGTACAACGCCCCGTTTCTCTCCTCAAAACCCCCGGGTTTGTCTCCCTCCCTCCTGAGACCCCTGAGTTTGTCCTGGGCATATTTATCCTGCACCGTTCCCTCTATCAGTTCCCTTAGCCCCACCAGTGCCGCCCCACACACCCAGCGATCCTCGGGAATGACATGGGTCTCTTCGGGTGCACCCTCTCCCTCCAAATATTCAGGTTTGCGTGATAGAGCGTCCGCCCTAACGTTCTCCTGGCCTGGTACGTAACAAATCTCAAAGTTAAATTTGGAGAACTCCTGGGCCCATCTCAACTGCCGTTGGTTGAGCACTCGCGCAGTTCTCCAATACTCTAGATTCTTATGGTCCGTGCGTACTTGCACCTTCTGTTGTGCACCAATTAGTAGGTGCCTCCATCTCCGGAAGGCCTCATAAATCGCAAGAAGTTCCCGGTCATACACCGTGTAGTTTCTCTCCGATTTGTTCAGCTTTCGCGAAAAGAAGGCACACGGTCGCCACTCGGACCCCTCCTTCCCTGGCTGCAGAAGAAGCACCGCCCCTATGGCTCTGTCAGAAGCGTCTGTTTCGACCCTCAGCTTTTTTTGTAAATCCACATGTAGAAGTTGTTCGTCAGAGGCGAAGGCCTTTTTCAGTTCCTCAAACGCTCGCTCCGCCTCCCCCGTCCAAACAAACTTCTTTTTGCTGCTGAGACAGTCCGTGATGGGCGCCGTCAGGTGAGCGAAGTTTCGGATGAACTTACGATAAAAGTTTCCAAACCCTAGGAACCTCTGCACATCCTTCTTAGTCTTGGGGGTTTTCCATTCCAGCACCGCTTGAACCTTGCCGGGGTCCATGGCCAACCCCTTGTCTGACAAGCGGTACCCCAGGAATTCCACCTCCTTGGTATGAAACTGACACTTCTCCAGTTTCACCCACAGTCTGTTGGCATGCAGCCTGCTCAACACTTCTCTGACGTCTCTCACATGTTGCTCCTCATTCTCCGAATACACCAACACGTCATCTAAGAAGGCCACGCAATTCTTGTAGAGCAAAGGCCCCAGTACATGGTTCATAAAGGCTTGAAAACACGCGGAGCCTGCTTGTAATCCAAAAGGCATAACGAGATATTCAAATGCCCCCAAAGGGGTGAACATGGTGGTCTTCCATTCATCCCCTTTCCTTATACGTATCAGGTTGTACGCCCCCCTTAGGTCCAGCTTTGTAAAAATCTTTCCTTTTCGCACCCTGGTCAAAATATCATCAATCCTGGGCATAGGAAAAGCCACCGGCTCTGTCACTGCATTTAGGGCCCGAAAGTCACATACCAGTCTCGGCTTGTCCGTGTTCTTTTTATCCACAAAAAACACTGGGCTACCCCCCGCTGCCTTGGACTCTCTGATGAAGCCTCTCTTCAGGTTCTTGTCAATGAACGCTCGCAACTCCTGCATCTCCCTGTCTGACATGGCATACAACCTGCCTACAGGAAGCTGTGCTCCAGGGAGTAAATTGATCTGGCAATCAAAGGGCCTATGCGGGGGTAGTTGGTCAGCTTCCTTCTCGCTGAACACGTCGCTGAGATCAGCATACTGTGATGGCACCTTCCCCTTCTCCATCACTTCCGTCCCTGCTAGGGTGGCTTGGGCCCCTGCTGACCCCTTTTCCCCCCTGCAGTGTTCTAAGCAATGTGCGGAACCGAAGGAAACCACTCTTTGATGCCAGCCCACCAGCGGATCATGTAGGGCTAGCCAGCTCATTCCCAAAATAATGGGAGCGCCTCCCAAGGTGGCCACATTAAACGCTATCAGTTCTGTGTGCCTTGCCACCCTCATTATCATTGGGATGGTCTGCAAGCTGACGCCTCCTCCCAACAGTTCTCTGCCATCGATCGTGGTCACCTGCAGGGGGTTGCTTAAGGGGATAGTCTGTATCTGGTGTTCAGCCGCAAACTCCTTGCTCATGAAATTGCAGGAGCTGCCTGAGTCCAACAGCGCCTTTATTTTTAGGGGGTGTCCATTTTGCAACTCTAGCGACACTTCAATCACTAGAGCAGGTCGAGGAGCTTCTGGCACTGGCACTTGGGAAAGGGGCACTTTCACTGCTCTTTGGCCTGGCTGCAGTGCCCTGCTGGCAACCAGGCGTTGGCTTTTACCTGCTCCGTTTCTCCCTGCTCTTCCCCCTCAACAGTTCCCACCATCCCTTGCCATTCCTTCCTCTGGGGGCAGACTCTGGCAAAGTGGCCTGGCTGTTGGCAGAGATAGCATTTCCGGGGTCCCTTTCCCTCCTTCTTCGCCCCCTCACTGGGCTTTGAAACTGCGCGCGCGCGGGCTGTTCCGATTTCCATCGGCTCTGCCGGCGGGAAAGCTGGCTCAGGAATGTCTGGAATGCGTAACTCCTTCCAACGTTCCCCTCTCCCTTCCCGCCTCTCCAAGGCTCTTGCCTCCTGGCGCGCTCCAATGGTCAGCGCAGATTTGGTCAGCTGATCCATAGACACCGCCCTGGGGCTCCTGGCCAGCTCGTCTTTCACAGCTGAAGAAAGACCTTCTTCAAATAGCATCTGAATGGGTGCTGCCGATAAATCCCACCCCAATCTGTGAATCAGCATGGTAAATTCAGTCCAGTACTCACGGACAGATCTGCTTCCCTGCTTGCAAGCCATTAGCTGTCTGCGCACTCCCCCCTCCTCAATATCGCTGGAGAACATGATATCCATTGCACGAAAGAATTTCATAGCGTCCTTCAGGATATCGTTGTGCGTTGCCATCAGGGGTCGAACCCAGTCCCGCGCCCCCTTCTCAAGATGCCCAATTACGAAAGCAACTCGGGATTCCTCATCAGGGAACTCATCAAACTGCACATTCAGGGCATATTGCATTTCAGTCCTAAAGGCATGGTAATCCTTGGGGTCCCCCCCAAACTTCTGCACTAAACCTGGTACCTTTCTGGGGAACTGAGTGGTTCTCCCCTTCTTGTCTGCATCTTGAGCCCTCCTCTCCTCGAGCCTCGCCGTCTGCAGCGCAAGTTGGACCTCCAATGCTCGGTATCTGTCTTCCAAGCTTGGACCAGCTCCACCCCCTGCGGCTCCGGCTCCTGCTGGGTCGCTCATGATGCCTTCTCCTGCACAGGCAGCGTACAGAGACTGTCGGACTGCTGTCAGGGGATGATTAGCTGCTTGTGCTTAAAATAGTGCCCCTTCAGAGTTTGTGCGACCCCACAAACCTCTGTGTGTGACAGAGCTCCTCCGACATGTCTGCTCTAGTCACTTGTAGAGTCCGACAGTGGCTGTCTGCGGAAGCGCTTCCAGCAAAGAAGTTCCTTAACGGAAACGCGTCTCCTGGACTCACGACGTGACAGCTTCCGGCGAAGCATAGGTCTCCCTGCAGTTGCTTCTGACACCTCCCCGCTATTTTCGCTCGAAGTGTCTCTCACCCCTTTCTCTCCCCTTCTGCTTCCTGCCTGGGCTGCTGCGTCTCTCTCAGCATTACTGAGATCCTCCTCCAGAGACCCCGCGCTCCCCCTACTGGTCCCTGCTTTAGCTGTTGACTCTCTCCCAGTCTCTGGGAGCCCTACCACTTCCCTTTCCTCCGATGTCAGTTCCCTGACACAAGCCAACCCAAATTGCGCTTTCAAAGCTTCCTCCCAAAACCCATCTTGCAAATGTGCAAGTGCTTTCATTCTGTGTTGGGTAGCTAAGGGGTATTTAGAAATGGGTGCTATTAAATGTACATACACACACACACAATCCCCACATTCAAAATGCAGGACTGCTTATTCATGATTTCTTCGGGGGGAGGGACATATTTTACATCCCCTTTGTACCCACACAATCCCTGCACTTCCAGTAACGATCACATGGTCTAGCACACCCAGAAAGTGTGCAGCGGTCCATGTGGATGATTATGGGCACAAAGAGTGCTAATAGCAACTTTGAGAGTAGGGGCAAAGGCTAATGCGTGTGCATTTGAAGACACATGAGGCATGCAAATTGGAATGGGCATGTTTATGGGATGAGAAAGGTGCCATAGGAATGCCTGCTGAAGTGTGCCTCGTTAAAATAGAGGCATGTATATGAAGATACATGTGCAACACATTCCATGTCTGCACAGACTCACTTCCACCCATGGAAGCAACCTCCTGGGGCAAGAGAGACACGCACTACCCTCCTTGTCCACACTGTGGCACAGGCAGAGTACAGGGGTCCTGCAGAAAGGCATTTGTGAGGGAAATATATAATCCTAAGGATTTATGCATGCCAGCAAAGCCACATGCCACAGAAGGAGGGAGGGGACACCTTCCAAATTCATTTTCAATCAACCATCAAACGTCTCAGAATTTGACTAAGTGCTGTGCTAGGTTTGATTCACAGTAGGGCTTCACAGAGGTTGCCAGTAAGCTCCCATCACAAGTGAAGCTCCAAGTGGTGGCAGTTTCCCTTGCCTCAGCCCCAGCATAACTAAACAAAGATAATTTGGCTAGCAAAACTCCCTTTGCCCAACACCTAGCACCAGTCTTTCTCTGACATCATTCCTTCAATGGCCGCCATCAGCACCACAGTGTGCTGTTTGATGAGAGGAGCAGGCGCTTTGAGCCTTATGATCAGTCATAAGCTCACTGGGTGGGGCCTTAGAAAGCCTCTCCTCTCAGTCTTAGCCCACTAATATAGGAACTGTAATAATGGCCTAACTTGCAGGGCACTTGGAAATATTACCAAGATAATGCATGTAAAGTGGTTTGAGCATTTTAGGATAAGCAAATTCCATGGGTGGTTCGTCATCCCCATTCCATATCAAGCATAGGAAGGCAGAATGGCCCCAGCACTGACTGGGAAATGAGAGCAGGACAGAGTTTCTTGCCCAGTCAAGATGCACAAAATAACTGGGCTGTGGAGGGTGAAGTTACAGAGGAGAAGGGGCAAGGGAGAATTGTCTACCTCCTAATTTCAAAACCTTTTGAGATACGAGTCGCCTGTATTATGAAACACTTCAATCTGCATCAAAGGGCACTTTCCCTCAAAGCACATTTAGCACTGCAGCACTCAACTGGAAGAGGAGAGAAGGTATCATAAGGAAATTTAGTACTGGGTTTGTGCTGAGATCACTAACTTGTATTGGACCACCCATGCCAGCTCTATTAGACCACAGCCTTCCATTCTGGAGTACCAAGAAAAAGCACAGGATTCAGCACCTTTCATGATGACATGTGTGGCTTGTGCATGCTCAACTGAACTATAAACCTACCCCATAGTGACAAAAAGCTCTCTTATCTGGGAGGATCCCTAGATCAGTTTCATACAACATATATAATATAAAACCATGTGCATGCATGGTCTGGAACCCGGCAGGAATAATATGAGTTTGCAGATGGAAGTGTCATAGTAATCAAAACACGGGTCAGGAAGAAAAACAGCAAAGCAATTGCCATGAGCTAAAGGCCTTGGCCTCCCATGTATATCTCTATTAGCTTCATCGTTGTCTTTATATCCTGCCTTTCTGCAAAATAACACAAGGTGGCTTACACAAGAACAACTCGAGCTGCACGCAAACACACCATACATTTAAAGCACACGACTTTCCCCAAAGACTCATGGGAACTATAGTTTGTTTCAGGTGCTGGGAATTGTAGCTCCGTGAAGGGTAAGCTGCAGTACACAGGATTCCTTGGGCGAAGTCATGTGCTTTAAATGTATGGTGCGTACACAGCTAGAGTACATGATACAACCCAAAAGAGAAAAGAAACTCAAACAAGGTGACAGCAGTTAAAAACAGTGAACACTTTAAAAGGCAGCAGGTCAGATAATAAAATATGGAGAGTCATGAGATTCTCCCCTTCTCTGGCTCAGATTTCTTCCTTTAACCAGGGATTCCTCTTCTAAACCAAGATTTGAAACCTGGATCTGATGCTGCTTCTACAGTTAAGAGAGAGCCTTGTTTGCTTAACTGTGGTTACCTTTAGTGCTGATGTACCACAAAAGCAGAGTTAGGGCAGAGGTGGGGTTCTCAGGGGGAAAGGAAAGGGAGTGTGTAATCCTGCACCACCTCTCCCTTGCAAGCCCATAAACACAGTTAAGACACTGAGAGTGTTGCACCTGCACTGGTTCTATACATTCTGTCCTTTTGCTGCATGCAGTTCATCCAAGGTATGAGTCAATTAACCTAGAACAGGCCATTAAACATGCTTTTAGCTGCCTACATGGAGGAACTGGGAGTGTGGGTATGTATAAATATGCAGGTGTATTTGAAGATGTGATCATAGAGGCTGTGGTCACACTACTGAGCCAGTACACTGTCAAACCCACTGACAGCTGCTCCCTTGAGTCTCCTGGACACCATTTTTCCCCTCCTCCTCCTCTTCCTAATCTCTGTGATGTAAATCCATTTGCAGCGAGTGCCTGGGGACTTTTAATTCCGTTGGCATTAAACGCACTAAACCTCTATTACCAAAAGCTTTTAGGATTTTCCCCTGAATCTACAAAGTCAGGTTTGTAACATGACAAACTCCAGTTCCTGGGTGCTTGCAAAAAATTAATTTGTACATCCTAAATGCCAGGATCACAATGGGATGGGTGTGACATCCCCGTTTCTGACTGTAAGCTCCAGCCACTGATCTGCAAGAGTTCTGGGCAGGCATTGTCCGCAGGTGCTAGGGGTGCGATTTAGCTGCCAAGCCTCAACGCTAGAGGTTTGCTGAAGTTGCAGTACAAGACAGCAGGCAGGATGCCATCATAGTTGGGGGCTGGAGGTTCCCAATTGCTGTAATGTAGAGGAAATGATGCACTTTAGATTTCTGTGCCAGAGCTTTCTCATCGACTTGCATCTTGTCGAAGCAGATGGGGTGACATGATTGCATCACAAAATGCTTGAGCATCTCAGACACACATTTATAGGAAAGGTGACACAGCCTTGCCCTCCTTGCTGCAGTTTTCCAGGTACTGTAGCAGAGGAGAGACTGGCTGCACCTCCCTGTTCAAAGAGATTCCTGGACAGAGTGAGGTTCAGCCAAGGGAACCAGCTAGAAGGGGAAAGTGGGAACAGATTACCTTCGGGTGTATTAACACAGAAATGATGCAGACATCTTGATCCCGGAGGAGCCAAATGCCAAAACCTACAGGAAGCAATGCAGTTGCATCTTTGCTCCAGCTGCTTCCAAGTACTGCAATGTAAATTACCAAAGGCTGCAATCTACAAATTACGGAGGCAGTCCTGTAGCTTTAAATGAAGCTCTTTAGCAATAAGTGATTTGTGGATCACAGTTAAGGATGTAATTATCAAGGAACCACTTACTTCGGAACAGCCCACTGAAATCAACAGAACATTCAAGAAAGTTGCAGAAAGGTAATAGTTCAAGGACTGGGGGGAAGAGCTGGAGGCATCTGATTCGAAACGGCAGCGCTGCTGAGCTTTTCATCATCATATACAAGGTACATCTCCTGTTTACCACTGAAGTGGTGATGATGAGAAAAAACTACACCTGAATAACTTAGCCCTCCTGTGCACCCACAGAAGACACACAGGAGTTTTGCTGCACTGCATCAAGCAACATCCCTTGAAATAACCTGGATATAATTTTGCATACCACGAATGCTAGCCAGGCATATTGCCTCCCAGACCCCTCAAACCTCTCCTGCCCTTTTCTCATATGCATAGAGGTTATTCAAAAGGTAGGGTGATGAGAGAGTTCCTCACCTTCGAGGCACAAGAGCAGAGTTACAAAAACGTGAGATTCATAAAAGGTACAGGAACTGCAAGGGCGTTTGGCCACCAGCTTTCTCAGGACAAAAATCCTCCAGCAATTGCTCCCTTAGGTCTGCTTCTAAAATGATGTATGAAATGGCAGCACCATGCTAATGCCCCAGAAAGGGGAAGGGGCAGGTGTTTGGGGGCTGGGTGTGGTCCACAGGCTCCTGTTGAGTAACAGAGGATTGCTAGAAGTGAATCCTGCAACAAAATGTAGCAGCAAGAAGTGGTTCTATATAGCTATGCCTTTTTCTAGGATACACCATACATTCCCCCCCCCTTAACACTTTCTGGACTCGCCCCCCCCCCAAAAAAAATCATTCAACATTCTGTACCCCGCAGCTTGCTCAGTCATCACTGAAGGAGGATCTCCCTCTCTTAAGGTGTATGTGGGGTGGGGGGCGTTGGGGGGGGAGGTTTGTACTTCGGTAAACTCCAAGTCTGCTAATTCAGCTATATAGGTTGTTTCAGCTCTATAAAGACTGGTATTTAGAGAACTAAGCATGTGAAATATTGTTGGATATTGGCCAGGTTTAAAAGCCTAGATTAGTAGGGCTGCAAGGTTGCAGCCTAGAGATCTGTACTCTTGATGCAGCAAGAGATGAGGCAGGCTGTACTTTTGCCACCTGTACCTGCATCTGTCCTGTTGTCTACTCACCTGCATGCGCGATACACCTGGAGTCCTACAGGAGGCAGGACCTGGAGGTGGTTTTGGTCTCTCACTGCATATCGGGATTTAAATGGGCATGCAGGTATCTTTATAGATCAGCTATAAGCA
Organism: Podarcis vaucheri; assembly: GCF_965113315.1. Lineage (NCBI taxonomy): Eukaryota > Metazoa > Chordata > Lepidosauria > Squamata > Lacertidae > Podarcis > Podarcis vaucheri. The sequence goes on along the minus strand of NC_138748.1, from coordinate 46,340,932 downwards.
AAAGAGAGCATTGCCTTGGACCTCATCTGGCAGTAAGATTAGAATGAAGCTTTATGAAATGGAGGGATGATCCTGTTGAGAGTATCCTTTCTGGTGCTTGTGAAAATGGGCGAGTTTTTCAAAATTTGCCTAAAATACTGCACAAGCATTTATTCTGCTGGGGTAGTATAAAAGAGAAGGCTCGGTCCTTTTAAAAGGTCAGAAAATATCATGAATGTTTTTAAATATTTGAAGGCTTAAGACAGTGCAGTGTCATGGCACTAATCAAATCAATTCACATTCTATTGTTGAACCAATTATATCATCACAAATTTCTGCTCAAACATTAGAACAGAAAGAGAACAATATTACAGCTGTTTTCTGTTAGCAGCAGCAAAGGCTTGCAGATATGTCAGAGCAAAGAAAAGAAAAGAAAAAAAGATTAGAGGTTGTTACAATTAACTACTTTTGACACTTCAAAACGCAATCTCTATTTCAGAGCTGCCACAGCCCATTTTGCCAATATATAAGGAAGAATGTTAGACAACAAGCTTATAAAGGCTATCAATATTAGCCAAATCATATAAAAAATTCTTTCCCTTGCATACGGTATAACGAAGAACACAATGGCAAATATTTTAAGGTGTGTGAGCCCAGCTTATATACAGTGTTTGATCAGGGTGTGATAATAAAATCGCTCTGGTTATAGGGTGTTACTTTAAGTGCAAACAAAGTGTTATGGATGACAGCAGACCCTAGTAGATAGAAATAACTCTCAAGGAGACGGACAATTTAACTTTTAATATAGCAGACAGAGTATGAAAACGCTGACATCTGAATCAAGTCCATATCTTAAACAATTCAGTCTCTTTTTAAAATTAATGCCTGTACCGTGTCCATGCACCAGTGACTTAAAGGTTGTACATTAATATTAATTTTTCTTAACATTTGATTTTTGCATAAGATTGTCCAGCTATTCCTAGATACATTTTACAATTATTTTTTAAAAAGATGTTAGACATAAATTACAGGGCACATTGTTAAACTGCTCTAGGAAACATTTCCTTGGGAGTTAATTCTAATCCATTCGAATATGCCCTGTATATGACATGAAGAATGACAGACACACAATTTAAACATGCATAAAAGCCTACTTTGCTTCTTGCTGAACTACCTGTTGTGGTTCTAAGCATTTGTTCTGTGGAACCTTGAGCTGCTCTGTCTCCATTTGTCATGGGGACTGATCATTCACAGCCCATGACATTTATTAGAACCATTGCCCATGTGACCCTCCTAAAAATAATGGAGGCATTAGCGGCGATTTTTAAAAGCACACTTCTCCAGCAACAAAATGCATGAGTTTGATTCTGACGAGGAGAGCAAATCAAACCCCTCTTGCACTATACCATGTGTGTGTGTTGGATTAAGTGGAGCTGGCATAGGGGCCTGGCCTGAACATCTCTCCGTGTGTGCACACACACAAACACACACCTTATGCTGCCATGACTGTCATGAGTGTCTGGGCCATAGATGCAAAGTCCCACCAGTGGAGGTTAGGATTGCAGTCAAAGTCACACTTGAGTCCCATCAAAATCAATGGGAATAAAGGTAGTTATAACCAACTTGTGCCATTGGTTTCAAAGGGTCTAAAGAATGACCAGCTTGGTCAAGATCCAACTCTAAAGTCTGAACAGTGAGAAAATGCTGATTTTTCCACAACAGGAATGTCAGATGAAGGAAAGATGTTCTGACTTTCCATAACGGAGGATAGAGCAGCATATTCATTGCTTAACAAAACACTAACATTGAAAGACCAATAGCAACTTTGTCCCCAAAAAAGGGAGCTGCTGAAGAAGACCTGTGGTTAGGACAACTGGCCTTTACGGCAGAATAAAATAAAAGTTAATTGGGACTTAGTCACAACTCATTAAGTTCCAATGGTTTAGCCATGGCTAATCTTTGCTATTTGTCCCATTGGCTAAATCAGGAACAGAGGACCTGTGGCCCTTCAGATATTGTGGGCTACAACTCCCATCGTCCTTGACCATTGACCCCACTAGCAGAGGCTGATGGGAGTTGGAGTCCAACAACATCTGGAGCAGCAGTTCTCAATCTGTGGGTCCCCAGATGTTGTTGGACTACAACTCCCATCATCCTTGAGGTCTGGCCTTGCTAGCTAGGGGTATGGGAGTTGTAGTTCAACAACATCTGGGAACCCACAGGTTGAGAAAGGCTGGTCTGGAGGGTCACTGGTTCCCCATCTCTGGAGTAGATCCAAAGTTGCTTTTTCACTTCGCGTGTAGTTTAGCCCCCATTCTCCATTCCCAGTTGAAATGAAGCTTAAGAATTTTCAGTGGCACATGCTCACAGTCTCTGTCTCCCTCTCCTCCTCTCTCACCATCAGAATTTACATGCAACTACGTGTAATCAAACCCTGATGGACCCTCAGGTATGCTGTTGTTTTTTTCCAGGAGGGAAATCTAATTTGGGGGGAAAGGCACTTAGAAGCATGCCCAATGGTCAGAGAAGATGGGAATTGTAGTCCACCAAAATCAGGAAGACACCACATTGGTTGCTTCTGCACAGTGCTGGGCCACTGGAAACCCAAAATTTCAGCCGGAATTTGGAGGGGCATTTGGAGCAATAGGAGAATTTTGCCTTTCAGGGATAAAGGGAAAATTTATTGGGAGCAAGGAACAATACTAGCCTGTGCTCATGTGGTGGCCTAGTAGCAAATATTTGCTACTCACACCTCTCCAATCCTGATTGGAACACAGGCCACAGGAGCACCAGTACGTTTTGGATTCCTGCCTCTCAAATTACTTCTCTCTCCCATCTGAAAAAAACAACCCCCTCTAATTTTGCAGTCATTTTTGTAGCAGACCAATCTTAAATCTACCTGTTTGGTCCTTTGTTTATTTATATGTATAATAGGATGGAAGAAGCAGGCAAGCCTGCAAGGCTTTCATCCAAGAGTTAAAGGGTATATTGAGTTATACCGGGGGGGGGGATAGATATTCAGGACAATGTAGTCAGTAATAATCCTGAAATGTCCTTTTCAAGTGACTGCTGTACCCAGATAAACTCAAGTTCCATATCATCATGGCACAGCTACTCTTTGACCGCACTCTGGCTTACAAAAAGCCCTTGGACCCTTTTATTCTCCAAGGAACTGGCACAGCCCTGTGACTTGGGTGAAGTGGGTCAGATCAAATGAACACAGTGAACCATCACAGAATAGGACCAACCTTTTGCAAGGAAGACTGAATATTTCAGCAGTTTTGTGTTCTCCCATTTCAGTTTTCCCTGCTTACAAGGTTTTCTTTTTCCCTTCCAGATTTTCTCTGGCACAACGAAGAGGTAATGCTGGGATACACATGTCATATACAGTGGCTCTCCAGCGGTGCAAAATGCAAGCCCGTCTCATTGGGAGAGACTTTCGAAGCCATTTTTGAAAGTTAACAAATAACCTTTTGACTCTGATTTCCAGCGCAGGTGTTGGTTCCTGCAGGGTAGAAAATTCACATGCAAAATCCAATTTATTTTCAATAATCATTCTAATTGAATTTGCAGGCCTTAAATCTCAGCAGGTATAAGATTAGCAGTCACTGGAGCCAGCCAAGATTGTGCTCCTCCACATTTTCCACCATTCTGCCATGAAAACCTCCAAATTCTGCAGCCAAATAGCAAAGTCATTTAACAAGCTAAATACATGTACAGTTTACTCCACACACCTCAGTTCATTCTGCTTGCAAAATCTGAGTTTTCATAGAATTGCAGGAAAGAAGTTGGACATGGAGGGGGGGCTGGCTCTGAGGGCCTACACATGATGTTGGGCCAAGGAGACAGTGAACTAGGGTTACTGGTGCCCATCATCTTCTCTAACCAAGCTAGCAGAGGTGGTCTTGGGTGATTTTAGAGGAACTCAATACGGCAGTTCCTCCAAATGATCCTGGGAGCTATAGTTTGCTAAGGGTGTTGGGAATGGTACAGTGAGAGGTAAACCACAGTTCCCATTATTCTTGAGAGAAAGTGAGCCATATGCTTTAAATGTACTGTGTGGATGTGACCTCATTTTGCTTTCAACCTCCATAAGAGATGCTATCCATGGTACTGAAACTCTTGACCTGCCTTGCTTCAGAGGCTGCACTGCAAAGTGAAGTCTTGCACTGCCCAGCTCCTTCAAGGCCCTGCAGCAAGGTGGGTCAAGAGGAGCAGTTCTCCAAGTCTCCCATCCCTAGCTGGAGATGCCAGGGACTGAACCCAGGACTTTCTCCATGTAAAGCAGGAGTTCTATCACCACTGAAGGTCTTTCCTGGCAGACCTTCATAAACATCGGTTAGATAGAAATGGAGCAAATGCAGCTCCATTTTCAGTGTACATTTTCAAAAGCAAGAATTGGGTGTTTTGCTCAAGAATGGAAATGCTGTTCCTGCCTCTGAAATTCTCAACAGGTATTTTGCCCGTGGTCAGAGCAGAGAGCTGTTCAGCATCCAACGTTGATGTCAAATGACAGAACTTGCTTGTTTTCCAGCTAGACCACAAAAGAACAAATCCAAAGGCAAATGCAAAAAAGAAACAGTGATGTCACTGAGGCTTTCATGGGAAAGGGAGGAGCGATGCACTGAAAGCTATTGTTGAATATGTTCCAAGCATGGTAAGGCTCTGCACAGGCATACACAGAATTAGCAGTGACCCTGCTGTGAAGGCATGCTCATTACCACTGAATCATACATAAAACCTTTTCACTCAGATTAAGCTCAGGGGAAGCTTGGTTTGGGGGAGAAGCTGAATTTGCACAGCACCAATTGGCTGGCCTTTATATCAATTGTGAAGCTACCTCAACCCTTCTCAAAGCAGGGCTGTGTACAGTTCTGAGTGGCTGGCCTTTTCGTCATCCATACAGATACTTCTCTCTCTTTCTGTGTGAAGGTATTTTTTTTAAGAGTAACAAGCAATTTAAAACAGATTTTTCTAAAAAGACACCAATAGCAAAGTGCCTAGAATGGTCGGATGAATGCGCAAGGGGCTTGAAAACAATAACAAAAGCAGCTGGCTTCCTTGCCTAAAGCATTGCAGGATTTGGGAAGCAAATAGGAAGAGGCACCCTGAATTTGACGTGGAGGCTGCACATCGGAGCAGGGACAGGAAGCCTGCAGCCCTCCAGTTGTTTCTGGACTCCAACTCCCATTATTCCTGGCCTTTGCCCATGCTGAGCTGGGGCTGATGGGAGCTGGAACCCCACACCATCTGGAGGCTGCAAGTTCCCCACTGAAGAAGAGTTTGGATTTGATATCCCGCCTTTCACTCCCCTTCAGGAGTCTCAAAGCGGCTAACATTCTCCTTTCCCTTCCTCCCCCACAACAAACACTCTGTGAGGTGAGTGGGGCTGAGAGACTTCACAGAAGTGTGACTGGCCCAAGGTCACCCAGCAGCTGCATGTGGAGGAGTGGAGACACGAACCCGGTTCCCCAGATTACGTGACTACCGCTCTTAACCACTACACCACACTGCTACATTAGGGCAAAGGCAGGAAGAAGTAGCTCACCCCACAGCAGAAAATCCCACAACTGCTCTTGTTTGCTTTCATGTGTCCTACTTTTGCCATCCTCTATCTGATAGGCTGTCCAGTCAAAGCCTGATTAAAGGTAAAGAGCCAACTGCAAGAAGAGAAAGCAGGAAGAGCCTTGAAGTTGTCCATCACCGTATTTAGCACCTGGACAGCAGACCAATCAGACACATAGCTTGCCTCACCACAGTTCCTCCCCACCCCCTAGGGTATGTATTGCAATTCTATTTAAGTCAGGGGGTGGGGACTTTTGGTCCTCCAGATATTGCAGGGCTACATTCCTACCAGTAGCCATACTGGCTGGGGCTGGTGGGAGTGAGTATCCAACAGCTGGAGAGTCAAAGGCCATTTTAGGCAAATCTGTGTTTTCTCTTCTGGCCACCGTATTCCAGTTATGTGTATAGTCACTGTAAGTGCTTCCTGGACTGCAAAATCCACAGCCTGAAAACCACAATCCACCTTGCAACTCAGCAGGCTGCATTATTAACTTACCTGCAGACCTTTCAACCACTACATTTCAAGGAGATCTGGGAGTCAAACCAAACCAGTTAGTTTTGAACTGAGCAAAGTAATGTTTGGTCCAGCGTCAACTTCAAGTTTTATTGACCCATGAAAAGAATGCATTCCACCCTACGTGCTCTGCTTCCCTGTCAGAAACACACTCCCAGACTAGACTGGCTTTGAGCAATTACTTGACCCCCGGCTCCCTCTTTGGAATTTCCAGAGAAGATTTGTCAGAAAGGCAGGTGGACGCTTATATATACACACCTCAGTGACCTGAATTCTGCAGGCTGTGCAAAAGGAGAAGAGAGTCCTGGCGAGAATGAAAAGGAGTAAATCAGAGCTTTGAGGTGAACAATGCAGAGCCATTAACTCCATTGATTGCCTTTCAGCTCTGAATCAGCTGCAGATGTAAAACAGAACAGAAAACTCTGGGAAACTTGAAAAAAGTAGCCCCAGCTAAGCACTCCTCTCTGTGTCCCCAGTTACGTACCTGCTTCTTGTGGCATCGTGGACCCCGGAGTATGAATTGGATCTGGAAATGCAGGCACATTTATTCCTCTATATTAAACATTTGGGGTGTAGGGTGGGGAACCAAATCACACAACCAAACCAAATAGTCCACACACAATTAGAGCTGAAACAAAGTCTCATCCACCCACATGCCTGGGACTGGAGATTTGGAACTAATAACCGCTGCCCAAAAAATAATAATCTTATTTTCCTATAGCTTTAGAAGGATGTGAATTTTAAAACATATTCTCTGTTCCATCAGCTGTCATTCTGCTTGGCCATTATGTAATTTTAATATACCTGAATTGGCTCCCTTCCCTCTCCCCCTTGCCCCTTTCTTCCTTAAACATCATGTCTACTAGATCGTAACCCATTCTGGCAGGGACCTGTCTGTTTTCTATTATTCTATAGTGCTTAGCTGAATTTTAATTAGAAAGGGGGTCTCACGCCTAAGTTCTGAGCAGTTTGCTCTCTTGCCTGTGTGCCTTTTCCCACAACACTTTTGATGCCTTGAACAGTTTCCTTCTCCATCAAGCTGCTCCCTCGCCATCTTCAAAGGTTTAATTAAAACCTACTTCTCCTGCAAAGTCTCCCTCTCCTTCTCTCTCTCTTGGAACCCATCCCTGTAATGCTAAAAACTCTGTATCGAGGTGACAACTGGATTTTTAAAAAATAACAACAAAGTAGCTTCATTAACCGAGAGCCAAACCGTAACACAGCAATCGATTGGGAGTCCCAGATCTCACTTGTCAACTGTCATACACAGCAGCTGTCATGCCACTCATCAAGATTCTGTTTCTCTAAAGCACAAGTGGGGAACCTGCAGCCTTCCAAACCGCTGTTCAACTCCAACTCCCATCAGGCCCAGCCAGCACTGCCAATTATCGAGGCCGATGGGAGTTGGAGTCCAACAAATGTTCCGAAGGCTAGAGCACGCCTCCTCTGTGAACTGCACTAAAATATCCACAGAGACAAACATCACCCTTTATGTGCCTTTTGCTTCCACTTCACCTTCCTCTCCCAAACCCTCACTTGCTTTATGAACAGTACAATCCTAATCATATCTACCTAGAAGCAAGGCCTATTCATTTCAGTGGAGCTTACTGAGTCCTCTTCTCCCCCTCTGCTCTGTCTTTCTAATATACATCCCAGTCCTTCTCTCCCCCCACACCACCACCAAGTGTATGCACCAAGTGTTTTAATTGAGTTTTACTTTATGACGCCAATATTTTATTTCTTGCATTTGTGGGTAATTTACCCTCGTTCCAAGCTCAGAACAGCATTTTTGTCTCATAAGGACTCATGGTGTTAGTTGAGAATGCACGGTAGCAAATCCACACCACACACTTAAAGAACATGGAAACTGTAGTTTGTAAAGGTGCTGGGAACTGCATCTCTGAGGGGGTAACTACAGTTCCCAGGATTATTTGGGGGAGGGGTTAGGGTGTTAAATGTGTGCTGGATGTGCTTTAAATTTGGAGCTTCACAGCTGAGGAGGGATTAGAAGCTAAGATTCCCACTCCCTTTCACGTCTCCTCTGTTCTTCACTCGCTGAGGCTGCAAAAACTTTTCACAGCCTCCTTAGGATTTTACCATCCTCGGTGTCATGTGCATCATCTGCAACCCCGATTCTTCACTCTTGAAACCTACAGAATGTATCCATGCCAAATAGCACTGCTCCTAATATACTACTCTAGACCTTTGAGGGAACCTGAAATTCCCATACATACCATCTGAGTGAGCACAGGAACGATCCAATACAATTGGCATTGCTTGCTGCTAGGGATTAGAGTCTCTCTCTCTCTCTCTCTCTCTCTCTCTCTCTCTGTGTGTGTGTGTGTGTGTGTGTAGAAACTGCAGTTCTGGACAAGAATGAGAAAGCTGAACTGTGAGCTGAAGGCAGCTCCACTGACGCAACTTGTCTCTCTGATATGAAATAGAGGATTTGTTGCCCTCTACATTTGCAAAGACACAAAATACTACCAAAAATAATGCTGTAAGTCCCCGGTTCTCTTTCCAAACCAAATCAAGATAGTGCTGCCCTCTCATCACACAAAGAAGTGGGGAGTATGTACTACTGCGCCATTGATTCCCTAGGGATAGGGAACATGTGACCCTCTATATGTTGTTGGACTACAACTCCCGGCTGCCCCACCTAGGGATTATGGGAGCTGAGCCCCAACAACACATCAAGGTTCTCCATTCCTGGTGTACACAGTCTTATTATGTTACACAGGCAAGTCCTTGGCGCAGAGGTGCTTACAGTAGAATATATATGCTTTCGTGAAATCTGTATTCCATGCATTGCCAATATGCCACTGCTGCAGAATGCATGTTAACTAGCAGCAGCGATTTGAATCTGACCAGGAAGCAGATACAGACATGCGCACACCGCCCCTCAGCTGCAGCCCATTTTTAGGTTTTACTTGCAAGCACATTCACACAAACATTTGAGAAAGAGCTTCAATCTGTCACTTTGTGAGCATACTTGGACAAGAGCTGAGCCCAATGTTCAGAGGAGGGTTGGCAAATTGGGAGGAGGGGAAAGGGGAAAGCATGGAAATGGAGAATGTTGATGACCTTTGAGGCACTTGCAGGATTTTTAAAAAAACCTGTAAGCAGTCAGAAGCTGCAGTAGTCAAAAAGCCACGCTTGCTTGCTTGCTTGCTTGCTTGCTTGCTTGCTTGCTTGCAACCATTTTTTTCCTGCATTTCTTACTCACAGCAGTGACAATCCTCAACATTTATCTTCCTTCGTCAGATGCAGTGTGGGGCAAATTGGGCCCTGACGGAGGAGGATCTGCAGCAACATGGCAGCAAAAACTGCTTAAAGGATGTAAGGAGGAGAAATCTAAAAAGAAGCACCATGTATCTGACTGTGCTACTGTCTCTGGCTGCAAAAAAACCATGCAAGTCTCTCGCTTGGGAAAGCCATCTGAATTTTTCGACCCTCTAACCTGCCTCCTCATCTTTGCAGCCAGAGAATGGGCTTGAGAAGTTGGGCAGGCACTTCCTGAGCAGCTCTAGCTTGGTCATCTACAGCACACAAGCCACTATTATGCATCCAGTACCTCATGATTGCCCTTCTATGAGGACGTAATGAAGCTGGGATTTCAGAGGATCTGCTCTGCGTGTATCATCAATTATCATTATTATCACTCATCCACTTTAGGCTATTATGATGTATATTAATACAGCCCTGTGTATTAGCAGAGCTATCTCGAGGCACAGAGGCTGGCAACATCTGTGTAGGCAGATTGTGAAAAATCCATCCCCACCTCAGAGTTGACAGTTGACGCCAGGCAGCAGACAGTGGCGAGTCCGGATTTTGTGGCAATGTTGTGCTTTCTCTTGCCTTCATTTATTATGTCTTCGGCTTGGGGAGAAGACTTCTCTTCTGGAAGGAATGTCAACAGGTGAAAGGGAATATTTTCCACTCAAGGTTAGAGACACTTCAGGGAGTTTGAGCTACACAGTCCTCTTTCTGGTTCCATAGTCACTGCTGATCGAACAGGATTTTCATATTTCCATTTTTAAAAGCATTTCAGAAACCTGGGGGGGACCTATAAGGAGCAAGTGTGTACATTGCAGGTAATGACGACTCTTATATCACCTTCAACTCTCTGGAAGGGAAAAAAATACTGTCTGTCTCCAGCTTCCATTTCACTGACCATATTGTCTTTTGTTTATCTACTGCCATCTCAAAATATCAGGATGGTGCACCACAATATATAAAAAACAAGACATGAAAAACCATCCAAAAGCAGCACATTGTACTATTGCTGGTGTCAGGAGATCGAGAGCCAAGTCACACTGCCAAAATCTCCCTCTATGCAATGCATCCTGGGTCGTTTGCATGGAGGATACAGCCAGCAATAATGAGGGCCTTCCATGGATACAGCCAGAGCTCCTCAGCGGCAATTTCTGCCACCACAGCACCACCTTTTGCAGATGCTCACAGGACCATGGGAAGCCCCTCGGGAGAATGAATGGTCAGGTCACATGTTATGTTCTCTGTGCCAGCACATCCCCAGGAGCAACTACACTGTGGAAGATTTTGACAATGTGTGAACTGTCTCACAAAACAAAAAGCAGAAATAATCATAAAATGCAATGATCCAAAGAAGTACATGACTACATCTACAGGACAGTGGGATATTTGTTGTGTTTGTGTTTTTTAAATAGCACAAACATATTCCACTGCAAGCTGCTTTTTAAATTCCTCAAAATATGAAAGCTGCTTTTTAATGCAATGATACTGAGGCAGGTGGCTCTAGATGTCCAGGTTTAAGGAAGAGACTTAAAGGATTTGAAAGTCTGCAATGCTCAACAAGTGAGTTTTGCACAGTAAAAGTGTGTTTATCTGCTTTGTTTTTCACTTTTGTGTGGCTGACCAGCATAGTTTCAGCAGCTGGGCTTCACTGCTGTATAGTAGAGATTTCATTCCTTTTAATGAATTAGCAAGTAAGGCAGAAAACAGAGTGGTAGTTGTGTATCACTACATCCAAGGCAACATCTCCTCGCCAAGTGTCTGGATCCTGCCAACTCTTTATGACAAGATGATATCAAGAGCAAGTACAGATAAGATCATCACAGTCACCATGGAGGTGTACCAACCTCTATGAAAATAAAAGTAGTTTGTCTATCACTCTTATCAGGGGAAAGAGGGCAATGGGAACCACCACAGAATAAAAATCCAGGAACGTGCTTTTCTCATTGGGTATTTTCACCATCAATGTGCATGGTGTTTTCCAAAGCAAACCAGTGGTCTCCTTCCCACACAGAGCTTGCAGTCTTTTCTATTTCAAGTGAAGCATTTCATTAATAACAGGACACACACACCCCTCTGAAGATCAGACTAAAGGCCCTTCTAGCCAAGGATCCTCACAGTGACCAACCAGATGCCTAGTGGAAGCCCAAAAGCAGGACCTGGCAGCAACAGAGCACTCTCAACTTGTGATTCCCAGCAACTGGGATTTAGAGGCATATTGCCTCTCTCTGTCCATCACCTCTCGCCCATTTCTTCTCATCTCCTCCCTATTCCACATCTCTCAACAACCCACTCTCATCCACTCCCTTCCTTCCTTCCTTGGTATTAGACTGGTCTGGTTTTCTTCTCCCCTTTCCCCTTCCACCTCTCTCGCACTTGGTGTTTCACACTCCCCTCGGCTTCATTGTAACTCTCTTCCTTTCTATTTCTCACCCCTTTCTCATCCATCGCATCATATCACCTCCCTTGTGGAGTTCCTTCAGTTCCTGAAGCCGGCTCCATGGATAGCATCGCGTTTCTCCCTCGTCTGCTCCAAACTCGGCTCATTTCCACCAACAAGCATTTAGTGGTGGTGATGGGGAACCGTACCAGGCTTCCCTTTGTGCTCCTGGCAGGCTACATGGCTGCAGAAACAGCTCATAATCCCACCCATGCCTTCCCACTGAATCCTCACTCTGTTTCCAGAATGGAAAGCCACAAGCTCCCTTTCTATTTGCAAACAAACAGTGTCTTGAAAGATAACAGTTGCCTCAGTCCTGGCTTGCAGGAGCCATTGTCCTCCTCCCGCCATTCGTGTTATTTACAAGCCTTGCTACAGCTTCGCCTCCACCCCATCCACCAACATAAAAAGGCCAGGCAGTTCTCAACAACCCACCTACTGCTAAAACAGCCCATATCACAGAGAAAAGTCCAGTGCAGACAATGGTGTGTTCAGGGATTCTCTACAAGCAGAGCAAAAGCACCGGTTTAAAAATAAACCTAGGCAAATTAAACAGATTTGTACACAACCGTGATGCTCAAAAGGCCATGAAATAACAGCTTCTCCTGTTATGGCATCTTTTTTATTTCAGTTTTAAGCTGTGGAAAATGCAGAATCCTGGATGGACAAAGCAACAACGTACAAGAAACAAAACTGTAGGTGCTGCTGCGTTACCATTCATGGGCAGTGAACATTTTCTATTTGAAAGATTTATTTCTGCAATTGTGAGATATTTCACACATCGGGGGATATAGGTGAGCAGGCGGATGGTGCCCAAACCTCAATCTGTGCTTCCGTGTTCATCCAATTGCTTCAGTGCACACCTAGATTCAGGCTCAACAAGCAACTCCAAGACTTCTAAAGGCCGTAAGAGTGACAAACTGTCTGCTATCTGGGTACAATCCTACATGCTGCCATGCTGAGGGCTTCTTTGAGAGTGCCTACAAAGCAGCCTTTTTAGCTTTGGAAGAAGCCCACCTTTAATCCCAACCTGGAACAAATAACTCACTTTTCTAATATGAATTGTCTTTCTTTCTGCTTGCATCTCTCTTTGCTCATTTTACCTCACCATCTCTTTGCAGAACTCTTTCTCCAGTTGGGAAGCATTGCTAAATTGTGTGCCATTTTGCTGAATTAAGCGTTCACATCACTGACAACTGGCTCTGCTTCTCTGTGTTGACCTGCATCTGACTCCAGCCCTGACATCCTGCCCTCTGGTGCAGCGGAGTACCAGTCTTTGCTCTCTTCTGTAAGATGTCCCTTCTCATTCAAGGATAACACAGGGTGTATGGTAAACTGTATGGTAAACTGAGCAATGGCATTTGCTACCATGCCAAGGACCGAGACGAGACAGACAGGTTGGGAGGGCATGTGGGTGTTGGTTGTGTAGCCTTGAAGTGTGTGACATAGCACACTGCAAATTGGGTGAAATGTTGCATTCTCTCCTCCGTGGGGAGAAGAAGGGGCTTTATGTGTGGGGGGCAACGGGGGTGTAGGAGTAATGAAGGCAGAGAGAAATGGGGTGGGGGAGGTGTTGGGAGAGGAAGCAGAGACAAAGAGATAAAGAGACAGAGCAAATGAGGCCGTGAGTGGGAGGGGTGTGGGTACGAGGGAGCAGAAGCAAACAAGCTGCAAGAAATTGTAAAGAAGTGAGAAAATAATTGCTACCTATTGTTATCGGTTAAGATATTCAGCTGCTTTAATTCATCGCAGGCATTTTCCAAGCCACTGGCAGAGATTCAACAAACCAAAATCTTTAATTGGCCTTCTGTACTCTGCTGACCTTTCCGAGGAAGAATGGCTCAGAAGGGCCCTCCGGAGTCAATCGGAATAACAGGGCCACTGTTGCCCTTCACGGAAACCTCCAAACGGCATCACCTCCTGTTCTGCTTCCTTAGACCTGCTGGGACAGCTGCCTTTTCCTCCTTCCTCCCCTTCTCCCCCCCCAACCCCTTCAGAGTCTATGTAATTACCACCGCTAATGCTCCTAACAATTAAAAAGAAAAGCCAACCTAGTTACTCCCTTGGAAACAAGAATATTCATGATACAGATCCCAACCTTCCTTGGAATGCTCAGCGTGACAAACGCAGGACTCCCAGCCATCTCCCGCTTGGACAGTGGCTCCATTTGCACGTCTTTAGCTTCATCAGTGCCATCGCATTAAATGTTCCCAGATGATTCACTGAGTTATCCCTGCCTCTTCTGCTATGCAAGGATGGAGATATGGCTCGATACGACTAGCATTAGTGAAGCATTAAGAGAAAGCAAAATTACTTGCACGGGAAGGAGAACTTTCACTCTAAAAAGCACTCTGACAGCAAAACAACAACAACAACATTTGCATGGCAGCTCCCCAAGGAAGCTCATGTTGACCTGATGTGGAAAACTGACACAGCAGGGATTGCAGAGAGCCCATTTTAGTTGTGCAATAAACTGGCACTGGGAAAGTGTACCCCTCACTCGGTTGAAGATACCATAGCTGATCATTCCTATGAAGTTGAAGCTGCAGTCCACTACACCAGGGTGAGGAATATGTGATCTTTCATACGTTGTTGGATTTAAACTAACATCTCCTTGACCACCAACTATGCTAGCTGGAGCTGACAAGAGCTTGGGTCCAACAAAACCAGACAGTTCCCTGCTATATACAGTTACCTGGGGTTGAGCCCCAGGGACAATAGCGGAATGCAATTCTGAAGATGCACATATAGGGTTGGAATGTTCACTGGTTAAATCTATTTAAATCTGCTTCATTAGAAAATGATGTAATAAACCATGTTTGGAGCTTGTGTCTAGAAAGGAGTGGAGAGGAGATCATTTGCAGATTGGGATGTTAAGTGAAGTGGGAAAATGGATTTAAGGGAACACTGAATGACAGCTAGAGGAGTGGAAATTTGGGGAGCTGACAATTGGGAGATGGCGACAGTGGAGTGGGGACTGGCTTGGAAGGGATGGGTCTTTGCAGGTCGCCATTTCTAATCACATTCATCCCAGGCTTCAGTTGATTGTGAATTTGTTTCTTTATATCCTCAGATAAAACACATTGACTGTGGTTAACCTTGGGTAATTGCCAGTGAAACCCAAGCTTAAAAAATGCCATCTCCATACCTACTCAGTGCTGTTAGCACAGGAAGACTGACAGTAGTTCTGGAGAAGAAAAGCATCATTTCCTTTTAGATGATGCCTGCATGTATCACAGCAGGCCCCATCTTAGAAAAGAAGGGAACTGTGCTGTTGAAACAGGAGAGCAAAAGAAGGTGGTGTGTCTCTTCGAAGATGGCACCTGCTGTGTGCAGTTTTTATTAGTTAATTATATTTAAAATGGGCAATATTTTTAAAGGTGTTGCCTTTAATTGGGGAATGAGCACCTTTTATTCTGTGATTAATCTACCCTATTAAATTGACTAACAGCACACACAGTCTGTTTAAGTTTGAAGTAAGCCCTTACTATGCCCAGTGGGGACTGAGGGTTGCAGCCTCAATGTTAACCCAGTGTACAGTGCGAATACAATATGTGCGCCACATTACATCTCATATATATTTTAGAGAGAGATTGTGTGGGCAACTGTTATTGATGAGGAAAGGCAGTGGGTTGGCAGGGAGAAAGGATTTCTGCTAGGATATCTCAGCAAGGATGTGCACGCTAATGTCCCATAAAATGACAGGCCTCTCTCTCTCTCACACACACACACACACACTCACACACACACACCAGATGTTCAATTATAATATGCAGTTTTTGTGACCAAATAAATAGCCATGGATAGAAACTCATGAGCAGCTTTTAGCCATTTGTACATTTTCTTTAGCAGTCTTTAGAAGCAACCAGAAGCAAATAAGAAGAGCCTGCTAGCTCAGACCAATGGCCCAACTAGTCCAAACATCCCATTCTCACAGTGACCAACCAATTGCTGGGAAGGGGAACTGGCAAGCAGGACCTGAGCACAAAGGAATTGTCCTCCCTCCTCCATGTTTTCCAGCAACTGGTATGCAGAAGAAGTACCACCACATCCCGCAGCCACTGATAGCCTTAACATTCATCCATTTGTCCAATCCTCTTTTGATGTCATCTAAGGTGGTCCAAGCCATCCACCCAGAAAGTCTACTTCCTGTTCTTTTCACCATCTAAGCCAGTCTTTTCTAACCTGGGACACTCAGGATGTTACTGGAGTCTCCCACCATCCACAATCACAGGCCATCCCGGACGGCACCGAGGATGGGAAAGTCTGGCCTGAGCATTTCACAATAGTCTGTATTTTGTTTTGGTTTTTAAGCCGAAAAGCTACACGAAGGCTGGCAGCCAATGAAGCGGGTCCTGTCCCATGAATGCTTATGCCACGGTAAATTTGTCAGCCATTAAAGTGCCCCCAGACCCTTCGTTGATTTTGCTGCTACAGACTAGCATGACTACACCTCTGGAATTTGTCACAAAGTAGGTAACAAATGCAGTTTTAAGCAATAATAAAAGGGAGATTAAGGGTCTAACATCGTTTGTAGACATTAGGAAAGATGACCCTTCCAAGCACCAGCGGTTTTGTAATGCATCCTGTTCCCTATATTCCGTAAAAGATGGGTAGGGCAATGAGCGTGGACAGGATCCATTATGAAGTATGCCCCTATTCCTGCTTTCTGCCCACCCAGCCCAGCAATAAAACTGTTAAGAATCCAACCCCTGGAGGGAAAGATTATTTCAGAGCAGCAAGACGTGAAATGAAACAAAACGTGTTTGGGTGCAGACCCAGCCTAACAGAGTCAAAAACCCCCAGTATTTTCTTCATGTTTCTAACACCACCAGATGTCAAAGAGAAAAACAACTACCAGACTTTTAGAAGACATCTGAAGGCAGCCCTGTTTAGGGAAGCTTTTAATGTTTAATAGGTTATTGTATTTTAATCTTTTGTTGGAAGCCGCCCAGAGTGGCTGGGGAAACCCAGCCAGATGGGTGGGGTATACATAATAAATTATTATTATTATAACATTGCACATGTGATCTTACCAAAGATCCTCACCACCAAAAGGACCCTCAGCTGCCTGTGTAGCTCATAGGCTTCATCTGTTCTTGGTGCTCTCTTCCTTTTATGAGTGGTATTGAGTCCACCATACATTTAAAATGCTATTACACCATGTTAACAGTCATGGAGAATTCTGGGAAGTGTAGTTTGTTAAGGATAATGGGAACTGCACCTCTCTCAGGTCAACACCCTTAACAAACTACAACTGTCAAGATTCTCCATGGCTTTCAAAGTGGCATAAAGTGCTTTAAATGTATATAGTGTGGGTGTGACCTCAGCTCCCTCACAGTTGTGACAGCTGTTGCTTCTAGGACATTCATACCTGGCTGGCTGTTTCTTGCAATGCCCCCATATGATAAACACATCCTATGTTTCTGTGCACTTGGATTTCCCGTATGTGTTTGGGTTGGCTGCAAATTTTGGCTTCCGACATCCTATATCACCCCCACCCCCTTTTCCCCCATAGATCTCTCGCAAAGCTCATGCATTCTCAATAGCAAGTGCACCTGCTCCTTTTGTATTCTATTTTATTCCTCATCATAAAGACAATTGGGGCTATAATTTGAGCAATCGAACAACCTATAATCAAGAAGAAAACAACACCAACCATCACAAATCTCATCTTTAGAACAAGGAGGAATGGATGTGGTTTATTGTCTTCATGTCAGATTTAGCAGTAATCATATGCACGCTTACATGGGCAGCCAGATCCATTGAATCTAGCAGGGCTGAATGATCATGTACAGGATTGGGGTGTCAGGGATGTCTGCAAAAGTTTGGGGTAGGGGGTTGGAGTGTGGTATGCTTAACCAGGAAATCTTTAATATTTTCATACAAGAAGAAAGAAAGAAAGAAAGAAAGAAAGAAAGAAAGAAAGAAAGGGAGCCAGAAAATATGACCTATTAACAATATATCAAAATATCAACTCCTATATTTCACATCAGTGATATTCAGTGCCATAAGTGTTGATGTCAATCAGGGGCGTTGCTAGACTAAGGACACAAACCCACAATGACACAAACAGGATCTGTCTCTGCTGTCACCCACAA
Source organism: Podarcis vaucheri (assembly GCF_965113315.1). Lineage (NCBI taxonomy): Eukaryota > Metazoa > Chordata > Lepidosauria > Squamata > Lacertidae > Podarcis > Podarcis vaucheri. The sequence goes on along the minus strand of NC_138748.1, from coordinate 46,323,060 downwards.
CTGCAACTGTATTGGAATTGCTTTGTTGCCAAATATTTTAATTGTGTGTTTGCCACCCTGGGCTCCTTTGAGGGGAAAAGCAGGATATAGATTTAATAGTAATAGAAATAAATCTGCTGGGGTCTTACTGGCACTGTGATTTGCAATGCCCAAGACCAACAGGAGGGGTGTTGTATTTTTTTTTTTTAAGGGGAGGAAGGGGTTTCAAGCCCCATGGACAATTCCCTAGAAATACCCTTGATGCCAGTGATATTCCCCAGAAAACTCTCCTCTACTAAATTCTGGAAAAGCTGTCTCTCAAAACCTGAACTGCTGGTTTGCACAAAATATGCAGGCAGATCAAGATTCCCCACTGCACCCCAACTATTAGAATGTAAATTTCCAATCAATTTTTCCATTTTAAAACTGCAAGGTTTTTAAAGCTTTGCTTTGTCTGAAATGCTTAGTCCCAACAGTAACAGGGCCTGCAACCATGACTTTAATTGAAATCTTGATTTAAATCACTGACTAGAAAAACTTCCATTGAAGTCATAAATTTTCACCCGCTCTTCTACTGTTACCATGGTTATCTTTTTAAAATAACAATAAAAATTCACCCACACTGGATGATAATACAATTTACATGTACTGATTTACAGCTAATCAGAGACTTTTACTGAATCAGATAAATGATTTCCGTATCTATGGCTCTATGCATTTAGTATTTTCATATTCCTATTCTCTCTTCATTGTGGTGTATTTATAAAAGTATAAAGAAACAGATGTTACTCAGGATGGAGACGAAATATGTAGGTCAGTAGTTTTGATGGCTAGGAAGTTAAGTTTCCATGGTAAAAATAACTGGTAAATAATATATGTTCACAAGCAAGGATCCAAAACTACTAGGTAACTTTTAATTGGCAAGTCTAGTGGAATGCCACTCTGCAGCCAATCATATCAAGTCCTAAGTGCAATATATGATAAATTATGCCAGATGTTCCCTTCCCCCTTCCCATTCGGGTATATAGGAAAATAAACCTATAGTTTAAAGTTTTGATAAGGTTTCCAAAATTGGCAAATGGATCATATCCATGTATTAATAATAGATAGCAACACTGATTCTTAAAGTATGAGTTAGGACTCAATACAAAGAATTTGTTTTAAGAACTCGGCTTGAGCCACATCTCTATCCATATTTATTGGACAGATTCAGAGTGTTGGGCCAACTCTTGTCCCAGGCTTGTCCCAATGGGAAGATAATTGTTATTTTAAAAAGATAACCATGGTAACATTAGAAGAGCGGTGTCCTGCAGGGCTGAGGAAGTCTCATGAAACAGAACAAAGCCATGATTTGAAAAAAAGAGAGATCCAGAGATACAGTTTTTGAAATGATGCTAGAATTTATTATCTCTACTGGAATAAGGTACAGTGGACACTTGGGTTGCGAACGTGATCCGTGTGGGATGCAGGTTCACAAATCACAGGGTTGTGATTTGGCGCTTCTGCGCATGCGCAAAGCGGGATTTAGCGCTTCTGCACATGCGCGACCGCCGAAACCCAGAAGTAACCCATTCCAGTACTTCTGGGTTTTGGCAGTCCATAATCCGAAAAAACACAACCTGAAGCGGCTGTAACCCGAGGGATGACTGTATATAGAAAGAGGGGGGTAAGGTCTTCTAGATAAAAAGGGGTGGGAAATCTATTCCACATTATATAAACATTGAAAACGGAGAGCAGCAACTCAGGGGAGTGAGTGCGTTGTGTGTGTGCCTATGACTAACCACCAAAGTGAAGGAAAGAAGTGGGGAAGAGGAGCACAGTTATAAACAGAAGCAGCAGAGTGAATGGTGACTCAGGGCTCATTTACTAACAACGGGGAGGCAAAATGTGCTTTTGAGGTATGAAAGAGCAGCAGCTCAGGCCAAGCCGCAACTCCCCATTCAAGAAAAAGTCCCTTTGGCAGAGAACAGTTGCTGAACATTATAGGCAAGGCAGTGCCCCCTGCATTGGCTCAGGTAAAAGGTGAGTGCACATCTTCACAGGCCGAATTAAGGCCTTGCATACCTGCGGCAGGGATTCCAACTCCTGCCTGATGTTTGCCTAACCTTGGCGTGGGAGGAAATGGTGAAGAGTGGGGAGAAAGAGCACAGAGAGATGTGAACTTCCACCTTGCCGGCAACAAAGAACAGAACATGAAACGGGCCAAAGGCAGATGAGACAGTTCTGTTGCTGAGCAGCCTGGCCTGCCAAGCTGCCTGGATGGGAGGCTTCCCAGCAAACATCACTTCCAAGGAAAGATTAGGAAACTCCATGTCACTCCCTCAGATACATTGGATCTGAAGCTCCATTTCCAGATTGAGCAACCACGGCTCTTCAGTCCCATCCCCCTGATATTTCATCCACCTCACTTGCTATAGGGATGAAGCAGGGTTCTAGATGTGGGGAGACATTCTGTAGGACTGAGGGGAACCAAGTGGTGGAAAAGCCACCACGCTTGAGACTTCAATATGGCACCCATCACCAGATTACACCCTGGCAACCCAAATGCATTCCACAGTAATTGGCAGCTAAGTGAGGCAGAGGGCCAGTGTCAAATTTAGCACCGGGCAACAGGCTGAGCAACCTACCTCTTCTCTTTCCCCCTTCCTCCTGCTGAAAAGCACAAACACTCCTTGGCTTGTTCAGCTGTTACACCAAACGCAGCTATGAGCTATCTCCATGCATGTACAAGTGCTGGCGTGAAAGAGTGCACACCTGTTGATTTGTACAGGTGCATACACAGCCTGTGCCCTTGTTGAAGGTGACATGACAAGACCTCTAAGAGGGGTAGCTGGATACAAAATGAGGGCCTGGGCTCCTGCACTTTTAACAGTTGTTTTAAAGAGGGGATTTCAGCACAATGAGCCACATCTGTTGAAATTCCTTCTTCTGCACAACCTTTATAGGTGCAGGAGCTCTGACCTCTTTTGTATCTGGCCAACCTAAGACTTCAGGATGGGACACCTTAGGCTCTCCTCCATTATCTGCCAGCTGCTGCTGTCTTGTGTTCGTATAGTATTTATATGTTGCAAACAACCCTGTGATCTTTAGATGAAGGTGGTATACTAAATAAATAAATAAATAGTACAGGACTCCTGGGCTGGCTTTTAGAAAATGGTCGTGAGCTTGCAATCACATGCCAAAAAGCCAATCCCGTTGGAATGAAGCTTTGGGCATTGATGCTACCTCACCACAGGCTGAGTAGACTTGTTAAAAAGTGTGGTTCCTGTGGACTGAAGCAGATGTGTGAAGAGAACTGCTCGTTGACCAGAGATATTTAAGCCCTTAGTATACCTGAAGGAGCATCTCCACCCCCATCATTCTGCCCAGACGCTGAGGTCCAGCTCCGAGGGCTTTATGGCAATTCCCTCACTGTGAGAAGTGAGGTTACAGGGAACCAGGCAGAGGGCCTTCTTGGTAGTGGTGCCCACCCTGTGGAACACCCTACCATCATATGTCAAGGAAATAAACAACTATCTGACTTTTAGAAGACATCTAAAGGGAAGTTTTTTATGTTTGATCTTTTATCGTATTTTTAATATTCTGTTGGGAGCTGCCCAGAGTGGCTCGGGAAACCCAGTCAGATGGGCGGGGTATAAATAAATAAATACATAAATAAATAAATAAATAAATAAATTGTTATTATTGTTATTATTGTTATTATTCAACTGGATGACTATGCACGCAAGAAGAGGCCTGCTGCTCTGAGGCAAGCCTAGCATGAACAAGGCCTACAAGGACTGTGTCATGTTCCGCTGCAATCTGTCAAATTATTGTTATTATACATTCACATGCATCGTATTTTACAGAGGCACAAGAAGGCAGTCTCTGCCCCCAAGGAGCTTACATTTGAATATTCAACACAAGGGAAGCAATAGAGGCAGGGGAGGAAAATGTGGTTGTCTATACGCAGACTTAGTCATTCAGCTCAAGTCACAGATCGCTTTCACAACTTGACAGGGGAAGTTATGAAGGATAAAAACCGCAATCCCTCGCACCATGGGGTTTCCTATAACACCATAATAAAAACAGCCATCCTCCACCCGCATTGCATGTATGATACTGTTCCAAGATCAGCGTTTCCAGGTACTTACCACCCGCTGGGAGAACGCACCTCAGGAAGCCGGATAAAGGTTCTGTTATCAGAAGGGTCCTCTTGCGAAGAGAGTTAAGAATCGAGAGGATCTGTGCAAAGCCCTACTGCTAAAACCCAGATGCAGCCTCCAACTATCAAGAATGCCTTTATTTGTCAATTATAAAGTCCCGCAGGCCTCCTCTGAGCATTAGTCACAGTGATTTGCCCAGGAAGAAAAAAAAATATTGCAAGCAATTACTACAACTGAACATACGAAATGGGCAATTCTTCAGGACACTGGTGAATTTTCCATTGAAGTCCAGCTACTTAAGAGTGTGGGCTGGGACTTTCAGACAATGGCAGATTGCAAGTTGCAGCAAAGCTGTCTTCAGTGGCTTAGAGAACAGTTTACACTGTGAACAAGCAATAGAGAGGACAGAGGAATCTCCTCTTATGAGGAGGAAATATTCTTTTACGTATAGAGTCATTTCAAAAAGGAAACTGTGGTCAGGTATTTTCCCAGGTCTAAATCATGCATAGCTTGGATGGGTGCCCACACCTTGTTGAAAGCACCTTAGCCAGGTCCGAGCTTAGTGGGCCTCAGGAACTCAGCTAGCAAGGCTTTGCTTTGTAGTGGTTTCAATTTCTCAATTGGTCAGCGTGGGCTAGATAGACCAATGGTTTGACTCAATATAGAGCAGCTATGACTGCTTCACTATGCATCCAAATGCCCAATTCTTTCAAAGCGTGAGAGATCTTACCATGTTACCACCCTTAATAAAAACCTTTTAAGGTTTAAAATGCACAAACCCTGAAAAATCACTTGTTGGGATCACCATGTGCTAGCATTCTGCACAGACATCTTTATCTATAGCCCATGGATCATATCGTCCCAAGAACTCCATGTTCCCTCTGGGAGAGGTATACTTTTAGAGGAAATAACAAACACCCAAAATTCATAGGAAGCAAACTGGGCACTCTCTTATGCCAGGCCAGACTATTTGTCCATCTAGCCCAGAGTTATTTACTCATATTGGCATTGGCTCCCTGGGATCTCAAGCAGACACACCTCCAGCCCAACTACTTAGAGGCGGCCAGGGATTGAAATGGACCTTCAGCATGGAAAACCCAGGTTGTGCCACTGAGCCAGGACTCACATAAGGTGGTAGTTCCTGACTTTCCTCCATAGTGAAATGGCCAGTGGACAGTATCTCCTCCCAACGTGGCAGCAAAATACTCCATTATGGAAAAAGCATTGCTATGGCAGAAATTCTCCAAGCATCCCTTGTCTCCAAGCATGTCCCAGCAAATCCCAACCCCATATTAACCTGAGAGCTAAAGCACGTCCTGATGCTTAGATCTGACTACAGCAACTTGCACCCTCTGGGCCTAGCAGCTGCAAGATGGCCAGTGCTTCTCTTTGTTATCACCTCCCCTGCTAAGCTGCGCATTGGGAGAACACGAGCGAGACCTGCACGCAGAGATGCTCAACCCAACTTAGGTTCATGCTGGAATGATGGGAACCGGAGGAAGAGCACTCTCCAGCATCAGATGATCCCAAGCACGTGTTCAAGCTTATGATCAAAAGGGGGGGGGGCAATAGCACCTGCATATGCCTTGATGGGACAAGCACTTCCTGCAATGTCAAGGCCCTTTAAGCAAGTGCTGCATGAAAGGTACGTTCTGCAGCCGGCTGCACCCCTCAGAATGCAAGCAGCTCAGCTCTGAGCTTGCATGCCGTCGCTTTGCCTGTCATACATAAACAATGCTGCTCCTCTTACAAAGCAAGAAGGGGAAAGAGGTGTGTGTGTGTGTTTGTGTGTGTGCACTGCGGGGGTGAGGAGTGGAGAAATGGAGAGAAGGCAAGAAAGAGGCATGTTTTTTGGGGGGGAGGAAGAAGAAAAGCTCTGGATCACAGGCAGCTAGCGCTGCATCGGGTTCCCTCCCACATGCCGATTTCCAAGCGGCAAGCTCCACGCTGGGCGGCTGGGGGAGGCTGGGAAGCAGTTCCTCAACTAGGCAATTGTTATCGAGCAAAGCACAGGTTGAGCAAGACCTCCCTCCAGTGCACCTCTGCGCGGAGGAGGAGAAGGGAGAATGGGACCGGATGAGAAGGTTCTCTTACCTCAAGATGCTGTGCTTTGAAAGCCAAATTGCAAAGAAGCCGGGTCAGGTAAATCCGTGTTCCCTCTGAGCTTTGGAAGAAAAGGATATTTAATCACATTTAGGAACGGTCCATGACTCGTCGATCTGGTGCTTTGATGGATCGGAGCTTCAACGGATTCATTGCTAAGCTCTTCGTCTTCTGCAAGGAGAGGAGGAAAGTGGGGGGGGGGTGTGGAGAGAGAGAGAGAAAAAGCCTGAGAGTTGGAGGGAATATTCACTTCTTTCTTAGGTTTCCAATGGCAACAGGATATGCCACAAATGAATAGTGAGTGTGTTTGAGTGCATGTATGTGAGAGAACGAGAGAGAGCAGCACACAGCTGCTTAGTCCACGGGCAGTGCAGGATGCAACCTAGCGGGGCATGTCAGCGATCATGGAAAGAGACAAGTGAATGTACACAGGAAAGGAGGCAGACGGGCTGAGGGAAGCAGCAAGCCAAGTAGAGTGAAGCAGAGTCCTATCCCACAACTCAACACCTGACTGAGGGCCCAATGCTCAAGGCATGCACATTTTGTGGGGTTTGCCTTGGAACAGTTACTCTCCGCCCCTGCATTAAGCATTCCCACCCTTCAAGGCACTCTTGCTCAGCTTTGGTGAAATTTCCCCAGCCACTTCTCAGGCTGCGGAAGCAAGCACTTAAAATCTGAGGGGTTTAGTTTCACATCAGTTACCTAGTCCATGGGCAAAGCAAATCTCAAGGAGCACATACAGCCAAGGAGTGTGGGTAGTCACCGGTGTAACTGACGCCTTTTGCAGTACTGCAGGGTCAATCCCATGCTACGTTGTCCTTGTTGAACATGCGCAATGTACTTTGAACCTGCCACAGGAGGCCGGTGGTTCTTGATGACAAGACAGAAGTCCTCCTAGGACTCTTTCTAACGTCACCTTTAGCAACACGGAACAGCAACTCCTTCACATGCCACTTGGTAATATCAGAGGTCCACAGTCAAGAGCTATAGCCTCCATCCCACTGCTCCTTCCCATGCCACCCCCATCCCTCCCAGGAACATGTGTGTGTGTGTGTGTGTGTGTGTTAAGGTGATGTAGCTTGAATGCCTCTCACATGACCAACACAGGTGCCCGATGCTACTGAGTGGCAAAGGGAAAAGAAATTCTGCATTGGCTCCCATAATCCTGAAAGGGGTGAGAGAAACAGCCCTTAAAACTAAGCTTCAAACTGCATTGTGGTGAATGCACAACTCTTGATATGCCAAACATTACATGTGCAAAAAATATTGGTATTCTGGCAGGGGAAAGCAGATCAAGGGGTGAGTGAAGGGCCCTCTCGTGCAACACACATGTATGTGTGTACAGTAGGCAACACACAGTATTAGAAACTCAGATATATAATCTAATCACCAAGCAGCACCTTAAACCTAGGTTACGGTGGTCACAACAGAATGCCTAGGTGCCATTTTTTCCCAGTGAGGTTTTTTGTTGTTATTATTATTGATTTCATTTCTATACCAGTTTATATTTTTAAAAAAACCTCAAAGAAGTTAACACCATATTAAAACACCAAATAAAACAATCCAGAATGAAATAAATTCAAGCTTCAAGAAAAGTATTTCAGATCCTTTTCTAAGCGACATTTTGCTTTTCCCATATTTATTTACCTACTTGATTTATATAGCTGCCCCATTAACAGAAGGACTCTAGGAAGCCAAGGTGGTGTAATGGTTAGAGTGTCGGACTAGGACCTGGGAAACCAGGGTTCAAATCCCTACTCTGTTATGAAGCTCGCTGGGTGACCTTGGGCCAGGCACAGCCTCTTATCATACCTCACAGGGTTATTGTAGGAATTAACTGAGCCATGTACCTCTTGAAGAAAAAAGTGTGATACAAATGCAATAAATAAGCTCTTCTGCTCACCTGCTTAAGAAATGGGAGCGGTCAGCCAGATGGAGACATCCGTCGCCAACGTGGCATCCAAGAGATCTCCACGTGGTCGCAATTAGACCCGTGCCATTTGCAAGAGACGCTGGGGGAATTCCTAGCCCTGGCAACACGCACAGCACACCCCACAGAAACACATCCACCACACAGACATGAAGTTCAAACAGCAACTTCCTTCCAGCAAGGCATCCTCTGATGTACTTTGTGAGCAGATACCCATGCACGGAGGCTGACCAAAACTGCTGCCACCTGATGGGGCTCATTACAATGGCTGTAACATATGAGAGTTGCTTTCAGTTTAATCATGTCTCCGAGCAGTTCTGTCCAACCACATGGAATGGAGCTTTCCAACATTGTTGCCGACATCAAGGAGTGCTGTCACACAGAACCCCTTGCCAGCAGCCTCCTTGTGGATCCCCATTGCCTTGGAATTGACCCTCACTCGTACAAAATGTGCGCCTTGCAGTGACCATGGAGTGTTTTTAATGCATTCACCACAGAGCATATCTCTCTTTTTTAAAAAAATGATATTTATTGAAATTTTACAGACAAAAAAATAATAATGCAAAGATACAAAGACAAAATACATGAAAAGTAAAAAACAATTAAAAACAAATCAATATTTTCATGTCTTATATTTAATTTACTTGTTTCCTGACCTCCTCACACCTCCCTTTTTTGTATTCCAGTTCACATGGTTAATTCAGCAAATCCCTTCCCTCTTTGTTTTTATCTTAATTCTATATCTTAACATATTATAACTTCGTATTTTCATCTAGTTATCAATCCATTTTTACATATTCTTTTTAACCTTATTGCTAAAGCCGTTTCATTTCAATCCAACATCATTTTAACGTTCATTAATTTTACAATATTTCTGCATATAGTCTTTAAATTTCTTCCAATCTTCTTCCACCAACTCTTCTCCCTGGTCTCGGATTCTGCCAGACATTTCCGCCAGTTCCATATAGTCTATCACTTTCATCTGCCATTCTTCCAAGGTGGGTAGATCTTGTGTCTTCCAATACTTTGCGACGAGTATTCTTGCTGCTGTTGTAGCGTACATAAAGAAAGTTCTATCCTTCTTTAACACCAATTGGCCGGGCATGCCCAGGAGGAGCATCTCAACCAGCTGGAGTTTGGATGGAGAACGCAGTTTCACTTATGTGCCTAAGCCGTGGGACAGCCTCTGAGACGGTGAAGCCATTTAAAGAGGTAGAAATGAAATGCTACAATGATTTGTTTTCGAGGTCACCCATGCTGCAGAATTGTACCTTCACTCACCTCCTCCATTCTGCCTGCTTCCTTTTGCAGGATACTTTCCCTGCCAGCCTCCTGTGACATTTCTAGTTAATATTACTATGCTGTAGAACAAGGGCGAGCACCTTGCAGCTCTAGGGACACATGCACAGCTCTCAGCCTAATTTCCTGCAGCCCTTGGCCTAATTTCAAAACTGATCTCTGCAATCAGTTCAGAACCTCTGATGGTAGGGATTTCTCCCTTCCTGGCAGCCAATGGGCAGGGAGGAATAAGATGACAGGCAGAGATAATGGGGTGGCAGAGAGAAGTTTTTTTTTTTTAAGGCCCCACCCACTTTTGGCTCTGGCCCCATCACTTGCCAGCATGCAAGCACCCACAACAGATTACCCTTAAGGGAAATCAGCTTTCAATGGAAAGATTGCCCACCCCTGAGGCATGGACCACTTCATACATGGATGTTCAGACAAAGCAGCAAGCAATGGCATGTACATGGCCACTTCCACACCTTACATTATAAGCACATTTAAATCACATGGCTCCCACCCAGAAGAATTCTGGAAACTGTGGTTTCTCCCTCACAAAGCTGCAAATCCCGGCACCCTTAACAAACTACAATTCCCAGGAGTCTTTGGGGGGAGCAGTGTGCTTTAAATGGATGCTATGGGTATGACCACAGTCATCTCAAGTCCACTGCCCACAGATGGGACTTTTGTATCATCTCAATGTCCCCTTAGTCTCTCACATGGTTTTCAGTTGGCAAAAGTTCGCAGTTCACTCTGGCTGCGGACACACCATAGCTTTAAAGAACATCACCAGCACCCCATGTGCTTTAGAGGCATGCTGTGTGGATAGCCATGTTCAGCTGCCAGGATTCAAGTGCCTGAGTAGTGGAGCACTAAAAAGGTAAGTGTTGAACAGACACATGTGAATGATACCTGTGTGTGTCTGTGTAAATGTACAGAGTGGTTGGCAAAATGCATCCCCATAACATAATAAAACAACATACACTAGAACACATTGCACATCTTATATTAAGGGTCCATCCCTAGACATATATACTGCTAACATCTTTTTATATATACAGTGCAAAAACTAAATGCCCCCCTCTCTCTCTCTCTCACACACACACACAGAGAGAGATTTCCCTTGTTATCTTCTCACATCACCATCACAAACTTCATATGAATATCCTAAGAAACATGTAGTGCTTTTTCATTTCAAAAAAATGTTTAGGGGTGCTCTCATTTTTCTACTCATATTGAAATACTGCCCCTCAATGAGGCCAAACTTAGATTCACAAAATGTTTAGGGGTATACCTACCCCTGCATCCCCCCAGAAAAAACTACTGGAAATATGTATCACAATCCTGACATTAACCTTGCCATGTTTTCATGCAATGATAGATTTACACTGGTTACATTTCGTGCTAAAATACTAACCCCACAGATGGAAACACTTTTATAGGCATATTTGTACAAACTGACGTGCATATCACACAAGCAGACCACCTACAGAAGCAGTCATTATGATGTGCCTGTCAAGTAAGGTGCAGTGGTGAGACTGGAGAGCTCACACTAGGGAAACGCAGACACAAATATCAGCTCAGCCCCATGCAGTGGACATCACTACTACGGGCAAGTCAGTAACTCTCCAGCCAACCTACCCTGCAGGCCTATGAGTTTTAAATGCATGTGAGTTTTAAAATATTGATCTGAACTCCTCAAGAGGAAGAGAGTGATGCAAATGTAATGAATAAAATAAGCCAAAGGCATGTGCAAAAATACACACACAAAACCCCAGAAACTAAGGGGATCTCAATCACACAGCCAGTCCCTGCAGAAAGCAGGGCTGAGCTCACCACTCATCACCAGGGAGGCAGTGGGTTCAGCTCTGCTGGAATGGCAGCATGAGTTCTGCATGGCAAAGCCTTCTGCACTGTGGTTTCAAGCCCCCGACAACAAGCTATCTGTTAGGTGCTTGGAAAGTGGCACACAGAGGACTTTGACCTATCCATCATCTGTTGACACAATGACATTGAGTGCTTGATAATGGGCTGGCCCACTCACCTATCAACGTTGACCCACAGGGGTTGGGACCCATCAGGCAAAATAGGTTCCCCACATCTTAAATGGCATCATCACTGTGACAAAATTCAGTACAACACAGGTGCAAGCCAGTCAGCCACAGCCAACTAGGCCCTTATGTCTAGATACATACCAGAAAATATAGGGGGAAACCACAGACAAAGAAATGCACAAACACCCACAGAGGCTATTTTGTCCCATGCTGAATTATGGCTGCCTTCAAATTGTTTGGAAAGGGCTGTACTTTTCCATAGTTTATATACCCAGAGATAAAATTCTGACAACTCTTTGCATTTTCCACTCGATACAGTGCTGAACTGAACAGACAACAGGCCAGTTCTCCCCCCTGCCCATCATTTCCTGCCCCCCAGTGCGGCCACAGTAGTTCAGGATCTACATGGCCAGAGAAGAAGTATCATCCACAGGCACAAATCCTGCCCACTCTCCTCTTGTCCTCCTTGCCTTTGGCAATAGTTATGCATAATCTGCATGCAAAGAAGAGCTGGAGGTCTCAGCAGCCCAGAGTGCTGTGAAATTGGCTGATAGCAGCATCGGGGAAACAACATGACTGCAAATCCTAAACACGGCATAAACTCCAATGGCAAGCAGATAGGTGGAAGGGAGAAGAAGAGCCAGGTGTTCCCAGGTCAAAGGAGGGATGGGAAGGGAGGGGGGCTGGTGGCAGAGGGCGACTGAGGGATACAGGCAAAATGAGATGGGTGCCAGAGGTAACATTAGGTATGGCTTCCTTCACAGCATATTATGGACAGTGGATCCCAGGTCACTGCAGTGGGTAAGTAGGTCATATTTGCATGTGCGTGTGTGTAAAACAGAGCAACTGAAAATGCACACACACAAACGACATCCATTTACATTTCTTGAGGGGTTTGCATGAGGGCAAAGGCACATGCTGTCTACTAAGCCTTCTTCAGTTCCTAAGATTAAGCCACTGAAACACCCTCTGCGTGGGCTACCTTTAAAAACAGTTCAGAAATTTCAACAGATCAAAACACTCTTTTGTCTGGTGCCTATTGAATGGAGTACATAATACAGTCTTCCATCAGCTTCAGCTGCTGGCCCAGCTGCACCCTGCACAGGGACAGTCCAACTTCTGTTGTGTGTGTGCGCTCTGGTAGCCTCTAGGTTAGATCACTGCAACATGTTATATGTTAGGGCTGCCTCTGAAGATGGTTCGGAAACCAGCTGGCACAGAATTTGGTGGCCAAAACCATTTGAGCATATTGCACTGATCCTAGCCCAACTACACTGACTGCCAATTAGTTTCTGGGTCCAATTCAAAGTGCTCGTTTTGACTTTTAAAACCTTAAATGGCCCAGGACTGCAATACCTCAAGGACTGCCTCTCCACAAATAAACCGTACTGGACTCTGAATTCATCATCTGAGGCTCTTCGCCATGTGCCTCCTGTATGAGAAGTCTAGAGGGTGGCAACACGAGAACGGGCCTTTTCTGCAGTGGCTCCCCACTTGTGGAATGCTCTCCCCAGGGAGGCTTGCCTGGTGCCTTCATCATACACCTTTAGGCACCAGGCAAAAATGCTCTTCAACCAGACCTTTCGCTGATTGGCATCCAATGCCATTATTATTATTATTATTATTATTATTATTATTATTATTATTATTATTATTATTATATTATTATTATTATTATTATTATTATTATTATTATTATTATTATTATCATCATCATCATCATTAGGGGGTATTGGTTTGTTCTTGTTCTTATTTTTATTATGTATTTTGTGTTTTTTATATTGGAATTTTATGTTGTGATCTACGGATGAAGGGTGGTATACAAATTTAATAAATAAATTCAATATTAACTCCACAGGCTGCCTATTTGTCTCGATTTAAAGAATTGGTTTGGACCTTTAAAACACTAAGTCAATGCTTCCCAAAGTGGTCAGTACTGCCCCTTGGGAGGGCAGTGGGATTAACTAAGAGGGGTGCGCTAAGAGTTCTCAGCCCAGTATACCTGAAGGAGCATCTCCATCCCCATCATTAAGCCCAGAAACTGAAGTCTAGCACCAAGGGCCTTCTCGCAGTTTCATCACTGTGGGGTTACAAGGAACCAGGCAGAGGGCCTTCTCTGTAGTGGCGCCCGCCTTGTGGAATGCCCTCCCATCAGATGTCAAGGAAATAAACAACTATCTGACTTTTAGAAGACATCAGATATCAAGGAAACAACTACCAGTATCTGATTTTTATCTGAAGGCAGCCCTGTTTAGGGAAGTTTACCCAGATGGGCAGGGTATAAAAAATAAATTGTTATTAATTATTATTGCTATTATTATTACTATTATTATTAGTGGGTAGAAAGGGGACACTTGAGGTATAAATGTCTATCAGCTGGTATCACTGGATCAAGTTCATTAATTTTGTTGAATTGATGAAACTCAATAGTTTGAAATGGATTTTGAATAAATGTGCAATTACTGTTTTGAATTTTATTGTGTTATCTTCTTGCTTAGTGGGTCATGCAAACCACTGTTCTGAATAATGCTCTTTATAAGGGGTGGGGGCACTGGGGATGAGTTTATGGAACCAAGGGGGTGGTGGTACGAAAAAAAAGTTTGGGAATCACTGCACTAAATGGCCTAGGGTCCTGGATACCTTTGGGATCATCTCTCTCTCCCCCCCCCCGCCCCCCATCATCTAAAAATCAGATTTGGAGGCCTCGCCAGGCTCCATCGCTGGTCCTTTTGCCTCTAAACTGTAAACTTTCCTCTTCTGGCAGGCTTTTAATGTTCAAAGATTTAGAGGGCCTACTTTTGGTACAATTTTTTAGATTGCTGCCTTTTAGTTTATTTGTGGCAGTGTTTCCAGTGTGTACTTTGGCGCTTGGTACATATTTTTCTCATTTTGTACATCTTGTGCTGTGAAGCTGCTCTAAGCACCCTATGGCAGAAGAGGAGTTTGCGCTTCTTGCTTATTTACTTACTACAACAGTAATGTCAAAGCATTCTTAAAACTCAAATACCCTGAGGCTGTGCATTAGAAACACAAGGATGTTTTGTACACAACAGGGTGCTATTTTTGTACTACTAACCTTATTTACAGGCTTTCAGGGGTCTAACTGGCCACACTGTGTCCAGTTGCAGGCCACTCTCCCTGGAAAGCACTAAGGAGAGAGGAAAGAAGCACTCTTGTATATTTCCTGAAGCACCCATCTCTCCACACCTGGGAGCCCTTATTGGACTGCTGCTTCCTGATACATGCATAAAGATGTCTAAAGACCCAGATCTATCGCCTGTTTGCTTTGCACTTTATAAGCTGACTTTACCAGTGTCCCCACAGCAAACACAACTGCCCCATTGTGTGTCAAGAGGTATTTGTTTCTATGCATATATAAAAAAGGACTATTTGCCATCCAAAACATATGGAACTCAGACTAGACCTACTGAAATTAATGGCCACGAGTAACTTAATGCTATTTAATTTCAATGTGTCTCCTCTGAGTAGAACTTAACTGGATAGTGCATGGGCCTTGATTTGCAGTGCCGTGTATGCACTTTCAAAATACAAGTTTCTAGCCATCATGGGCCTGGGCATGCATTTGGAAACTAGCAGGCAACTATCACTGGCCATTGTGAAAGCTGTGAAAACATACACAAGGATCCCATTCTCACCTATGGGAAGGAAAATCATCTCATTACATACCCAATAAGAGTGAAGAACTTTCCAGTTGCAATTTATTAACTGCTAGCACAGGCATAGGCAAACTCAGCCCTCCAGATGTTTGGGGACTACAACTCCCATCATCCCTAGCTAACAGGATCAGTGGTCAGGGATGATGGGAATTGTAGTCCCAAAACATCTGGAGGGCCGAGTTTGCCTATGCCTGTGCTAGAAGCTCCATTCTTCAAGGGAAGGAACATATGAACCCTAGATGCCTACATTTCCCTCCCCTATAATATCAGGCTTCAATCCTATGCACCAGAGATAAGAAACCTGTGGCCTTCCAGATGTTGTTGGACTACAACTCCCATCATCCCAGAACACAGGCCATGCTGTCTGGGGCCGATGGGAGTTGGAGTCCAACAGCATCCAGGGGGTAGTATAGATTACCTATCCCTGCTTATACATGCTTATCTGGGAGTAATGCCCATTGAACTCATTATGACTTACTTTTGCATAGAAATGTATAAGACAGAACTGTCAGTCATGCTCTTGTCCTCAAATAACCCTAATTATTCTCCCTCCATCCCCACACCTTTAATTCTCTCACCATACAACTCTGTACCTCTAGGTCGTACCTGAATTCTCACATCAGAGTCAGGGTAATTAATGTAAACTGAACAGATTTATCCAAAATAAAGACAACAAATGTTAGTATTTATCTCAACATCTGTGCAAAATTTAATTTTAGCACAGAACTTGATATTATGCAGAAAGTGGGTTTGGATGGTGGGTCAAAACAATAAACGAAAACAGGGCATCATGTCCTATAAAGGGAAAGGGAAAGGACACCTGGATGGTTAAGTCCAGTCAAAGGCAACTATGGGGTTGCGGTGCTCATCTCGCTTTCAGGCCAAGGGCGCCAGCACTTTGTCCACAGAGCACACGGAAACACCATTTAACTTCCTGCTGCAGGGGAATGCTTGCACTGGCATGCTTTCGAACTGCTAGGTTGGCAGGAGCTGGGACAGAGCAATGGGAGCTCACCCCGTCATGGGGATTTGAGCCACCGACCTTCCGATTGGCAAGCCCAAGAGGCTCAGTGGTTTAGACCACAGTGCCACCCACGTCCCTATCCTGTCCTACATACTAATTGTGAAGTCCGCTCACCTTCCTCAGTGGGCAGTGCTGCAGCCAGGCATCGGACCATGCAAATGATTCAGCGAATGGCAGGCCAGATTGCCTGGCTGCTGCCTACTGGCCAATGCCAGCAGCCCTGGGACAGACACTAACTGTGAACTAATTATTTGAAGTATGGATTCTATACCATCCATGCACCATCCATGCACAAGAGACAAGCATTGGCAGGCTTAGGGGACCCCAATATTTGCTAAAGTACTAAAAAAACTGGGGTGAAGGAAGGACTCCAAAAACAGCCCAATGAGAACTAAGAATGCTCAGTGGACACAGAACACTGATGTCAAAGAGTGAACCGGCACTAAATCACATCGTTCAAAGTTGGAGTTAACTGTTTACTAGCAAAAACACAACCTTCACAGACTTGGCTGAGTGTCAGGCCTCCTGAGCACCGCAGCTCATCCACAGTAGGTCTTGTCCCATTAATCAGTTGCTGAGACTGAAATTCCCCACCTCCCACAGCCATCTAAGTCTTCTCCTTTCCAGGGCTTCCCCCCCCCCCCAAGCAATCAGAGACTGTACCTGCTTGCAGTCTGCCACTGCCCTGCCCATTTCAGCCCTCTTCTGGTTCTGGGAGAAAGTGAGGGAGCTTGTAACAGCAGGAGGGGGAGACACTCATGACTTCACCAGCCTGACTCACCTCTGCCTCTTGGCCTCCCTCCTCCCACTTGCCTGCTCCAGCTTTTGTCTCTGATTCTGTACTTCTTTCTGGCACTGACCCTCTCAACTCACTAAGCCCTGTTACCTCTTCAGCTTCTGACACCTCCTCATCCCAGTCTCCTCCCTCTTCTCCCTTTGACCATGCATTGCTGTCCCACCACCACACCCCAAGATCTGAGCTTTCTTCCCTTGGTTGTTCCCCTAGCCGGTGAACCCCACCCTTCCTCTGCCTCCAACCAGTCCATGGCAGTTGACCACCATTGAAGGGGAACAGAGGGGAGCACCCTGAAAAGGGACGCCGATGTCTGGAACCCTGAAAAGCAGCCCTCCACACTACAACATTTAGTTGCAGACCCAAACTGTGCAATCCATCAAGCATAGCCACTAGCAGCAAAATGCACTTCCCACATTCCTTACTGGAATCATCCTCCAACCCTTTCCTGCTCCCTACACATCACACACATGTTGCTTGGTTCATATGTTATCCACTGGATAACTGCAACGTGGTATATTCACAAATCTCATCCCACAGTCATCTCAAGCACAACGCTTTCTAACGCAGCAAGTTCACACATACAGTGGCTTGCCGTTATGGCTGCAGCCATCAAATGTAAGGGAATCAAATGATGTTTGTGTCTGAAGCTGCCCCCCAAACACCCTCACGTTCTTACACTCCCACCAACCTGCACATCTACTTCTTCCCAAATCATCTTACACTTAAAAATACATCCACCACATTATAGCATGCCCATGTAAGGCTGTTCTATCAGTAAGTTTCATTCAAAAAACAACATCGCTCACCCACTCCTACACACACTGCCATATCCATTTCATAAACTTGGAGAAAACAGCTAAAGAAATCATCAAAATTTCCAGCTGTGGCAACTTCAAAATTGACTCCCTTTCCCTTTAATTAAGCTCTCTCGACTCTCCCCAGTGCACCACATTAACTTCAAGAGGCATTTCATGGTGTAGTTTTAGATGAAAATTAGGTCTGCAAACGAATAGCCTCTTCTCAGTCCGAGACCTGGCTTCACCCACATAACTCCCCTTCCTCACATTCGCCAGTAACATCTTTTTTGCATTACACTTGTTAAATAATTCAGGCTGGAAGGGGGAAATGAAAAGGAGAGCAGCAGAGTCCTGGAAGAGTACCCAGCCATGGCACCAACCAGAACGCGGCTGACACATGCTGCCAACTTGGGCGGCTGTCACTGAACCTTGACATTGCTGACAGCTACTCCAGTTAGAGTGTTGTCAGGAGGGCACTTTAGAAGGGCTCTGTACTTACTGTTTTCCGACAGTGCGGAATCAAAGACCTCGCTCGAGTAGAGACCACATTGAACTTTTGAGTGCAATCTGGTGCTGGAAATAGACCTAGAAGTTGTCCCCAAGACCTCTACTCCACTCCAAGCCTGACCTCTCCATTTAGAAAACGCAACCAGGGGCATCTGTGTCTGTTGTGAGCAATACATGAGGACATCCTGTACGTTACAATTGCCTGTGTGCAATTTTGAACACAGAAAAACATAAGTACAGCCTACTGGATCAGGCCAACGGCCCATCGAGTCCAGGATCCTATTCTCATACTGGCCAACCAGATGCTTGTAGGAAACTTGCAAGATTAGAGTACCTCTTCCAGTTGTTTCAACAGGTATTCAAAAGTATCACTGCCTCCAACTGGTTGCCATGGCTAGCCCTTTCCTCCGCAAATTTTTCTAATGCCCTTTTAAAGCCATCTAGGTTATGGCCATCACTGCCTCCTGAAGGAGTTCTTTAGAACACATTTGGGTATGTGTCGGTTACACGTTGTGTATATTATATATGCCAGAGGTGGGGAACATCAAGACAGCCCACCAGACTTCTCTAAGTGGGACAATGGCCAGACCACACCTCTTTCAGGCCCTGCTTCACACCCAAAATGTTCTTCCCTGGCTGGGGTGCGCCCTTGAATTCTGATAATACCTTTTGCTCACCTGGATGGATGATATAGAACAGTGTGTCCTAAACTCGAGTCTCCAGCTGTTTTTGAACTACAACTCCCATCATCCCTAGCTAGGAGCACCAGTGGAGATCCAAGTTTGGGAAACACTAGTATAGAGGGAGGTGTACTATACCAGTTCTTGCATGTGGCACTTGGGGAGTTGCTCAGAAAAAAGTTTCCCCACTCTGCTAAATTCGCATCCAAATATGGCATTATACATAGGCAATGCTGGTGCTAAATCTGTAGGCTTTGGGCATCAGAAGAGGGGAGCTGATATAATGCTGATGAACAACCTCCATGGGTTGCATCTGCATTCACCTTTTAGGATGAGCAGGGACTCTGAGAAAAATGATGCTCTAGTATACAAATTTTAGTTCAAGATTCTGAAAAGGTAAAATGATATTGTTTCCAGAGTTGTCTGGCCAAGCGGCAAAAAACTGAACCCAGAAAATACTCTTCCATCAAAGAAATATCATAAATCTCCCTCCCCCCCCAAAAAAAGATACATTACCTGCCCCTCTCTCTCTTTTTCAGAATCCTCAGCTAGGTCACTAATTTGGCCAAAGCTAAAACCCAAGCAATTAACAGCCTTTGACTAAAGGTCGAAAGAGCCACAAATGCCATGGCACCCAATTTGAAAAAGAATTTCCTGAACCACAAGGATTTGAACAGCATACAAATTAATCCTTGAGTATGAACTTCCACTAAGGTCTTCCAAGATTCCACTCAAATCCCATAATCCTGAGTCCACTACCCTGATCCTCCATGGGTTTATCTTGAATTCAGTCCCAAAACTTTGCTAGGCTGTTCTGACAATACATCTTCCTCCAGCTCTTGCAAGAACTTCCTGGCCTGTGGTTGGCCCTGGAACCCAGTTACACATGGCACCTTATGTAGAATTTCCTTAAGCCTTGATAGCCAATCCAACTTCGTTGCTAGTCCATTGATTTTGAGGCACCCGTGTGATGTCAGATGAGCCTGAAGTATCCTTTAGAGCAGCCTTTCTCAACCTGTGGGTCCTCAGATGTTGTTGGACTACAACTCCCATCACCCCTAACTAGCAAGGCCAGAGCTCAGGGATGATGGGAGTTGTAGTCCAACAACATCTGGGGACCCACAGGTTGAGAACCACTGCTTTAGAGGCATGAGCTGCAGGTTTCGAGACTCTCTTTACTGGCAGCGGCTCTGCAAGGTCCCAAGCAATTCATCTTTCCCATCACCTGCTACCTGGTCCATTTAACTGGAGATTGAAGCAGGGACCTTCTGCATGCAAATCAGATGCCCTGCCACTGGGCCACCCATCCTTCCCAAGTTGTACTCTCATTTCACAACGGTCAGTGTTGATAGGACCCAACAGGCCTGATTTGTGTCCACAGGTAACAAACTCTGGGTCCTAGATATGCCCCATAATTCTTTGCAGTATGAAAGCATGTAGGGCTTCTTTTAAGGTGAGTTGACATGGAAGAGGTTTATCTTGAAAATCAGGGGCCTAAGAGATGGCTGCAATCCAATACTATAAATGACTCTGGAAGTGGCAGCAGCCAGGAAAACAGATTTGGCATTACAAAGGACTCTTGTAATGGCTCTCATTTCAACAGGGAAATCCCAGAGAAGATTAAACAATACCTGCCTTTCATAACTTGGAAGGAAATAATATACAGGTGTTTATAGATGTGTCACCGATGCAAATAAACAAGTGAAAAGATATGAAAAGTAGCTTGATTACATAATGTGTGTTAATTACATGCTAGCTGCAACATGCTTAGGGTGGCATCAAACTCACAAAGCATTTTGTTTGAGATAAAGTTTCCTCCGCCCTCCCCGAAAACACACACAAGTCAGAAGGAACAAGCCGCAAAACAGAATACAAACACCCCTCCATTTTCCTGTACAAACACTGAAAAGAGCTATTGTTCCTTGCAAGCGCAAAATATTTATTTAATATTTGTTCAGAAAGCAAGAGGCTATATTGGCTTTCCGATTAGAAAGGGTTTTAATTTTTTAGTGTTTGTGGAATGCTTGCTGCAACTATTTGCTTTCTCCCGAGAAGCCTATAAATCTCCTCCAGGGAAGATGCACTGGGGCACATTCCAGAGCATACACAGGCCCTTTGGACCTTGCGGTCCCACAGTGACCCGAGAATGTGACCTGGAACACGTCCAACACTCTCCTACGACTGCATGCTGCAAGGAAGGATCAGCGCTGGTGGGTGAGCCGATTTCATTCTAAGGAAGCTTGGGAACAATTGCAGATCTCACTAAAAGGGGGTGCTGGATACGTTTCTGAAGAACCTTAGTGCTCTGCTTTAAAGAGGAAAGTCCTCTATTTGAAGCAGTCCTCTGTTTGAAGGGCTGCCTGGTCCAAGCCTGGCTTAAGAGAAGTGAAACCATAAGAAGGGAGAGTGGCAGGGACCTTGAAGCTGCCCATCAACCATTAGCACCTGGGCAGCAGACTGAGCAGACACACATCTCTCCTGGCCTTCCCGTTATTATGAGACACACTGCATTTCTATTTAATCATTTCTAAATTTGCACCTACTGTATACATATAAATTAGCACATGCAGATTATGTTGGCATATCCATGCCCTCTTTTTTGTGTGAAGCACTTTCTCTTTGTTGGTGGCACATAAGTAGCCATCCTATCTGAAAACTATTGTTGGGAACTATTGTTCTATCAGTTTCTGCTTTAGCTGCAGATATCTAGTCTTTAGACCTTCAAGGTTATCCACCTTTTCCGTCTCTGATTATAGGGCTGCCAACGAGCCTCAGCCACTTTGCCTTTTAACATCTGCTTGTGAGGCAGATATTAGCTGGTGATAACCTTTATCTCCAAGCTGTGAAAACATCACCTGCCGATTGCAGCATATCAAGCTGCTGCACAGCAGCAGGCTTGCCTGTACTTTTCTGGTCATTTGGCAACTGCAACTGCCCTTTTCAAATCCTTCATGCTGCTTTTGCACCCATTAATTTGCGGCATGGTTGCCATTTATCCCAACTGTCCCTTGAAGTCTCATTCATCCTAGAGTTAAACCCAACAGAAATCCAGAGTGGAGTCCCTAAGATGGTTGGGTGGTACTTTTTTGCCTCCTTCCAGCAACTCCTGCAGCCAAGCTGGTGCCAAATGTATTGCTCTGTTTTCCTTTGGACCACATCAGTGAGCCCAAGAGGAAGATCCTATCATCTGGGCAGCCCAGAACCTCCAGACACACTGCCCAGGTTTGTGTCCCAAGGAGATCATTTTGGTGCTTCTAACACAGTGGATTGACTTCACCCCTGGAGGTGCACTCCATTGTCTCTCAAGACAGACATGCCAACAACAATAACAGCTCTTGTGTTTATATAAAGAGGTAAAGGTAAAGGACCCCTGAACAGTTAAGTCCAGTCAATAGTGACTATGGGGTTGTGGTGCTCATCTCGCTTTCAGGCCGAGGGAGACAGCATTTGTCCACAGACAGCTTTCTGGGTCATGTGGCCAGCATGACTAAACCGCTTCTGGTGCAACAGAACACTGTGACGGAAACCAGAGCGCATGGAAACACCGTTTACCTTCCCGCCACAGTGGTACCTATTTATCTTGCACTGGCATGCTTTCAAACTCCTAGGTTGGCAGGAGCTGGGACAGAGCAATGGGAGCTCACTCCATTGCAGGGATTCGGACCGCCGGCCTGCTGCTCAGCAAGTCCAAGAGGCTCAGTGGTTTAGACCACAGTGCCACCCATGTCCCTTTTTTGTGTTTATATAGCAGCCTGGCGCGCGCACAAATCAATTAAGCAGAGTTTTTCACAACACTTTTGCATTCCTGCTAAGAAAAGTTCCACCTGTTGAATTTATCCACACCCCACTGCTGGTAAAAAGGACAGGAGCAATAATTGCCAGAACAGATGGCCACCCTGTTTAGTTCCACTCTCGCTCCCGTGGCCTTTCTTATCCATTCCCCCCTTGCCTACATTTGCACTTTCTGCCACAATGCTATGAGTCCAGCTTCTCCAGCTTCCACCTGCTTAGTATGTTACTCGAACCTTCCAGACTAACCACAAGCTAGTTTGGACAAATTCATGGAGGCTGCAAGCCACAATAGCTATGTTCTACCTCCATTGCCAAAGTCAGTTTGTTTCTGAATTGCTGGGAATCGCAAGTGGGGAGAATGCTGTTGCATTCATGTCCTGCTTGCAGGCTTCCCATAGGCATCTGGTTGGCTTCTGTGAGAAGCATATGCTGGACTTGATGGACTGATGACCTGATCCAGCAGAGCTAATGTTCTGATGATCACTGGTTCCAGAAAAATTTATTCCATCAGTACCCAAGCATTTTGTGGACATAGGACAACATGTAAGTCATAGAGACAAAATGACTAACAAGTAAAGTCCAGCCTCATGATGACCACTACTTCATCTTCAATAATAATTCTTCAAAGTCTAGGGTAACCACAGAGTTCCTTGAAGAATAGGTAGTGGTGCATTGTTTCTGACAGTTGTCCCCCCACAAACAAAGAGAACCTAATAGCAAAGTGACTAAGAGCATGCGGTGCTCAGTGTCTTCCTTTGTTATGAGAAGCAGTTTGAACCAAGCACTGCATTTTATCTTCTCCATGTATGTACTAAAACATGCACTTCCTAATAGCACAATATGCAAAAGTTTATATGCTCCACTTGTTTCCGTGTACCAGGGGCAGCCCATGTTTGCTTGCCCTGGCAAAACACAGGCTCAGTCTCTACCTTTGGTGGAAATTCTGGGAAGGCATTTCAGAAACTTTTTTTTAATAAAAACGTACCAGCTTTCCTTTCAATCCCAAATTGCTTATGGTAAATGCCGCTGAATGTGTTTGATAGCAACTATTATTTAACTACATCCATTATCTAAGTAGTGTGAAATTAAAACACTCTACTAAATATTCTTAACTTTGTTAAAACGTAAGCCTCTAGAGGGCCAAAAAGCAGAGTATAAATTTGCAAATAAATTCAAGCAGCTATTGTGCTCTATTTTTCTTACACATCTACTCCAGATCCCAGTGCAGAACAGGCTACTGTAAAGAATGAGAGTAGCCAGGATTCTTGTTGCAGGGGGCAGAACCTCGCTTTGCTATGTATTTTTTTTATTGGGGGACAGCTGCCCCTCCCTGCCCCCCCCCCGGCTATGCCCATGCTGTGAAGTAAAAATAGAGGCAGATAAGAGCTTTCAGTGATATGTCAGTGTGGAGAGGGGTACACAGGCCCTTTATGAGAAAGGAGGGAAGTATAGAAGATGTAGAGGCTGGGGTCGTTGTTGTCGTCATTTCCCCGCCCCCGCCCCCGCTTGTTTAAGATGGGAAGGATGCTTTTTGCTTTCTACATGAGCAATGCAAGTGCTGGATTAGAAGCTAGTATCTGTAACAGAAATTCTTGCAGCAGTGGGAGGAACAGTAGAAGGAAGCAGCAAATGGCCTCTGCAAAGAAGCATATTGAAATAAAGTTTTTCTCTTGAGAAAGAAACCTCAAATACATGGGACATAAGTGAATTACATGGATTATAAACCTCCTTCAACATCTTCACAGTCCAGAGAGGAAATAGAACAGAGCAGGGATTTGGGACTCAGTGGTCCTCCAGAGATTGTTGGGACTCCAACTCCCATCAACTCCAGTTTCCTTTCACTCTCAGCTCCTTGTTCCTCATAAGGCTTGGTTTCCAGACCCTTGATCATCCTGGCTACCCTCCTCTGCACACATTCCAGCTTGTCATTATCCTCCTCAAATATAAAGCAACCCCTTCTCGTAGGACTTTTGCACACTAGTAGAAAGAACACCAAGCATGCATTATTTTCTCCAGATTTACTCTCTGTTGCTCTGCAACTAGCTAGGAGGATAACCTTTTGGCTGGAGCACATCAGATCCTGGCTAGCTGGGAACCCAGTTCATCTTGAGCAAGAGTCCAGCTATTAACCAGTATTGATCTCAATTTTCCTTTCATACTGTGTTTTAGAAAAGAAGACCGCTGTTTGGAGGTCGTGTGCCTTTATACCTCATTGTTTACCAGTGAGACTGCTAAGACTCTGCAGGAAAGAGAAGGTGCAACATTCCCATTGGAGACCCTTCCCCTAATATTCTACCTCTAGCTTGATCTACGTATACCGTATTTTTCGCTCTATAAGACGCACTTTTTCCCCTTCAAAAATTAAGGGGAAATGTGTGTGCGTGTTATGGAGCAAATGCAGGCTCCTTGGCTTCAGCGGTAGCAACGCGAAGCCGGCGAAGCACAGAGGGATAGCTCCCCCTGTGCTCCGGAGGCTTGGCGTTGCTTTCGCTGAAGCCACCTGAAGCCCCCAGAGCGCAGCGGGAACTCCCGCAAGCCTTCTGAGTGAAGCAGGAGTTCTCGCTGCGCTCCAAAGGCTTGTGGATAGCCACCTGAAGCCTGGAGAGTGAGAGGGGTCAGTGCACACCGATCCCTCTTGCTCTCCAGGCTTCGCTTTGCTGGAGAGGCGCTGCACAGTTTTCTCTCTCTGCGCAGCGCCCCTTCAGCAAAGCGGGAGGAGAAATGGAAGGGGCTCCGTTTCTCCTGCCACTTCACTGAAGGGGCACTGAGCAGAGAGGGGGGAATTTTTTTCCCCTGTTCTCCCCCTCCTATGGTCCGGTGCGTCCTATAGAGCGAAAAATAAGATAATCCTACTACTGTGATTGCTATGGGGAATATGATTGAGGTGGGTGTCTTTCTTTATGAAGAGCCACTGCTCTGAAGAACTGTCCAGACTGAGCTTAACTATACTGGTTTAATCTGGACGCTACCAGGGTTGACTGAAATCTAACCATGTTACCATGCTTCAAGGAAGTGGTGAACTGCATGAAGACACACCTGTGCCTAATGGGCTCCCTGCGAAAGCCATGCTAAGAGACCATTTGCAAACCAGTTCATGGAGGGGGCCTTATTGCCCTGTTTGTTTGTTCGTAATTATTATTTTTAGCTCACCCGCAGTGTTGCTCAATGGCCAATGTTAAATTTGGATGCATTTAATTAACCTATACAAATGGACGGTGGCCTTAACTGGCGCTGCCCTTGGAGAAGGGCAACTGCAGCAGAAGGACAAATCCTCTGGACGTACATCAATGCCGTCCCCCCTCCTCACACAACAGAGGGGTGACTCTTAGAAGTCGGAGGAGAGGGAGAGTTGAGCAGCCTGTGATCTCGCCAACTTGAGCACTGACGCAATACCAAGTTCTTTTTTTTCTTTCTTCTTTCCTTAAAGAGTTTAAAGCCACTGCTTAAAGTGGCAGAACAGATTGCACGAGAGGCTCAAAATAAGGCTCCTTCTGCAGACATACAGATGTCGGCAGGTTTAGGAATCATCCTCTGACCTCAAACTCTTAATTGGATTCTACAGACTTCATTTCATCATGATTTATTCAGTTATTTTGGGAACTTTTGTTCACCGAGAACATTGCAAGGCGTACAATGATGGTTCTTGCCCCCTTCTTCCACAATTTGTACCCGGATGCCATTCCAGGGGACCTGAAATGCTGCCTCCTCCTCCTTCTGTTACCAGATCAACGTTCAAAACAGGGATGGGGAATCTGTGGTCTTCCAGGTGTTCCTGAGTAAAAAGTCCCATCGCCCCAGCCAACCATGGTCTGTGGTCAGACATGAAGGGAGAAACATCTGGAGGGCAACAGGTTCCTCTCAGTTCAAAGGGCAGCACATACTCTTGAGCTATGGGGTCTAAAATCAGGACTGCCCCTTGTTTTATTTTTCTGAAGCTGTGACATTCTGGAGTCAAATTATGAGACTCTACATAGGTTCACAGGACAGGCAGGACACTGCAGTAGAGAGGAGGTATAAAACACATATACTATCCAACCAGCCAACTTACGTATTACAAAGTGTGAAAGGAAGGAAGACCTTGGCCTACTTTACCAGTTGGCCCTTGCTCAAAATCAAAGGTAGCCAACATGCTGCTCTCTGGATATTTTGAAGTATGGCCTTTGCTGAGGGAGTTTTAGTTCACATCATTTAGCTGCCCCGTCTCAAGATGAACAGGATTCCCAGTATCAGACTTCTTCTAGCCAGAGTATTACTTACTGGCTAGTTGCAAAGTTAGCAGGGAGGAATATGTGTTCAGTATTTTTGGTATTAGCATGTACTATAGGAGTGTGTGCTGGAAACAACATTTGTTAGTGTCTATGCATGTACATCAAATGTATGTACATTGTTGTATATAGGAATTAGGATTGTGTTCTCTCCTTCCTCTTCTCATACACTCAATTAGTTACTTCCCCTTTCATGCAGATTATACATTTGCTATTTTATCTGAACCATCAAACTATAGTTTGTGCTTCACCCTCAAAGTAGGATTGTGAACGACTTTCAGTCTTGGTTTGCAAAGCAGATATAACCATAGTTGGATGGTTCTGATGCAATACTAAACTATGGTTTGTTCTAAAGCCAAAGTAACTAATTGAAATGTAGTATGTTAGAAGAAAAATGGGGGGGGGTGGAATGTAAGCCTAAGGCTTGTTCTGACATAGCATCAAACCCTAATTTAGCACCATTCTTTAAAATAAACGACCTCCCTAGGCGCCCCAACCCTTTCTGGGCTTTCCCCAGAAACAATTTCAAGAGAAGAACTCAAATTTCTGCTTAAGATTCCTTTCAGAATGTCTCTGTTTGATGGAAGCAAAGGCCCTACACACATTTCATCCATTTGACATGCTGACCACAGAAAAAAAGCAACTTTTTTTGGTTAATATTTAAACACACAGCTGAATCAATTCTCTCACCATTACCCTGCCCCCATCCCAAAGGGTGACTTCCAGCAACACCAGCTTTGCTTTTTTTTAACTCTTCAAGCAACACCACAAAAGAGTTTGTGATTAAAAGTGGCCATACAAGGATAAACCCCTTTAAAAGGACAGGACAGGTTGACCCATTTGGCTCCCATTTGACACTGGACTTCTATCTTAGCATCTGTATCTGTATGCAAGAAGCTGCCTTCATATGGAGCCAAAGCCCAGGAGTTTCAGCTCTGATCAACGCATCTCTTCAAGGGCTCATAATTGTCCAACTGTGATCTGCTGCCCTTTAACTTGCTACAACCGTAGCAGGAAGTCCCCAAGTCTAATCCTCCAAAAAAATAAACTATACCATATTTCCGTTCAGTGTCAGATTTCATGGTGATGATGATTAATTCATTCAAGATCAGAATCAATTTTGTAGAGTTTTTATCATGGTGTGGGGCTTTTTGTAGTTTATTGTTAGTTTGAGTTGGCTGTTCCTTTTGTTCTGTTTTGATGGCTGCTGGAACTGCTCCGAACTGCTTTTTATCTCCTGTTTATTATTAAATGTGTTTACACCATTTTTATTGGCTGCTGGTGGTTCTTTTACGGATACGATATTTTCTGGTTTTATTATTTTAACTATTTTGTGAAAAGCAACCCTGAATACCAGTTGTGGTCAAAAGGGGCGGGGGAGATAAATATTTGAAATATAACTATAATATTTTGGCCTATGGGACCAGAAGCAGTAAAGGGGATAACAACATTATTTTTATTATATAGAGTCTGGCCAAGTCCTGGAAAATGTGTCCAGCACTGGTAGGACTGGATACACTGCAAAAATGCAGAAAGACCACGTCCGTCTGGGGGACAGGATTTTGGCAACAAGGCTGCGTCCATCCAAATTGACTATCATTACATCCCACTTTTGAATACGTTTCACTTCTCGCCAGAAGCCCTCAGTATTTTGAAAGATTAATCCTGGACCACAGCTCAGCCCCTGCCATTCACACACTTCAGCCCTCATATAGCCCTTCCGGCCAGAGTTTCCAAGCACAATTCTGCCTCTGCATTTCAAAGTGCCTGGCTGGCTATTCCAGGCCTCCTCCTCTTAAAACAGGAGCGAGTCCCTGATTGCCATTCAAGATGGATTCTCATTACTCCAAAGTGTCCCTCTAGGAGACACATTAAATAGTCCACGAGGTTAACTTAATCCAGCTGATTCTGTGTGGTCTCTGCCCGAATTCCCGATTAAATTAACATCCTTGAATCTTAATTAGCATGTGAGGCAGAGGTTGCCTTAATAACGGAGATAATAATGCACAATGTTAAAAATAATCAAGCTGCGCCCTTCCCCCCTTCGCACATGCAAATCCCCTTCAGTGAGAGAGAAGATGCAAAGGGCAGCACCGACTGAGATGCAACTGGGTTGCTTCGGGCAAAGAGAGCACAAGCAACTATGTGGCTAAATGACTAAATTACATGGGCAAGTGCTGTCATTTCCATGCCTGTTAGCTGACATTTCTCATCTTCTGATCCCCCCCCAAAAAAAACTCCCCAGATTTTCCCCACCCAGCAAAAGGGGGTACTTTGCATAACATCCTTCAAATATTCTCTGCCTCTTTTTACCACCATTTTTCTCCCAGTGCCTGGGCACTATGCAAGATTCAAAATGGTGGCCAAGCTACCAATAGGTGGCATAGACCATTTAAAGCGCTATTATACCACTTTAGCAGTCATGGCCAATACCCAGAATGGCTTAACAATCTCTCTCTCTTCCAATGGAATTCTGGGAATTGCACCTCTGTAAAGAAAGGGTATAGGGTGTCTCAACACCCTTAACAAACTACAGTACCCAGGATTCCCTGGGGGAAGCCATAACACAATGCAGCTGTTTGGTAGGGGGAGGTAATCAATCATTCACTGTTTGCAGACTGAAAGCAACAGTATCAGCAGCAAATCCTGAGCATATTTGAGCCAAATCAGCAGACACCAGCAATTTTTACTCCTGTTTCTGTTGGAATTCACCAGCATCCCTAACCCCTCAGTCCTTCTCCTTGGCCCTCAACCCGTTCAGATAAAGATACAGGATGGAGGCTGTGAGGACTATACACGCTGTTGCCGTTTTTGCTATAGGCAAAGAAGAAGGTTATAAGATGGAAGGCTGCTCAACTCACTCCCTGTTTTCTTACGGCTGGGCTGGCCCCTGGAATAACAAAAAATGAACTTGACAAGTGGAGCTGTCAGCATTTGCTCTGATTTAGTTAACCACAGGGAGATTGCAACAGCTTCCCATCCCTCTCTGACACAGACTCAAAAAGTTTTGAGGGTTTCTGAATGCGAAGCACAGCGGTAGTTGCCTGCAACCAAAGTACTGGTTGGCTAGTTCATATCAATGTGTGAAATTCAGCGTGTGCGCACACACAAACAAACTCTCCTACACATAGGCCACTGCTTCTTGGCCTTCATCGCTCCCTTAGGGTTGCTAGCACACAATGCTGCAGTGACAGTAGAAACTACAGCCTAGCAACCCCTATTTTTATTTATTTGTTTCAATTACATCGCCAATTCAGACTCTTGTGGCCTCTCGGCTCCCTCCTGCCCTTTATTTATTTAAATTGTTTATTAGCTGCTCTTCAGTCTAAGCTTTCAGAGTGGCTCACAAAACGCAATGGAACAAAGAACAGCGTACAAATCACAGCAGAGGAGAATGAAATTATCCTCATAAAACATCAAACACCAACATCCAGCCCGGTGCCTTCCAAATATTTTGGGCTACAACTCCCATCAGTCCCTACTAGCACAGAAATCTGATCCAGAGAAGAATTCTTGGGCTTTTAATTCTCACCCCGCCTTTGCAGCATGTTTTCCTGAGCCACCACAGCTTGTTTCCAGTCATCTCTACTTATTAGCCCCTTTTTGCCTCAGTTCCCTGTCACCTCAAGTCTCATTCGCAATTTATTTTTCCCTCCAGCTGCTCCTTTTCAGTCCTTTGCCTAGTCTGCACCTCCTCCCCACTCCCCCCGGGTTCTGAAAGCCTTAGCTTTCCTACAGGCCAGGATCTCTTCCCAGTTCTCAGACTACTTAACCCTGAACATATGGACAACTAGTCCATCCCTCACAGGAACTAGACTGCAAGCTGTTTTGTTCCCCAAGCAGTTAAACATTCCCCGAGCCATCACAGCAGTTCAGCCAATCAGTGTTAAAGGCTTCCTTCACCATCACAAAGTGAAATATCTAAACACCTTTGAGCATTTCAAATCCATGACTGATAATCAAGGGCGTCTCCCAGAGGAATGTGAAATCTGGAACAAATACTCTGAAATGTTTTTGGTGATGTTCTATTTCTTCCTTCCCGTCTTATAAACAGTAGCTTCTCCCAGGTCTTTGAACTTAACACTAGCAGTAAGCAAGGAATGATATATAACTATGTGTAACTTGTTAAAATGATGCAATACAGCAATACATTTGGCATCAGCGTGGTTGCAAGAGTTGCCAGACGGAGGAGTCCAAGGCGTCATCCAACTGTTTTAGGAACTCCACTCCAGATTTGTATAGAGTTTACTCCTGAGCCTTTTCTTCTCCCAAAAATATCCCAGAAGGCAACA
The DNA here is from genome assembly GCF_965113315.1 of Podarcis vaucheri. Classification (NCBI taxonomy): domain Eukaryota; kingdom Metazoa; phylum Chordata; class Lepidosauria; order Squamata; family Lacertidae; genus Podarcis; species Podarcis vaucheri. The sequence goes on along the minus strand of NC_138748.1, from coordinate 46,291,738 downwards.
GAGGTTTAGGATCAGAGTTCTCCTCCTCCTAGATGGGCTACCTTCCCAGGTTGAGAAGCCCCATCTATCCCTCACTTCCCTCTGCAGCACGTGCAGGAACCACCTTCTTGTCCATAGGACCCGCTATTGGTCTCGTCCATTCAATCTGCCAAAGCCCGTCTTTGCATGCAGGGGAAGTCCCTAATTCACTGAGGGTTCAAGACTCATTGGCTGCCCTCGCTGCCAGAGCCAGGCAGGGTGTGATGGGGATCTCTGCGGGTGGCACATAGTTCACGCACCATCCCCCAGGTTGTGTGCCTGGGGCAATGGCCCCTTGCCACCCCCCACGCTACGCCACTATGTCCCCCAATATTTTATTCAAGTTGGCACCCCTCTATAACACAGCAGGTATGGGGCAGGGGTGGAAAAACACACCGATTGGAAGAAATTTAAAGACTATTTGAATAAATATTGTAATATTAAAAATTAGAAGTTACCTGAAAGTACTAAACAGGCCTAGGATTAAATTAGGAGTTAGTTAAATAAATGAGATTTAGAACGTTAAGAAAAGTTAAGAAATTAGCTTATAACTGGAATATTGTGTTTTAATAATGGTAGTGGAAATCTGCTACATTCAGATACAAGGAAACTCAGATGGAAGGGACCAGAGGAAGTCAAATAATATGTTTATGAGGTTGGAAGTTTAACTAATTATTTTATTTGTGTTATTTACGTGTTTGTTGTTATATTTGTTGTTTTTACTAGTTTTATTTGTTTTATTTTTTCATCATTTTTCTCTGTCTTATTTGTTTTACAGTATGTGTTATATTTGTATGAAACTCAATAAAAAAATTATGGGGGGGGGCACACCAGCCACTTCATCAGATGCATCATCCACAAACACTTACGCCATAATAAGGTGCCACAGGTCTCTGTTCTATTGGCAGAGAGTCACACGGTCATGTGCAATACCTGCACATTTTGTGCCTGTCTCGGGAACAGTGATCTCAGCGTTTTGCTTTTGTGTGCATCGGAGCTTTGCAGCTAATAAAAAAAGGAAAGGCCAAAAAAAAAAGACACTACCAACAAGTCATGGAATATCTGTGCAGCATATGGAAAGGAAAGTGTGCCTCTGGCAACTCTGGAGTGTCGCCTCACACCTTGGCATGTGCCAGCAGAGCTTTGCTGCTCTCAGGAACACACGAGAATGCTTGCTTAAGGTGCCAAGGCGCACCGGGCCAGAGCAATGGGTTCTGGGAGCTGCAGCTTGGTTCCTCTCTGGCAGGTGAGGCACAATAGCAGATCCAACAGACTCCACTCCAGCTACATGCGACATTCATTCTGTCTCCAAACGGGATCATCCTTTTCTCCTCGCCCCTAAATGCCTAAGGCTGTTCAGCGAGTGGCAGAAAGATCAGCAACCTCATCTGGAGCTCTTTAATGTAGGCACAAAGAAACACTTTGCTTCAAAGAGCTTAGATCAAGATCCACACTGCACCAGTTTTGCTTTACAACAGCTAATGAGAAGCCTGCACACCTCCCCCAAAAAAGCATCATAGATGCTTGACCTGCAAGATAAAGGAACAGTTGCTGATACTACTGTGGACTCTTTGCTGTTTGCTGCTTTCCAGCACAAGCTGCATTTCTCCTGGCAATAATAATATAAAAAGACGATTCCTTATGCTGCTTCCTTATGCTGAAGGAATAAGGAACATTGCAGTGGACGGCCTGGGCCAGAGGTTATTACTGCAGATTAAGAGATGTGCTGCTTTATTTATCCAAAAATTCTGAAGGGAAATGGAATCCAAAAGGGAAACTGACTCATTTTATTTATTTTGCTTTTTGGAGATTTGTATACTACTAGCCTTATCGGTTTAAAACAGCATACTGTATAAAAAACAACTTGCTAGGCTTAAAAACAGACCCCTAGTAGATTTCCATATAAATAAAATAAACCTTAAAAAAAGAAGAAGCAGGAACACCTCTTTGGTTAGCAAAGGCCACTGGTAATGAAACATAACCCGTGTCTTCTGGTGCCTCTAAAATATTGCAAGACTAGCAAAGAGTGGACAGGCAGGAAAAAGCTTGGCCTTTAAAATGTCTTAGAGCTGAGTAGGCGCGCAAGCAAAATCCCAACCTTCCTTCCCTATTCTTAGTTTACCTCCAGACTTTTGTGGGGCAGATTCAAGCACATACAAGAAAATTAGGTTTGCACAATTAATGATGATGCTAACTCTCAGTAGAATGAGGGGTAGGGTAGCCATATGACCTACTTTAAAGGGGACAGTTCTCTTTTGGAAGCACTTTACTGTTTGAGGGGCTTGTCTGGTCTAGACTTGGTTTAAACATAACGAAAAGAACCCCAAGGAAGAAGAGCGAAGAGTGGCAACCTTGAAGTTGCCCATCATCGTTTTGCACCTGGAAGGTGCTCATCTGGCCACAATCTGCCCCACCCACCCACTATATTCTGATAGTGTATGGATGGTTTTGGCCAACCAAACAAATAACAAAAGTTCCTTCAGAGCAGGGGTGGGGAACCTGTGGCCCTCCAGATATGTTGGACTCCAACTCCCATCAGCCTCAATTAGCACGACCAATTTTCAGAGACAGAGATGTAGTCCTGTAACACCTCTTCTGCACCTCTACTTAGGAGGCAATAAGGACTACTCTCACAAACCTAATTAATTTACTGCATCATCCCTCTTCTCATTTTCAACCCGAATGTGGAAATTCCTGCAATTTTAACCCCGGTTCTTTTATTCACTGCTGTTTTAATTTCTAGCCTGTTCAACTAAGAATTTCTAGTTAGCTAAGATCCTTCAAAAAGGGATTGAAAGCAACCAAGCTGAGTCTGGCTCTCCCAGAGCCCAACGAATCGATTTTTCCAATCTGCCTTTCCCCCCCCACCCAACCACCCTCTAATCCTGTTGAGCCTTTTTTAACTTGCTTTGAGGCAAGTGAAGGAAAAGCCACTGGTGCCTTAAGGTTCTTGCCTGACCTTGGATAGCAAGTGATAAAGGCTTTGATTTCAAAAATTACAGTGGGAGCCCATCATTAGTCCATAATATGGATCAAGGAAAAACAAACAGACGCGAAGGCCAGCTGTCATTGAGGTGAACGGCTGCATGTTGTTGTGTTTGAGGGGAGGGGAGAGATAAACTGAGATTTTAAAAATGAAGCTTTGGAGTGGGGCGTGGAATCACCCAGCAAGAAAAAGACAGATAGAAACAGACTGTTTGCCTTCCCTTGTACACTGCTTGCATATTTGTAAATAAATCAAACATTTTAAAAATCCCATGAGTCTCCTGTAATCTGTCATCCAAAGCAAACCAGACCCAGTTAGTACTATTGTAGGGACTTGGAGAAGAGTGAGGAAACAACAATGCGCTAGAGATTTTTTTACAGAACTGGGAATCTGGAAAATCGGAGTTCTATACAGAGCTCTGCCCATGCAACAGGACTTGTTTCCTCTCTTCCTCCTACACCATCTCTACAAAAATGTGCAGGGTCCTCCAAGCCTCCATGGCTGATCCTGAGGGTGTGCAAGGAGCCAGAGGGGACAGGAGAAGAAGAGAAAGTACCATGGCATCATTGGCATGCATGGAAGTCTATTGCAGTACCAGATACAGCCTTAGCTTAGGAACTATAGTCACAACTCAAGGTTGAGGCCCAATCAGTCCTAGCTATTAAATTAAGCATGTGCTCTAACCCCTTCCAATGAAATCAGAGGCATTTACACATGCCTCATTTTGGTGGGGTTGTGCTATATGTTTTGAGTCTTTATTTCAAGGGTGGAGAATCTGTGGTTCTCCAAATGATGTTGGACTACAATTCCCAACATCCTTGGCTGTGGGCTAGGCTGATTGGGACTGATTGGGACCCCTGCTTTATTTCAATGCAACCTTTTTTATTCTAACCTCCTCCTAGTCTTTACCTTCATAAAGTTCTTGCTTGTTTTACATGAAGTTACCATCTTGTAAACCAAACATGTTCAATCAAGAGGAAAGAAAATTACAACATGTGCAAGTTATATTGGCATTTTTTCAAATATCTTTAGCAAATAATGCTTCTCTCTAATCCACTGTAAACAAGACACAAAGCAATGGGCCTTAACTAAAGGAAACACAAGTGAAACATTAGTGCAGCCTTCTCCAATACAGCCTGCTGCAGCTGGTGGACTACAACTCCTATCGACATGGTTGGAGAAGACCATGGAGTTGTAGACCACCAACATTTGAAAGTCACCTAGCTGAGGTAGCTTGCATTAGAGAAAGGCCTCTGGGGCAGAAGGTAGATTTTTCAGACTGAAGATACCATGATGGAGGCATGCTTGCTGTGTTGCTGCCCACTAATCCCAGTATCATCACAGGTTTTAAGGTATGTGGTTCAAAAACCTGAAATGCTTGTTTGACCAGAGATGAACGTATGACTAAAGAAATGTGTGGGTCTGGGAAACCACTTGTCTGTTCATATCAGTTTCAATTTAAAAAGCAAACACACATAACTATTGTCTGTCTATCCTTGAAGTGAAGGATATCTGTGTCTAGGAACCTAGATATTCACAAAAACATCCAGAGTGGAGGCGGCATGATCTGGAAGGGAGACAATTTCATAATCCTTCTCCCACCCACCACTTCTCCCTTGTGTTCCATTCCCTCATCACCCATTTTTTCTTCCAGCTAGGGTTTCCAGTTGTGTTTCCATGGGGAGGGAGCGAAACATCCTTCCTCTACTACGTTTGGCAGAAACCCAAGTTCCAGGTCCTGAATCTCCATAAACTTCCAATGAAATAGCAGTAGAACTACAGAAAAAGCTTTGAAAAGAGGTTTTGGAAATGGGGAACCCATTTTCGGGAGAATTTCAACCAGGAATTTAGAAGGGGTGCTTTATTTACAGGTTCTCTCCCTCAGGATAACCTGACAGATTCAGAGACTCAATGGATAGCTTTCCAACTCTGCAATGGCATGGATATGATTCAAAATGATGCGAGTTTTAAAAATGAAAGCTTACTTTGGATGCAATGGCTGTGCAGAAGCACTGAATCCTAAATCTTTTTCCACAGCCCCAAGGAAGGTTCTCTACTGGTTCGGGGGGGGGGGGAGACCAAGGATGGCCTAGAGAGAGCCCTTCACATCTTCTTACAGCCCTGAGACAACTTGATCCTGCCATCCAAGGGCCCGAGGAGTTTGAAGGTGTTGGTTTGGGGGCACAGGGGAGCTAGTGAGGTGCAAACAGACCTTAAGTAGGGGATGGAGAAGAAACTCATCTTTGTTTGCATTTTAATGCAAACTACCTAATTTGCACTTTTGAAACAAATATGTGAACTGGAACATGGCTGTCCTTTGAAATTTACACTTGTTTGAATTTTGAGATGCAGTTCTCCAACCAAGCTATATGTACGAAACTGCATATGCTAGGTGGAAGTGTGCAGTAAAAATGCTTATATTGGTAAAAAAAACCATATACAAAAAAACCATTTTATTATGGAAAATGCTCGGGGAAATGTATATACAGTATTAGTCAAAACTGCATACCAAAATGTGTGTATTTTGAGAAATTTGCATTAAAAAGCTGGTGAAGTTTCAAAAGGAGCTATTTTAAAAAATACAAAACAAAACTGCAAATTCCTATGGAAATGTGGATAACTGAATTTAACACTGGAAAAATGAGAAACTTTGAAAGCCAAAATTGGCAGAGTCATCCGTTCCTCCTTTAGGCTTGTGGGATCTACTGTTTTGTTTTGTTTTTTTCTAATAGAGCCCTAAAATCCATCAACTAGAGCATGATACAAAAGACACACACTTACAATTAAAGTATTCTGATCCCAGAAATTTATTTTGAGTACAAGAACTGTACAGAGCTCATATGTTCCTGGTTTCCGCTCCTGGTTTCCCCAAACTTTCTTCATTTTAGCAGTATAATTTTAGGATAGGGAGAGTCATTTTGCTGCTTTTTCTAAACAACTGAGAGTCAGAAATCCTTAATCTACTGCTAATCACCCAGAGATCTACCATTAGATCTAGACCTGCTTCTTCCCACTCCTGCTCTAGGTCACTGGTACCCATGGGAGTGTCATGTGTACACCTTTATGTTGTCTTTGTTTAGGTAAAACTGATGGAGTATTAATGTTAAAGGGAAACCTTTGCCAGAGTAATAAGTTTGCTGCAGATGCTTGGATTAAAAATAAAAAGAGATGGGAGAAGAGCTTAAGTGTCTGGGGGAAACCCCCCAGCCCAGGAAGGCTAATATAGTCAAGCTAAGGGAGTATGAAATGATGGAGAGAGGGTAACAGAAAATACAACATTGAAAAGCTAGAAGAAGAAAAAGCAATGAAGGCAAGAACGAGGTGGATGTCTTCAGTGCAAAGCGGAAAAGGAAGCCAGTGAAGCAAACTCAAAATATGTGCTCAGGCAATTGACACTAGCAAGCAGACTCAGTCCTCTAATCTTTTCTAAGCTCTAGCTTGCAGTTTTCAAAGCTGGCTAGCTAACCACTCAGCCTTCATTCATTTCAATAGGAATTGCGTGTCTAACACCCTCTGCAAGCTGGAGAATCCCAGCCCACAGCTATGGCTTTCACACTCATTGATGTTCAGCTGAATGTTTCCTTAGCCACCTCTAGCAAGCCTTTCTTCACCATCTTCTGCACTGATCTAATAAGCATGTGATTCTGTATGAACTTACTTCATCTCACAAGTTTCAAAGGCAAACGTGCTTCTCCCAAGCCAGAGAGAGACTTCCCACCTCAACCAAACAATCTCTTCCCTTTATTGGTCTCTCTGTATCATTGATTTTGTCCTTGATCCTGATTCCCAAACGTCCCATCTGCTGTAGCCTTCAAATCTATGCAATGTTGCTCTCTTCTGCCGCTGCCAGCATGAGATCCTCCTGCATGCTGGGCATTAATCTTGCATCACAAAGCTAAATACATAATGCAAATTCTGTTAAAAGTAATAGGACAATCCCAGGTATATCACAATATCACAGTATCACAACCAGGAAAAAAGCCAACCCGGCTCAAATTTGTGGGAAGCATATCATGGGAGTTTTGAGAAATATACATATTTAGCACACTCCACATACCATTTACATGGACCTAGTGCACCTTTTTTCAACTGTTAATTATTAAAGGTTTTTTTTCCTGAAGTGGTTTTCTAGAAGCATTTACCCGAAACGTGAGAAATCTTATGCCAGAGGCTTCTCCCCTCCCCAAACTACTTGAGAAGCACAGCCAATCCAGGTTTTGCCAAATAGTTTTTAAGTTCACCATAGGTATTAGTGCATGTTTCCATAAAATTGTGGGCTGGAAAGTTGCTTTTTTCCAAGAAAATTGAAAAGTAGGATTCCAAGATTACACAAGCCTTATAAAAACCCCACATGAGCTTTAGGTCTACCTCGACTTAGATGCCCTGTGCTGAGGAAAGGAAGTGTTTAGGTCAATGTTTCCCAAACTTGGGTTTCCAGCTGCTTTTGGACTACAATTCCCATCATCCCTGATCACTGGTCTTGCTAGCTAGGGGTGATGGGAGTTGCAGACCAAAAACAAGCTGGGACCCACTGATTTAGGTGAAATTCCATCATCTTCTTTTTGCTGTTGTTGCTGAGTAGGGTGTCAGAGGACCAGAAGTCACAGTTCCTCTTCATCAGGTGATGGAGATGAGGACTGTGAACCTGAAGGAGAAGGGCACAGAGGGTGAGCTGTACCTGCTCCTACTCCTCTCTAAGGGCTCAGTTTCAGTTTGCTCCTTGCTGGAGCAACCTCAGAGCCCTGTGTCCCCCAGAGCACTCCCTGTGCCTTGCATCCAACCTTAAACCTGCCTTACCTTTTCTTACACCCCACCTGAGCTTTGCCTTGCCACCCCACAGGATTTAGACAGGTTCAGTCTCACATTCAGGGCTTCCAAACTTACGGAGTAAAACTTAACAAAAAGGGCACGGGGGAAAGCTAAGTTGAAAGGGCAGGAACATATTGGTTTTCCAGGGCCATATTGACATAAAACTAGAATCGTATCACAGGAAAAGCAGGGCACTGGGAAAAGCCGATTAAAGTTAGAACTTTGCACCTGCTGGGGAAATGCCAGAGAGAGAGACAAAAGCTCAGCTGGAACTGCAAGAGCTGGCAATGTTCTCAATCTACCTACTCGAGGGCCTGGGCTCTGCATGCCTTTGTAACTGTGTAAAGGTAAAGGGACCCCTGACCATTAGGTCCAGTCGTGGCCGACTCTGGGGTTGCAGCGCTCATCTCGCCTTATTGGCCGAGGGAGCCTGCGTACAGCTTCCGGGTCATGTGGCCAGCATGACTAAGCCGCTTCTGGTGAACCAGAGCAGCACACGGAGACGCCATTTACCTTCCCGCTGGAACTTCCTACTTGCACTTTGACGTGCTTTCGAACTGCTAGGTGGACAGGAGCAGGGACCGACAGCGGCGTAGCGTGGGTTATCAGCACCCGGGGCAAGGCAAGTAATTTGCGCCCCCTAACCCGGGGCAAGGCAAGTAATTTGCGCCCCCTAACACCTAACCATGGTCATTAATACGCCAAGACGCGCGTCTTTGGGCGTCACGGCGCAGCCTTCTCAGTCTCCCCGGCCCGGCTAGTCCCGACGCGGCTTCTTTCTGGCGCGGGGAGGGGGCTTCTTTCTGGCGCGGGGAGGGGGCGGCTCTGGGGCCAGTGCGTCGGCCGGCCTCCGGCGTGGGTGGGGGGGCCCCGTCGGGGCAGGTGGGCGGTCTTGGCGCACAGGCACTAGAGCGCCGCCGATGGCGCGTTTGGCGGGCTGCGCGCATCCAGACAGCGACCCGAGCCTGGGCGGCGTGGCGCTTGGTGCCGGAGCCTCCGCCCGCAGCGCCCCGTCGGGAGACCCGGCCGGAAGGAGCCTCGAGCCGGCTGTCGGACGCGGTTGAAGCAGCCAGGGCGGCATGGCAGGCGGCGGCGGCTCCTCGGCGACTCCACGCGGCCAGCCCAGCGCGCTGACCGAGCCCCGCAGGCGAACGCTGCCCGTCGGTGAGGAGAGGCTGCCTGGCGCGCCCTCCGTGGCCCTGACGCGCGGGGACCGCGGCGAGCGCTGAGAGCCGCTGCCAGCTACAGCCTGCGCCCAAGGCTCTTCGGCGACTCCGGAGGCAGCGAGCGCGCCCCCCCAGAAGTTGCGCCCGGTGCGGCTGGCACCCCTGGCACCCCCCACGCTACGCCACTGGGGACCGAGCAATGGGAGCTCACCCCGTTGCAGGGATTCGAACCACCGACCTTCTGATTGGCAAGTCCTAGGCTCTGTGGTTTAACCCACAGCGCCACCCGCGTTCCACAGACTGTAGGGATGGCTAAAGTGACCTTACATCCATAGCCACTTTCGTGCAGAATTGTTTTGCCTGCTCACTTGCTTTCACACACCAAACTACTGGTCCAGCCTCAAGTCAACTGAACCAGGCAGCAAGATGCCACTAAAAGCACAATGAGAGCTGTCAACAACATACACTGTATACCAGTCGCTTCAGCAAGCAGCAATAATCCACTGTAGACTCAAATTTCAACCCGAGTGAACTCCATGACAGAGAGGCTGCAGACTGGGGGTGGCCAACCTGTGGCAGACGAAGGGTATGTGGCTGTTGTGCCCAGGCGGCCATGAAGTTTGAGTGTGTCCTGGCTATGGCACAGAATCAGGCCAACACATAAGCCTGCCTCTCAGATGGCCTTTTGGTTTGACTTGCAGAACGCTTGCCAAAGGAGTGTGGCTGCCGGCTCTGGAGAACTCCAGTTATAAATTGCTAGTGAATTTATATTCAGCAATTGGCCCTTGCCTGATCTGTTTCCCTTGCTTCTTAAATGTTTGACCCACCCCTTAACTGGTTGTGAGAGCTCTCTCCAATTTGCAATTTGGGCATGAATTTATCCAAGTATATCCTAGCAGATATGTTATGTAACAGTTATGGCAGCGTCTCAGATAAAATATTGGAACTCCATTGCACTTGACATTTGTATAAACCCCAAAAGGTCAAGCAGTTGTGTGATCCATGCAAGAATAAGTAGTAAGCAGAGCTTTATAAATAGGACGCCTTCTTGTCAAAGCCCAATACTGTGTGTTTAAAATAAAAAGCAAAAGAGCATACTGGGCCACGGGGGAAGATCAAAATCAACAGTAGGGCAATACGTTTTAGGACCATCTAAAGTGTCAGAAATCAGTGACATGTCAGGCAGAATGTTAAACAAAACAGGAGAGCTATGTAGCTGTTCCCCAATCTGCAGTTTACAACAGGAAGGGTTTTTTAGACCATGTCCAGGACTATTTGGACAAACCTGGAGGACCACAACATGGATGCCTGGGACTGATGTACTGTACATTGCTTTGAGTGCCTTCTGGTGAAAACAAAGACCAGAAGATACAATAAAGTAAGTACAGTTCCTCTGGCCCTTTGGTGACAGTCAACCTGCACTGCAATTCTGAGGAATGGAATCATCAAGAGGAGCAGCCACCAACAACCAGTCCAACAGACCATTCCCAGTCCCCACTTCTTTCCAAAAGTATCTGTCACCCCCAAAACCTTTCAGCTCTCCTAATATACTTCAGCCCTGTTCCAGTGTGCAGGAGCTGATCCAGGCATAGGCAAACTCGGCCCTCCAGATGTTTTGGGACTACAACTCCCCTCATCCCTGACCACTGGTCCTGTTAGCTAGGGATGATGGGAGCTGTAGTCCCAAAACATCTGGAGGGCTGAGTTGGCCTATGCCTGAGCTAATCCCTGTGAAATCCTCATCCCTACCCACTGAACCTGCTGTCCCAGCACTAAATTTTCTCCGGCAGGACAAATCCTTCTCTAACCTCCTCTGCCTCCTTGACTTTACAATCCCATTGTCAGACTATTAGCATTTCTGAGCTAATCTCCTGTTATTATCAAAGCCCATGAGCCATCTGTACCTGAGGGGGGCCAGGCCTCCAGCTCTTGCAGTTCCAAGTTCTATGGCAGCAGTTTCTAACATTATCTCCTCAGCCCTCCACATTTTAATGCTAGCATTGTTTATTTCTATGAGGGCTAAAGCCTTTGCTTTTCTGTTTTGGGAGGGAAGGTGCAAAGCAAAATTTCCAGACTGCCAAATTCTTACCAGGTGCCAAGTTCCATTTCATGGGTGCATGGGATGCCCAGCACTTCTAAGGACTTCGTCGTTCATCTTAACATCCAGTGCTAAACTGTCTGCAAGTAGGAAAGCCATCACCTTATAACAAAACCTTAAAGAGAGTTGCACCACTTCAAATATTCTCCTGCTCCCCCGGTCCTCTCCCACTGAGAATGCTAAACTGAAAGGGCTGGAGGTGAGACCCCAAGAGCATGAGAATCTGCCGTGCAGGTACAGTCCTAGAGAATTTCTACCACTGTGAAAGTAAAATGAAAAAATCCCAGGTCACACATTGCCAATCCTTAGCCAAGAGCCTGTTTGATTCTCCTTCCACGCTAGATTACCCTTGACTTCACCATCTCACACCCCCAGGGTGCCGTGCTATAGAGAACTGCTTTCCCATGAGCCACAGTCAAAATTCCTCCCTGGCTCCTTTGTTACATCCTGTTCTCCTGATATATATATATATATATATATATATATATATATATATATATATTTGTTTTCGTAGGAAACAAATATTATATATATATTATATATATATATATTTGCTTTCGTAGATTTTCACGGGTACAGGAATGCAGGTTTTGGTGTCTTCGGGTGTCTTCCCGTGTAAGAGTCGGGGTGTCTGTGCGACGTTTCGACGAGGTCTCGTTTCGACGAGAAAGCACCAGCCTGAAGATGACGAGTGAGACCTCGTCGAAACGTCGCACAGACACCCCGACTCTTACACGGGAAGACACCCGAAGACACCAAAACCTGCATATATATATATATATATACCACTGAGCACCACCTGAAATAATTCTCCCTCCTTAGTGTTTTACACCTTTCAAATACTAGTAGGCCATTATCATGTCATCGTTTAGCCAAGCTATACATATTTAGCTCTTTTAATCTTCCCTCATAAATCAATCTCTGCAGCCCCTTAATCATTCCTGTTGCTCTTCTCTGAATTCCTTCCAATTTGTCAACATCTCTGCGCTTGCAGGGCGCCCAGAGTCGAATACAATTTTCTGAGCCTAGTCTCACCAGAACAGTATACAGAGGAACTATTACCTCCAGGCACCAGACAGAATGTCTCTGGATATTGTCATACAGAGACACCTCATTACATACATTTGACACTGGGGAATAGAACTGAAGAGTGCTTCCCCTCCCCTCGTCTTCAAGCAGAGGCCCTTATCCTAGGAGCGACAGTATCTCTCCTGCTGTCTCTGACAGGAAAGGCAGGTGTCAGACAGAGACAAGGCTAACCTAGACCAATAATGGGCTACGTAATCCAGATGTGCAACATGCAAAGACAAAAATACACTCTCTAAAACAGAATTAAGAATTACTTAGCATTATTCAGGCATTCAAACACCACATGTGGGGAGGAGGAATACTTTGGAGTTATGTTGCCTCCTCCAGCATCCTCATCCACATGAGATGCCCCAGCCTTCTGAAACTCAGCATGTACAGTGTGATGGTGCTGCACGACAACAAAAAAGGACAGTTTCATTAATTGCAGCCATAATTAATGAGGCTAGTGGGTGGATTTGCCTCAGTGAAACACCAAAGGCATTAGGCAATTTGTCTAAGGAGGTAGAAACGACATGTACTGATTCCTGGGTCCATGAAAATATCTGCTTTGCTTATGTCTACGCACATAAGGAACTATGGAAGGGCCCCTTATTATAGCCATGGTAAGAAAGGCCATGACTCGTCCTCCACACAAGTTGCCACCAACACAGGCACAATCAGATCAATAAGTTCAGGTTTTCAATTCGTTCTTTAGTCATATTTTCCTATATGAAACATCACAACTTAAAATGTGCACACAGGGCCAGACCAAGACATTTTGTTGCCTGAGGAGAAGGACAAGATGGTGCCGGCCCACATTCCACATACAGGAGACAACTGGACTGTGGGAACTGAATCTTACTTCAACCAACTGCACCTGAGCTGGCTAGGAAGCCCAAGGCAAGCCATGTGGCATGCACAGCTGTCTCCTCCAACAAAGGGGAACAACTGGGATGGGGTTCAGAAGGAATAGCTGCTGCCACTGTGCCCCAACATCTGCTGCCTGCAGTGGCTGCTTCACTCCACCTAACAACAGAGCTGGCCCAGCACCCACAATGGAGTTTGCATCTGATTTCAGAGATCTGATGTCTACTGCTGAGATGCTATGGACAACCTGCCTAGTCACCTGTGGCCTGCAGAAACTTGTCCACAAATTACCATGTCTTTTTATTTGGAAAAGTAAATGTTCCATCTTGAATCTTGAAATAAGGAATGAAAGAAACGCAACCAAACAGACATGGCAAAACAGAACAATATCATAATTAACTTATAATTTAAATCTTCAGGTTCATCCTGTGCTGACCTAGCCATGAACCCCATAAACCAACCCAAAACAGCCCATCTTACAGTGCTTTCAAAAGATGCTCAGGCTTTGGTGACTTTGTTGTGGGACCCGGTGCCATAATAGGACATCGACTGTCTGAGAAGCCTCTCTTTGTGCCCTTATCTAAATCAGATGCATAGACGGTATTAAGATAAGAACTTAAGATGCACCCTGCTGAATCAGACCAGAAGCCCATCTTGCTCTCACAGTGGCCAGCCAGATTAACAAGGTGATGGATCTTAATAGAGCACAAAGCAGAAGGTGATCTCTAAAACGTATGCTGGGTCTAAGACTACATTTCTATATTACATGGAAAATGTAATAATGTATCCATGCCATTCATTCCTTGTCATCTGCCCACATGGTCTAATGTGGCTATTTGGTGTCCTGTCATTGCCCAATAGAAGCAGCCACTGAAATAGAGGTGGCAAGAACGATGGCATCCAGATTACATGCCAACAGGACCCAAGGTGCTTAGCATATGATGGGTTAAAGTCAGTGCATTTCTCAATATGTACCTGGAAAAGAACAGGCAGCCGATGCAAACTGGGAGCACGGCTGCTAACAGGAATACATTGCTGGAAGCAGTTTCCTTGTGGGTTTGCCTTACTCCGTATGTGCCCATTCGACTGCTTCAATCCACAGAACTGGTACTGTTACATGTGCCAAATAATACTTGTTCCACAGTTATAAGAACATGGAATCTTTAAAAAAAAGTACCTCCTCTTGAGATCGTAGGCTTGGAGAGCCTCTACCAATCAGGAAGGTTAGATAGACCTACTCTCTAACCCATGAGTATGGGTCGTATCCAATTCTAGCCATACCCGGAGCATGCCCACTGAAATTAATTTGAGTTCATTCATTTCCATGTCAAACATGGTTTGATAGAACCCTTATAAGCTCAACAGTTCCCTCTCCTGATCAGCAGCCTTCTGTGAATCATGGAATTTTGTCAACATGCAAATATTACAGTGTCCTGACATCACCATCAGAAAATTCGCTTCTCGATATTCTCTCCCTAGATACTCAAGTGGCCCTCATTTGTATAATGCATTCTGCACAGCAAAAACATTAAGGCCTCTTTGCTTAGGGAAGATCCCTGTGAAGGAGCCAAATTATTATTCCCATTTTTACAGGCAGAAATGGAGACATGGCAACCTGGCAGAGAAACAGCTTGTACTCTGGCCACACAAAGAGCGCAGGAAGCAGAAACAGGAATTCTTAACAGGTCTCCTGAGCACCTGACTCCAAAGTCTTCATTGAAAACATTGTGGGTTTAAAAAAAAATTAAATCTGTAACAGTTTTCATAGCAAAACAAATATAACCACCATGAAATCAAAGCATATACAGTTCCCTGTAGCAACACAGCACAGCAACAATAAATTAGTGCTCTGCCCTCCAAATTCCCTGGGAAGTTTTTCAGGGGTCCAGACAGAAGTGCACTATGATGACACTGAGGCTCCACAAAGAGTCCGCATGCAGATACTTCACTGGAAAGCAGATTCCTTGGGGTCCACCAAAATTTGGCTGGGCTTGATGGTCAATCATTGCTGCTAGAAGCCACAAGGGCTTGGCTTTCAGGCTTCTTTCTTCACAGTGGCAAAGTAAGGGCAACCTATTGAACTGGCTGCTGCCTGGTGAAGGGGAGAGGTTTTCAAGAAGTTGCAAGCAGGCGTTCCCTTCCTTCTAGTGCTGCAATTGTAAAGGCTGCAGAGAGAGCCTTCTTACGCTAATACATATTGCTATAAGCAGACATTTTACTCTAAACATACAAAATGTACATCTACTATGAATGTACAAATCTCATGGTATTTACTAAGTAGAAAAAAGTATTTTTTAGAGAGAGAGAGAGAGAGAGAGAGAGAGAGAGAGAGAGAAGAAAGATTCATATTTCTTCCCACACCCGATTCATGAAATACTGTGATATTTTATGTTAGCTCCTATTTTTAGAATGCTGCCAGAGGCACATTTTGGTTAAAATTGGTAGAAGTCATAAGGTGGGGCAAGAATATTCCATGATGATTCTGCCAACCTTCTCCCCTAATTCAAGGACGGCTCCTTTCCAACCTTGACCAACGATGTTGCTTCCCTCCCAACTCAAGGCACATCCTGGCATCATTTTGAACAAACACTCTCTGTCTCTCTGCATAACTGGTAGGATTAGTTAGTCCTGCGACAAAGAAGTGTTCCCTACTAGCCAAAATTAAATTCCTGGTCCAGTCAGTGATCTGGCAACTGCATTTATGAAATCTTTTGCATTCCAAATTCTGCAAGAAAGAATGAAGTTTATATTAACCATCTACATTCAACTGGGATATGGCACACCATGGCAAGCTTCTCTTTTGTGGCATTTGCAATGATGGACCAATTCTGTGCATGCTGGTGGATCCTCACGATGACCTAAGCACAGGAAAATGCAATTGGGAGGCTGCACAGACTTTGACTGCAGCAGCTACAGGCTGAGATGCAGGCTGAGACCCTACCTGCCCACAGACTGTCTCACCAGAGTGGTGCATGCTCTAGTTATCTCCTGCTTGGACTACTGCAATGCACTCTACATGGGGCTACCTTTGAAGGTGACCCAGAAACTATAACTAATCCAGAAGGCAGCAGCGAGATTGATGACTGGGAGTGGCTGTCAAGACCATATAACACCAGTCCTGAAAGGGCAGAATGATGGGAGTGGAGACACTTCTTCAGGTATACTGGCCATCATTCTGCCCACACACTGAGGTCCAGCACCGAGGGCCTTCTGGTGGTTCCCTCATTGCGAGAAGCAAAGCTACAGGGAACCAGACAGAGGGCCTTCTCGGTAGTGGCACCCGCCCTGTGGAACGTCCTCCCATCAGATGATGATGAGACAGCCATAAGAACAAGGCTTCCAAATATCATCAGCCATCACCGTCCATGTCAATGCTTCAACACTTTTTCTTTTAGAAACAGGAACAAACAATCCAGAGAAAACTCTCTCACCCTCCACTGAAATAAATAAAGGACAAAGTTGTTCCCTAAAGCTTAACCACCTACCTATTTAGATTCTCATTTATTTGTGGAGGATTTTTAATGTGCAAATTGCTCCAAGCTTTGCCTTGTCTGTCTGCACGCTCACCAAGGAGGAGAGATTATGCTTGTCTTAATGACAGATGGAACTCATGGCTGAAAGTTAGTGAATTGTCCAGAGACATAGTATAGATAGAGGGAAGGGCTTTGTATGCTGGTTTCCCAAATCTAGGGGAGGGAGATTAATTCTTCCCACAGAAAGACAGGTTTGTTCATACAGCCTTCTTTTCCATAACTAGGGAAAGGAGATGTGTTCATAACAGATATATACAACAATATTCATAATAATAATCAAAATAAAACCACAGAACCACTCACTTAAAATTACATTATTATTATATCTTTGTTATGATTACTGAGCATACACCACCCTGAAATGCAGAAGGATGAGGGGCAATGGGATATTGTTTTAAATAAATCAATACTCCATTCCGCACAATGAGTTATTGCTGCTCAAGAACAACTGTGGGGGGGGGTTGTTGTTGTTTGTGTGTTTTTTTAGATTTAAGAAATATGGTTTATTCACCCACTGTATTTACACCTTCAGTCTGCATGGAGGGAGTACAGATCTTACAGCATGGTCATTTCAAGAGGGGCATGTCTCCCACAGTAGTGCAGCCAGCCTGCCCAAGATGGATCCCAGTCTTTCTTCTTCTTCTTCTTCCCAGAACACCCTGCTCAAAACTCTATTTTCCTGTCACCTCACACCCAGTTACCCTGACAACATTCCAACTCCCCAATCTCTGTTCATACCTCAGGGCAAACAACTGTGTTGAAGGGAGAACACCCTGGCATCTGCCAACAACCCCAAAATCCAGGGCCAGTAGAAAGCTGTCTTTCAGGAAGCTCATCGTGGCAAGGGGGGGGACTAATCTGGTCACTTCCATCAGCCATTGAAGAAGCAGCTGCCCCAATGCTTGCTTTCCTCATCCCTCCTCATCCCTTTTTCCTTTTGCACTGTGCTTATTAGATTGCATGTGTGCAGACAGGGGCTGCCTTATATTTTGAGACATGGTAGTGCTTGGAGAACTGTACATGTTTCTCAAGCATTCCTTAATAATAAATACTAGAGCAACCAACAATACTATAACAACAGCAGTAAATAGCAACTCACAGTTCATCCATATGAGCAAAACATATCATTTATCCAACAGAAGAATCACCACTAACTCCTCCAATATATTATGTATCATTCCATGAGTGCTAAGGTTTCACTGGTAAACACCAACTCCAAGAAAGCCAAGACTTTCTGGTGACGTGACCTTTCTGGCTGAGAAATACCTTACTCAAGAAGAATGTACGTTTTATCTATTCCACTTCCATTTGTATTCAAATAACGCCTGCTGATATGTAGCACATGATTTCTATCCATCCTCTGGCAATGTTCACATTTATGCACCACAAGACTCAATGGTTTCTTTTCACCAAATGCACAGGGATTTTCAGTTAAACCATCCCTCAGATGGTTATCAGGCATTCTGCAACAAAGAGATCCATTATGGCAGGTGAGCATCCCTGAAAGACATTCTAGGACTTCCTTCCAGAGCATTAACGTAAGGAGGTAAGAAGAGCCTTGCTGGATCAAGCCAGTGGTCCATCAAGTCTAGCATCTTGTTCTCACAGTGGCCAACCAGATGCCTATGGGAAGCCCACAAGCACAACCTGAACACAACACTCTCACCTCCTGTGGTTCCCAACAACTACTATTCAGAAGCATAGTAGGTCAGACTTTCAGGTAACATGGGGCAGCAATGAGGCCCCCAAATAGCCAGACCACATCAGGTTTGAGGTACCATCAGCAAAGTGTCCTCTGGTGCAGCAACAGTGCTCTGACAGAGGAAACATTCTATATATCCCTCAGCACCCCCAAAATACTAAGCATCACTCTGGGGATTGCGTGAAATTAAAATGATAGTTCCCAGAACCCCAGAGGGAGCAGCCATTTTAATTTCCCACAATGCCCTGGGCTGCGGTTACATGCTGAGAGCTGCTCAGGGGTGCTGTTTGCCGACACCAGGCCTGCCCTCATAAGTATGCAAGAAGATGATTTCCTCTAGAAGAAGATCCAAAATCCTCTGCAACATGCTGGAGTTCTACAGCAGGCAGGCTGATGTGAAGAGGGGGGAAAGAGGTTCCTTGAAGGCAAAAGTCTGAAAACCTCCATCAATTCCATAGGGCTTTCGAGTATGAATGGCAAACAAGAGCTAAAGATTTGGCTTGGAAGTGAAGAACCCAACTACAAATCCTTGCTCTGCTGTGAAGCTTGCTGGATAGCCATGAGCGAGACACTCAAAGGTTGTCTGTGGTCCCCAGAAGAAAGGCAGGGCACAAACTTCAAATGTTAACACATTGAGTTAACATGCAAGCGCTTGCCAAGGTACCATCGCAATGCAACTATCATTGCAATGAGAAACACATAACTCTGGATTTGTCAGCTACCATGAACTGGAACATAGGAAGGTGCCTTACACCAGCTCACACTGTTCTCCATCTAGCCCAGTATTGGTAACTCTGACTGGCAGTGACGTTCCAGGGTCTCAGACAGAGATCTTTCCCAACAACCTGCTGGCTGGTTCTCAGAACTGAAGATGCCACGGACTGAGCCAGGAGCAAATGGCACCACCTTTCCTGGTACAGTTGCTGTCTTTAGTTTCCAAGCTCTCCACAAGCTTGCAAATTCTTTTCCAAAGAGTGGCTCTCTTTTGCAAAGGAGTAGTGGAGCTACTAGTGATGATGACTCTACTTCTTCTGGAATCAGAGGCAGCCTGCCTCTGAATACCAGCTACCAACAGGGGTGCACTTAGAGGTCAGCCAGGTTGGCCTCCACCGAGGGTGCAGGCCCAGGAACTGCAAAAATTGCACCTCTCTGCACTGATGCATCTCCTTGCCAAGGGTGTAAGGAAGCCTAGGTACATCTCTGACTACCAAAGAAGAGAGCAGGAGAGAGAACTATTGCCTACCTATCCTGTCTGGGCTTCTCCTAGGCACCTGGTTGGCCATTGTGGTAAACAGAGATGCTGAGCCAGAGTAGCCTTTGCTGTGATCTAGCAGGTTCTTAAGTTCTTATGAAATAGCCTCATTTAATTTCCATAGTAAATCTACCCTGGCGTAGCCCATAGAAGGTTCTGACAGGTCTGAGCATGCAATTCTGCAACTCTTTGGTGGTTTTATTATAGTTGCCACCAGCAAGTTCTGTCTGTTTTTATTATTTATTCACCTGTATCTTAAGAACTCCTTCTCCATTTTAATCAATACTGTAAGAGGTGATTGTTGCTCTCGTTTTACAGTAGGGGATCAGAAGCTGAGAGAGGGCAATATCTTCTGTTTCCCAACACGACCATGGCAGAACAGATGATTGAATCCAGATCTTCTAGACCCCTAACATTCGCTCCAGCAGACAGTGACTCTAAATTTGCTAAATACATTCTGATGCAGCCAACTCTGATGCACCTATTAATTTTTCCCCAGGCTACTTTCACTCATGCTGCAATCTTATATGAAAGCAAATCCTGAAGGGGTGACTTACTTCCAAAGAAACATGTTTGGAATTGAGATGAATGTAGCACAGCTATTAATTGAAAAGTTGTTTTAATGTATGTTCAAATGTTGGTGAATATTAGCATTCACATGTGTATGCTGACAATCCCACATTAACTTTGTGAATTCCTCAAAATAAATGTATGTATTTACACTACTTGTCAGACAGACACAAGTGGTTGCTGGCATTCATATCCAGGCGACAGTCAACATTCACCAGCAAATCCCAAAATGTTTTGACTTTGGGGGGGAAATATTTGTCTGGGATCATCAACATTTGCATGCCAATGTTTACCCAGTTTCAGACATTCTGTTTAGAAAGCCAATCATATTTTTAGTGAACTGGCACAAAACTATGTTGTCCTTAATTGGATCCACCGATTTTTTGTTAACAAGCTCATGTTATTTAGCTTCAAGTAAAACAACAGAAGACAGAGTTCTGGAAGAAGGACTATCTCTCAGTGGTAGAGCATCTCCTTTGCATGCAGAAGGTCTCAGGTCCAACCCCCAGTATTTCCAAGTACCGCTAAGAAGGATTTGTGCATGAAATTGTGGCTAGCCACTGCTAGTCAATGTAGACAAGACTGAGCAAGATGGACCCAGTATAAGGCTTGCTATGTCCCCCCCCAAAAAAAAAAACACCTATACATCAACAGGACACTGTTATTGGACCCCTTCCTTTGACTTTCAGTCCTATGAGATTTCCCATGTTTCTGGTGCTGCTGCTCTTAAGCAAGCCAAGACAATGGGGATCGCTGCAGCCTGCTCTTTCTTCCTTCTCTCAGTTCCTATCGTATCTCCATCGCAACCTCTATCTCCTGCAGCTTCATCACCTGGCCTTCCTGCTATATGAACTGCTAGTGGGAAGCATAGAGAGATGGGGGGGGCTCCATTTAAATAATGCATATTCCATGCAAATGAAGCTTTGCTTGAAAATGCTAGCCGTGCTGTTAAGCTGCACTTTTCCTGGACTCACCAGGAGGGGCCGTTCATTGGAGACCTCGACAGTACGAGTGCTGGAATACGGTGCCGCGGTGGGAGCATAATGCTCGGGCAAACAGGGCATCCCAACTCCCATCCACTCCTTTTGTCTTCTGGTGCATATCAAAGTGTTTGGCTAACGTAACCCATTGCAGTTGGGGCTTACCATATCTGGAGCAACGGCTTCTCAGCCCTGCACAGTTATAAACAGATATACATGCCTTCACACACAAAAATCATAGCATGCACTACCATCTCTGTCTCTGATCAAATCCTACCTGCCTAATTAAAAATCTATTGGATGGAAGAATTGCATTCTCATTCTTCATATAGGAGCTTACCTGCCTAATTAAAAATCTATTGGATGGAAGAATTGCATTCTCATTCTTCATATAGGAGCCTACAAATGTGGCTCTATTAAAGGATTCCCTTTAACATACACCTGTGCAAATCTACATACGTAGTAGGCACCATTCCTTAACTACCAGAATATTTGACATGCATCCATCTGCCCTGCATATATGCCAAAATCAGCACTTTCACATACATGTATGAAAGCATGCATGTGCATGGGCACATGGAAGTGTACACACAGCAGGTCCTGAGCATATCGACGGCTGCCGTCTTTTTGATTTACACTGCTCTCTGGCTCGAAGACTAAGGCTCTGTCTTACTAACTAGCCCCAGTAAGCTTTGCTCTGTACACCCCAGGGTGAGGGTGTGATTCAACTGTCCACCTGCTTCTCCTGATCTAGTTCTTTTCGGGGTTCCCATGCCCCCAAGCAGGATGCTGCTTCAGTATGAAATCCACAGAGCCACCTGTTTCCACCGAACGGAAAGAGAAGACACACAAACAGCACACATGCACGGACAGCCCACTCGCAAGTTGAACATGCGTGCAAGTCTCCCGTGCAATGCCCACACAAAGGTTCTCCTCCTGTGCAAATGGACAAATCTTAATCAGCCTACACAGATGCATCAGCCCTAATCTCTTCGATGCAAGGCACACAAGCACAGAGAAAGAGGGAGGGGGAGAGGTTCTTCTGCACCCAGCCAAGCCAATCCACCAGCCCTTTCCCCACAACCAGCAGCAGACTCGCTTCCACCTACATCCCCCAAAACTCAAAGCCCACGCACCTCCCTGCCAGTCTCTGCAAAGAGCCCCTGCCAAAAGTTTACTATGATGACAGAGAAGCGGAGGGAGAAGGATGCAGGGATGGGATTCTCCTCCTGTTGCCTCCGCCTGGCCGATGCCGCCGCTGCCACCACCATGGTTGCAAATGAAAAAATTGAAACCTACCCCTCCCTCCTGCTGCTAATGCTCTTGCAGGGGCCGGGATAAGATATCCAGCCAAGCACAGCTGCACACAGCAGGCTTAAGATCTCTTCAGAACTCGAAGCTGGGGAAATGGAGGGGGGCGGAGGAGAGAGAAACATCCAAGGCAAATCCATCATTCACATCGGTATTTTTTCTCCCAACCCCTGATCTTCCTTCACCTGTAGTCCCCCCACCCCAACCATCCACACTCACCCACATGCACCTCATTTGCCTTCTCCAGTTTAAGCCCTAAAGAATGGAGAGAAGGCAGGGAAAGAGGGAGGGGGAAGCTAGCTGGGGGGGGGGAATGCTTTATTAAAATGCAACACAAAAGCAGCCAGCTAGAATGGAGACCGCGCACACCCCGCATCATTGTGGCTGCCGCTTGGAGAGGGGTGGCCCCCAAAACGCACATACCTGCTCCTTTGCAAGCGATGCTGCTCCAAGTTCAGGGTTTGCATCCCAACGAGAGATCGAGCAGGAGGAGGAGGAGGAGGAGGAGGAGGAGGAGCAGGCAGCTGAGGACTACTCTTCATTCAAATTCCCAGCGATTGCTGATGGGAGGGCTGGAACTGAACGAGAAAGAGAAAGAGAGAAGGAGGGAGAGGGGTGCTCTGGCTGTGTGTGTGTGTGTGTGCGCGCGCGCGCGCCGGGTGCGTGCGTGTGTGAGAGAGAGGGGGGAGAGAGAGGGAAGGCGCGTGCCTGGCCCGCACGCCCCTCCTCGGAAGCAGTTCCCGGCTCCGACCACCCTCTCCTCGCCAAAACCCACACCACCAAGAGACACCGGGAGCCGAACGCAGCCGGGCAAGGCAGAGCCAGGCGGAGACTGCCGGGCTTCGCGGCCGTCGCTACCGCAGCCGCATCACTAAGGAGGAGGAAAGGGCAGGCCAGAGGATTGCAACGGCAAGGGATTAATTCCGGCCCCAGCCTCGGCCGTTGTCTTTTCTGTTTCCTTTTTTTTTCTGGCCAAGGGGGCTTCGGAGCCGGAACAGAGTCCGGCGAGGGGCTGGTGCTCCCCCCAGGAGCTTCCCCTCCAGATGTGGCAGGTGGGCCCCGGGCAGCGCGCAGTCTCTGCCCCCACCCCATCCATGTGCTGGAGGGTCAGACAAGCCCCCCTCCCCCGTTCACGTGGACACATCTGATGGGCTGACCCCACCCCGCCAGCAACAGCTGTTGGGAACAGCCTTCCGGCATGCAAGCGCAACAGCTGGTCGCTGTGGCCAGGAGGCACCCGCGCCACGAGTGGCAGGCCTCCTGGAAGATCCAGGGCTCCGTGCACAGGTTCAAGCCCCACCTTGGGCAAAGGATTCCAGCATTGCAGGGGGTTGGACTAGATGACCCTTGGGACCCTTTCAAGCCTACAATTCTAGGGTTCGGATTCCAAGTCTAGCACAGGCATGCAAACCGCAGCTGCTGGGAAAGCTCTCTGCTATGCGCAAGCTCCTCGCATATGCGAAGGTAACCGTTGCTGGGCAGGTACCCTCTTCCCTCCCATTAAAGAACAGCTGGGGAAAGAGGGCGAGGAGGGTGTGCGGGAGAGATGTGGTGGTTTCCCAGCTGTTCTGGCGGCAGCTGGAAAACTACCCCCATCCCTCCTGTGCAAACACGTGACACGGCCACCTACACACACACGCAGCAGCAGCAGTAGCAACAGCTGTCTTTCTCCTGCACAAATGCAACAGCTGAGTGTGACCAGGCAATGGTGAATCGGAGGGCCGAGCTGCAACAGCAGCTGGAAAACGACCCATAGCTGGCTCCCTGCTTCTGCAGGCATGAAACAGCTGTTCAGCATCCTTCACCCCAGATGCTGGACGGGTACCGTCCTCACCCACACACAGCAAGCAGTTACTTCCCCATCTCTCCTATGTGCATGAAACAGCTGCTGGCAAACACCTGCACCCTCATCCCTCACACACGCTAGAGGATCCATACCTTGCCTGTACACATAGAGGCACACAGTAGCTCCTTGAAAGCCCCTCTCGCATGCAAATAGACAAAAGCATTTTGGTGAGCAGGGGGAGCTAGTCTTTGAGTATCACAGAAATCTACCACCAGCAGAAGCATGCCTAAACCACCTACATTTTAAACACATAAGCAACAGGGGCTGGAGAATATATTTCATATATGCATATGCAGCAGCTAGGAGCCCACTATTAGCATCCCTCTCACACCCAGTGGCAGCCAGAGTCCCATATCCCTTTCTACCCCTGCTGCTGACTAGGAAGCATCCTAGGCAGGCCACTGGTACCCGTACTTTTGCATACTCAGAAACAGCGGATGCTGGTCTACTGGTCTACCTTTCAACCGAAAATAGCAAACATTGTCTCTGTTTATATATATATTTTTAAAAAAACCTCTTCAAAATCTCAGTGCTGCACACTCTTTCCTGTCCCACACACGTTTTATACTTCCTTGAATTTACAGAGGCATTTCTGTCTATCTTCCGTTCTCTGGCCAATCAGCTCTCTGCACCACTCAGCCAATCCTAATCCAAAAGTATAGGTATGGCAAGGAGGTATGGCATGTGTCTCTAAGCAGAAAAACCACATGACTGATTGGGCTGCCGGAAAGTCAGCCCTGGCTGGAAAGTTCTTGCTCCATCTGTTGTTATGAGGCCTGTCCGGCACGGCCACTATAGCAGATATGAGAGGGGTGAAGATTGCTTTAACAACAGCCCTGTCAGAATCACACATTCATTCTAAGCATGGTCAGAGTTGTTTCCCAGAAGTCCAGAGAAGCAATATGAATTATTCCTTACTTTGTGGAGCCTATTTTATTTGTTTAGTTTACTATTTGTTTTGTGACCTTGCTAGAGTGAGTCTCTTTCCATAATAAATACCTATTTTTTACTTCATTATTTTACACTTCTTCTTTTTTAACTAGGAGAATAGTGGGTGGCCTGTGTATATGCAATTCCAGTTTTTCTGGGAAAGGTGTGCTGCTCTGCTTCCAATGAGCTCTTCACGTAGCAGGGCATATATCTTGAATGTGCAAGAGTGGAGGAAAATGCTGTCACTATTATTTCCCACCTTGCTCTTTTGTGAGTTTGCCACAAAATAAAAAGTTTGGGCTCTATACTTGGCTGGGTATGACTCCAAATTCTTTCCCAAACTTAAAAAAATATTCTCCCAGATCTCAGACAATACAGAGGTTGGTTATGATTAGTCTAGTGTGATGCTGAACTCTGCACATAAGCATAGATTATTGCTTCACATTTTCAGAACTAAGCTATGCATTGCAAATATGTTATACCCAATAATTGGGAGATTGTCTATTGGTTTGAATACTTAGTTATTTTAGAGAAAAAATGGTGTTTTGAATGATGACTAAATTGACCATTGTGGGGAGGAAAATTGCATGCAACTAGAAGCAAGCTTTCCTCACATTAAAAAAAAATGTGTGTGTATAGTTTTTTGGTAACAGATGTGTAGGTGTAAACAATATATGAATTCAAAAACCTGTGTTATGCTGTATAGCTTAATTTCTAAATAAGAGGTATGGAGTCAAATCTTATTTAAAAAAACAAACATGTTTGGGCCCTCATACATGGAAACTCTTTCTCTATCCATAAATGTGCAGAGAATAATTGGGGGTGGGCAGAGCAGAGGAGACAATGGCACATGTATGTGTACTGACACATTCTTCTAAATAAGTGCTGTACAAGTGCTACTCAGATAAAAACAGCAAGGTTAAAAATTGCAGCCCAACCCATTCAAAATG